>NC_064641.1:184156147-184781147 GCF_023864345.2 Schistocerca serialis cubense
GTTAGTGTCTTGTTTCTTGTCGAAGGTCGAATTTTCTTACATACAATACTGCAGATTCTGTTCACCTGCATGAGAGACGAACTTCATTATTTACACATGACAGGTGCCGATGCTTCCTGGCGTCGCACTACAACACAAAACCTAAATCTTCACTCTCTAGATATGGATCCAGCAACGGTGACATGGATTTGTCCCAAATCAAAGTGGCATCCTGAGTACACTTAACTGGTGGACCATCGTATACCGGGAAAAATTTGGGGCATACACATTTTTGTCGACTGGAAGGGCGGAAGGATATCAGCAGTACTTTCTCCCACACCTGATACTACCGAATCATGGCCACTTTCCAGATACTGTGCGACTCTTGGTACACCATCTTGACGTGTCGTCGCGCTCTGGATGAATAATCCATGATCTGTCTCAGTTTATCCGGTGGATGTCGCTTCTTGACCACAGTGAAGGGAACCAACAATGACGTGTAATATGGTGACTCGTTCATCACATCTTGGAAGTCCTTAAAAAATGATATCCTAAGACGTCTGCTGTTTCGCATTGTAGAGCAAGAATGGGTTGCCCAATTCCTTCATGATCGTTTCCGCGCAATTTGAGGATAGGTGACACACTGATATGAAGAATGGCTTGATTTTGCGGAGTCTAAAAGTCTCCTTCCACTTTTGGATTTGAATTACGGCCATTAGGGGTATGAGCTTGTCGACATGACTGACCTATTGGAGGAAGTCTTTGCATACTGCTTTGGAGACGTCTGTCCTGTCGCCTAACATAATGGCATCAGGTTTAGTAACTTGGGCGTTACTTACATCACCACCATCATAAAACAGAAGCCACCCCTAATTCTGAAGAGGGGTTCCGTCACATCTGTGGCCCCAATTTGTCACAATTTGACAGGCACGATTGCATAGAGAGGAGCCTGAGTAGCCTGTGTCGAAGATTTGACCTTTTGGCAATACGTTCCTGATGTGCCTCTCCATATTTCTAAAGTGGCACCTTCTCCATATTTTTAACGTGGCACAAGGTCCTGAATTTGAGGAAACATTTCCCCGGACCGAAATGCGCATAGCTGTGATGTGGTACCAAATTACGTTGTTTATTAGGCTGTCAAAGATACACATTACTCACACAGAGTCCACCGATTTCATGCGGTAATACAAAATATCCTTTCTTAGGAGGTAGAACTGTCTGATGTATGCGTTGCTCCTGTCTTTCCAAATATTTTTCAAATTTATGAGAGCCGGATCTTTGTCCTGGTCTCTTGCAATGTGTCTCATAGAGTATCTTCGTTTTCCAACTTGAACTTACCAGTGTAGAAGAGACTGAAATGGTTTTCTTCTAAGCCACCATGAACCTCAACCACCAGACCTGTCGGTGAGTGCGATAATACGTCGGCAGTTATGTTGGTCTCTCCTAGCACACAAGTAAGTGTGAAGTCGGACTCCTGCAACGCAACGTAAAACCCATATAATTGCCCGTTCACTACTTGGCGGTCAAGAGAAACTTCAGGGCTTTATGACCAGTTAAGACATGCCTTCTGGTCATACAGGAAATATTGAAACTTCTTACAGCCCCAGACGACGGCTAGAGCCTCTCATTCTGTGATCGAGTGGTTTCTCTCGCACTTGGTATGAACTCGACTATCGAGAGCAACAGTTTTGTGCAACTGTACACCATTTTCCTTTATCTCTTGAAAGACCAAAACTCCCATGCCCGATCTGGAATTGTCAGTTGCCATACAGAACTCCTGTGAGAGCTCAGAGTCTGACAGAATAGGTGCTCTGAGTAAAGCGTCTGTCCCACATCCAATGTGTCGCAGAGGCGTGGGGTCCCTAATGACCTTACCATTACGAACTTTTTGTAAAAGTTAATGAGACCAAGAAACCCTCTTAATTGCTTTATCGTCGTCGGTATCGGAAATTTGTCTATCACATCTACTTTGTCTGGGCAAGAAACAATGCCTTCCCCAGAAACGGTGAGGCCGAGGAATTCTACCTCGAATGTCCCGAATCGTGATTTCTCCACGTTGACTGTAACAGCATGGCTCCTTAATGCGGAGAGTAGGACCTTGTTATGTTTCGCCCCAAAATGTCGTCCACGTAGCTTGTAATTCTCTCCTTCAGAGCGTGACTAAGGATACCATCAAATCCTCGTATGAAAGCGGATCAAATGTTCAGGTCAAACGGAAAACGCTTGAACTGATAGCAGCGTCCTAAAACAGGAAATGCCGTGTACTGCCTACATACAGGATACAAGATCACCTGCAAAAACGCCAAGCGGAGGTCAATGGAGAAAAATACTCTCACCCCATAAAATTTTTGCAGTAACTCTTCGAGTTCCTGTGGTCGGTATGTCTCTGGCGAGATGATCTCATTGATCTGTCGCGAATAGAGTACGTCGTATCGACTCGTCTTTCTTCTCGACTACACGGAGGGGGCTGTTACACATTGACACAGCCTGTTCAATTACTGCGTTATCGAGCATCCGTTGTGTTTCGAGTGCAACTTTCTTCTTATACAGCAGTGGTATCGGATGTGGCGCAACAAAGTACTTGTATTCTTAATCTTAAATGCTTATTTTAAATCCTTAATGACTCCATGACTGTCAATACCTCCATGCTTAAGTGTAGTACGACACGCAGCTGTTCTGTATCGTGGTGGTATTCGATTCCTTTAGCAGTTTGACTCACAATCTCCTGTGTAACCTCGTCTCCCTGTGCTTGTTGTCGACGGTAATCATAAAGGTCTTCTCTCAATCTTGCCGAGCGTTCCTGCACATAGCCAAGTTTCAGGCAGTTTGCAGCGATTTGGGGACGACTAGCTAGTTCTTCGAAATGCAACTGGATCTCCCTGCCCTTTTTAATGCCACGACACCTCTCCAAGATCCGAGTACAACCTGTTGTTCTTTTTCGAAATCTACACCAATAAAGAGATCAGTTGCCAGTTTGGCACCACCAGGAAGCTCGCCGTTAATGTGTGTCCCTGACACTTGAAGCATAACCTCGTCTGTCGCGTAAATTTTGTTATTTTTTCTAAAAGGGCCCTTCCCACTTTTGCTCTTTTCACCGATAGGACCGGCCAATTGAATTCGGAAGCACACTTTTCAAAGACCGTGTCACCGATAGGCGAAATTTCACTTCCACTGTCCAGAATTTCTTTCAGTTCTGTGATACTTATATATACTTTAATGACTGGATGCAGTTTCTGCGATTCTACTATGTCGTTTTCCTATAATAGAATGTCCAGCTTTTCCGGAAACTGCATAACCAGTCCCGCTGATGCCGCTAACCACTGCTGCCCCAAACTTCCCTGGTGATTATTCTTATTAGGATTTGATGGACGCCGTTCAACGACCTCTCCACGTACTCCAGAATGAGATCTTCACTCTGCAGCGGAGTGTGCGCTGATATGAAACTTCCTGGCAGATTAAAACTGTGTGCCCGACCGAGACTCGAACTCGGGACCTTTGCCTTTCGCGGGCAAGTGCTCTACCATCTGAGCTACCGAAGCACGACTCACGCCCGGTACTCACAGCTTTACTTCTGCCAGTACCTCGTCTCCTACCTTCCAAACTTCACAGGAGCTCTCCTGCGAACCATGCAGAACTAGCACCCCTGAAAGAAAGGATATTGCGGAGACATGGCATAGCCACAGCCTGGGGGATGTTTCCAGAATGAGATCTTCACTCTGCAGCGGAGTGTGCGCTGATATGAAACTTCCTGGCAGACCGTCCCGGTTTTCATGCGTCTTGGTCGACCAATAGTTCGCCAAGAACGCATCCCTAAATTCCTTGTACGGTGAGCATGTTGCCGCGATCATACGCATTCTTTCTGTGACACTTCCCTCGAGGTCCCCAACTACAAAAAACTAATTTGCAATCTTGTGGCCACTGTGGAGGTAACGAAGGATTAAACTGAGAAATGAAGATCTTCGGGTGTAGCGTATTCCCGTTGTCTCTGTAGTTCTGAAATTTTCTGACGGGCACGTAGTGTTTAAAATCGAACGTGTCGTCCGTACGTTTGCGTAATGATGTTCCTGAAACACTGCCTGGTACTGACTACGACCTCGTAATGCCTGCGTCGTTTACTACAAGACTCGCCACATCGCTGATGTCCTCGTCAGTTCTGCGTAGTGGTATGCAGTAGTTTATACCACCTGTCGCTCTATCGTCTCGTGATATTTGATCCATGGCAAAATTATTCGCAATTTCAACAAAACGGACGATGACTTTCATGTTCGTGCTATCTGTTTCTCGCTTCGCCAGGCGACGCTCTTTTAACGCCTTGATCGCCGTGTGATCCATCTTCGCCTCTCTGACCACTGTTGTTGCTGACAGTTTATCTTCTTGTGCCTCCTTTAACCCATCCATAGCTACTTTTTGCGTTTTTTTTTTTCTTCCTCTTTCACTTCTGATTTAATCGTCTCGATCACTACTTGTGTCCTGTGTTCTTCTCTCTTCATTGCCCTGTCTTGCGATTATATTTCCCTTTGCATTACTCTTGCTTACATATCTTTTTCCCTCTGTTTCGTCCTTTACCTCGTCTTTTACTTCCTTTCTTTAGTACGATGTGTGATTGGAAAGTTTTAAGATTGGATCCGCTACTGCTTTCTGGTTTGGCGGGCAGGTACACGGAGGGTGGGGAGTGAGTCATTGCCTTGTCGTTGAATGCCCTCTAACAGGAAACTGCGTTTCCTTTATTCAGTTTGTTGTGGCAGCTGGTTAAGTGCAGGTCAGTTAGGGCTTGTTGTCGGGTTCTGTCTGCTTGAAAATGGACATAAAGACGGAGCAACGAGTTTGTGTGAAATTTTGTATTAAAACCGGGAAATCAGCTTCTGAGACTTATGAACTATTAAAAACAGCTTTTGGGGATAATTCTATGAGCCAGTCAAATGTTTTTGTCTGGTTCAACTGATTTAAAAATGTCCGCGAATTATTTGAAGCCGTCCTTCCACATCAAAAACGAATGAAAAATTAATGTAGTGAAAGTTCGCGACTTAGAGCGCTCTGATTGTAGACTTACAATTAGGGAGATGGCTGATGAATTTAATTCAGTTTTCTATGCAGTTCAGTCAATTTTAACTAAAGATCTGAACATGCGTCGGGTGTCCGCAAAATTCTTTCCAAAAGTGTTGTCAAGTGACCAGAGACAGTACCGACTTGAAGTGTGCCAGGAACTGATGAATCGGACTACAAATGACCCAGATTTTTTAAATAGGTGACGAATCATGGGTATATGGATATGTCTCCCCAGGTTCACCAAGACCGAAAAAAGCATGGCAAAGTCGGTCCAAGGTGAAGACAATGTTGGTGATTTTTTTCGATGCTACCGGTATTGTGCATCATGAATTTACCCCTGGAGGACAGACAATTAACCAGGAATACTACAAATGTGTCCTTGAGCGTTTGCACGATAAGGTGCGGAAGAAAACGCCTGTATTGTGGAAAGATAGGAGTTGGGTGCTACACCATGACAATGCTACAGCTCATCGTGCCTTCTTCATCGTTGAATTTTTGACCAAATTCAAAACTCCTGTGCTTCCACAAACGCCATACTCCCCCGATTTGGCCCCTAAACTGAAATTTTCACTGAAAGGGAAGCGATTTGACTCGATTGAAGACATCCAGGCAAGTACGGAGAGCGTCAGTAATACACTTCAGGAAAAAAATTTCCAGGAATGTTTCCAAAAGTGGAAACACCGTTGGAGTTGGTGTGTTCAGTCAGAAGGGAACAATTTTGATGGAGATGCATCATAGTAGCATGTAAATACCACCACTGTACAATTAGGAGCCCATTCTTAAAACTTTCCAGTCACACCTCGTATTTTTTTGAATTCTTGTTCCCTCTATACTGCTCTACTGCACTTCCTTCCATTTTCTTTAAGTAAGTGAACAAATCGTCCCCGCTCTGTTCGCTTGAGACTCTACCGTTGCCTGAGAATGTGCGTGAATTTGGCTGTGATGCGACCCCGTCACTGTCCTCACCTACGCCATCACCACAGTGGTGAATATCGGCCTCAACTTGGATCTGATTCCACTCAATAGCGTGATCGACCCCTCCATCTGAGAGTGGCTGTACTGCAGTAACGACCGCCCTATTTTCCCCGTGTTGGTGACACTGCCAGCCAGACTGTTCTCTGTATTTGCCATTGCGTCAACCTGTATTATAGTAATTTTTCCCGTGTCTTAGTATGTGTAATCATGCACAGTATACTACATGTTTACCAAGCACTTCTCATAATGCAATAGAATTGCCTAATACCTGATGCCACGAAAGACACCTGTTAACTATTATCAGTGAATTGAAGGGAACTACGTGCTATCTCAAATAAAAATGCAAATGAAATGTAAACCGATTACTTATTGTATTCAACAATTACAAATCATTGGCATCAACATTCCATGAAAAAGAAAGTTAATTGCTGACGACAGCTAACAGGATAGACAAGCAGAGGTATGTATACTGCATCCTAGCTGCACATTAAATCATTAACCCAATACAATTACAAATCATTGGCATCAACATTCCATAAAAAACAAAATTAATTGCTGATGACAGCTAACATGATAGACAAGCAGAGGGACGTCTACTGCATCCTAGCTGCACATTAAATCATTAACCAAATACAATGGTCGATTGAATACCACAGCAAACGATACTAAGTCATGAATCTGTTGTGTCAAGGAATCCTACCTACTCGGTTCGCTAAACAAACAAACAACTCGTATTAGTGAGTTTTATTTCAATAAGACAAGATACAGTTCTTACGTTTGGCAATTACACCGATGTGTCGCAAGCAAAGGGCGACATACGAAGTAATGTCTTTGCTGTGACTGCTGATCTCTAACTGACAAAAGTCTGTCCTGAACTGCTATCCAAGTCGCTATCATTGACGCTTCTATCCAAGTGGGCTCCACCAGTCGGCCGCGGCGCTTATGTCCTCTTCAACTAGGGGCCGCTGCTATCGCATTGTCGTCTTGGAAGGGAGGTCGGTCAGCGGGTCAGTGCACGATTGGCTGACGTCTTCTCACAGCCATCTCTTCTCTATCGTTCCCGACTGGATTGCCAGCGCTTGACTTTACACCGTAACACTATCGGGTTTAGCGGAGCTGTGGCAACTGTACTTTTCCTGTCGACCCATTAACCCCCATCCAGAGAGCCGTGCTGCTGTGTACTCTCACCAATCTGTTACGCCGGTAAAGCGGAGGATCGTGGTCGTAATGGAGAATCAGGATCTCACTCGTCAGGACTCTGACACCTCCAAGCGCCACGATGTCTCTAACCAGCGACCTGTCTCCCTGCACAATCAGACCAAGAGGGTCTCTTCTTCTCCCAACAGCTCTCGACTCGGCATTTTGCGCCAATCTGGCTGAAAAATCCGCTCAGAAAAAAATTTTACTCTTTTCCGCCAACAGCGTGTCAGTGCTACTTTTAACAAATTCCCACTCGGAATGTTGTCAGTCACGGGCGAACCAGAGCACAACTTCGTCACTAGTTTGGCCCAGAAATCTCCGACTGATGTCAGCCGGCAATGGACGAATCAGAGCGTTGTTCAAAACTTCTGAATTTCCTGAGGCCAAACCAACGTGATGTCTCTTTTCTCACCGTGATTTCCCCAAAATTACTAGACTTGTACTTTTCCGCCACAAATTGTGGTGTCCCAGCGAGCACTTGAAACTGTTCCTCTCAGCCATCTCAAGAAACTACATCTGCCACAGGCCACTAACGCCGACTTATGGAAAAGGACCGGCAGGTTCTGTGAGCTTCTGCCGGTTGCCACTCGACACGCACAAGTGAACACACAGCTTTGAGTGACCACGAGACAACTGCCACATTTAGAGCAGTGTGTGGGCTGTGCAGTTCTCACGTATTCACAGACTGGAACTATTAGCCGCTTTACCGATGACCAGTTAAATTTTGTTGTTGTGGTCTTCAGTCCTGAGACTGGTTTGATGCAGCTCTCCATGCTACTCTATCCTGTGCAAGCTTTTTCATCTCCCAGTACCTACTGCAACCTACATCCTTCTGAATCTGCTTAGTGTATTCATCTCTTGGTCTCCCTCTACGATTTTTACCCTCCACGCTGCCCTCCAATACTAAATTGGTGATCCCTTGATGCCTCAGAACATGTCCTACCAACCGATCCCTTCTTCTGGTCAAGTTGTGCCACAAACTTCTCTTCTCCCCAATCGTATTCAATACTTCCTCATTAGTTATGTGATCTACCCATCTAATCTTCAGCATTCTTCTGTAGCACCACATTTCGAAAGCTTCTATTCTCTTCTTGTCCAAACTATTTATCGTCCATGTTTCACTTCCATACATGGCTACACTCCATACGAATACTTTCAGAAATGACTTCCTGACACTTAAATCAATACTGGATGTTAACAAATTTCTCTTCTTCAGAAACGCTTTCCTTGCCATTGCCAGCCTACATTTTATATCCTCTCTACTTCGACCATCATCAGTTATTTTGCTCCCCAAATAGCAAAACTCCTTTACTACTTTAAGTTCCTCATTTCCTAATCTAATTCCCTCAGCATCACCCGACTTAATTAGACTACATTCCATTATCCTTGTTTTGCTTTTGTTGATGTTCATCTTATATCCTCCTTTCAAGACACTGTCCATTCCATTCAACTGCTCTTCCAAAGCCTTTGCTGTATCTGACAGAATTACAATGTCATCGGCGAACCTCAAAGTTTTTATTTCTTCTCCATGAATTTTAATACCTACTCCGAATTTTTCTTTAGTTTCCTTTACTGCTTGCTCAATATACAGATTGAACAACATCGGGGAGAGGCTACGACCCTGTCTTACTCCCTTCCCAACCACTGCTTCCCTTTCATGTCCCTCGACTCTTATAACTGCCATTTGGTTTCTGTACAAATTGTAAATAGCCTTTCGCTCCCTGTATTTTACCCCTGCCACCTTTAGAATTTGAAAGAGAGTATTCCAGTCAACATTGTCAAAAGCTTTCTCTAAGTCTACAAATGCTAGAAACGTAGGTTTGCCTTTCCTTAATCTTTCTTCTAAGATAAGTCGTAAGGTCAGTATTGCCTCACGTGTTCCAGTGTTTCTACGGAATCCAAACTGATCTTCCCCGAGGTTGGCTTCTACTAGTTTTTCCATTCGTCTGTAAAGAATTCGTGTTAGTATTTTGCAGCTGTGACTTATTAAGCTGATAGTTCGGTAATTTTCACATCTGTCAACACCTGCTTTCTTTGGGATTGGAATTATTATATTCTTCTTGAAGTCTGAGGGTATTTCGCCTGTATCGTACATCTTGCTCACCAGATGGTAGAGTTTTGTCAGGACTGGCTCTCCCACGGCCGTCAGTAGTTCCAATGGAATATTGTCTACTCCGGGGGCCTTGTTTCGACTCAGGTCTTTCAGTGCTCTGTCAAACTCTTCACGCAGTATCGTATCTCCCATTTCATCTTCATCTACATCCTCTTCCATTTCCATAATATTGTCCTCAACTACATCGCCCTTGTATAGACCCTCTATATACTCCTTCAACCTTTCTGCTTTCCCTTCTTTGCTTAGAACTGGGTTTCCGTCTGAGCTCTTGATATTCATACAAGTCGTTCTCTTATCTCCAAAGGTCTCTTTAATTTTCCTGTAGGCGGTATCTATCTTACCCCTAGTGAGATAGGCCTCTACATCCTTACATTTGTCCTCTAGCCATCCCTGCTTAGCCATTTTGCACTTCCTGTCGATCTCATTTTTGAGACGTTTGTATTCCTTTTTGCCTGTTTCACTTACTGCATTTTTATATTTTCTCCTTTCATCAATTAAATTCAATACTTCTTCTGTTACCCAAGGATTTCTACTAGCCCTCGTCTTTTTACCTACTTGATCCTCTGCTGCCTTCACTACTTCATCCCTCAAAGCTACCCATTCTTCTTCTACTGTATTTATTTCCCCCATTCCTGTCAATTGCTCCCTTATGCTCTCCCTGAATCTCTGTACAACCTCTGGTTCTTTTAGTTTATCCAGGTCCCATCTCCTTAAATTCCCACCTTTTTGCAGTTTCTTCAGTTTTAATCTACAGGTCATAACCAATAGATTGTGGTCAGAGTCCACATCTGCCCCTGGAAATGTCTTACAATTTAAAACCTGGTTCCTAAATCTCTGTCTTACCATTATATAATCTATCTGAAACCTTTTAGTATCTCCAGGGTTCTTCCATGTATACAACCTTCTTTCATGATTCTTAAACCAAGTGTTAGTTATGATTATGTTGTGCTCTGTGCAAAATTCTACCAGGCGGCTTCCTCTTTCATTTCTGTCCCCCAATCCATATTCACCTACTATGTTTCCTTCTCTCCCTTTTCCTACACTCGAATTCCAGTCACACATGACTATTAAATTTTCGTCTCCCTTCACAATCTGAATAATTTCTTTTATTTCATCATACATTTCTTCAATTTCTTCGTCATCTGCAGAGCTAGTTGGCATATAAACTTGTACTACTGTAGTAGGTGTGGGCTTCGTATCTATCTTGGCCACAATAATGCGTTCACTATGCTGTTTGTAGTAGTTTACCCGCATTCCTATTTTCCTATTCATTATTAAACCTACTCCTGCATTACCTCTATTTGATTTTGTGTTTATAACCCTGTAGTCACCTGACCAGAAGTCTTGTTCCTCCTGCCACCGAACTTCACTAATTCCCACTATATCTAACTTCAACCTATCCATTTCCCTTTTTAAATTTTCTAACCTACCTGCCCGATTAAGGGATCTGACATTCCACGCTCCGATCCGTAGAACGCCAGTTTTCTTTCTCCTGATAACGACATCCTCTTGAGTAGTCCCCGCCCGGAGATCCGAATGGGGGACTATTTTACCTCCGGAATATTTTACCCAAGAGGATGCCATCATCATGTAATCATACAGTAAAGCTGCATGCCCTCGGGAAAAATTACGGCTGTAGTTTCCCCTTGCTTTCAGCCGTTCGCAGTACCAGCACAGCAAGGTGTTTTGGTTATTGTTACAAGGCCAGATCAGTCAATCGTCCAGACTGTTGCCCTTGCAACTACTGAAAAGGCTGCTGCCCCTCTTCAGGAACCACACGTTTGTTTGGCCTCTCAACAGATACCCCTCCGTTGTGGTTGCACCTACGGTACGGCTATCTGCATCGCTGAGGCACGCAAGCCTCCCCACCAACGGCAAGGTCCATGGTTCATGGGGGGGGAGTTAAATTTTATAAGATACATTTCCCCGTAATAAATCAATGGAAGAGAATTTAAGCAGATGCGGCCAGTCATGACAAGGGGGAGAAAAATTTAGTATAAATGGAAGAGGGCAAACCAGACAGCTTGTAACCTTCCAGCGATAGTGACGAAAAATAGCAAGGCCCTGCTAATTATTCATTGGTGCACTTTATACAAGGAAATATATCGTAATATGGTTGCATGATAATGCATGTAACTCTTGTATCAGCGTAGATAATGAAGGAAGTTTATTTATGTAACAGTGCACATTTTCCTGGTATCCAGATGCTCTTGCAACTTTGAAGTCAGCAAAAGGACGTATCTTAATTAAGGCATTGAAAATTTACGGGAAAGTATATGAAAATCGTACTAAAATTGAGAGGCTAGGCGTTCAGCAAACACTATTGTGCTTTAAACACTACTGATAGCCCCTGACGTTAGAGCCCGTGGGTTTCTGGCGCTAGGCGATATCGATTCATACTTCAATCTTTGATCATTGTCCCTGTGCCTTGTTCTCTTTGCGTCTTTGAGGCAGGCTATTTATGGTGGCGCGCGTGCGCAAGTCGTGAAGAGTGGGTCCGCGCATGATCCGAGTCAGTCTGTGACGTGACGTGCTTTCGATGTTGTCGTTGTGGGGAGTTGGCGACACCATGTCACGTGGCACGGCCGTATGCCGTGAGGACCAGTTGAGTTGGAGCAACGAAGAAGCATGGGCCGCTGCTGGAAAGTATTAAAGTTGTATTGGCACGGCTGGCCAGTGGTGACGAGGATTTGCTAATACCTCGAGAGCTATGTGGATGGATGGCGTGTGAATTTCACATGAAGAAGAAAAAATTAATCGCCAAGCTTTCTTGATGGGTTCCTCCTTCTATATATAGTGAATATTATTGTGTACTTAAGGACTGTTGACTGTTGCAGTTGCTCGTGCTAGTGGCCAGCAAAACATGCACTGCAGTGGTGGCGAGGCGAGTTATGTTCTGGAACGGCCATCAAATTATGTTACTGAAGTGGCTAGAAATAGCACCTCGCATTTGTAAGTTTGGATTTGGTGCTTAGTGGCACGCTGAAGGTAGCTGTTTCACTTGAACGTCATTTCTTAATTTAGTTATAGATTTAGAATTTTCTGGTTTTACGAATTAGTGGTAGTTGTTGTTTCTTAATAATATCTTGTATGTATTGAAAACAAGTAACCATCATAAATGTAGGTCACATTGTGTTTTATGGTAGGATAGAGGCCGTGTGTATTTTGGTCTGTGGCCATAGGGGCCGTACTTATTGCATTAGTGACCTACTGAAGTGACATTAGTTTTCTATTGCAATTTCAAATACCTATCTGAAGATTGATAGTCACGTTAGGTACTGCACGTTTGATTTATGTGGTGCCAGCCATTCAGCAAAGACAGATTATCTTGTAAGGTGGACCTTAAGTCATTGGGTGTGTATTGACACATCTTTTCACGTAGAATCTAGATATTGTTTTTGGTTCAAAGGAAACTAAGCTCCTCAATTCTGTTCATTGGTTAACTTGTAATATGTTTATTTTTAATGTACTGCTTTTCTTGCAGTGTGACGGAAATCTTAGGATTTGAACTCAGGGCCGTCCGGATCCCGTTTACGCGCGATTTCTCTGTTCCATTCAACGAGAGGCTTGTTTCAGGCAGAAGATTTGCTATTGCCCAAAGCTGAGTATAAGTTTACCCTTTGGATCGTGTGTTTGTGAAATCGTAATAGATTAACCTCTGATCGCGTCCATCACATGTTCATGAACTTGGCGTTTTGCCTTAAGCTTCCATGAAGTCTAGAATCTTCCGGACGTTGAGTGTAGTAGAATGCTAGGTGTAAACAGAACAATTAATAGTACTCTTCAGGTCAGATAGCATCAAATTAATTTTACCTTTTCAGTAAGTGTAAAACTGAGTGAGAAAGGCGATAGCCGACGTTGTAGACATTTGGTTATCTATTTCATCTATTATTTTGGTTGTTGTTACCGGCACGTAAAGGCGCCGTTGTCACAAGTGTGACGGTTAACATTGTAAGTACTAATTTTGGATAGGGCCTTGATAGGCAAATGTTGTTAATTGATTATTACTGCTGATGAATTCATGTGTATGTGTAATCAATAAAGAAGTGTTGCAACTACAAACTGGTTGTGTTACTGGTATACAAGGTTAGAGTATGCATCCGCCACAACGTTGTTTGCAGCAAGAAGACAGACTGAGGCTACTGCGATAAAACGTATTCCCCCTTGGCATAGCTTTATACGACAGAGACACAGGATCACCTTCGATACTGGTAAAGGCGATTGTTTGTTAACAATTGCAGCATCAGACGACGAACATGAAAATTATTTCAGACATGCATTCGCCTTAGCATGTACTATAAGCTGCATATAACGACACAGCTTGACATGAGAGACACTCTGCTTGCTGTCATCTCCCAGAAACTTCTTTCGATAATTACGATCGTGTAACAAATAAATGTCGTGTTTGATGTTATTGTTTATACGTGAAAAGTGACGATGATAAAGTATAGTATTTTTGATCAACTGTAGAAGCACTGGCACAAATGTGCAAGAGTTTGAGTTTCCTCCAGAAAGCTGTGAAGTTCACATAATGCTCGATACTGGGACTCGGTTTAAGCCATCAGTTGAAGATGATGAAATCTTCGGGACATATCTTTTTTTTTTTCACATTGGTGAAAGAAATGTTATCTAACTGGAAATTGTTCTACCCTCCAACGCCCACGAGATAAATGTTACACTTCTTCCTTTTGAATGAGTCCATAGCATTGCGCTTAAATAATATGAGCGGATACGTGCACAGTGATAGCAGATTAACAATTCCGAGTTGTGCAAACAACGTTATCCATGAAACTCGAGAAGTCACATTAAAAATCGTTCCGACTACCCTTTTCTAGATTAAGAACAATTTTTGTATGCATAGAGTTACCCCAATATATGAAACCACAGTATACATAGTAAGTGAATTAGCTTTCAATGACAGAGGCACTGGAGATTATTGCTGTAGTAAAGATAGCAGCAGTTAGTTTTTGCGTGAGATCCGGGTTCATCCTTACAAGAAAGCATTAATATGCTTTTTGCACTAATAATTAGAAATATCTGACGTCACTGATTATTTTATCATTTTGTATAAAAGGAATTGTTGATAAAGACTTACGTGTAAGAATCTCTACGCACTGCACTTCGTTACAGTTGCTGCTTTTGTAAGTAGGCTGTTTATGTTTTCTCTATGTAAGTAGGCTGTTTATGTTTTCTTATTGGCAACGTTACGTAGCGCTCAATATGAAAATCACTGGCTGTGCTGTGTGCAGTCTGTCGCTAGTTTGCATTGTTGACTGCCATTGTAGTGTTAGGCAGCTGGCTGTGAACAGCGCGTAGCGTTGCGCAGTTGGAGGTGAGCCGCCAGCAGTGGTGGATGTGGGGAGAGAGATGGCGGAGTTTTGAAATTTGTCATGAACTGCTATATTTATATATGATGATATCAAGGTAAATACATTGTTTGTTCTTTATTAATATCTTTCATTTGCTAACTATCCCTGTCAGTAGTTAGTGCCTTCAGTAGTTTGAATCTTTTATTTAGCTGGCAGTAGTGGCGCTCGCTGTATTGCAGTAGCTTGAGTAGCGAAGATTTTTGTGAGGTAAGTGATTTGTGAAAGGTATAGTTTAATGTTAGTCAGGGGCATTCTTTTGTAGGGAATTTTGAAAGTCAGATTGCGTTGTGCTAACAAAATATTGTGTGTCAGTTTAAGCACAGTCTTGTATAATTGTTCAAAGGGGACGTTTCACTTTCAGTAACCATTACCCATTGTTTGTATTATAGTTTTAGTTTTTACAATGATACTTATTCCTCCTGAAAACAGAAAAAATGAATTACCTCTCATATTTAACAGCACGATCATTAACATTTATTAATAAAAGCAAAGGGTCCAGAATAGAACCGTGAATCACTATCCACTTTTCAATACCTCAGACAAGTTTTGATCTGGTCCTTGTTTGTTGACAGTGAGAAGAGGGGGGAACGACCTTCTGTTTCCTGTACTCTAGAAGTGAGATGTAAAATTGATAGCAGTAAGATTTCTAAGTAAATCTAAATGTAATATTGTTATTGTTAAAGTTTGTTATTTTTATTATTATTATTGGAGCAGGTTATGATCATCAGAGAGCTGTTTGGAACAATTACAGTTCTGTACCTGAAAAATACGAAATTCTTTTCTGGTAGGCTGTTTAGAACAGTTTGGAAATCCACCGATGTTGGGAATATATTAAATCTAATGGCACAAATGTACATAACCTCTTTGAAGATGTCCACATAGAAAATAGCATCAGTGACCGTGAGACAGTTCTAAAAACGTTGTTCAAAATTCGTAACACCACATAACAAGAAGAAAAAAATTGTATGTTGAATGAACTATATAAACTGGCATTAGTGTCATGTCTCTAGCAGCAACTCGAAGCTTCTAGCTCTGTTCAAGAGAATATAGAGAGTGTAAGGCTTATATTTACAGAAATTGTTGACCGAGGACCAGATAACTGGTTCAACTGGCTCTGAGCACTATGGGACTTAACATCTATGGTCATCAGGTACCTAGAACTTAGAACTACTTACACCAAACTAACCTAAGGGCATCACACAACACCCAGTCATCACGAGGCACAGAAAATCCCTGACCCCGCCGGGAATCGAACCCGGGAATCCGGGCGGACCAGATAAATATCTACCTAGTAAAAAATTCATGATTGGAGAGATCCTCCATGTCACACAGTCTCTGTGACACAAATTCTAAACAAACGGCGATTATTGTTTAATAGATGTAACACAAAGAGTACGACTGTACATAGAGAGATATTGAATGAAACGGATTTGGCTGTTATGGCGTTACCTATACTTGGGATCGATGAAGAAAATGTCCGAGTTCCCATACAATACCGCGTACCACAAATCCAACTTGTGGGTTTCATTAACGTAATATGAAGAATTTTATGGTTGCAGGCGGTTACAGGTTTGACGTTCCGAAGTTCACTTGTGGCGCTAGTTTTCTTTTAACAGTATGCAATGTAAACATTGTTAACTCAGAACATTTCTTCAGAGTTCAGTACTTATTTTCTAAACAACTCATAAGAGACGCCAGTGAACTATATCGCCTTGTACGCCGTTGTAAACATTTTATGTGAGTATGTGACATATTATTATGTATGTTTTTAGTATGCAAGTTCGCGAGTTAAAGGTATATTGACAGGTCAGTTGATGAATCTTTCCGTGTATTGTTTCCGTTGGTATACAGGATATTTTATGATGGTCTGAGGATCGAAACTACTAGTACAAGGAACACATTTCAATCAGCAACTCTCTGCCGCGAGTCGTGACGCTTTTCAAATCTTCGATTTGAAGAATGTAAAAGCCTGATAAACAAACAGAAGCTGGATGAAAGCAAAATGAGCAATGCGAGAAGCAATGATTTTCGAAGTGGAATTTTACCAAATGATCGGATGAAAAATCCTAAGATATACTTATCTTATGCAAAGTATTGTAGCAAGCCGATCGAACGAATCTCTTCAGTCGGTCAGTGACAATACTGGCGTCGTAACACAATATATCGGGAGAAGACTGAAATATGGAATTAGGTGTTCTGAAAGCATTTCACCGTGAAAGATAGTAATATGGTTCTTCCTTTCAATCATTCCACGAATACTGAAGTGACAGACATTAAGGTAAGCGATCGCGGAGCAGAACATCAACTAAAACTGTTAAGTCAACTAGGTTACATCAGCTACCTATTAGGTTCTACGAAGATTACGCTCGAGCGGTAGGTCTTGTTATGTCACTGGAGCAACGAAGCTTATAGCAGATCACTGGAGCAAGGAAGGGGGCTTAGCGATAAATAATAAACCTACGTCGCTTCAGCTTTAAAGGGAGGTCGTCGGACAGGCGCGCATAATCAGAGATTTGCATCGCCTACGCCATCTGCGCCAGAATTAGATAATACGTTTTATGCTCGCTCATTATATTTTTGGAGGACGAAAATCTTTTCTACGAAAATCAGAGACCTGTCAAAAGGCTGCTCGCTCTATTCGTCCATGACATCCAGGTCGCCATAGACGGAGGTGCTCAGGTTGGTGTTGTGCTCCTTGCTTCAGGAAGGCATTTCATACCATCCCATACTGTCATTCAGTGAACAAAATATTAGCTAATATTAAAAGAAAATTGTGAACCATAGCAAGGGAAGGCAGAAAAGAAGCTATTACTAAATAACTAACTAATGACTCACTGTTTACAGTAATTGATTATATAACATATCAACACTCGCTAGATGATCAAAAATCTCATTCCGTTCATATGTACATAATTTAAATATTTGTACACACATACAAACACAAGCACACACACACACACACACACACACACACACACACACACACACACACACACGTCAACACACATACAATCAAAAACATCAAATGAAAACAAAAACCGTGTGGTTGGCAACACACACAAAAACAAATGACACTCTACATAAGAATAAATGGCAGTTAAAATCGTTTGTTACTAAAACATAGTAACTACACGAAAAATTTGAGACTTCTTACCGATTTTGCACTTGAGAGAAAGCTGGTCGGTTTTCAAATAATGTCTTTGTATTCTGAAAAACTTCCATGAGCTCTTTCAAATATATAGCCAACATGTGGCAACTAAAAAATAATGTAATATTCCTGGATAATCTTGAAAACACTTTCTTAAAAATGCAAAACGTGTCTGGGTGCATAAATAAAATCAAAAATTAATGTGTAGCTTAGGAAAGGTGCTTTTCTCGTAAGCTACTGTACTTTATATACAGGTGCTACGTAAGTGGCCACCACAATACAACCTTACCTAGCATCGGACCAGATTTGTCATTGGATGCAGGACTTCCTTACAGATAAAACTAAAAACGTCCTTCTTAAAGCAACAAACTCGACAAATGCTAAGTTAACTTCGGTAATAGCCCAAGGAAGTGTCATAGGGCCGCTACTGTTTGCAGTTTGCATTAATGGTGTAGTGTATTACGCTGGAGGCTGCGTGCAGCAGTTCGCAGAGGGTTCTGTTTTCTATAGGACGGTTGCAGTGCAAAAGAGCTGCATTGAAATGCAGGAAGACCAGCAGAAGTTCATCGACTGGTTCAGGGACTTACAGTTGACCCTAAGCGTAAACAAACGTAACGTGTCGTGCATAACTAGGTGAACAGATCCACTAGTGTTCGATTAAACCAGTGGCGAGAAACCGCTGGAAACTGAGCTACAGTAAAGTACCTGCAAGTAACAGGTCAGACCAGGCTAAAGCGGAATGATCACGTAAAACAAATAACGAAGATAAAAGCAGATGTCACATTCAGACTCAGGGGGAGAATCTTAAGGAAATGTAATTCACCCACGAAGTGAATTACAAAACACTGGTAGGACCGTTTCAGGAGTTATATTCGCCAGTCTGGAGTAGGATTGGCAGAGTGGGTAGGCAAGGTACAACCAAGGATGGTACGCATCATCCAGGGATCGATTACTCGGCGCCAGATGTCGCAGAGATGCTCAACAAATTCAGTGGCAGACATTGTATATGATGAAGAGGTTAACTGTTGAAATTTCTAGAGCGTACGTTCCAAAAAGAGTAGGACGACGTATACCCGCCTCTCACATATGTCTCACGAAGTAATCACAGCGAGACAATTAGAGAAATTAGATGTTACAAGGAGCTCTACCTACAGCCAGGAAAGGGGGGTGGGGGTGGAGAGTAATTACCGGTACCATAAATACTCCCCGCCACACACACACATACACACCACAAATTAGCTTGCGGAGTATAGATGCAGATGATTCACAACTCTCTCTCTGAAATCTATTTAAAAACACCCCTCTTCCCGTCACTTTAATGCATTAGACTTTACAAAACGAAGTTTGAAAATGTACTTTAACGAAACAATTAAGCTATGTGAAGGCCAGTGCTATTTTAGTTTATATTAATTTTTACCTAAGAGAGTTTCTTTGCATATTAAATTTGTTTCAGTCTCTATTAATGCGATCATTATTTCCATATACCAATTTGCTGTCTTAAGAAAATAAGATAAATGAAATCTTTAAGAAAGTGAAAATGACTAAA
Organism: Schistocerca serialis cubense; assembly: GCF_023864345.2. Taxonomy (NCBI): domain Eukaryota; kingdom Metazoa; phylum Arthropoda; class Insecta; order Orthoptera; family Acrididae; genus Schistocerca; species Schistocerca serialis. Next base: position 184,175,524 of record NC_064641.1, read on the forward strand.
GGTTTATGTGTAAAGTGTCTCATGTAAAGGAATTTTCATGCTGATTCCATAAATTGCCTTCGATTTTGGGTCTTTAGTATTTCCCGACTCATGGAGAATTTTAATTTTACATTTATATTAATGTTGTTTCAATCGATGCGTCTCGATTACAGTTGTAAGTGTAAAATATAATATTTTGTTCTCCAGAATCTGCTGAATAAATGATTCTTTTCAAAACAGTTTTTTAATTGAATCTGTATGTTACACAACATTTTCCTATGTGTATATGTGGCACAGATTTGGAATTAGCTAAAAGAGTGGTCCTTATGAAATCTATAACTCTGTTATAATCTTTAATTGTTACCGAGCCTCAGCTCATTGTAACAAAATATGGGGTAATACATTAACGTGGTTTCTGTATTCTAAATATAGCTTTCTTACAGAGATGCTAAAATACATTTTTCGATAAATCGTGAGGTATCTACAAATCCAGGAAGCTGTTCTCATAATTATTTCTTACATATTAAGAATGAAGTATATTTCACTTGACGTAAATTTCGATTGTTAGATGTCACGTTTAACGTTCTTTCTATAATAGATTACGAAATTACATCACAGCCAAAAGGGCACTGCGGGTACACAACACGATAATAAATTCTGGTCATATGTAAAGGCTATCAGTAGTATCAAATTTTTCGTCCATGCATTCACATATGACATAGCAGGCGAAGATGAGTGTATCAGACCAAAAGCAGAAATTCTAAACTCCGTTTTGAAATGTTCCATTATTAAGGACGATCCGGCAGTAACTCCTCAGTTTCAATCTCCTGCAATTATCAAAATGTGCTTTATTGATATTAGTGTCAATTGCATTGATGAAAACCGAAATTGCTAAAATTTCAGTACGTTGAGTCCAGTGGCATCCCTGTTAACTTCTATACTGAATTTCCAGTTGAGGCAGCCATTCTCCCAATTATAATATGCCACAGAGCAATGGAACAAAAATCTGTCAAAAATCCCACGATAGTCTACTTTCAAAGATTCAAGAATCATTATTACCAGAAGAATCGAGAAATATAGTACAGCCCCCAATTATCGCACTTGAAGGGACCATGAAAAGTACATCCGTCTAATTGAAGGCATTTAAGCAATCGTTCTACCCTTAATCTATACGTGACTGAAACGGGAAGAAATTGTAATATGAGGTACAGTGACTACTGTCGACTGTCGAATCTGAACGTCCGACATTAGCTACAATCGGGCACTAAAATAAATTCAGTGGCGACAAGCGAAACTCTGTGGTGGCAGACCGGGACTCGAACCCTGATCTCCCGCTTTACCCAAGTGGTCGCCTTTGGCTATGCAGTCACGCCTCTCATCCAGCACAAATTCCCAACTTGTCACACACTACATACGTAGCCTCCCCTACCTTAGCCTCGTTACTCACAGCCCCATGCTGATTCTTGCAAGAGGTCGGACGAAGCGTGCAACTGCACCGAATGATTCATGGCCATCATGGCGCATATATTTAGACAGGGTGGACAGAAACAGTCTGGAAAGCTTCTAAGGATGTTGCGGGGTACGTTGGGCTGAGTAATAATTGTTAACAAAGGATTCGATATGTGACACTGATTCCGGGTTCATTTGCATCGAAATTAGCGAATCAGACCTTTGCACGTAAATTCAAGCGTTCCGCCAGATACTATTAGCGTCAGGTGTTCTCAAAGCACAAACGATAATGCACGAGACTCTTCAGCCTTTGTTTGGGGTTCGGTCCTTACTACCTTCTGGAATAATTTAGCGGATAAACAACTAAATGCAGTACTGATGATATTTCCTCGATTGCAGTTCTTATAAAATTCAGTGGAATATTTGTTTCTAGGTACATGACCGTGCTGTACCTTGGAACGGGTTTTCACATTTAGAAATACTTTAGTTTTCCAGAGTAAATTTTGTATTTTCGGAAAAAGATTGCAGCGCATAAAAAGTGAATGCCACCATTTAAAAATGGATTAAAAAGATATATTAAAGTCCTGTTGCAGACCTGAATAGAGTCTGAAAAGTGTCCCAAGTTACAACACTCTTCCCTACTGAGAATCATGGAGAGCGGTATATGAAAGCAGTCTAAGGTCTGAATCCATGAAGTGATACAGAGAACTGTATACCACATTAGACCTACTCCATGCGACTACTCTGGAAGGCAATGTAACGTGTTTCTATATTTGTCAACTTCGCTGGTTATCTTCTTGTAGAATTAATAAGCAGCCAACCAATTGCTAAATAGGAGGTTTACTTCAATCATTTTACCGCGGTTTCAAAGTTTATAAAAATGTCTTCTTCATAAGGAAATAGTAACAAACTACACAGGTTAACAGTGAAAACATATTAAAAATATGGAGGTACAATAATAGCTCCTTACGTACATGATCCCGCTTTTTATTGTCGTAATTTTAATTTTAACGTTTTAAACAAGTTTAGCATACTAATGTTCATTCATTATCGCGCAGCCTCCTCGCTCGTGACCTCTCTTGCCGGATGTTCCCTTAGCCCAAGCGTTGTGGTGGTAAGTTCCCATGGGAGGTCATCGGTCCCTAGACTAACACACTACTTAATCTAACTTAAACTAACTTAGGCTAAAGAAAACACACATTCCCGTGCCCGAGGGAGGACTCGAACTTCCGACGGGGGGAGCCGCGCGAGTTGTGGCGAGGCTCCCTTAGACTGCGCGGTTACAACGCCAAGCGTTGTGTACTCGAGGCTGATGCACTAGCTCTACGTTGGTGAGGTAGCACTAAACGACAACAATAGTGTTTTGCATGTTTTCACTATAACGGAGGTAAAATTTTATATCTGACTGACGTCTTTCGGCTATATTTTAAAGTACGCCGCAACATGTAGCCCAATAAGTCTGAATATACACTCCTGGAAATGGAAAAAAGAACACATTGACACCGGTGTGTCAGACTCACCATACTTGCTCCGGACACTGGGAGAGGGCTGTACAAGCAATGATCACACGCACGGCACAGCGGACACACCAGGAACCGCGGTGTTGGCCGTCGAATGGCGCTAGCTGCGCAGCATTTGTGCGCCACCGCCGTCAGTATCAGCCAGTTTGCCGTGGCATACGGAGCTCCATCGCAGTCTTTAACACTGGTAGCATGCCGCGACAGCGTGGACGTGAACCGTATGTGCAGTTGACGGACTTTGAGCGAGGGCGTATAGTGGGCATGCGGGAGGCCGGGTGGACGTACCGCCGAATTGCTCAACACGTGGGGCGTGAGGTCTCCACAGTACATCGATGTTGTCGCCAGTGGTTGGCGGAAGGTGCACGTGCCCATCGACCTGGGACCGGACCGCAGCGACGCACAGATGCACGCCAAGACCGTAGGATCCTACGCAGTGCCGTAGGGGACCGCACCGCCACTTCCCAGCAAATTAGGGACACTGTTGTTCCTGGGGTATCGGCGAGGACCATTCGCAACCGTCTCCATGAAGCTGAGCTACGGTCCCGCACACCGTTAGGCCGTCTTCCGCTCACGCCCCAACATCGTGCAGCCCGCCTCCAGTGGTGTCGCGATAGGCGTGAATGGAGGGACGAATGGAGACGTGTCGTCTTCAGCGATGAGAGTCGCTTCTGCCTTGGTGCCAATGATGGTCGTATGCGTGTTTGGCGCCGTGCAGGTGAGCGCCACAATCAGGACTGCATATGACCGAGGCACACAGGGCCAACACCCAGCATCATGGTGTGGGGAGCGATCTCCTACACTGGCCGTACACCACTGGTGATCGTCGAGGGGACACTGAATAGTGCACGGTACATCCAAACCGTCATCGAACCCATCGTTCTACCATTCCTAGACCGGCAAGGGAACTTGCTGTTCCAACAGGACAATGCACGTCCGTATGTATCCCGTGCCACCCAACGTGCTCTAGAAGGTGTAAGTCAACTACCCTGGCCAGCAAGATCTCCGGATGTGTCCCCCATTGAGCATGTTTGGGACTGGATGAAGCGTCGTCTCACGCGGTCTGCACGTCCAGCACGAACGCTGGTCCAACTGAGGCGCCAGGTGGAAATGGCATGGGAAGCCGTTCCACAGGACTACATCCAGCATCTCTACGATCGTCTCCATGGGAGAATAGCAGCCTGCATTGCTGCGAAAGGTGGATATACACTGTACTAGTGCCGACATTGTGCGTGCTCTGTTGCCTGTGTCTATGTGCCTGTGGTTCTGTCAGTGTGATCATGTGATGTATCTGACCCCAGGAATGTGTCAATAAAGTTTCCCCTTCCTGGGACAATGAATTCACGGTGTTCTTATTTCAATTTCCAGGAGTGTATATATACCGGGTGATCAAAAAGTCAGTATAAATTTGAAAACTTAATAAACCACGATATAATGTAGATAGAGAGGTAAAAATTGACACACATGCTTGGAATGACATGGGATTTTATTAGAACAAAGAAAAAAAAAAACAAAGTTCACAAAATGTCCGACAGATCGCGCTGGACAACAAGACTGCTACCGTGACGGGTGAGAGGTACGCTGATATGTTACAGAACCGCATCATCCTCAGCCTGGCTGATAAACACCCGCTGGAACGTACGATGTTTATGCAGGATGGCGCTCCACCCCATATTGCTAGATCCGTGAAACATCTCTGGCGCGCGTCGTTTGGTGATGATAGTGTGCTCAGCCGCCACTTTCGCCATGCTTGGCCTCCCAGGTCCCCAGACCTCAGTCTGTGCGATTATTGGCTTTGGGGTTACCTGAAGTCGCAAGTGTATCGTGATCGACCGACATCTCTAGGGATGCTGAAAGACAACATCCGACGCCAAAGCCTCACCATAACTCCGGACATGCTTTACAGTGCTGTTCACAACATTATTCCTCGACTACAGCTATTGTTGAGGAATGATGGTGGACATATTGAGCATTTCCTGTAAAGAACATCATCTTTGCTTTGTCTTACATTTTTATGCTAATTATTGGTATTCTGATCAGATGAAGCGCCAACTGCCGGACGTTTTTTGAACTTTTGTATTTTGTTTGGTTCTAATAAAACCCCTTGTCATTCCAAGCATGTGTGTCAATTTGTACCTTTCTATCTACATTATTCCGTGATTTATCCAGTTTTCAAATTTATACTGACTTTTTGATCACCCTGTATATAACTGATTGGCTGTTTGTTAATAGTACAGGAAGTCCTCAGCCAACGGTTATCTTGCAGCCACGTACAAAATTTTAATAGTGGTTAGCCATATCGGAAGAGTAACATTCCATGGTTACTAAAGCGAAATGAATAGCGCATTTGATTAATGTGGGGAAGTTTTCGTTATGTTTACGTGTTGTATTTCATCGCAGTTGAGTTTATAAAGCCGGTATCTCCTTCGTCAAACGTCTTTTCCACTTCATGTTTTTCGCGACTGAAGACCAGGTCTTTGTGTGATAGTTGCGTTGAAACATAGTCTGGAATGTCTACTTAATAGAGTTCATCCCAAGTTTGCCAGAAATCTGTTATCAAGTTACAAGGCGATTTCTAAAAGTATTTCTCCGAAAACCATACTCAGCGAGCATAAACCGTGGACGTGTAATTTCAGCTACGGCCTAATGGCCATTATCGAAATCATGAAAGCGCTCGACCTGGAGATGTGGACAGCCTGTTCCAACTTCTGCACAAAAGCGGACGAAAAGCGTGTCGAGCGAGTAGAGGAACGGATGACAGAAACTGCCGAAGAGGCCGCAGGACCACCATGGCCACGAAGAAGTTGAAACAGGGCCTCTTTCTGGATCTGGAAGCATTGCTGTTTGGTTCACGGATCGCTGACGTAAGGTACGTTTAAGTTAACTACAAAAAATGTAACCCAAATCTTTAAATTCGCTTTTCTCAAAACTGTATTTCTTCAAATTGGCAAAAACATAACAGTATAAAGGTATATATGATTGTGATCAGAATTTGATACCGGAATTCTAAACTGAATTCTCTATCAGCGTAATTAGACGTTTCGTGATATCTTCAAAGGTCAGTTATTAGTTTGATGATAGTCATTTCTCAAGTCGTACTGATTGTACCGACAGAAAGAATTACTTTAATAATCTGTTTACAGATCCAGAAGGTAAGTCTGCCTCGAGAATTCCTGACAAGAAGTTGTTCGCCGTATTGATGCAATGTTTTGTGGGGACGAAGTATTAAAACGTATGAACACTAGTCAACTGTTATAAGCCACAACGGAATCCACAATTATGATACACAACTTTACCGTTACGCGTAATCTCTATGATGCTTATGGGACCCAATGTTCGATATATCGATGAAGTAAATCATTTCAGAAGCCACGGAATATTCGTTGTGCCAACAATGAACGATTGTTTTGAATCATACCTGAAGGGCCGTCAGATCGCGTAATAATATTACACTACTGGCCATTAAAATTCCTAAACCACGAAGATGACGTGCTACAGACCGGAAATTTAACCGCCAGGAAGAAGATGCTGTGATATGCAAATGATTAGCTTTTCAGAGCATTCACACTAGGTTGGCGCCGGTGGCGACACCTACAACATGCTGACATGAGGAAAGTTCCCAACCGATTTCTCACACACAAACAGCAGTTGACCGGCGCTGCCTGGTGAAACGTTCTTGTGATGCCTCGTGTAAGGAGGAGAAATGCATACCATCACGTTTCCGACTTTGATAAAGGTTGGATTGTAGCCTATCACGATTGCGGTTTATCGTATCGCGACATTGCTGCTCGCGTTGATCGAGATCCAATGACTGTTAGCAGAATATGGAATCGGTGGGTTCAGGAGGGTAATACGGAACGCCGTGTCAGATCCCAACGGCCTCGTATCACTAGCAGTCGAGATGACAGGCATCTTATCCGCATGGCTGTAACGGATCGTGCAGCCACGTCTCGATCCTTGAGTCAACAGATGGGGACGTTTGCAAGACAACAACCATCTGCAGGAACAGTTCGATGACGTTTGCAGTAGCATGGAGTATCAGCTCGGAGACCATGGCTGCGGTTACCCTTGACGCTGCATCACAGACGGCAGCGCCTGCGATGGTGTACTCAATGACGAACCTGGGTGCACGAATAGCAAAACGTCATTTTTCGGATTAATACAGGTTCTGTTTACAGCATCATGATGGTCGCATCCATGTTTGGCGACATCGCGGTGCACGCACATTGGAAGCGTGTATTCGTCATCGCCATACTGGTGTATCACCCGGTGTGATGGGCCATTGGTTACACGTCTCGGTCACTTCTTGTTCGCATTGACGGCTCTTTGAAAAGTGGAAGTTACATTTCAGATGTGTTACGACCCGTGGCTCTACCCTTCATTCGATCCCTGCGATACCCTACATTTCAGCAGGATAATGCACGACCGCATGTTGCAGGTCCTGTACGGGCCTTTCTGGATTCAGAAAATGTTCAAATGCTGCCCTGGCCAGCACATTCTCCAGATCTCTCACCAATTGAAAACGTCTGGTCAATGGTGGTCGAGCAACTGGCTCGTCACAATACGCCAGTCACTACTCTTAATGAACTGTGGTATCGTGTTGAAGCTGCTTGGGCAGCTGTACCTGTACACGCCATCCAAGTTGTGTTTGACTCAATGCCCAGGCGTATCAAGCCCGCTATTATGGCCAGAGGTGGTTGTTCTGGGTACTGATTTCTCAGGATCTGTGCAGCCAAATTGCGTGAAAAGGTAATCACATGTCAGTTCTAGTGTAATAGATTTGTCTAATGAATACCCGTTTATGATCTGCATTTCTTCTTGGTGTACAATTTTAATGGCCAGTAGTGTATCTTTTCGGCCTTTATTCACGTAGTAAAGAGGACATCTTTAATCAGTGTAATTTTATGTAGACGTTAATGACCACTGTTTTATAGACACGATGCAATGCTTAATCGTTATTTTTGAATCTGGTCACATAAATAAGCTGGAAATCTATGACGAAAGTAAAATGAGAAGCATTTCACTGATGAGGGCTATGACAGTTTTGCAGCTAAGCTGGGTGCGGCTCTGTACAACAAAAAATCACACGTTGACAATTTCACAGACGGTCTTTCCTATTTCTTTCACCGACCGCGGCCTCTGCATCAAGATTATTTTTAAAACTAGACGATGTGTGTGTGACAGCCAGAAACGCTGCCAGGAGCTCTACGTAAGGCCACCCGAGAGGACGCTTACCCAGCAACTTCTGCAGTAAAGCGTGAGACTCGTCTCCAGGCTTTGCGTGGATCCTGGAACCGAGTGCAGTCAGAGGCCACCCGCACGGGACTGATGTGGGTGCCAGGAGCAGATTTCAGAGAATTGGCCTGTTTCCTCTTGCTCACTGTGCTTCTGGATGTACTGAGACATTTCCCGGAGACATGTCGCCTTCCTTTAAGTGTAGTTGTGACATTTCTATCCGTGTAAAAAAGCTTTCTCATTCTCTTAGGGTTCCCTGTAGCATTATCGATAACATTTTATTTCTTATGTTTCAGTCCCTGTCCTAAGGTAGGGTGAGCTGTCTGAGGTCTTGGAGTACTGTGGAGCTCGAATATTTTAGCGTTACCCCAATGAATCTCGATTGCTGAGTCAAGGGAGGAAGAATAGGGTTTAACATTCTGCTAGGGTCGAGGACGTTAGAGGTGTGGTACAACCTCGAATGGGAAAGAAAGCAGACGGGTCGTTATCAGGGTTACCACCCCGACTTTTGCCTCAATCGTTTTAGCAAAATCATCGGATAATTGAAATTTGGATGGCTGGCTGAGACTTTGATTGATCTTCCTTCTGAGCCGTGGCGCGTCTGGCGCCAGTGTTCTCGCACTTATATGTGCATTTATATGCCCTTCTTTAGTTGCAGAATTTATAGAAGTGTGTAAACAGAGAGCTACTTGGAAAGGGATGTAAAGTTGAAACCCTTCCAATAACTCGAACTCTGTATTACTAAAGGTGCCTTTCGATACCAGCACCTACCTTGGGTAATAAGTGTTATTCTGAGGTTGTATAGGTACTGTAAATAATTATTATACACAAAATTGTTTATTCTGATTATACTAAATTGGAGACGTAAGGTCGGTTGTGTGTCGCTGAAAATTACTATTGTCTCCTCTGTGTGGCAGGCTAGCATTGTCAGTGGCTTCAATCATTATTCCTGTCATATTTCGAGTTTTGTATTCGCGGGTTTGCTTAAGCTGACACTGTTAAGTTGAGTTGTAAGAACTATAAACAAGCAAGTCAAACTGAGTATTCTATGAGCTCAAGACGATATTCTATTACGGTGTACCTTAGTCTGTTATAGGTTATAGGTTAGAAGTATTTTACGTGCTAGTAACATTCTGCTATTTGCTTTGTCTAAAGAGGAGCTAGTTCTGTGAAGTAGTCGTTTATATCTATTAGTGTGTTACCCGTTGTGCCTTTTCATGTTAGCCGGCCGGGGTGGCCGAGCGGATCTAGGCGCTACAGTCTGGAACCGCGCAACCGCTACGGTCGCAGGTTCGAATCCTGCCTCGGGCATGGATGTGTGTGATGTCCTTAGGTTAGTTAGGTTTAAGTAGTTCTAAGTTCTAGGGGACTCATGACCTCAGATGTTAAGTCCCATTGTGCTCAGAGCCACTTGAACCATATTCACGGGGCTCGCGTCCTGACGGGGTTGATAGTGGCCCTTTTTACTACGGCACATCCGGCTATCTTCCTTCAATACATTTGTCTCGCTTATATCGTTACTGCGTTTGTCGAGTGGAACTAGGGCTTACTGTAATCACCATATATGTTGAAGTTCAGTATCTCCCTTGCCAGGGCGCGAACCTTCGTGGATATAGTCGTCTTCTCATCTGTAAATATTGATAGTGTTATTCATTTGTTCCCGTCACATGTATGATTATTTATCTTGTTATATTTAATGTCAGTAAAATGTAAGTGTTAGCGAGGTTCGAATTGGGACGTTATATTCTCCTCTTGTGTAAACAAATTTAAGTGATTTTATACCTTTAGATGCGTACATTTTGCCTCCATGTTTGGTGTTTTTATGGCTTCCACGTTAATTCAAATTACAATAAAGGTAAATCTGGCAACGGAGGGTTTCGTGTATTTATTAGTTGCTAAGTGGATCCTAAGTTAAGTGCAAAATTCCTACCACCTTCCATCGCAGTGTTTATCATATGAGTCGAGGATATTTATCGCTGAAAAACATCGCACACGATATGAGTTGTTACTGCATGAGATAACGAATCTCATTCACAGTGGTGAAACATTCACGCGAACGATTCGAAACTCGGTCGTATACTGCTCGTCTGCACTGAACACAACTTAGTGACCTCCGATACAATATTTACCGCTCGTGTAAATGATAACTGATGAAAGACACTCCACTAGAGCTTTCTACGCAGAGAAAGTTGTTAAGCCAACATACTTATTGACGCTCTTTACGTCTTATCGTTACATGGCATATCCGCATAACCTACATGAATATTTTGGCAGTCTGCTACCATGTGCGTGTGTACTCTTTCCCTAAACAGTTGCGAACTGTTAACCAAAAGTATTTCCGAAACCTTTACGAACCACGTATGTGCATAGTGTTACATCCTGAAAGAATACCATTAATGTTAACAACCTACTGCCTGATGTACCTATAGTATATGACCAAAAAATATGGAAACGATACGAAAAAATCATGCTTTAACATAAATGCAGATGATAACTGAGCCTGCAGGTTGCGCTGTTGTATTTTATGACGAAGGGCAGCTGCGCATTACCCTCAATACTTTGCAAGTATACTTGTGAGTACATTATGTCGAGCTACTTGAATTATATGGCTAGCAAGTTGTTGGAGTCCGTATGATGGGTAGCAGAACTGTTTGATGTTTCAAGCGGCACCGCATCACGGATTTACACCGCACACGGGGAAAGTGGAAAAACATCATGCGCTAACTCACAATGCGGACGAAAATGTATGTTGAATGATCGAGAAAGACCGCCATTGAAGTGGACACTGACGAAAAATTAGATGATGACAGCTGCAATAGTTACTGCAGAACTGTGGGCCGCAATCGCGAATTGTGTCAGCATTAAAGCAGCAGGAAAGTATCTCCATAAGCAGGGAACTGCAGGTTGGGCTGCAATTCGAAAACATCTTCCCCCAGTGACGCAAATGCCCGTAAAAGGAAGGAATGGAAAAACATCATTTGGTCAGATTAGTCTCGTTTCATGCTGTTTCCAACATCTGGACGAGATTACATCTGGTGTACGCTATCTCAAGGCTACGATGGAGACTGCTTGCCGCCAAGAGTGAAACATGGCGGGCGTTCGGTGATGATCAGGGCAGTCATGTCGTGGTAATCCGAGAGTCCTATGGTTTCTCTAGAAGGTATCATTAATGTCAAGGGCTTTATGACCATTTTGGCTGATCAGGTTGATCCCATGGTACAATATTTGTCCCCGAATGATGATGTGTTCCAAGACGACAAGGCGCTTGTTCACGCAGCTTGCATCGTCCAGGACTGATTTTGTGATCACGACTACGAATTTTCGTATCTCCTCTGTCCACCACAGTCACCAGATTTCATTATTATTGGACCATTGTGATCTGCTTTGGAGAGAATTATGCGGGTTCGCTGTCTACCTCCACATTGTTACCTGAACTTCTCAATAATGGAAATGAGCGTTTGGCGTCATTGGCCGGGAGGCCCCTTACGGGTCAGGTCTGGCCGCCTTGGTGCAGGTCTTCTCACATTCGACGTTACATTGGTCAACCTGCGCTCCGCATGGGGATGAAATGATGTTGAAGACAACACAACACCCAGTCCCTGAGTGGAGAAAATCCCCGATCCAGCGCGGAATCGAACCCGGGCTCCTTAGGACGGCAGTCCGTCACGCTGACCATTCAGCTATCGGGGCGGACGACTTCCCAATGTTTTGCAGGGAGAATGATTTTTATCCATCCCCAAGCGAATCAAAGCTGTTTTGAATGCCAACTGTTTTCCTACACCGTATTTGGCATGGTAATGTGTGGTGTGTTTGGTGTTTCCATACTTTTATCCATCCCTTGCAGATCTCCTTGCAGCTATCGCTAAGTACGCCAGTTAACTACAGCGTGGTAGGCAAACCGCTGCCCATTAATGAATGCTATTTAGCGAACACAGTAAAAGAGAGACGTTCCTGCTAGTGAACAGGTGCTGGATAGCCTGACAGTAATTTCACCTAAGAGATGCTCGACTTGTACAAGTAACTCTGAGGTAGTTGTAATTTCACTTTTTTAACGGCTAATGTTGCATACAACAGTCTGAGAAACTCGTATATATCAAACCTTCGTTCGTTAGTTTGTGGTAGCGATTTGTTTCCTTGTTTTTCTGCTACACGCATTCAGCTAAAATTCGTTGTAAATGTTGTGTGCTCCATGGAAGAGGAAATTATGATCATTGTATATATCAAACCTTCGTTCGTTAGTTTGTGGTAGCGATTTGTTTGCTTTTTTTTGTGCTACACGCATTCAGCTAAAATTCGTTGTAAATGTTGTGTGCTCCATGGAAGAGGAAATTATGATTATTAACTTCTAAGGGCTATGGTTTTTCGTTGCGGTATATCTTCCCCATTTTGTTCTGTCCTGTTCACTTGTTCATAATTTTTATATTTTTGGTACTTCCAATGTTTTTTAAATCTACTACTTCCTTTATTAACCGTGCGTTTGTTTTCTTTCCTGAAATTTGTGCTTTCAGGTTGTTGATACGTTTAATTAATATGCAAAATTACTGAATAATTGCTATTAGAATTTGAGTGTGATTTCACACATACCCGACTCTTACCAAGCCGTGTGTAGCTTGTGTTCGTGCCATATCTCATTTGACATACAGTTTTTACTGTACTAACACCTCGTAATGTTAATTTCAATTACTGGTGTCACTGAGTTGCCGCCTTGCCTGCCCGTTAGAGGCAGCAGCAGCGCTTATCGATATAGGTTCTGCCGTATTATCTTTGCTGACTGCTATTACTTCCCGATTGTCATGCGTTTGGAGTTAGTTCGGATCTGCCAGTGAGTTGGGAGGCGCTAGCAGTGCAGTTCGGACCTGGCAGTGTTTGACTTAGGACGCGACAGAAGTTCAGGCGGGGCGCCGCTGCAGTGAGGTCCGATACGGTTGCCGATACATATCACTTGAGTGCGGACCACCTTGGTTGGTTGGTCGTCGATCGGTCGTCTTGTCGCACGACGAGTATGTTGGCCGGCGATCGGTTATGGTTGACTGCGTGTGCCGACTCGTGATTCGATCTTGTTATTGCACAGTCGCTGCCGTTAGTATTGTCTAGTCCTTCGTGCAAGTGTTCGTGAAACTGTGTGTAGCTTGTGATGTCGACTGCTCAGTTACCTTAGAGCTGTCTCCGTGCTGATGTGTGGCAGTCGGTCAGTTGGTGCGGATCAGCCAGGAAATCTCCACGCGGCGCAGTTGGCTAGGCCCGCTGGCGGTCTCTACGCAGTGTCGGAGTGTGTGGGAGCTGTTCCGATTGCTACGAGGTTCGTGGCTCACTGACCCAGGACATCAAAGTTGAGTGATAATTACCGAAGCCAGTCTGTTCACACTGGGCCGTTGGTTTTCATGGTTGGCAGTTGGGGGTACTCCAGTGAGCAACAGTGAGTGTTGGAGTTGGCGAAAGTTTGGCCACCATCCGGTGGAGTTTAACTGTATTTTGGTTATTTCAAGTCCAAGTGCACCAGCGGAATTTTCTGCCGTGTGGCCGTTAGCGTTCCGGTTACCTGCCCTGACGGCTGACGTAAAATTCAGGCAGTGTCCTTTCCTCACCGTGTTGTCGCTGTCCAAAACGTGTGTGTAGTTTTGACAGCTTATGCATACTTGGTTGTGGGCGGCTACGCCTTTTACGTTTTGGCTTGTGTACTGGTCGGGTGGAAAGCAAGTCGTCTTGTCGATGGGTCCGTTGACTGTCTCTTGGTTGGGTTACCAGCGTATCGGATATATAGCTGGGCCGACTACCTGTCTCCCCTAAGCGAACGTTAATATTTCAAGTGCAGACCGACCCCCGGAAACTACTGAGCGCCGCTGGCTGTACTGCCTTTTCTTATTGGTGTTTGTGTATTTCAATGGCTCATAGCCGATTGGTTCAATTTGTGTACTTTTAGTTGGGTTTTAAATAATGAGCCTTCAGCCGTTTTAAAATTGAAAGTTCCTTACTTGTCAATTCAAGTATTGTTTGGACCTTCAGCCTCATTTGAAATATTATTTAAGGATTAAACCTTGCGCTTTCTGCATCTTGAAAATTTATTGTAGTTGTGTTTAAAATCATGGGCTTCCAGCCGTTTTAAAAATTAAAGAGGTTGTGCCCTTAAGCCATAGGATTGTGTGACATATTCAGTCGATAATTAAGCGCGGAAATTTGCGCTGTAATGTTTGGGCAACTAAATAAAGTTATGTGTTCGAATGTAACTGACAGCTGCTCATTTTTGGCCCCTTTTCACAATTCCAACTACCTGATCTGTCCTTCGGATATAACAAGACGTTTCACTTACAATTATTATTGGTGATGACTTTAATTTACCCTCTATATGTTGGCGAAAATGCATGTTTCATTCCGGAGGTAAGCATAAAACATCATCCGAAATTGTGGTAAACGCATTCACTGAAAATTATTTCGAGCAGTTACTTCATGAGCATAGTAAATGGTTGTGAAAACACACTTGACCTCTTACCAACAAATAATTCTGAGCTAATAACGAGCATCAGAACGGATACAGAGATTAGTGAACACACGGTTGTCTTAGCGAGATAGAATATTGTAACCGCCAAATCCTCCAAAAATAAACGAAAAATATACCTATTCAAAAAAGCAGATAAAAACTCACTTGACGCCTTCCAAATTGACAATGTAAGTGTAGACCAGACGTGGCTTGAATCAAAGAAGTAGTATCGACAGCAACTGAGAGATTTATACCAAATAAATTAACAAACGACAGAGCTGATCCCCCCCATAGTATATAAAACGGGTCAGAATACTGTTGCAGAAACAACGAAAAAAGCATGCCAAATTTAAATGAACGTAAAATCTCCAAGGTTTGGAGATCTTTTACAGAATCCCGAAATTTAGCGCGGACTTTAATGCGAGACGTTTGTAATAGTCTCCACAAGGAAACTTTTTCTCGAAACCTCGCACAAAATCCAAAGAGATTCTTTTCATATGTCAAGTGTGTTAGTGGCAAGACACAATCAATGCCTTATCTCCGCAATAGCAATGGATATACTTTAGACGACAGTGCTGCCAAGGCAGAATTATTTAACATAGCCTTCCGAAATTTCTTTACGAAGAAGGCGGAGTAAATAGTTCAGAATCCGATTCAAGAACAGCTGACAACTTAGAAGTAGATATCCTCGGAGTAGTGAAATAACTTAAATCACTTAATAAAAGCAGGTCTTCCGGTTCAGACTGTATAGCAATTAGGTTCGTTGCAAAGTATGCTGATGCAATAGGTCCATACTTAACAATCTTATACAACTGCTCGCTAGACGATAGATCCGTACCCAAAGAGTGGAATGTTGCACAAGTCACACCAATATTCAAGAAAGGTAGCAGGAGTAAATCACTAAATAAAAGGTTCATATCATTAATGGCGATATGCAGCAGGATTTTGGAACATATATTGTGCTCTAACATTATGAATTTTCTCGAAGAGAACGGTCTATTGACGCATAGTCAATACGGATTCAGAAAACATTGTTCTCGTGAAACACAACTAGCTCTTTACACATACGACGTCTTGAGGGCTATTAACAATAGATTTCGAATTGATTCCGTATTTCTAGATTTACAGAAGGCTGTTGACACTGTACCACACAAGCGGCTTGTAGTTAAATTGCGTGCTGATGGAATATCGTCTCAGTTGTTTGACTGGATTCATGATTTCCTGTCAGAAAGGTCACAGTTTGTAGTAACTGACGGAAAGTCATCGAGTAAAACAGAAGTAATTTGTGGCGTTCTCCAAGGTAGTGTTATAGGCCCTCTGTTGTTCTTTATCTATATGATTTAGGAGACAAACTGAGTCTCAGATTGTTTTCAGGTGATGCTGTCGTTTATCGTATATTAAAGTCATCAGAATATCAAAACAAATTGCAAAACGATTTAGAAAAGATATCTGTATCGTGCGAAACTTGGCAATTGACCCTAAATAAAGAAAAGTGTGGGGTCATCCATATGAGTGCTAAAAGGAACCCGTTAAACTTCGGCTATACCATAAATCACTCAAATCTATAGGTTGTAAATTCTACTAAATACCAAGGAATTACAATTACGAACTACTGAAATTGGAAAGAACACACAGAAAATGTTGTGGGGAAGACAAACGAAAGACTGTGTGTTATTGACAGAACACTTAGAAAATGTATCAGATCTACTAAAGAGACTGCCTACACTACGCTTGTCCGTCCTCTTTTCGAGTCATCGAGGAAGTTCAAAGAAGAGCTACATGTTTTGCATTATCGCCACGTAAGGTTGACAGTGTCACTGACACGATACAGGATTTGGGGTGGACATCATTAAAACAAAGGCGTTTTTCGTCGCGGTGGAATCTTCTCATGAAATTTCAATCACCAACTTTCTCTTCTGAATGCGAAAATGTTTTTTTGACGCCGAGCTACACTGGGAGAAACGAACATCATAATAAAATAAAGGAAATCATAGCTCGCACGGAAATATATAGGTGTTTTGTTTTTCGTCGTGTTGTTCGACATTGGAATAATAGAGAATTATTGTGAAGATGGTCGGATGAACCCTCTGCCAGGCACTTATGAGTGGTTTGTGGAGTATCCATGTAGATCCAACTGTAGATGTAGGTAGATACGGTGCTTCTCGAAACACCAAACACCTACGTTGGTTACGGAGGCGCCCACGATAAGAGCACCAACATTTTGCCTTTGGTTGAAGCCACTTAGCTCCGACATAATGCACTCACATCTACACAGAACACTGTTTTTATCACGACGGACACTTGAAACGTATTGTGGATACTACACAGATGCCGTTCGTTGTCAAATACAACACAACCTGCAAGTTTGGCTAGTATCTTCATTTATGTTCAGGTATGCTTTTCTCTCGATGCTTCCGCTTTTTTGTCAAACCCCTACACTTGAAAACGTATATTCTTGTAACTGACTTTGAAATTGCCTGACAGACTTAAACTGTCTGCCGGTTTAGACATTTACATAGGAACCTGTGCAACAATACATGGTTAGCTGTACAGGTGTCCCACTTTCTCGTTCATGTTTACCCGCCGTTAATCAATCCACCAAGCAGTGTCTGCGGTATACGTGTTTCGGTTCTATAGCTGCACTCTTGGTTCGAAATAAAGTCCGGCGCGAAGCTTTAATCTGTCAGAAAGTTTCCAAACAGCGCGCATTCTGCTGCTGCCTGAAAGATTCATTCTAGCAGCTACATACGTCCCGTTATATCACTCGAAGCAAAAGCTTTTGTCGACTTCTATGTGCTGCCTTTTTGGTCACACGAACCACTTTAAGGAAGAGAACAAATAATCTTGCACCTTAGACTTCCGTACATATGGTGATGCTTCCGGACCTGTCAGTGTGTAGAACACTGACACATGCTCTGATACACACGATCAGAAGGTTTGGCGACGTTATCAGGAGCCATTGTGTCTGTCATTGCCGTGACACTATTATGACACTCTCACTGTATAGAAAAAATGTAAGGAGTGATATAGGGGCGCATCAAAAAGTTTCCGTTCGAACGCCATACACTCCAGAGTCGGTATGCAATCCAGGCAAAATCGCTGTGAGCATTGAGGCAATGATCCCACCGACGCACCAGATTGAGATATGTGTTTGGTAAAACACTGTGTCCTGCTGAGTGAAGAAGTCCGTAACTGCCCGAATGAAGAGTGGTACATCTTTCCGCAGTTTTCCCGGGCGTTATGCAATAATTGCGCGCCGTGATTTCATGCTGTCCCATACACACTCTTCATACTCTGAGGGATAGCTACGGGAATTGTCCTTCGGTCTCCAGAAAAAGAATAACGGCATGTTGGTCTTGTTTAGACGAATTTGGTAATAACATCTCCATAGCTCACGTTTCCGTGTATACCGCACGCACACCGAAAAGACACGAAAGCCACGCAAATCCCTTGCCTACATGTCAGTGCTTACATAACTGCATCGGAGTCGCGCTATGTTGCTTGTACGCTGCAGCAGCCCCTCAAACAGAAATTTTTTGGTCACATTTTTTGGAATATTTAAAGCACACTTCTCAGAATATCAACTAACCACTAAAAATTATTCGTAATGACGAAATTAGTGGATTGAAAGTGGCTCTGAATTATTACAAAAACTTCATTTCGTTACGTTGGAGGGATACATGTAATAAAAGGCTTTAGAGGATTACAACAAGTCTTCATCCTTAATGCATAGCAGTGTCGTCGTAACTGTCGTCTGCTTCACATCTCCTGTGCAGCAAGCTACGTAAGTTTAAGTATTAACTGTGTTTTTCTTACTTGTCACTTCTTTTTCCGTGTTTTTTTTCTTTTAGGAAACTTTAATTTTCGAGAAATAGTAATAGTGTTCCATAGGATTCGTGCTTGTTTTGAATACAGTCCAGAGACAGTGCTTATTTCCATTGTTTCCAACATGAAGTGTCTAGTAACCACAGTTTAGTCAGCTATCAGCCGCCTTTAGTGAATTAGCAGTCTAGTTAAAAGTTGATTAACTCTCTACAGTAAATTGATTTCTTAGGATGGATAGGATGTGTGACTGCTATGTACGGACGCAGGAGGAGCTGGGCACTGCTCGTGAACAGCTGAACGTGCTGATGGCCACCGTCAGCCGTCTTCAGGCTGCTGCCTCGGAGTGTAGCGGCAGTGGAGAGTCTGGTGCGTCGCATGGTACACCCCAGGTGTTACATGCTTCACCCACTGTCCCTGCTGTCGAGACATCTTCGCGGGTACCGGGCGCGGTTGGGCCACCCTCTCCCGAAGAGGAGTGGCGGGTTCAACGGCGTTCGCGTCGCACGAGGCGGAGGGTCAATGTGGAGGCTGGCCGTGTGCCATCGCCCGATCTGCCTGGAGTGGACATTAGGCCTGTCCTTCAGCAAGGTCCCCGCCTCGCTCGCGGGGTGGAATCTGAGCTAACTATTTGTTCCCAGAACCGATCGCGGTCCTCTGATTTGGAGCCGAATGGAAGGCTTAAACCAGAGGCTCAGACGATTCTGCGGAGATCTGGGGTGCAAATTTATCGACCTCCGCTATCGGGTGGAGAAATGTAGAGTCCCCTTGGATAGGTCAGGCGTGCACTACACGCAGGAAGCGGCTACAAGGATAGAGGAGTACGTGTGGAGTGCACATGTGGGTTTTTTAGGTTAGAGAATTCCCTCCCTAGGCCCGACAATACGCCTCCTGAGACGCGACAAGGTAGCAGTAGGCAAAACGAAGCAGGGAATGACAATATTAATGTGGTAATAGTATCCTACAGGAGCGTCTATAGAAAGGTCCAAGAACTGCTCTCATTAATAAACGGTCACAATGCCAACATAGTACTAGGGACGGAAAGTTGGCCGAAACCAGATGTAAGCAGTAATGAAATTCTAAACGCAGACTGGAATGTATACCACAGAGACAGGCTGGACAGTGAAGAGGGAGGTGTGTTTATAGGGATAAAAAGTGCAGTAGTATCGAAATAAATTGACGGAGATGCGAAATGTAAAATAATTTGGGTGAAGGTCACGGTTAAAGCAGGCTCAAACATGGTAATTGGATGTCTCTATAGGCCCCCTGGCTCAGCAGCTGTTGTGGCGGAATACCTGAAGGAAAATTTGGAAAATATTTCGAGTAGATTTCCCAACCGTGTTCTAGTATTGGGTGGAGATTTTTATTTACCAGATATAGACTGGGCGACTCAAACGTTTATAACGGGTGGCAGGGACAAAGAACCCAGTGAAATTTTTTTAAGTGCATTATCTGAAAACTACCTTGAGCGGTTAAACAAAGAACCGACTCTTGGCGATAACATACAATGTCCAGGCACTCTGTGACCAAAATGGTACTGAAACAGAGGATGACAAACTAAAGGCCGAAATACTAAATGCCTTTTTCCAAAGCTGTTTCACAGAGGAAGACTACACTGTAGTTCCTTCTATAAATTGTCGCACGGATGACAAAATGGTAGATTCGAAATAGCTGACAGAGGGATAGAAAAACAATTAAAATCGCTCAAAAGAGGAAAGGCCGCTGGACCTGATGGGATACCAGTTCGATTTTACACAGAGTATCCGAAGGAACTTGCCCCCTTTCTTGCAGCAGTGTACTGTAGGTCTCTAGAAGAGCGTAGCGTTCCAAAGGATTGGAAAAGGGCAAAGGTTATCCCCGTTTTCAAGAAGGGACGTCGAACAGATGTGCAGAACTATAGACCTATGTCTCTAGCGTCGATCAGTTGTGGAATTTTGGAACACGTATTATGTTCGAGTATAATGACTTTTCTGGAGACTAGAGATCAACTCTATAGGAATCAGCATGGGTTTCTAAAAAGAGTATCGTGTGAAACCCAGCTCATACTATTCTTCCACGAGACTCAGAGGACCATAGACACGGGTTCCCAGGTAGATGCCGTGTTTCTTGACTTCCGAAGGGCGATTGATACAGTTCCCCACAGTTGCTTAATGAACAAAGTAAGAACATATAGACTATCAGACCAATTGTGTGATTGGATTGAAGAGCTCCTAGATAACACAACGCAGCATGTCATTCTCAATGGAGAGAAGTCTTCCGAAGTAAGAGTGATTTCAGGTGTGCCGCAGGGGAGTGTCGTAGGACCGTTGCTATTCACAATATACATAAATGACCTTGTGGATAACATCGGAAGTTCACTGAGGCTTTTTGCGGATGATGCTGTAGTATATCGAGAGGTTATAACAATGGAAAACTGTTCTGAAATGCAGGAAGATCTGCAACGAATTGAAGCATGGTGCAGAGAATGGCAATTGAATCTCAATGTAAACAAGTGTAATGTGCTACGAATACATAGAAAGACAGATCCTTTATCATTTAGCTACAATATAGCAGGTCACTAACTGGAAGCTGTTAATTCCATAAATTATCTGGAAGTAGGAATTAGGAGTGATTTAAAATGGAATGATCATGTAAAGTTGATCGTCGGTAAAGCAGATGCCAGACTGAGATTCATTGGAAGAATCCTAAGGAAATGCAGTCCTAAAACAAAGGAAGTAGGTTACAGTACACTTGTTCGCCCACTGCTTGAATACTGCTCACCGGTGTGGGATCCGTACCAGACAGGGTTGATAGAAGAGATAGAGAAGATCCAACGGAGAGCAGCTTGCTTCGTTACAGGATCATTTAGTAATCGCGAAAGAGTTACGGAGATGATAAACTCCAGTGAAAGACGCTCAGTAGCTCGGTACGGGCTTCTGTTGAAGTTTCGAGAACATAGCTTCACCGAGGAGTCAAAATGGTTCAAATGGCTCTGAGCACTATGGGACTCAACTGCTGAGGTCATTAGTCCCCTAGAACTTAGAACTAGTTAAACCTAACTAACCTAAGGACATCACAAACAGCCATGCCCGAGGCAGAATTCGAACCTGCGACCGTAGCGGTCTTGCGGTTCCAGACTGCAGCGCCTTTAACCGCACGGCCACTTCGGCCGGCACCGAGGAGTCAAAATGGTTCAAATGGCTCTGAGCACTATGGGACTGAGGTCATCAGTCCCCTAGAACGTAGAACTACTAAAACCTAACTAACTTAAGGACATCACACTCATCAATGCCCAAGGCAGGATTCGAACCTGCGAACGTAGCGGTCACGCGGTTCCAGACTCTGGCGCCTAGAACCGCTCGGCCGCACCGACCGTCACCGAGGAGTCAAGCAGTATATTGCTGCCTCCTATGTATATCTCGCAAAGAGACCATGAGGATAAAATCAGAGAGATTGGAGCCCACACAGAGGCATACCGACAATCTTTCTTTCGACGAACAATTCGAGACTGGAACAGAAGGGGGAACCGACAGAGGTGCTCAAGGTGCCCTCCGCCACACACCGTCAGGTGGCTTGCAGAGTATGGATGTAGATGTAGATGTAGATGCATTGTCTTTCATCATATTTTGACTTGTTACAACATCTACAACTGCATCTATTTTCTGCAGACCATCTAACTGTAGGAAGTTGCGGGTATGTCTCGTAGAATTATTATTTCACCTCTCTACATTCGCGACGAATGGCTCTCTGCAAGCCTCCGCTTTCTTATTATTCTATCGTAGTATTTCGGGAGGTGTATGGGGGAAGGCCTAATATGTTTATGGACTTGATTTTTACGGGGTGTTCTTGGAATTTCGACGATAAACGTCTCGGGATTGAACTTTGATTGTCTTGAAGCGACTCTCACTGGGGTTTCATGACCATTTTTGCAACACTCTCCCACCTATTAAACGAACCCATGGCCAAACGCTCCACTCCTTGTGTCTTCCCTACTTCTTCTATTAATCTTAACCGGTCAGGAGCCGCTATGCTTGAGCAACACTCAATAATCGGTTCGATGAGTGTTTAGCAAACACTTTTTCGTAACATGACCCTTCATTTCTTCCACCATATTAGTTAATCAAACAGTCTGCTGGTATACAGTCGGTTCATAATGACCAGTGGGCAAAATATTTCAGCGATCAGACATATCACCATCTTCAGGTGCGCTGATGAACAGCAAGGCTTGGGAACGAGCACTGGATGTAATTAAGAAGACAGAAAACAGAATGAGATGGCGGCCAAGATGGATTGACTACCTACATCCATGCTACTATTACCAGGCACCGACCGTGTACAGAGCGATCTTGGTGGTCGGGGGGGAATATAGAATCGGCTATGAGCTCCCGGAGGCCAGGTCGTCAGCGCGCACCTGACGATGATGGAAAGTCTCATCGCCAGAATATTGTACCCACTGGACACGATAAACCGCAGTACACCAGTGGACAGTTCGATCACCTTTTTTTTCGTAGATGAATTACATTTCTTTGGGCTTCTTCCACTGAATTTCAGCCTGGCATCTGCTTCTCCTACAACTAATTGTATGACATCTAAGAGCCGTACAGCTACTCTTAGATTTATTAGTGTTAATGTAATCGAACACTAATGGGTGTTGCCGCCTGTTTATCTGCAATACCTTACATTCATTTACGTAAAAAGGTCAACTACCACTCCCTGCGCCGGTCTATCCGCTACATATCTTCCTGCATTTTGTGCATACAACAGCATCATCCGCAAATACCGTTCTAGAGCTTCCGACGTTATTCACTGGATAATTTATATACAAGATGTGTTCGAAAGAAAGCCGGCCAGAGTGGCCGAGCGGCCGAGCGGCTCTAGGCGGTACCGTCTCGAAGCGCGCGACCGCTACGGTCGCAGGTTCGAATCCTGCCTCGGGCATGGATGTGTGTGAAGTCCTTAGGTTAGTCAGGTTTAAGTAGTTGTAAGTTCTAGGGGACTGATGACCTCAGCAGTAAGTCCCATAGTGCTCAGAACCATTTGAACCATTTTTTGTTCGAAAGAAAAGATAAGAAACAATGCTGTGGATGTTACTGAAGTCTTTGTGCAGAGGCCTGAGCACAACTGTCTCACTGTTTTACGGGCAGAAGGGTTCCCTGTTCCCAGAACTCCTGTGCCTGTGACAGGAGCATGTGCTCCACTGTGTGCAACTCGTCACCCGAATTGAGGCGCTTCCCTTTGAGATGTTTCTTTAGCGGATGAAACACGTGGAAGTTGCAGGC
The DNA here is from genome assembly GCF_023864345.2 of Schistocerca serialis cubense. Taxonomy (NCBI): domain Eukaryota; kingdom Metazoa; phylum Arthropoda; class Insecta; order Orthoptera; family Acrididae; genus Schistocerca; species Schistocerca serialis. Next base: position 184,199,259 of record NC_064641.1, read on the forward strand.
CGACATGTCCAGGCTGTAGTGCAGATGCTCAAAATGCTCCCGCCTGAACTTGCCCGCTGCACTTCGTGTGACCTTGGAGAAGTGCGGATGAGCGTTAGCCAGGAGCAGAATCACTACCTCCGTGAGCAGCCGAGCACGTTCGCCTTTGATGTGCTTGCGTTGGCTATAGAGTGTCTCACAGTACACATAATTGTTAATGGTTGTTCGGTACTCGAGTAATTCTATGAGTATCAGATATGCCACGTCGAAAAAGACCGTGAACATCATGTTGTTCACTGATGGTACAGCTTTAAACTTTTTAGGTGGAGGTGACGATGCCTTGCTTCCAATCCGTACATGTCTCCTAGCTTTATCCCAAAGTGCCATATACAAATATCAAACAGTATCTTTGTTACGGCGTTTCACACCTTTTCATTTGAATACTCCTTATTCGTAGGTTGTAACTTAAATAGTGGCAAAATTGCTGTGGAGACACATGCAATGGAATCTACTATTGTCGCTGATAGCACACGTTGTTGACATACCTATCTTACCTCCGAGCAAATGAACTCGCCCGTCCCACGTCACCGGTGTGCGCACATTCGACGGAAACACAGTCACTTGTGAGCGAGCGGTCTAACGTAACGGTGTCACTATGTTTTCGAAACAGGAACAACAGAGTTGGATCAAGATTGAATGTGCCAGAGGTCATACAGCACGACAGTGTCATCAAGGTCTTGAAGATGCGGGCGGGGAATCGGCATTGCCGTACAGAACAGTGGCATGTTAGGAAAAAACCTTCAACGAAGGTCGGCAAACTATGGCAGACATGCATCGGGCAGGTCGTCCTAGCATCTCTGAAGAAGAAGTGCATGCTGTTGCTGCATTAGTGGCTAGTGATCGATGCCATACAATTCGTGACGTCACCCATGAAACCAGATTAGTGCATGCAACTGTGCATTGCATCCTGAAGGCATGCATGGGCATGCAAAAAATTGCTTCACGATGGGTTCCGCATGTCTTGACGGAAACGCAGAAATTGATGTGTTATGACACTGCTCAGATGCACTTGGAGTGCTCTGAACACAAAGGACAGGCTTTCTTACGCCGTATCGTAACACTGGATGAGACATGTGCCACATCGTACGAGCCAAAACTGAAACGCCAATTCAATGAATGGCGTCATTATGGGTCGCCGCGAAAGTCGAAAGTGCGTCAGAGCCCCAGTATGGTGAAAGTTATGGCGAATCTCGTGTATGACTGTGATGGTTTTATACTAACGCATTACATTCCTCCACGGCAGACCGTCAAAATGCATAGTAGTACTGTTCGTTTTAGGAGCATCACCTGCGACCAGCTTTGAGAAAGAAACGGCGACACCTTCTGCGCACCCCACCCCCCCCCCACCCCCCCATAATTTTGCACGACAATGCGCGGCCGCATACAGCGCAAGCTGTGGCTGCTCTGTTCGGATCGGATCGTATTGTTTGGGGGAACAGACCAAACAGCGAGGTGGTCGGTCTCATCGGATTAAGGAAGCCGGGGGAGGAAGTCGCCTTTTCGAAGGAACCATCCCGGCATTTGCCTGGAGCGATTCAGGCAAATCACGGAAAACCTAGATCAGGATGGCCGGACGCGGGATTGAACCGTCGTCCTCCCGAATGCGAGTTCAGTGTGCTAACCACTGCGCCACCTCGCTGTGTTTTGTTCGGTGGATGGGACTGGGAAGTGCTGTACCATCCACCATACTCCCCGGACGTAAGTCCTTGTGACTTTGGTTTGAATCCGAAGACGAAGGAACCTCTTTGTGGCATTCGTTTCAGACCTGTTCCAGACAGGCGGTAGACCACTCCATTCGCACCATCAGCAGAACAGGTTCTGCTAACGTATACTACGCCTTCCACATCGCTGGCAACGGGTTCTACACAATACTGGTGACTACTTTGAAGAACAGAAACAGGTGCAAACATGTAACTCTTTTGTATCGGTTGTGAAGAAATAGTTGCCACTATTTAAGTTCCAACCCTCGTATATTGTATACGGTATCGTGCCTGTAACACACCTTTGGATGTGCGGTACCAACCATTAGATAACGTAATAAGTTTGAATTCTTTCCAAGAGTTAGTTACGCAAAGAGAAATATATAAATGCAATTCTTCCGTAAAGTAACCCAGAAAAAATGTAGGGTTGACTGGAACACTAAGTTAGTTAAGACATCGTCCATAATATTTCAGTAGAATGAACTAGAAGCTGATGAGTGCTTCTAGAGCTTCCTTTCATGTTTTTCTTGTTGATAAGAATGACATAAAGAAGGGAGAAGTTGAAATCCAGAGCCTTCACACATCTTGCTCCACTCGAATAGGAGCACGGGGACAGCCGCCACCACTTCCCCTCACCTTGCCGGCAACAATGAGATGAAAATTTCGTCCAGTACTAGGATTCCGACTGGCTACCTCCGAATCGATTGCCACCATCTGGGAGTACGTTGGCGACACCAGCCACACATTTTTTATATCGTCTGTGGAACATGTTTGCTGACAGAACTTCGCCTCGAGTAGCATCAAGTGAATTTATCGCTCGTCGTGTTCAGTGCTACGAAGTATTGCAGTATTTCGAATTTTTCGGAAGCCTGTGGACTGCAGGTCGTTTACGTACTTACCCATGTCGGTTCCTTTCGCCGTGGTTTCAGTCTTTAAGTTGCACATTGTCGTAGTTCCCCTGGTACTACATAAGTGATACTCAATATGTGTGAGCACAACATGCTATCGAGATGAAGAAGAAGCATTCACATTCAGTCGCCTGACTACAAGCTTCGTCGTTCACTTAAGTGATCAGACGATGAAGGAGTATGTTTCAAAGAAATCTAACGATATCCACACAAGTTATCGTGTTACTAAGCTCCAAAAGAACCTTCATTTCACCAATGTAAACAGTATTTTCGAATACAGCAGGTTTATGATTGGAGAAAAGTGGGGTAAGAAATTAAATGAATCATTGTAGTTGAATAGAACCTATGACCAAATACATTCGTACTCAATATTATTTTTTAAAAGAAAGTAATTTTAAGGAGGTTCAAAGAAAAGTCTGTCACGTTCGTGTACTTAACCTACAGGGTGTTTCAAAAATGACCGGTATATTTGAAATGGCAATAAAAACTAAACGAGCAGCGATAGAAATACACCGTTTGTTGCAATATGCTTGGGACAACAGTACATCTTCAGGCAGACAAACTTTCGAAATTACAGTAGTTACAATTTTCAACAACAGATGGCGCTGCGGTCTGGGAAACTCTATAGTACGATATTTTCCACATATCCACCATGCGTAGCAATAATATGGCGTAGTCTCTGAATGAAATTACCCGAAACCTTTGACAACGTGTCTGGCGGAATGGCTTCACATGCAGATGAGATGTACTGCTTCAGCTGTTCAATTGTTTCTGGATTCTGGCGGTACACCTGGTCTTTCAAGTGTCCCCACAGAAAGAAGTCACAGGGGTTCATGTCTGGCGAATAGGGAGACCAATCCACGCCGCCTCCTGTATGTTTCGGATAGCCCAAAGCAATCACACGATCATCGAAATATTCATTCAGGAAATTAAAGACGTCGGCCGTGCGATGTGGCCGGACACCATCTTGCATAAACCACGAGGTGTTCGCAGTGTCGTCTAAGGCAGTTTGTACCACCACAAATTCACGAAGAATGTTCAGATAGCGTGATGCAGTAATCGTTTCGGATCTGAAAAATGGGCCAATGATTCCTTTGGAAGAAATGGCGGCCCAGACCAGTACTTTTTGAGGATGCAGGGACGATTGGACTGCAACAGGGGCTTTTCGGTTCCCCATATGCGCCAGTTCTGTTTATTGACGAAGCCGTCCAGGTAAAAATAAGCTTCGTCAGTAAACCAAATGCTGCCCACATGCATATCGCCGTCATCAATCCTGTGCACTATATCGTTAGTGAATGTCTCTCGTGCAGCAATGGTAGCGGCGCTGAGGGGTTGCCGCGTTTGAATTTTGTATGGATAGAGGTGTAAACTCTGGCGCATGAGACGATATGTGGACGTTGGCGTCATTTGGACCGCAGCTGCAACACGGCAAACGGAAACCCGAGGCCGCTGTTGGACCACCTGCTGCACTAGCTGCGGATTGCCCTCTGTGGTTGCCGTACGCGGGCGCCCTACCTTTCCAGCATGTTCATCCATCACGTTCCCAGTCCGTTGAAATTTTTCAAACAGATCCTTTATTGTATCGCTTTTCGGTCCTTTGGTTACATTAAACCCCCGTTGAAAACTTCGTCTTGTTGCAACAACACTGTGTTCTAGGCGGTGGAATTCCAACACCAGAAAAATCCTCTGTTCTAGGGAATAAACCATGTTGTCTACAGCACACTTGCACGTTGCGAACAGCACACGCTTACAGCAGGAAGACGACGTACAGAATGGCGCACCCAAAGACTGCGTTGTCTTCTATATCTTTCACATCACTTGCAGCGCCATCTGTTGTTGAAAATTGTAACTACTGTAATTTCGAAACTTTGTCCGCCTGAAAATGTACTGTTGTCCAAAGCATATTGCAACAAACGGTGTATTTCTATCGCTGCTCGTTTAGTTTATATTGCTGTTTCAAATATACCAGTCATTTTTGAAACACCCTGTACTTTAAGATGTGAGAACATTTTGAGGCGTTCTTCTATTTGGTATACCGTAGCAGCATTGTAATACATAAATAATCAGACGGTAAGTTCGTAATTGTTACAGACACTTCAGACCAAACAATGTCTGTTACTTCTTTGTATGTAATCATTCGTGTTGACAACGCCACCCACGGAATCATAGTGAAACACAAGTTTCAATAAAATGTTTCTAATAAAAATGACAAAAGCAATAATATCTGAGATCCACAATACTCAAGGTATTAATCTTTTTGGCTTAGGAAGTTTCCGTGTGATTACCAGCTTCTTACTATCGGTTTCACAGTCTCTATAAGTTAATTAAAGGCGCTAACCATAGTTGCGCCGTGGTTGATACAATTTTGTAAAAAATTAAAATTTATAGCGTAGGGGAGAGGATTGTAACTGTAGATAGAACAGCTAGGAACGCACTATATTTCGTGGTCGGTGATTTAATCTAGTAACTGATTTTTACAGACACTTGAAGGAGCGCTCACTAGAGACCGCCTTTAAAGGTACATTTCCAGGGTCGGCGTGGATATATAGCAAAAACATAGATATGAGCTCAGAAAATAAATAAACAGTTACTTAAGACAATAATTAGTATAAGCGGTTGTATCGATTGTGACGTGTAACCGCTGAAACACTACAATAATTATGCAGTTCTATTGTCTTGCCGAGAAGACGGCACCTTTTTTTGTTCCTGTAGCTGTCCAGACAGGACACATACCTGCGGCTGCTGCAGGTAATTATTTGACACACCGCCATTAATATATTTTATAGAGACGCAATCTCACTAGGTGTACTCATAGTTGCACCCAGCAACAAAATTAAGTGACTATGTAATTTAATTTAGTGTAATATTTTGTAAATACAGTGATAACATTTAATCTTGTGTTTCATTTATGTTGTAAGCTATTGTTCCTATTAAACGGCGTGTTGACAAGGCTAAATGTTCCGTTTTACAAATTATATCAGAGGTCCAATATGTACCAACACTTTGGATTATTCAATCTACGAAGTCTGATAAAGAAATATTTTCAGAAAAATCACTCACGGTCAAATTTACAATGAACGGACCTTATGTAAAAAGTCATTGTCAAGCGCCGATAGTTTTTATACTCTGATCACATACTATTATTACCTATTATAACTTGTATGTTCTTTGATATTCTCAAACCACACAAGAAAAGCCACGATAAATCAAATTGACGACTTCGTGACAGGACCTTTTACTGTATTTGCTCCATTGTTTTTCTTTGTTGCACGTATAATGGGATCATATCTGACTAGCCATTTCCACTGAATATTTGTAAAGACCAAACACAAAGACGAACCACTGAAATTGTTGATGAAACCTGGAATCTACACTGCATACTTGGATCCAAGGTAAGACATAGCATTTTGCATTAGCACGCTAGTCCAAGTGCTTTCAGTAATTGTAACTTGCTTCCTAGCTTTGTCAAAATTTTCCATAACCGTAGCAGTCGTTTTTGCGCAAGATTCCAAATTGTTTTTGTAATGCAGTTTATTACAACAATAAAGTGGTACCATTCCATAAAATGGCCGAACTGCGTCATGTGCAACGCAAAATGGCGAGCAGTCATTAATGTTAATTATCTCACCATTAATTGCTATTCTTGCTCAGTTAAGCGAACATTGGTGCAATACGAAATTAATTTCATGAATTCATTCTCAAACGAGTTTAAAGATTTTTCTTGCAATATACATTGCGTTTAGCACCCACCAGGGTAGCCGAGAGCGCTAATGCGCTGCTTTCTGTACTCGGATAGGCTCCTCGCCCCACATCGAATCCGCCCGGACGATTAACAACGAGGGCCGGTATTCTGGTCAGCCTGGATGTGGTTTTTAGGCTGTTTTTCACATCCCACTAGGTGAATACCGGGCTGGTCCCCACGTTCCGCCACAGTTACACGACTCACAGACATCTGAACATGTTCACAATGTTTCATGGCTCACACTAGATACAGACAGCTGTGGTACACTATTTATGTCCCGGGGGGTATGGGGTGGCGTCAGAAAGGGCATCCGACCACCCTCTGCAGCAAACACTGCCAAATCCGTAAAAACAGGCCGACCCCGTGTTGGAGCCAGACAAAGGCCGAAAGGTAGAAAGAAAGAAATACATTACATGTAGTATGGTGGTAACATGTAAACAATTAGAAAAAAAGGAACACAACAGACAACAGATGCAAACCAAATCTAACTTGCGCATTGGATAAAACATTGACAATGACTCCAGAGTTGAATCCAATAGTAGCGATCAATAAGCAGTTAACATGCCTAGTGACGGAAATTTCGTAAACCGACCGAACACTAGTCAAATAGCTAAATCCAGCTCAGAGCCCATTCTTATCCGTGACGTCATTCAAACGACGTGGTGAGGGCAGAGCAGTTTCAGTTAACAAATGTTGCCAGTAAGTTTGACGTTTTTAACAAGCAGATGACTGAAAACAAAAATTACATGGTATCAATACAGAATCAGATGACTGAAAGAAAAACTCAGATGACTCAAAACGAAAAAGGCGTTGACGAACACATGACAGATTTAAAAACGCGACATGACGGGATTAAGGCTGAATTAAGTGCACTAAAAAGTTGTAATGACTTTGTGTGATAAAGTAGACGAGATTAACACGAGCCTGAGCGGTTAAGTGTCCGAAACTGACTCAAAAGTTTCCGAATTAAACTTGCAGTATGAAAAACTACAAAAGAAGTAAAAGATATTCAAACTGAAGTCAAAGATTTAAACGATACATGCGAAGCTGTTGCGTCTCAAGTAAAATATTATCCATCAGTTCATGTCTCAATAAAAACACATATCACTGTAATTGATAGAAAAGTTAACACTATGGATAAACAACTTGCAGACAAACTGCAATTACACACTGAAAACCATTTGACAACATAAAGAATTTTAAGACTGGGTTGATCAGAAAAATAAATAATTTGATCAATGCAAAGAGGAAAAGTTACCTACACTTGTGCACACCACTGTAGCCGAATGGCGGGAAGTTCAAATTTTGGCTGGAAAATAGGTCAATTGGGTTACCTCCACTTACCTAACCCCTTCCCTCCCCTCTCCCCTCCCCAAGAAAATGGCAGGAAGTTCAAATTCTGGTGGAGAAGAAAGGTCACCTGGGCTACCTCCACTACCCTATTAAAATGCTGGGAAAATACGTCACTTGGGCTACCTCCAATAACCTAAGTCATCTGACCGTCATGTCTTCCTTGTAATTGGCGGGAAAAGGTCTCGCCCTTGCTGGGCTGTGGATAGGATGGACTGTACTTAATTTACTTTGGAACAATTTATTTAGCGATGGATTTCATGAAGTTCATTTATTACACTGATACAAAACACTTGCTCTGACATGCTTGGGGTCACACTACACAGCCTACAGATCTGCAAACTACTCGTAAATTACCGAAGTAATGCATGTAAAAGGCTCTGCAAACACGCTCACTAATAGTAAACTGTCTTTTATGGCAGTACATTCCACATACATTAACAATTTCTTTCATCAATCGTTCAGAAGGGTTCAAAGAAGCGTGATACCTGCATATATAGATCAGAGAAATGTTTCTAGCTCGTAATATATGTGTCCATATCGCACATCGAAATTGTGGTCCATTGTCGGAAATTACTTTCATTACATGCGCTACATGAAATAGAAAATGTTTTACAAATGCAGTCGAAATAGATTTAGCACTAGCTTTGCGTAACGGAGTGAAGGTAACAAATTTCGAAGTGAGTTCAGCAGCGACAAATATGTAACAAAAACCTCTATTAAATATGGGAATCGGTCCAAAAATGTCTACAGCGGCCATATGTCTCAATTTAATGGGTACAGTGGAATGTAACGGAGGAATATGTGAAATCATCTCTGATTTAGCTTTCTGGCAGATTTTTAAATGATGCTAAAACTCGTCGAACACGTTTCTCCATGTTGGCAAATTAACATTTCTGTCTCAGTATAAGAAAACATTTTCTGGCTCCATAATGTGCTTAACTGAAATGAGTATACCAAATTAATTTGTTAACAAGCTCGTCAGGAATACATAATAACCAGTTGTTGCTGTCAGGGTGAGAGCGGCGAAACAGAATGTTGTTGTATACAATATAATTGTTTCTAGTTGTAACGTTATTCCTATCTTGCCAAAGGTGTTTAATTTCTTTCCATACGTTGTCCTTGCTTTGCTCTTGTGCTATGTCTTGTAATGACGAAGAAATGAAATTTTCAAATGCAACTTATTGAATATATATGAGGCTAAAATTTGATTAGCAGAAGTCGGTTGCGATGTCTTACTGATTGTTGCTGACAGAACGGGATAGTGCTTCTGCTACAATTTTTGTGTACCGGGAATTTGAACAATTGCAAAATTAAATTCCTGTAAATACAGCTCGAGGCTGTTGCCAATGGGCATCACTGTGGGGGTCCGGATGGGGGTTTGTCGTGGACGGCCAGCTCGTACCACGCATCCCCCGATCGGACTACGAATGTGGCTGCCCGGGAGACTGCCCACATTGAGGCTGATCCCTCACCTGTGGTAGAGTGGGAGGTCGTCTCGAGGTGTGGCAGGGGGCGAAAGACATTCCGGAGGACTGAACGGAAGGCCTCTCCAGTTTGTCTGACGAACCAGTTTCAGGCTCCGTCTCAGGCTGATACTGATCTTCGGCCGGACATAGCTGCTTCTCCTGTTCCAGAGGTTGCCCCTCAGTCTCCAAGATCCGGGCGCTCGCAGAGGGTGGGCAAACTGGTAGTTGGGAGCTCCAACCTCAGGCGCATAATGGGGCCCCTTAGGGATATGGCAGCAAGAGTGGGGAAGAAAACCAATGTGCACTCCGTGTGCATACCGGGGGGAGTCATTCCAGATGTGGAAAGGGTCCTTCTGGACGCCATGAAGGGTACAGGCTGCACCCATCTGCAGGTGGTCGCTCATGTCGGCACCAATGATGTGTGTCGCTATGGATCGGAGGAAATCCTCTCTGGCTTCCGGCGGCCATCTCAGTTGGTGAAAATTGCCAGTCTCGCTAGCGGGATGAAAGCAGAGCTCATCATCTGTAGCGTCGTCGACAGGACTGACTGCGGACCTTTGGTACAGAGCCGAGTGGAGAGTCTGAATCAGAGGCTGAGACGGTTCTGCGACCGTGTGGGCTGCAGATTCCTCGACTTGCGCCATAAGGTGGTGGGGTTTCGGGTTCCGCTGGATAGGTCAGGAGTCCACTACACGCAGCAAGCGGCTACACGGGTAGCAGGGTTGTGTGGCGTGGACTGGGCGGTTTTTTAGGTTAGATGGCCTCGGGCAAGCACAGAAAGGGCAATATCCTCAAAGGGTGCCGGGCAAAGTCAGGACATGCGGGGACCAAGCAGCAATCGGTATTGTAATTGTAAACTGTCGATGTTGCGTTGGTAAAGTACCGGAACTTCAAGCGCTGATAGAAATCACCGAAGCTGAAATCGTTATAGGTACAGAAAGGTGGCTGAAGCCAGAGATAAATTCTGCCGAAATTTTTACAAAGGCACAGACGGTGTTTAGAAAGGATAGATTGCATGCAACCGGTGGTGGCGTGTTTGTCGCTGTTAGTAGTAGTTTATTCTGTAGTGAAGTAGAAGTGGATAGTTCCTGTGAATTATTGTGGGTGGAGGTTACACTCAACAACCGAGCTAGGTTAATAATTGGCTCCTTTTACCAACCTCCCAACTCAACAGCATTAGTGGCAGAACAACTGAGAGAAATTTTGGAATACATTTCACATAAATTTTCTCAGCATGATATAGTCTTTTCGGCTCTGTAAGTGCAGAACAGGGAATCCCTGAATATGGAAGTAAATAGGAATATAAAAAAAGGGAGGAAGGTTTATCTGTTTATGAAGAGTAATAGAAGGCAGATTTCAGACTACCTAACAGATCAAAACGAAAATTTCTGTTCCGACACTGACAATGTTGAGTGTTTGTGGAAAAGGTTCAAGGCAATCGTTAAATACGTTTTAGACAGGTACGTGCCGAGTAAAACTGTGAGGGACGGGAAAAACCCAACGTGGTTCAACAACAAAGTTAGGAAACTACTGCGAAAGCAAAGAGAGCTTCACTCCAAGTTTAAACGCAGCCAAAACCTCTCAGACAAACAGAAGCTAAACGATGTCAACGTTAGCGTAAGGAGTGCTATGCGTGAAGCGTTCAGTGAATTCGAAAGTAAAATTCTATGTACCGACCTGACAGAAAATCCTAGGAAGTTCTGGTCTTACGTTAAATCAGTAAGTGGATCGAAACAGCATATCCAGACACTCCGGAATGATGATGGCATTGAAACAGAGGATGACAAGCGTAAAGCTGAAATACTAAACACCTTTTTCCAAAGCTGTTTCACAGAGGAAGACCGCACTGCAGTTCCTTCTCTAAATCCTCGCACAAACGAAAAAATGGCTGACATCGAAATAAGTGTCCAAGGAATAGAAAAGCAACTGGAATCATTCAACAGAGGAAAGTCCACTGGACCTGACGAGATACCAATTCGATTCTACACAGAGTACGCCAAAGAACTTGCCCCCCTTCTAACAGCCGTGTACCGCAAGTCTCTAGAGGAACGGAAGGTTCGAAATGATTGAAAAAGAGCAAAGATAGTCCTAGTCTTCAAGAAGGGTCGTCGAGCAGATGCGCAAAACTATAGACCTATATCTCTGACGTCGATCTGTTGTAGAATTTTAGAACATGTTTTTTGCTTGCGTATCATGTCGTTTTTGGAAACCCAGAATCTGCTCTGTAGGAATCAACATGGATTCCGGAAACAGCGATCGTGTGAGACCCAACTCGCTTTGTTTGATCATGAGACCCAGAAAATATTAGATACAGGCTCCCAGGTAGATGCTATTTTCCTTGACTTCCGGAAGGCGTTCGATACAGTTCCGCACTGTCGCCTGATAAACAAAGTAAGAGCCTACGGAATATCAGACCAGCTGTGTGGCTGGATTGAAGAGTTTTTAGCAAACAGAACACAGCATGTTGTTATCAATGGAGAGACGTCTACAGACGTTAAAGTAACCTCTGGCGTGCCACAGGGGAGTGTTATGGGAGCATTGCTTTTCACAAGATATATAAATGACCTAGTAGATAGTGTCGGAAGTTCCATGCGGCTTTTCGCGGATGATGCTGTAGTATACAGAGAAGTTGCAGCATTAGAAAATTGTAGCGAAATGCAGGAATACCTGCAGCGGATAGGCACTTGGTGCAGGGAGTGGAAACTGACCCTTAACATAGACAAATATATGTATTGCGAATGCATAGAAAGAAGGATCCTTTATTGTATGATTATATGATAGCGGAACAAACACTGGTAGCAGTTACTTCTGTAAAATACACTCCTGGACATGGAAAAAAGAACACATTGACACCGGTGTGTCAGACCCACCATACTTGCTCCGGACACTGCGAGAGGGCTGTACAAGCAATGATCACACGCACGGCACAGCGGACACACCAGGATCCGCGGTGTTGGCCGTCGAATGGCGCTAGCTGCGCAGCATTTGTGCACCGCCGCCGTCAGTGTCAGCCAGTTTGCCGTGGCATACGGAGCTCCATCGCAGTCTTTAACACTCGTAGCATGCCGCGACAGCGTGGACGTGAACCGTATGTGCAGTTGACGGACTTTGAGCGAGGGCGTATAGTGGGCATGCGGGAGGCCGGGTGGACGTACCGCCGAATTGCTCAACACGTGGGGCGTGAGGTCTCCACAGTACATCGATGTTGTCGCCAGTGGTCGGCGGAAGGTGCACGTGCCCGTCGACATGGGACCGGACCGCAGCGACGCATGGATGCACGCCAAGACCGTAGGATCCTACGCAGTGCCGTAGGGGACCGCACCGCCACTTCCCAGCAAATTAGGGACACTGTTGCTCCTGGGGTATCGGCGAGGACCATTCGCAACCGTCTCCATGAAGCTGGGCTACGGTCCCGCACACCGTTAGGCCGTCTTCCGCTCACGCCCCAACATCGTGCAGCCCGCCTCCAGTGGTGTCGCGACAGGCGTGAATGGAGGGACGAATGGAGACGTGTCGTCTTCAGCGATGAGTGTCGCTTCTGCCTTGGTGCCAATGATGGTCGTATGCGTGTTTGGCGCCGTGCAGGTGAGCGCCACAATCAGGACTGCATACGACCGAGGCACACAGGGCCAACACCCGGCATCATGGTGCGGGGAGCGATCTCCTACACTGGCCGTACACCACTGGTAATCGTCGAGGGGACACTGAATAGTGCACGGTACATCCAAACCGTCATCGAACCCATCGTTCTACCATTCCTAGACCGGCAAGGGAACTTGCTGTTCCAACAGGACAATGCACGTCCGCATGTATCCCGTGCCACCCAACGTGCTCTGGAAGGTGTAAGTCAACTACCCTGGCCAGCAAGATCTCCGGATCTGTCCCCCATTGAGCATGTTTGGGACTGGATGAAGCGTCGTCTCACGCGGTCTGCACGTCCAGCACGAACGCTGGTCCAACTGAGGCGCCAGGTGGAAATGGCATGGTAAGCCGTTCCACAGGACTACATCCAGCATCTCTACGATCGTCTCCATGGGAGAATAGCAGCCTGCATTGCTGCAAAAGGTGGATATACACTGTACTAGTGCCGACATTGTGCATGCTCTGTTGCCTGTGTCTATGTGCCTGTGGTTCTGTCAGTGTGATCATGTGATGTATCTGACCCCAGGAATGTGTCAATAAAGTTTCCCCTTCCTGGGACAATGAATTCACGGTGTTCTTATTTCAATTTCCAGGAGTGTATGTGGGAGTTTGCGTGCGGAACGATTTGAAGTGGAATGATCATATAAAATTAATTGTTGGTAAGGCGGGTACCAGGTTGAGATTCATTGGGAGAGTCCTTAGAAAATGTAGTCCATCAACAAAGGAGGTGGCTTACAAAACACTCGTTCGACCTATACTTGAGTATTGCTCATCAGTGTCGGATTCGTACCAGATCGGGTTGACGGAGGAGATAGAGAAGATCCAAAGAAGAGCGGCGCGTTTCGTCACAGGGTTGTTTGGCAACCGTAATAGCGTTACGGCGATGTTTAGCAAACTCAAGTGGCACACTCTGCAAGAGAGGCGCTCTGCATCGCGGTGTAGCTTGCTGTGCAGGTTTCGAGAGGGTGTGTTTCTGGATGAGGTATCGAATATATTGCTTCCCCCTACTTATACCTCCCGAGGAGATCACAAATGTAAAATTAGAGAGATTCTAGCGCGCACGGAGGCTTTCAGACAGTCGTTCTTCCCGCGAACCATACGCGACTGGAGCAGGAAAGGGAGGTAATGACAGTGGCACGTAAAGTGCCCTCCGCCACACACCGTTGGGTGGCTTGCTGACTATAAATGTCGATGTAGATGTAGATCTGCTTAACCTTCCACGTGTAAATTTAGCGGAAAGTAAAAATTGTATACCTCTATGATCTATATAGACGGTAGTATGTCTTCCATAAAGAAAATGCCTAAATCTGGTAAATGCTCAAACGACACTTAATGTTTCAAGTTCTGTAACAGAATAATTGCGTTCAGCAGGTGACAGAATGCGACGTGCAAAGGCGATGTTATTAATTACTATAGTACCTTCTTCTTCAATTTCCTGAAAAATGTGTAAGCCTAGAGCGGTGTTAGAACTGTCGGTGGCAATGGAAAAATTCTAGTAGGGTCTCGGTGTGATAAAAGCGGTGCGTTCAACAAGTCATGCTTCAGATTAACAAACTCAGACTGTGCTTTGCTATCCCAGGACCAAATAGCATTTTTACCCTTCAACTGGCATAATCTAGGGGTGTCTAAAGCAGACTAATGAACAAATTTACGGAAAAAGTTAATTAATCCAAGAGAGAGGCACCCACATGCCTTGCTCATACTGTGGCATCAAGCAGTTATGCCTGCAAGATGAGTGGTCTGCCAAGCGAGTGGATTCATTCTTATTTATCGAGTAACATGAACTCTCGTACTCACAATTAAGTTACAAGTTATCCTCATATGAATAATACGCAACGGAAACACACATCTGACTATCAGTAATTTACAGAACTCTGACTGTTCACTACGCACTGGCAATACCACATTTTCTTTTTTTATTTAACGGCTTTTATCAACACGTGGCCATCGCACTGAATATGAGTGGCGCACACATTCTGGATTTCATGACAACATACAATTCGAAGGAATAGGCCACCAATCTTTTTCTTTTCACTATCTTATTTATTACGATAAATTCTATAACCTAAACACACAAATTCTATAACCTACAACAATAACACATGAGAAATTCCGCCCAGTGGGCATGGCTTTACATTGGTGATTCTCTATCTTATGGTCTCGTAATTATTTAACGCTACCGTGCACTTTCTGGATAGGATGGTGGATCATTTGCTATATCTCACACTTCGACTCTCACAACCATCATCACGAAACTTTCCTCCAGACCGAGCGGTACAAAAGGAACACGCATAACCCAGTACCTCTGAAACTACCTTGCTACTCTCCCATGCAAACCACACATACTTAAATTACATGACATACACCACACTACAACATGAAATACAACACAGGGAATAATCACAACATTATCACTTTCAGCTTTCCCACTTCAATTAGTATTTATCCCAGTTTCACACGACACTGCCCCACTTCGTAATTCTTCTTTCCTACTATGAACTCTGGAGATATATGCACGTCTTCCTGTGCAATGCAAGCCAAGTGGCGTTGCTGGATAGACGGCTGACTCACCTTGCTTCTCTCTCAGAGTATTATAGTTTGAATCAAGCGTCACACGGAAACATATCACGCAAAGTAATATAAGATTATATTCATCACACACGCGAGTCCTCAACTGATACCATGGACGAGTACTTCTCTTTATACTTTGTCTCATACACAGATTGAGACTCACACAGTACTCACCACGTGGAAGTACTCGTCTCTAATTTCAAGTCCTGCACACGCCATTTCTTAAATATTTCAACTTATAGTACACACGCTAGTAATTCAGCTTAACTTAAGCACACGGAAGTATTTCAACTTATTGCTACACGTGGTTTCATTGTGACCGTTGGTCACTTCCGAAGATTACTACGATTCCATTAATATTACCTGCCTGACATTTAATTCGCCTCACAGAAGTCCCTGAAATAGAGGAATTATTATTTCAAACTACTCTTATGTATTCCACATGCATACCATGTCTTCACTCTTTTGTCTTTACAGAGCACACCTAAGACAGGTCTTAACAACACAAGATCCAGCAGCAGAGTGCTGAAACATGGCCGTTCTTCAGGTCCTCTCGCACCTCTGCCGAAGTGGGGGAGCACCTTGCAACCATATTGGTCAGCCACATTTCAGGTGCTCAAAGCTCAGGTAAATGTCATCTCTTTGGTCCCACCAAAGGTGGCCAAAGGATCGTCTCAAAGATGATCATATATTCACATTCACTATCTGCGGTTAGCAGACGACCATACATTCATTCATTTCACAGATCTCACCAAACTGGATGTAGGGATTTATTTTCTGGGAGTGCACATGTGATCAATTAAATAAATAAATTGTCATTCTTTCCCACAGTGGTATCCGGCTTCGCTGTATTAATTGAAATTGAGTTATTTTACAAAAAAAATGTGTTGTTCTGACAAAAATAATGAAGTATGTTGTACCTATTTTCAATGTCGGGCAGTACTGTATCCTTTCACAAGAAAGCTCCATAGTTGTTTCTTGGTCGTTGGAACAGTAATGTCACGTAAAGCTTGAATTTTTTCTGGGTCAGACGCAATGCCTTCTGCTGAAATTACATGTCCAAGAAATTTTATGGAAGTTTTACCAAAGTGCGATTTGCTAAGATTAACTGTGAGACCTTGTGCACTAAAAGTTTGCAACAGTTGTTCAAGAATCAAATTGTGTTCAGACCAGTTAACTTTTCCGATAAGGATGTCGTCTACATATGTTGTGATACTGTCTTTAAGTTCTGTCGGAAGTATAGTTTTCAAACCGCGAATAAATGCTGCTGAAGAAATTGATGGACCGAACGGTAATTTGCAAAATTGATAACAATCACCAAACCAGAGAAATGCTGTGTACTTTCTGCAGTTCGGATGGAGCTGAATTTGCCAAAATCCCGATTTCAAATCTAATGTGGAATAAATAGCAGTTCCATGAAATTTCTGTAGAAGTTCTTCTAGTGTCTGTGGGCGACCTGTTTCATTAATAATGATGTCGTTGACATGATGGGAATCAAGTACAAAGCGAAGTGAGCTGTCCTTTTTCTTAACAACGTGGAGCGGGTTTATGTACGGACTAGCTGCCGGTTCAATAATACCTTGGCCAAGCATAACTTGCAATTCTTTCTTGACTTGTTCTTTCTTGACTTGTTCTTTCTTGACTTGTTCTTTCTTGACTTGTTCTTTCTTGACTCGTTCTTTCTTGACTTGATCTTTCTTGACTTGTTCTTTCTTGACTTGTTCTCTGTGGATATATGGAATGGGATAGTGTTTGGCTTTAAATGTGTCATGCTGTTTAACTTGAAATTCATACATAAAACCGAACATAGTACCAGGAACGCTGCTGTAAAAGAATTGTCCGTAGCTCTGTACGTTCATCATCTGTATTTGCGTTGCTCTGTATTACTTTATCTGAAATCATTTGCATAACATCATAGTCGGCTTTGTCTGGTGTATTGTAGTTGTGTACAGACGTATCTGTGAACAATGTGGAATGACAGTCTGTGTTACGCGATGTAGAAATGACCTCTGACCGATTAACTGCCTGTTCTTCTGCTGACAAAGCGTGCCGAAATTCTAATGCCAGTTGTACCTTTTCATCCTTTAACATCAAATAGGAACTTTGAAAGTCAATAACTGCATCATGTTGTACCAAAAAATTCGTACCTAAAATATCGTCTGTTGTCAATATGGGAACAATCCAAAAATTTGTGTAGAAAGTGTGAACCGCAATACAAAATGATAAGTGTGTCTGTAATTTTACATCCACTCCTTTACCAGATACTGCTCCTTTTACTTTAGTTTTGCCTAGTGGTAACGTAGGATAGGTGTCCTTTTTATTACATTCATTGAAAGTTTCTTCATTTATAGCTGACATAGGAGATCCAGAATCGATTGCTGCTGAAAATGTGGATGACCCAATCTTTACTCAATAACAGGGTGGGAAATGGATTTTTGTATAACTGGTTTTTCATGTAAAAATGTGTGTAGGATGTCGTGAAAAGTATTAACATTTTCGTGAGCAAGATTCTGTGTATCAAAAGTATTACTTAAGTTTCTGGAAGATGCAACCTGTACTGTATCTAGTCAAATTCTTTCTGGCGTGCTGTTATTTGCGGGAGGATGCCGTAGCATTTCAACTATTTGTTCTGTTCTGTTACTTCGTCCTGACGTATTTGGTTGGGCATGATATCGACTATCTGGTTCATTCATGATAATCTGTTGTTGTGGATGATTCTGCTGCTGATAAGACCTACTGTTATTAAATGTGCGTTGAAAACTGTGCTCATTACTTTTACGTCTGTCATGATAGTCATTACTATATGGCGCGTTGCGATAGGAGTTAAAATGATGTGTCTTCTGTACATAGTGTTTTCCTTGTTGCTGTGCGTTACTATTTGACGGAGCCGATGCTATTTGTGCAGGCAGCGAAACATTAAAGCTTGGTTGACCTTGCACATTACATTGTTGGTTAGGTATGCTAACTGGCTGGTTTTGTTGTTGTGGGGAAAAGCTTCTATTGTTGCCAAAATGTTTTGCTGTTGCTGATAATTATGAGGATACTGCTGATTAAAATTTTGTCTGTTATTAAAATTATGCTGGTAGTTCTTGTCATTTCAGGAGTGTCTAATGAAAACTGTCACTTTCAGGTAAAACTTGTCATATCTGGTTTTCTTTACTCATTCCTGATCCTAGATGGATCGATAGTTGAAGACTTGTTTTGATAGAGATATAAAGGATAGTAAAAGAGTAGGCACCAGTGCAGAAACCTAAAGAGCAAATAGCACTGCTACAGCTCGGGCCCTGTGCACTCTGAGGTACATATTTATCGAAGTGTAATGAATCCCCTGTGGTCAAAAGCTGCAAATAAATTTTAATTTCTGCGTTACAGGCCAAGCTGCTGAAAAGCAAAACCAAATCATTGTATCCAATACAAAGGGTGAATCTGTGTTCTATCATTTTTAAAAACCTTAAATTTCTTAACGGATAGAAAACGTTTGTAATCAAAATTATCGTCTCTGAATGTCTGAGCAGGTTCAGGATTGTATGAGAATTTGTTTGTCTGTGTCTGTTCGGAATCTAAGTCACGTACTCTCTGTAAATTACTTAAGTTATACTGGTTGTGTGAGAGTGATAAATGTTCAGAATGTGGCGTATGCTGTGACTTGTTAGAGGCTGAAACATTTTTCGTTTCTGTTACTTCTTGCTGTAAAAATGACAATTTTCTACGTAATGTATTATTGGACGAACCTATCTCACTGATTTTCTGCTGTATGTTTTGAAATTGGGCTGTTTGATAGAAAACTGGTGATGTATCGTCTCATTTGGTGTGATTGTTATTTTCGATAACGTCAATACGACTGGCCAATTGATCAAATTTTTCAGTCAATGCTTTTACCTGTCACAGGAATCAATTTCTATTTACATTTTACGTGCGGTTTTGTTTAATTTCTTAACGTCTGCTTTAGTGGCATCGGCATCCTGTATTAATTCCAATTGTTCAAGTGTACTGGTCACTGTCTAAAAGTCTACTGTGTATTTATTTTCCGAAGTCTGAATTTTATTGTCTGTTTTTGTTTTTAGACGGGAGATTTCACCATACAATTCAGTGTTCAACTGTTTGATAGTGTTGATTTCGTCTGATACTGTACCAATGTTGGTGTCTACATATGTTTTTGCTTTCGTAAACAGCTAACGCTTGCCTTCCTGTGTTTGTGTAGTATGTAACAATGCAAATGAATATCCTCCTATTTCCATCTATTGTACTAATTTTGTTACCTGAAGATATGACATTTCTGTGTCTTTATATATGTAATTGTTTTACTATTTGAATATATATATATATATATATATATATATATATATATATGTGTGTGTGTGTGTGTGTGTGTGTGTGTGTGTGTGTGTGTGTGTGTCGATGTATAATTGGTTTGCTTTGTAAATATCATTTGTATTTTTACGCTGGGCCTTGCCTAGGGAAAACTGTTATCGAACATCGAACGATTACATCGATAGGTCGTGTGGAGAACCAAAGTGTTTAGGATCTTTGGTAGGATTAACTCTGCCGCGTGGAGCGCGGGCAGAGCGGGGGTCTGGCGGGAGTAGGGCGATGGAGCAGGTGTGTTGTGTGACGCTCCCGCGAATTGCCGCGCTTTCGGGGTTTGGCAGCATGTAATTGCGCTCGACTTGCTATAATAGTTTCTGACACGGTGTCGCGGACGGGAAGCATTAGCTGCCGCACATCAAGAGCCCGTTTCGCATGGTGACCGTGTCGAGAAAAAGGCGCGCCAACATCCAGCTTCCGCAACAGTTACGGCCGACAAAGAGTGATTGTCGCCACCTCCTCGACCGACGACTTCAAACCTTCAATCAACCAACAAGGAAGACTGGAAGCACGTAAAGTTTTAGAACTGTATGGCAGACCTCAGCTTTTAAAATTGTTCCATTTGCCTCACAAAATTACAGCAACTTAGCATGAACCTTTGTTGCTCATTGTCCCAATTGCATACCAAGCAGGGTCCCTTCCTTTTCCGGAATGAAACCGAGTGTCATTGATATTCAAACGCCAGCATTAAAGTAATATCATTCCATTTCACTGCTTTAATTTCAAAGTTCAGTTAAAGTATTCATAGCTGGCTACAATATTTAGATTACACGAGCAGAAATTAAGAGTGCGAGTTTTGTTACCATATTTTAGCTTACCTGTGACTGCAGCTCAGCTTGGTACGTACAAAATTTTATTATTGTTAATTGTTCAGAATCATTTAATTCAAGTTCAAAGTTAAATCTCTTATTTCTAAATTGCGTAGCTTCAAGTAGCTTTTGAAATGATTGTTGAGGTAGCCCAAGACTAACCTTATTTTACTGAATTTCGATGTGCTTCAGAAACAAAGCTCACTATTAATATCAGTCACTAAATTAATTTTCAATTTTCCAGTTTTATTAAATCTTTTGCTAAATTAAGTCAGAGTGTAGCGAAATTCATTACTTCTGACAAACATCAGTTTTCACACAACACGTGTCAACCTTCAGTTGCCACGCTTTTAGTGCTAATTATATGTGCAATAACCTTTCTTTTTCAGTTACTATAGTAGTTGTCCGTAGGACTGGCGACCGTAATTTTCCCCAAATCTCAAATATCTAATTAACGCCAGTTAACTGTTAACGTAACGACCGCACATTAACTTTCTTTATTTACTTTACCCCTTTTCAAAATTAATTTCCACCAGTTTCATTTGCATTTTTCCTTTCATTTAGATGTAACCCTTTCCTCCCTCTTTACCGACATATTAACTTCGGTGACGATTGCTTTTCCCAAATTCCCATTAGGTACACACGGTTTAATTTTTACTGTCATTAAGGTCGATAAGTGAGGGTGAGGTTACAAGTAATTGTTTCATGACTCGTTTCTTTACTTTGTTCTGTTCCTGTATGAATTTACGGTAACACGTTTCACTGTTTTGTAGGTGGTGATTAAAACGTTCATCAATTTGGCTGTTCTGTTTTTCAAATTTCTTGTCGATTTTCGCATCTAGAGTGTGTGAAAGTTCTGCTGACATTAATTGAAACTCGTCGCGTAAGTGCGTTGCGTTCTCTGAACATTGTTTAGCAACTGCACTAATTTCATCTCTAAGTAATTTTGTTGTGGTTGCATGTAAATTACGTATTTCTTGTGCAATGGATCTAATTTCTTCATACTATTCGTAGCATAAGCCTTAATTTCTTCACATAATTGTTCTTTAGTATCATGACATTGCACGACAAACAGCTGTAATCCGTTCATTAATCTGTTTAAAGTTCTCATTAATTTGTTTGATCAGCCTGTCGTGTTTTTCATTCGACTGTTTGAAACTTTCATTAAGTTGTTTGTTCGATTCATTAAGGTTGTCGTGTTTTTCATTCAACTGTTTGAAATTTTTGTCGTATTTTCCATTGAGTTGTAACAATAATGCTACAAATTGATCCATGCCAAAATTAGCAACTCTATTTTCTCTGCTGTGTGATGGTGTATCTGCATTTATCACGATTTTTGTAAGCATTTGGTCATTGCCTGATTCATGAAAAGGTTTGCTAATTGGATGTGCACTATTGGTCACATCAGAATCAAATAAATCTGACGTATTTTGAGTACATTGTTCATCTTCGTTAGAAACATTTATCGGTTCACTGTGTAAATTTTGCAACTCAGGTGTGTCAGCCTGGGCAGCGTTCACTGTAGTGGAACATGCTGCATCATCAATTGTCGTTAAATTTACTGAGGATATAATTGAATTTGTTTGCTCATCATTTAGTTTAGAATCATTACTAGTGGCTGGCAAACAGTGATTATCTGTAATTGGAGAATTATCATTATGATACTGAGTGTCTCTAGTATTATCAGTCAAATTATTCAGGTCGGCAATCTTTCGCTGCATTTTCACATGTCAAAATTGGGAACAAAACCAAAGAAAACGCAAGAGTGGAACAAATACAATAACAACAAAGAGCAATAATTTGCCGATGATCTGTGAAAGAAGTAAAGAAGTAAATGCGTTGCGCCAGATGCAAACTACATTTAGCATTAGGTAAATAAGAACAGATATATAACTGACTACTTCTCAGAAATTCACAAAAAAATACGATCCCAGCCGGCTGTCGCCAAGTGTAACCTCCCAACAGTTTATTTCCGTAACTTTGTAATAAAAATCTGACTAACCTCCCAATGAAAATGTAGCTCATATACAGTATAATCTTTCAATAACTAACTGAGTGTGATTCTAAACTGGAAAATCTAGACGTCAGCAATGCTGCGTCATGGCATTGAAAAGTCATTCTGAATAACCTGAAGATTCTTACCTCAATTTTGTCGCCGGATAACGCGTATATATCTGCTCCTATAAGAAGTTTTTCTGGCACAGCCCAGTGCAACGCTGGCCACTAGATTTTGTTATGTATAAAAAAACTGATTTTTCTTTACGATAATTGGCATGACTATGGATAGGAGAAATTAGTAAAAAACTTTAAATTCAGATGAATATTGTCAAAAGTTATCTTTATAAGAAAGGTTATTATTGAAAAATTATTGAAAATTATTTACATGTGACTTTGATATAACACTAGTACAAAATGAGTTGTTGCAAATTACATATGCGCGCGGCAATAACTAATAATAATTTTTGCTTTTACCTTATACTACATCGCTCAGGCACCGTCATCGTTCTCCACGACCAGCCTTGGTAATTCCATGCAGGACACAAGTGCTCTCTGTGAGCTATACAACTAGACAACTGCTCTCTACGAGCGACCTGACCCAACCGCCCGACTGCGAGCTACTACTCCTACTACTTCCGATACTGCTCTCTGGTCTGCGATTCTATTGTACCTTACATATCGCAGGCAGCGCGTGAGCAATCCATCGAAGTTACATCTGCTCGAGTGCGCTAGCAATAAATTCCTTTGTCATGGACCTCTTACAAGTGCTCTATTTCCCCGATGTCTTATGTCTCTCTCCACGAGAAAAACTTCCGGCTCTGAGCTTTTCAGCAACTCCACAATGTACAAGCAGAATTCCTTCGTCTTTACTATCTTTCAAAATATAAGTTCTAGGATTCGTTCTTTGCACCTTTGAAACTATAAATATCCCTGTTGACCAGCTCGGTAGGTATGATTTCTCAAATGCTGTCTTGTGTTTTGAGATAAGTACCAAATTACTTACATTAAAATTTCTGTCTGCTTGGCTCTAGCATTTTAATGCTATAGTACACCGTATCCATGAGTCCATTATCACGAACATCGATTGGTCTCATTTTTATTGTGGTATGTTTGGTTCGATTATGCAGAGAAATTATTTCTGGGAGGATATCTGTCCATTTGTATGAGCCACGAAGGTTAAAACGCCTCCACATTCCATCTTTTATTGTTATGTTCAGACGCTCCACGATACTTGCTTCCAGGTGAGTAAATGTTGAGTAGTGATGTATTCCATACCGCTGCATCACGGTCTTGAAATACCTATCCGTGATCGGTTTGGAGATTGTCTGTAGCAAACACTCAAACACATCCGCGACATTTCTACCCGTTTTTGTTTTAACAGGTAATGCCCACGCAGATTTGGAGTATGTATCAATAACCATTAAAATATATTTTAATCCATTACTCTCATGTGAATATTCCCTCATATCTACAAGATCAACTTGCCGTATGTCATCCAAACCTTTAATAATAACATGTCTTCGAGGGTATGTATTGCGTGCTGGTTTGTGCTGTTCTCGAACTCTGTCTCCATACTTATTCGATGATACCTCTCTCTTTAAGCTCAAAGATTATTGAAACAGCGTCACCCGAATGAACTGTATTATCTGCAGCAGCTGATGCCATGAGCAGCCGTAGTCGTTCTATTAGCTCGTTGGGGTCGTCATAATACTGTATATATACTGCGGGATTCGATTGTTCACTGCTTTATGCTCAATGTCAATACCGTCACCGCTGCTGCTGCTGCTGCTGCTGCTGCTGTTCTTGTTGCTGTTTTCGCCATCAAGTATTGGTTTTATAGTAGTTTTATATTTCTTGTTGCTCAGGCTTATCGCAGTCTTATGTACATCAGTCATATGCAGTATTTCACGGTACGTTTCCCTATCATTAACTGCTGCTACTGTTGTTGTTGTTGCTGTTTTCGCCGTCAAGTATTGGTTTTATATTTCTTGCTGCTTAGGCTTTTAGCGATCTTGTGTACATCAGTCACATGCAGTATTTCACGGTAGGTTTCCCTATCATTAACTGAATAATTTATAGGTTTTTTGGTAGGTCTTAGGAAAATAAGATCCATTAAGCCAGGTGTTGTCTCAAACCGCCGATCACCAATCGGTATTGTGTCATCAGTTACATTTGTAGGATGCATGCCTAACATGTACGTTCTCCCCCCCCCCCCCCCCCGCTAACGCCTAATATTCTATCTATCTGACCAGGGGCGTGACGGATAATCAATTCGTCAATGGCAACACCGTCGTTATCGTGTGGTTTGGTTTTGTCTTACAGCTGTCTGAGAGATTCAGTAACCGGCTTAAAGGTCTCTCTTAGTGTTTGCTGTCGATCCGTATGCCCTAATCTGAGCAACCATAATTTCTCACGAACTGCTTTCCGCGCTTGAACTACTTTCTTTTTCGTTGACATCTCGGTGTACACTTATCAGACATCTCAGGAGCGTGAGGCTTTATATATCTGCTCTTCTTCTTCCTCTTACTATGTACCTGCTCCCCCTTCTCAACAAGTAACTCTGCATCTATTTTCTACTCAATAGCCTCGACCTTTTCAGTTAAGTCGGTTACTCTCTTACCGATTTCATTAACTAACTCATTTAACGCATTGACCATTCTCAGAAGAGTCTGGTAATACGTCTCTAGTTCCCTGCGCCTACCTCCAACTTCATGCACAATAGCCTCAATTTTCGCATCCATGTACAGGCGAATGTTCTGTCTGTGTACGCCCATTCTCTCTGGTTGAAAGCTAGATAGGCGCACGAATTTGTCCATGGTGTAGCGAATACTGATGCACTAACCTCTCTTACTGGGCTATATATACACAAACTCTTGAAACTTTCACCTATACCCACCATGATTCAGTTTTCTTGTTTTATCAATAACGGTAAATCTATAATATGTATGATTCCAACAGTCATCACGTATCTTTACAAAATTATTGAACGACATGTCAGTTCCTACATGTGCCTGGTAAATGTCTTTTAAATTCAGATTGTCTTGTTTAAAGGCTATAATGATGTTTGCATTATCCCTAACGAACTGTTTCGGGATTCTGTAGTATGTTTGGCTAAAATACGATACATCAGCACTCGTCTGACTACCGAAAGGGAAATATTTTCGAATTTGGTGTTAGTTTTCCACATCAACATTGTCAAATATGAAGACGGTGTTTTTCTTTGCTTTTTGAGGTGGGGTGATGTTACCGCTTTTACTGAATGTTGTGTATGTTTACACCGCGCAATATCTCCTGTAATAGCTGATACTTGGGCTGAAACAGTGTTTTTGAGAGTACACAAACATGTTCAAATCGGACTCCATCTACATGTGCTAACAGCGTCATGAGGACATTAGTCTTGCGACAGTTGGATGGACCTACAATAATTGCTCGTATATTATCAGGAAGAAGAATTCCTTTCTTCTTCTTATTCAGATCTTCTTTTGCATCTTCACAGGACAAGTCACCGACAGCAAAGTCTTTGTGATGAGCCGGCTGCAGTGGCCGAGAGGTTCTAGGCGCTCCAGTCTGGAGCCGAGCGACAGCTACGGTGGCAGGTTCGAATCCTGCCTCGGGCATGGATGTGTGTGATGTCCCTAGGTTAGTTAGGTTTAATTAGTTCTAAGTTCTAGGTGACTGATGACCTCAGAAGTTAAGTCACATAGTGCTCAGAGCCATTTGAACCATTTTTGAATCCTTGTGAAGATGTTTCACCCATCCTGCCATGAGACTAACTACGCCAGGTACTGACAAGTGGTTGGTATATATAGAAAAATGCACTTGGAGTGACGGTAATGAGCATAATACTTCGGCTATAATGAGAGAGGTATGAAATAAAACACAAACACAATTTGAGATTGCGTATACATACATTATTTATTTAAATGTCATATATATGGGATGCAGTATTTCAAAAAATTCATCAGACTGTTTATCTTCTTCTTCGCATCTGTACAATGTTTCCCAAACAAAACTTTTTGATATGCAATAAATTCTGTGCATATCTCCCTCAAGGCAATGGATACCTGACAGTACTCAGGTTTTTCACCTGCACATTTAATCCGCTTCTATTTTGGTTCAGCGTTCATGTGCAAACAAAGGTACTGCTCCAAATCAACAACATGTACACTATGCACACATAGAAAGTTTATAACATCATTGTATGCAGAGTCTATGCTCGGCAACCAATTATTCAAACTCTCCAATGCAATATCCAAATCGTGTAAGTTCATAACTGAGGCGTCCTGTAGTTAAACATACTTGTCACCCGATTTCCTACATACTGCGCAGTCATCATACTGTGTTGTAATAGATAGCGTCACACTAGTAAGGCGAATGTATGGGGGCAACGGGTTGGATAATACTCTGTAGTCATCTGCTGATTGATGTAGCGCTGTGCACGACATACTTCGTCCTAGTCGAGCTCAGAAATTGCCTTTTTAACACCTTTCGATGCATTTTCAATTTCTATTCTCACATCCAAGCCCCAGTTATGATGTGCTTCTATACACATTTCGTTCCACTGGGAGTTAAATTGTATGTAGAACTAAAAAGCATGGGTACACTTGATGCCTGCTTATTCACTGCATCTGTACTCTGGGCCTGCACTACCACAGGGATGTTCTGCTGGGATGGGTGGTATGTCGGGGACCAGTACTGTCCTCCATCTTGCTGTTGTTTAGGACCACCAGCAGCGTTCGATGTGTTGGGAGCAGACTGTGTGTCCTCATCACACAAATCGATGAGTGGGATGGACAACACCAGCTCCTTGTCCTGCAAGTGGGCTATGTGAGCTACAGGATCTCACATGGGCGCTAAAGGTTCAGACATGCTGGAGGTTATTGCTGCCACAGGTCGGAAGGTCAGTGTAGGTCTCAACAAGATGGCAGCTAAGGTTGCTGCAGGGCCAGGGGCGACAGAGGTCAACATGTTGGTGCTCGGCCCTGCAGGCTTGGACGTGTAGAGGGCTACTGCTGAACAAACAGGAGGAAGCGTTACATATGGTCCAAGATGAAAAAACAACCAATAATGATGATAATGCTAACCTCAGACAAAGATGTGATATGGGATACTTACTTTTCCACTTCTTCCTGCTCTGCAGAGTTGTACTGGATTGCGACTGCTTTTTGACACTACATGGTTCTTCTTCTGCTACTGCTGCTGCTGGCTGACTGAGCAAGACTGGCGTCCCAGAGCTACTGAGCCCCCAATCACATTCCCAGGTACCACCATCCTACTGGCTGAAGTCTAACATGTGACTGGATTAAGGGTTCATGTTATTTCTCGCCATTTTTCCCCTCCAGACCGCCATCTTGTATTATGTCACAGAAGGGACATTAGTCTCACGACAGTTGGATGGACCTACAATAATTGCTCGTATATTATCAGGAAGAAGAATTACTTTCTTCTTCTTATTCAGATCTTCTTTTGTATCTTCACAGGACAAGCCACCGACAGCAAAGTCCTTGTGATGAGCCGGCTGCAGTGGCCGAGCGGTTCTAGGCGCTCCAGTCTGGAGCCGAGTGACCCCTACGGACGCAGGTTCGAATCCTATCTCGGGCATGGATGTGTGTGATGTCCTTAGGTTAGTTAGGTTTAATTAGTTCTAAGTTCTAGGCGACTGATGGTACTGTGTACTAGGCCAGACCTCATGGTGAGCACACTGGATGGAGCTATTGTCTATGAGAATCATATTGTTTAAATAAAGACTGCATGCAAAATAAAGGCTTACATCCATACCGTCCAGCACAGGCTGAGTCCTTTTCCCACCAATTCCAAGGAAGAGGTGACAGTCAGATGACTTAGGTTAATAGCCCAAGTGATCCTTTCCCCGCCATTTTCTTAGGTTAGAGGAGGTGGCCCAATTGTCCTATTTTCCCCACCAAAATTTGAACTTCCTGCCATTTTCTTGGAGAGAGGGGAGGGGAGAGAGGGAGGGGAGGGTGTCAGCTTAGTGGTGGTAGCAAATTGTCCTATTTTCCCACCAAAATTCGAACTTTCCGCCATCATGTCATTGTGACATTGCCGCATCTATCGCCGCCATCTTGGATTCGCCATCTTTAATACATCTGGCAACAATGCAGAACAGGGTGATGCTGGCCTTGTCCTACTACTAACACACACCTCACAGCAATCACAGTA
This sequence comes from Schistocerca serialis cubense, assembly GCF_023864345.2. Taxonomy (NCBI): domain Eukaryota; kingdom Metazoa; phylum Arthropoda; class Insecta; order Orthoptera; family Acrididae; genus Schistocerca; species Schistocerca serialis. Next base: position 184,228,032 of record NC_064641.1, read on the forward strand.
CACATCTGTACACATGACAGCTAATTACGATCGCGACATTCATGGGAAGTGCATTCCTTTCCATTCATCAGCCGATCACTGCAATAATTACAGTGAAAGCAATCGACATTACAGTGCCAAATAAGAAGAAAGTCTGATTAAAAATCGTCAATTTCAACCTTTCATCCAAGAAAAACATACTGTAAATCCTGTAATTTTTCTGAAAACGTTTAAAAATGCGTGCCCAGGAGCATGGAGTGACGAAAAGAGAATTTTTTGCGTTGTAGATTACATCCAGGTTGACGCAGCTGTCTGGGCCTATAATGAAGCCGTTAGGTGCTTGACGTATGAGCAGTTTTAAACAGCTTTCTTAGCCAAATTTTGATCGCAGTCGGTACAAGAACGTCTTAGGAAATACACTCCTGGAAATGGAAAAAAGAACACATTGACACCGGTGTGTCAGACCCACCATACTTGCTCCGGACACTGCGAGAGGGCTGTACAAGCAATGATCACACGCACGGCACAGCGGACACACCAGGAACCGTGGTGTTGGCCGTCGAATGGCGCTAGCTGCGCAGCATTTGTGCACCGCCGCCGTCAGTGTCAGCCAGTTTGCCGTGGCATACGGAGCTCCATCGCAGTCTTTAACACTCGTAGCATGCCGCGACAGCGTGGACGTGAACCGTATGTGCAGTTGACGGACTTTGAGCGAGGGCGTATAGTGGGCATGCGGGAGGCCGGGTGGACGTACCGCCGAATTGCTCAACATGTGGGGCGTGAGGTCTCCACAGTACATCGATGTTGTCGCCAGTGGTCGGCGGAAGGTGCACGTGCCCGTCGACCTGGGACCGGACCGCAGCGACGCACAGATGCACGCCAAGACCGTAGGATCCTACGCAGTGCCGTAGGGGACCGCGCCGCCACTTCCCAGCAAATTAGGGACACTGTTGCTCCTGGGGTATCGTCGAGGACCATTCGCAACCGTCTCCATGAAGCTGGGCTACCGTTAGGCCGTCTTCCGCTCACGCCCCAACATCGTGCAGCCCGCCTCCAGTGGTGTCGCGACAGGCGTGAATGGAGGGACGAATGGAGACGTGTCGTCTTCAGCGATGAGAGTCGCTTCTGCCTTGGTGCCAATGATGGTCGTATGCGTGTTTGGCGCCGTGCAGGTGAGCGCCACAATCAGGACTGCATACGACCGAGGCACACAGGGCCAACACCCGGCATCATGGTGTGGGGAGCGATCTCCTACACTGGCCGTACACCACTGGTGATCGTCGAGGGGACACTGAATAGTGCACGGTACATCCAAACCGTCATCGAACCCATCGTTCTACCATTCCTAGACCGGAAAGGGAACTTGCTGTTCCAACAGGACAATGCACGTCCGCATGTATCCCGTGCCATCCAACGTGCTCTAGAAGGTGTAAGTCAACTACCCTGGCCAGCAAGATCTCCGGATCTGTCCCCCATTGAGCATGTTTGGGACTGGATGAAGCGTCGTCTCACGCGGTCTGCACGTCCAGCACGAACGCTGGTCCAACTGAGGCGCCAGGTGGAAATGGCATGGCAAGCCGTTCCACAGGACTACATCCAGCATCTCTACGATCGTCTCCATGGGAGAATAGCAGCCTGCATTGCTGCAAAAGGTGGATATACACTGTACTAGTGCCGACACTGCGCATGCTCTGTTGCCTGTGTCTGTGCGCCTGTGGGTCTGTCAGTGTGATCATGTGATGTATCTGACCCCAGGAATGTGTCAATAAAGTTTCCCCTTCCTGGGACAATGAATTCATGGTGTTCTTATTTCAATTTTCAGGAGTGTAGATTGTGGAACCAGCATCTTTTAATGCGAAACATGGCAATCTGCGCCGATATTTTGAGAAAAATTTGAATATGGGACACTTTATTGATTAACCTGTAGCTAGGCGCGATATACTCTGCGCACTGAAAGCCAAATTGCTAATAACATTGAAGAGAAATTACTGCACTTTCCAGACAATGATATAGAATATTTTCTGACAGTGCCTGATTCTGTCGATATGTTATATGAGGGACAACGTTCCGCACGGCAAAACAGCTCCCACAACGTTTACGTCAGTGGTATGCAAAACGCGCAGGCTAGACAACTTCATCCTGGCGCGCCGGCCACTGTCGGTTACGTAGCGCAGCAAAATCAACATTTTCCTTCCGCAAACCAGTACACGTACCTAAAACAGCAGACACACACCACAATAATCATGACATATCGTACATAACAAGCGACAACCGACACAAAAGGCGCCGCAACAACAATAACGGAAATAACACAAACAGAAACAACAAAAGCTGGAACAAAAACAGAAACAATTATCGGCCTGTACAAAATCAACAGCAAAACTGGAACAGTAACTATGGTAACGCGTGCCAAGATACTGGACCACCACCTCAGTACAACATCAACAAAGGTCCGTGGCAAATGCCGCCACAGCCTGTAAAAAATCAAAATTGGAGTTTACCCACCAACTATCAGGTAAGTCATGGTTCTAAACCACATAGGTTGGAGAGCAGGATACACAATACCCTAATGTAAACATAATAGAAGTGTCAAGTGAAACTCCTGTACCAACTCCTGCGCCAATTACGACGACGTCAAACTAAAGACAGTCACTACTGTGCCCCAGGTCATGGCTGAAGAAGGTTTGGGGGACGACTTCAATATCAAATCATTGTTTGGTATACCCACTGATGAACCACACAGTGTTTATGTAGCAAATAGTTTTAAGCAACAACAACTTTTATTATACGCTACAAACATGATGAGAGCTTATCTGATTAACTCTTGCAGGAAAATACACAATGTCGTTCATCTAGCAATGAAATAGTTTTAGCTACAACTACTGGTATAGTATGAAGTATACCAACCAATATTTTTTGGACACAGGAGCGACTGTGAGTGTTTTGTCGTATAATTTCTATAAGAAAACTGTACTGGAGTTTCCTGCTCAAAAGAGTAAGTTTTAAGCTGCTGTAGGTAATAAGTCTAGTAGTTACGAAACAGTTTTCTGTGACCATTCAGCCCAGAATCTAGTTACTAATTGTATTACAGGTTTAGATATGTTATGTGAGGACAGTATTATTGACTTCTCGAAACGTAAATGTTTCCTTAGACTTAAGGCAGGACTCTCAAATATGACAAGTATTGTACTGGGTAAAAAATTCAGTTGCAAGAGAGTGACGAAAAAAACAGACACTCGCACCTGATACAGTATACGAGGATTTGATAACACTGATAAGCCATAAGTTAAGTGAAACCACTGCTATTACCGGTGACAAACGCGATGAGTTTTATCTAGTACTATCTAAGTAATCAAAGGTCTTTACTAAACGACCAGGTGTTATTAAAATATATGTTTATAAAATTAAAGTCAAGCCTCACCAAATTTTTTATCACAAAACCTATAATGTACCATTATCTCAACGACCAGCGGTGTGTTCATCATTTTCGGATTGAGCGTCAGTTCAGGTGTATTTATTACAAGTTTGGATACTCTGCTTGGTGACAAGTTAGTTGAGACTGTTACATATTATGTCGATGATCTTTTGATAGCCACTAAGACTTGGAATGAACATCTTGACACCCTTGAAATGATTCTGGATAAATTTGCAAAAGCTAATGTAGCAGCTGACCTAAAGAAGTCAATTAGCTTGTAGTAATATTAGGTATCTTGGACACATGATTAATGCGCAAGGTATAAGCCTTGATCGAGGTAAGTTGGACGCTATTAGGAATTTTCCTAGTCCTCGCAATAAAAAACAACTGCAGTCATTTCTAGGACTCTGTTCTTTCTTTCGACGTTTCCTGTCACAACAACTATTGAACAGTAAGCATCTCCTAGATTTACTTAAGAAGAATCAGGTATGGATCTTGTCTGAGCAGTGCCAGCAAGCTTTTAATAACATTAAGCACGCATTGGAGAATGAAAACATTTTAGACCAAGCAGACTTTAGTTTAGGTTGTTCTATGACGTGTCATGCAGTGGCTTGGGTTGTTGCCTATTTCAAGTAGTTAAGAACGAATAAGAGGAACAGGTAAAAATTATTGGATTTGCAAGCTGTACTTTAAATGAATGTGAACGCACTTATTCAACCCCTGAATTTGAAACTCTTTCTGTTCTCTGGGCTTTCAAAAAGTTTAACTTTTATTTATATGGTAAACACACGAAAATGTACACAGATCACCAAGCTCTGACATTTTTGTTAACATGTAAGTTAGTTCATCCTATTATCACGTTGGGCTTTGTCTCTGCAGAATTACTCATTTGAGATTCTATACATTAAAGGTGAACACATCATTGCTGATGCTTTGTCTCGTCTTCCACAAGATATCATCTACGTCTACGTCTACGTGATTACCCAGCTATTCACAATAAAGTGCTTGGCAGAGGGTTCATGAACCACCTTCAAGCTGTCTCCCTATCGTTCCACTCTCGAACGGCGCGCGGGAAAAACGAGCACTTAATTTTTTCTGGACGATCCCTGATTTCTCTTATTTTATCATGATGATCGTTTCTTCTTATGTAAGTGGGTGCCAACAGAATGTTTTCGCAATCGAGGGAGAAAACTAGTGATTGAAATTTTATGAGAAGATCCCGTAGCAACGAAAAACTCATTTGTTTTAATGATTGACGAACCAATTCACGTAGCATGTACGTGGGACTATCTCCCCTACTTCCCGATAGTACAAAACGGGACACCAATCTTTGAACTTTTTGATGTCATCCGTCAGACCCACCTGATGCGGATCCCACACCACACAGCAATACTCCAGCATAGGGCGGACAAGCGTGCTGCAAACAGTCTCTTTAGTAGATCTGTTGCACCTTCTAAGCGTTCTGCCAACGAATCCGTCTTTGGTTTGCTCTACCCACAATATTATCTATGTGATCGTCCTACTTTAGGTTATTTGTAATTGTAATCCCTAAGTATTTAGTTGAATTTATAGCCTTCATATTTGTGTGATTTATCGCGTAATCGAAAGCTAGTGGATTTCTTTTAGTACTCATGTGAATAGCTTCACACTTTTCTTTATTCAGGGTATATTACCACTTTTAGTACCATTCAGATATCTTGTCGAAATTATTTTGAATTTAGTTTTGGTCATTTGATGACTTTACAAGGCGGCTACTCAGATTGTCTCCTGTGTCGTTAATATAGATCAGGAACAAGAGAGGGCCGCTGGATATTACTTCTGTTTGACTCGATGACTTTCCGTCTATTACTACGAACTGTGTCCTTTCTGAAAATCACGAATCCAGTCACACAACTGAGCCGACATTCCATAGGCACGTAGTTTGGTTAGAAGACGCTTGCTAAGAACGGTGTCGAAGGCCTTCTGGAAATCTAAAAATATGGAATCAATTTGTGATCCCCTAGAGGGAAGTATAAAGAGCTAGTTGTGTTTCACAAGAACGATGTTTTCTGAATCCGTGCTGACTATGTGTCAATAAATCGCTTTATTTGAGGTAATTCATAATGTTCGAACACAATATATGTTCCAAAACCCTACTGCAAATCTACGTTAGTGATATGGGCCTGTATTTCAGCGGATTACTCCTATTTTCCTTTTCGGGTATTGGTGTGACTTGAACAATTTTCCAGTCTTTAAGTACGGAACTTTCTGTGGGCGAGCGGTTGTATATAATTGCTAAATATGGAGCTATTGCATCGGGATACTCTGAAAGGAACCTGACTGGTATAAAATCTGGACCCGAGGCCTTGCCTTTATTAAGTGATTTAAGCTGCTTTGTTACACCGAGAATATCTACTTCTATGATTCTCATCTTGGCAGTTGGTCTTGATTGGAATTCAGGAATATTTACTTAGTCTTCTTTGGTGAAGGCGTTTCGGAAAACCGTTTTTAATAACTCTGCTTTGGTGACACTGTCATCAATGACTTCACCGTTGTTATCCCGCAGTGAAGGTATTGCGTCTTGCCATTGGTGTACTTAATGTAGAACCAAAATCTCGTTGGGTTTTCTGCCAGATTCCCAGACAGAGTTTCGTTGTGGAAATTATTAAAAGCATCTCGCATTGAAGTACGCGCTATATTTCGAACTTCTGCAAAACTTTGAAAATCTTGGGGATTTTGCGTTCTTTTAAATTTGGCTTGCTTTTATCGTTGCTTCTGCAACAGCAATCTGACCCCTTGTGTGTACCATGGGGGATCAGTACCAACGCTTTTTAATTTAGGTGATATATGTCTCTTAATTGCCGTCGATACTATCTCTTTGAAATCATTGGGCTCTGAGCACTACGGAACTTAAGATCTACGGTTATCAGTCCCATAGAACTTAGAACTACTTAAACCTAACTAACCTAAGGACATCACACGACACCCAGTCATCACGAGGCAGAGAAAATCGCTGACCCCGCCGGGATTGAAATCATTCCACATCTTTTCTATGCTTACGTGATCTGATCGGAAGTAGTGGAGACTCTCTCTTAAAAAGGCGATAAAAGCATTTTTTATCAGCTTTTTTAAATAGATGTACTTTGCGCTTCTTTTTGATGGTTGTGGGTGTATTCAGGCTGTATTCAGCCTAGCACCAACTGCCTTGTGGTCGCTAATCCCTGTAACCGTCATGATACTCCCTATTAGTCCAGGATTATTTGTTGCTAAGAGGTCAAGTATGCAACCATTTACGCTTAGAATGGGCTCATGAACCAATTGTTGAAAATAATTTTCTGAGAAAGCATTCAGTAGAATTTCGGTTGACGCTTCATGCCTGCCGCCGCCTTTAAACTTATAATTTTTCCAGCATATCGAGGATAGATCGAAGTCACCACCGACTATAATTGTGTGTGGGGTACCTATTTGAAATCAGACTCAGGTTTTGTTTGAACTGTTCAGAAACTAAATCTGCTGAGTCAGGGGGTCGGTAAAACGAGTCAATTAATAGTTTAGTCCGATTGTCAAGTGTAACCCCTACCCATACGATTTCGCAGGGACTATCTACTTCAATTTCACCGCAAGGTTAACTACTTCTGACAGCAATAAATACTCCACCACCAACTGTATTTAATCTATCCTTTCTGAACTCTCTTAGATCGCTTGAAAAAATTTCAGCTGAACTTATTTCCGGCATTAGCCAACTTTCCGTACCTATAACTATTTGAGCTTCAGTCTTTCTATTAGGGCTGGGAGCTCTGTTTCTTTCCCAACACAACTACAATTTACAATTACAATACCGATTGTTTCTACAACTACCTTACTGTGTTTTACCTGCCCCCTTTTAGGCGGACGCTCTTCCTGTGGTTTCCTGAGATCCTCTAACCTAAACAAAACGCCCAGTCCCTTCCACATAGCCCCCGCTACCCGTGTAGCCTCTTCCTGTGTGTAGTGGATTACTGACCTATTAAGCGGAACTCGGAAACCCACCACCCGATGACGCAAGTCAAGGAATCTCCAGCCTGAATGATTGTAACACTGATCTTGATAATATGACGACTACAGAGTACCCCTAGTGCAGGATAAACAATATTACAAATATTACATTGATCTGTGTAGAAATATGGCAGTTTCGCAAAAATCTGATCCATACTGGAACAAGGTAAAAGAAGTACTAACCACGCTAACACAGCATGCTAATGCAAGAAACAGATACTACTCTAGTACTATTAAGAGAAAGAAGAAATTCAAGGTAGGCATGCAAGTACTACTGCGTACTCACCACAAATCTTCTGCACTGGAACGGCGCAGCGCGAAGTGGCATCTTCTGTACGACGGGCCATATGTAATTGTCAACATTCGTCATCCTGGTGCATACCTGTTGCAGAACCGTAAAACAAATAGAACCATTGGGCTTTACGCTCATCAGGACTTAAAAGCATTTCATTCTAAGCAGTAAACGTATATCTATGAGTAATGAGTAAGTAAACTGTATATTTATAAAACACACGCACCTCTCAGTACTACTGCAAGTAAACTAGATAGCTTAAGAAATTTTATTTCAGCTGATTCAGCCAGCAGCAGAAGAAGAGAGAAGAGATTTCCACTTCACCGAACGTACATAAACAACATCAGCCTAAATTTTAACGCAGATATTATGATGACATTTACACAAGTGTGACGAAAATATTTTTAAGACAACATAATTGACTAACTCTAGTATCGGTCAAGGAATATTCATGACTGATTGTCGCGTACACAAAACCACACGACAGCCAAACACTGTCACCCAGAGACGGATTACGTGCACTTCATATGGTATAACACATGTTCATGTGAAGCCAAGGCCATATACACACTCTACACACACTCACAACGCGAGAATTCTATAGGTTTGATTTTAGTGTGTTGCTCAAGACGTTTGTTCATTAGTATATCTGTGCTTGGACCTGTTTGCTGATGTATCCAGATGTTGTGTCTAATCTTTCCAATTTCAGGTGACATCGTTCGCGAATCTAAAATTTGGTTCAAAAATCTGTAGTGTTTGTAAGATTATGTAAATAGTTGTATTCTATATAAAGCCAAAAGGTAATGTATTTATGTGTAATTATGTATATTGATGTAAAGCAAAATGTAATATGTTGGTATGTAAATGTCATCAGAATTTGTAATACGTATCAAAATGTGTAAAACCACGAGATTTATGTGAAAGAGTCTGCTTTAAAGACATTCTACATACATCGTAATGCCAGTAACTGCGATGAAGTATGTGTGCAAAATTGTTAAAAACTATTCTTCATACATGGCTATGAGCATGATCGCGATGAAATATTTACCTACATTGCCAGATAATCTGTGAGCGCGATGGAACTGTGCATGTAAAGTACATTAACATCTTCAGTGCATCGCCTAATGACGATGCAGCTGTGCGAAATAAGGAACTGGTAAGCTACTGGACCTACGGTCATGACGCACAAAAGCATTGGAAACAACTCCACGGGTGGAGGAATTTTGGATGGGACTTCAGGGAGTGTAATGTTCTCAGAAGACGGCTACTCTCACCTGGACAAATCGATGACCAATGCCAGCATTTTGCCGTCCGAAGTGTTGCATCCATGCCTTCATGGAACTTATGTTGTTGAATAGAAGTCTACTGGTCTTCAATCCCGCGACTCATGACCTACGCAGAACAATGTCATCAGTGAACATAAACAGTGCAACGAGTGAACATGCCCACATATCGCTTATCAAAGCTGTGAACAGTGACGTAGATATGCAGTAACATTTACGTTATGCAAACTTCCAAAACAATGATTACCTTTGCGTTATTATAGTATTTGTTATGGATATTAACTGGAAACGAGTACTCGTCGTACAAGACTTTTAAAGGCAATAACGAAATGTATTTTTCTTTAGCATATGTAGTAGTTTTAGAATTATTGTACCTGTTTTAGATGTTAGTGAATGTTTTTTTGTAAAAAAAATTTCTTTGCGCGGCAGCCGCAATACCAACATTGAAATCTTCTGGGCGCACGCACATCAATCAAATATTGTATACAACGAATTGTAGTTGAATATGTATGTAAATATTGTACAGAATGTGCTTAGGGTGAACTGCTCGCCTGCAGCTGCGTCCTTTCGTCACGCAATTCTGCGGGCAATTTAAAAAATGTTTCACATGGCTCTAAGCACTATGGGACTTAACATCTGAGGTCATTAGTCTCCTAGATTAGAATTACTTAAACCTAACTAACCTAAGGACATCACACACATCCATGACCGAGGCAGGATTCGAACCTGCGACCGTAGCAGCAGCGCGGTTCCGGACTGAAGCGTCTAGAACCGCTCGGCCACAGCGGCTGGCGGCAGTTTAAAGGCACATTTGCAGGATGGGCGTGGATACATTGCAAAAACATAGATATAAGTTCAGAATATAAATAAAGAATTACTTATGATATTAATTAGTATAAGCGGTTGTATCGATTGTGGCGTGTAACCGCTGAAACACTACAATAATTTTGTAGTTCTGTTGTCTTGCCGAGAAGACGGCACATTATTTGGTCTTGTAACTGTCCAGATAGGACGCATATCTCCCATTGCTGCAGATAATTATTTGGCACTCCACCATTATTATACACTACTGGCCATTAAAACTGCTACACCACGAAGATGACGTGCTACAGACGTGAAATTTAACCGACAGGAAGAAGATGCTGTGATATGCAAATGATTAGCTTTTCAAAACATTCACACAAGGTTGGCGCCGGTGACGACACCTACAACGTGTTGACGTGAGGAAAGTTTCTAACCGATTTCTCATACACAAACAGCAGTTGACCGGCGTTGCCTGGTGAAACGTTGTTGTAATGCCTCGTGTAAGGAGGAGAAATGCGTACCATCACGTTTCCGACATTGATAAAGGTCGGATTGTAGCCTATCGCGATTGCAGTTTACCGTATCGCGACATTGCTGCTCGCGTTGGTAGAGATCCAATGACTGTTAGCAGAATATGGAATCGGTGGGTTCAGGAGGGTAATACGGAACGCCGTGCTGGATCCCAACGGCCTCTTATCACTATCAGTCGAGATGACAGGCATCTTATCCGCATGGCTGTAACCGATCGTGCAGCCAGGTTTCGATCCCTGAGTCAAAAGATGGGGACGTTTGCAAGACAACGACCAACTGCATGAACAGTTCGACGACGTTTGCAGCAGCATGGACTATCAGCTCGGAGACCATGGCTGCGGTTACCCTTGACGTTGCATCCCCGACAGGAGCGTCTGCGATGGTGTACTCAACGACGAACCTGGGTGCACAAATGGCAAAACGTCATTTTTTCGGATGAATCCATGTTCTGTTTACAGTATCATGATGGTCGGATCCGTGTTTGGCGACATCGCGGTGAACACACATTGGAAGCTTGTATTCGTCATCGCCATACTGGCGTATCACCTGGCGTGATGGTATGGGATGCCATTGGTTACACATTTCGGTCACCTATTGTTCGCATTGACGGCACTTTGAACAGTGGACGTTACATTTCAAATGTGTTACGACCCGTGGTTCTACCCTTCATTCATTCCCTGCGAAACCCTACATTTCAGCAGGATAATGCACGACCGCATGTTGCAGGTACTGTACGGGCCTTTCTGGATACAGAAAATGTTCGACTGCTGCCCTGGCCAGCACATTATCCAGATCTCTCACCAATTGAAAACGTCTGGTCATTGGTGGCCGAGCAACTGGTTCGTCACAATACACCAGTCACTACTCTTGATGAACTGGGTGTCGTGTTAAAGCTGCATGGGCAGCTGTACCTGTACTCGCCATACAAGCTCTGTCTGACTCAATGCCCAGGCGTATCAAAGTCGTTATTACGGCCAGAGGTGGTTGTTCTGGGTAGTGATTTCTCAGGATCTATACACCCTAATTGCGTGAAAATGTAATCACATGTCAGTTCTAGTATAATATATTTGTCCATTGAATACCCGTTTGTCATGTGCATTTCTTCTTGGTGTAGCAATTTTAATGGCCAGTAGTGTATTTTATAGAAACGCAATCTCATTAGGCATACTCATAGTTGCACACAGCAACAAAATTAATGTAAGTGTCTATGTAATTTAATGTAATTTGATTTAGTATAACATTTTGTGAATACAGTGATATTATACTTGTGTTTCATTTATGGTGCAAGCTATTGTTCCAATTTAACGGCGTTTTGGCAAGGCTAAAGGTTCTCTGTTATAAATTATATCAAAGGTCCAGTACGAACCCACTCTTAGGAATTATTCAATCTACGCAGTCTGCTAAAGGAATATTTTCAGAAAAATCACTCACGGTCAAACTTACAAAGCCAGTGTCAAGCGCCAAAGTTTGCATACTCTGATCACATATTAACATCATTACCTACTGTTCTTTGATGCTCTCAAAACAGACAGGAAAAGCCACGATAAATCAAACGCCACAAGCAGTTTCCCAAATTTTCCACAGTTTTTGTCGTGGTGAGACATGAGGTTGTGTTTTGGGAAGCGTTTGTTAATTTTAACAGTTGTACATATTAAAACCATGTGGAGGAGATTGTTAATTCTTCAGCTATAGAGTTTTGTGGTCAGTAAAATTCTGCATATTTTTAAAACTAGTTACATAATGTGTGGACTGTTAAGGCATAGTTTGTCAGTCGTGCAAAATTTTTTATCTTGAAATGGAAGCTCTTATACCGTGGAACATGCGATTTTGCAAATGAACGGAGTTTCATTAATATCTTAACAATTTTCTTTCCTCTTGGAAATGGAAATCTGTGTTATTTGCCAATCACTATTTCAAACTTATATTTGGTTTTTGATGACGTTTCTTCTTAATCTGATTTCACTTACTGACTATCGGTGTGTAGTACAGTAATATTGTAATGCGTAGAATGTTAAATACAGTGCTTACATGAGTTTGTCGATTACAGGACTCTTAAATTTGAATAGAATATTTGTTCCTAGGAACAGTATTTGACGTTTGGAGAAACCCTGCTTTTCCAGAGTAATTTTTGAAATTTGAGAAAGAGACTGCAGCACTCACAAAGTGATCCATATCATTTCAGAAAGGAATAACAAAATATATTAAACTTATATTACAAGGCTAGCTAGAGGCGAAAGTATGAAAAACTGTTCCGCGGTACAGCCCTCTACCGTACGAGTAAATTACAAATTTTATAAATAATTTAAGAGTGTGCATAACCATGCTACTAATCTTCAACCTTTACAGCCACAGGAAGTGTCTACCAACGACGTTACTAATGTCAATGAAAGTGGTTGTAACGTTCCCATGACATTGAAAAAGATAAGATGTAAAGACCGTTATACTCGGGCCTGAAGTACACCTCATCAGGATAGTTGTACGTATGCATCCTCTAACGAACACTTTTATGTAAACGATGGGCAACACTTTTCTCAGTTCAATACGTCCCATGTTCCATTTACAGTTTCGTTTTAATCAGGCTCAGTGTTAACACTCGTCTATCTTCATGTTTCTCAGAAGTGCTGGGAAAAATATGACAATGCCTTACACAGTGGTAACTTTTATTCCATGATACAGAATAATTTTTTCGATCAGGGTTTTCTGTAATACGTATTTTAAGACGACACTACATTAAAAGCCGCCACTGAGATGTATGTTGCTTATTTGATTGAAGTCTATATATTTCTTTTCGACACGACACAAGGAAAACAATCAAATCCTGTCAGACCATTAAAAAGAAACGAATTTTCTTTATGTAAATTTCTAGTTCATTCTACTGAAATGTTATGGATAATATCTTAACTATCTTAGTGTTCCAGTCAATCCTACATTTTTTTGGGTTATTTGACGGCAATGGCTAAATACATATCCGATATCACAGAAAGCCTCACAGAGGAAAAGTTGCCATCGTTTGCGAGTTAAGAAAGCCTTTCCAATAAGGTGCCTGAACAACCACTCGTGAACTTTGTCAGTTAATAAGACGTGTATGTGATCTGTATGCGACTCTCGGGTAACCTGCGGCACTCGCTAGTAGTGTAAGGCAAGTAAATCACTAGTTCAGTGCAAGGCTCAAAGTTGTATGAAGTTGTTTGATTGCAGAGATTAACAGTTAATAAATGTAAATGCCTCTAATGGTTAGAGTATCACTTCCTGTCGTGTTTAAACCACATACACAAGTAATCCTTATGAGAATTTCCGTGTTTGGGGCCTTGTATTTTGTAAGAACCTCAGATTTCTAAGTGTTCCTTAAAAAACTAAGTGTCCCTTACAAAATTAGCTTTCCCGTAGGCTGATGTTGAGTCGCGTGGTAACCACACCAGACGATACTCGCTAACGAAAATTCGATATTCTTGCAGAGGAGTATGACCTCGATTAACAAACTAATGTGCTTGAAGATAAAACTTAGAGTATCGAAAACACAGTATACAAAAAAAAATCAATACATAATACGTTGTGGCGTCCACGGGAGTTATTAACTGCAGTAAATAAATTCCATCCCTCCACAAAGCCCTTTATTAATAATGCTATGAGTTTCAGAAAGTTAGTCCTGCAGTTTCAGGTACTTTAAAGCCGACAAATACAGCCACGTGGCAGATAGTTTATCTTTTCCCAAGTAGCAGTTATTGTCGGCTTTAAAGAGCGTGAAGTGTTGAAATAATGCTCTGAAGCTGATAGCACTGTTAATAAATGACGCTATTCTCTAGAATAGTTAAAAATATTCTCCGTAAACATCAATCGAGCTGCTCATAACGCTAACAACATGAAACATCTTTGAGAAGCTTCTATTGTGATTTCTTGCATAGATTTCGGTGCCTAACTATAACATTGGAGATATTATTCTGTGTATACGACTTTTGGATAACCTGCGGCACTAGCTGGTAGCATAAATAATTTAAAAAAATAGAGACCAGCTTTCAGAAACATAATCCACTTTTTTGCATGCAATATTCATCACACAAATAACGTAACATATTTTTGTTTTGAATTTTGTTGTGCATACCACTTGTGATGTGATTTATAATGATCAGTAGCCACCATCACGAAGAACATGTCGAAACAGAAATTACAGATAAAGTTGAACTTAATGAATAAATATTTACCTTATTCATTGAAAGTAAACTTATATTGATGACAGTTTGAATTGCTTGGACTTTCTTTTTCATAAAATGTCTCAAGTGTCATATTCGTTGCTTAACGAGCAGTTTGTAAGGTGTTTTGCTTGAATTTGTTTTGTAAATGGCAATTCGTACAGTGTTTCCAATAAATTCACACTACTCGCAATAAAAAATTTACATTTGGTGTTGTTGTAACAATGGAAAAAAATTGAAGTAATGCATATCTAATTGCGTTAACAAGTCACCTGTTTAACTGACAGTTGTAGTTGTACAAAAACCGAAACACATCGCTCGTAAAAAGCAAAGTCGGACATACAAGAACTAGTTAAGCTGCAGCACCATCACTCTGCTGAAGTAGTTGGCCCCTCGGAATAAACGTAGAAACCGGCATGTTGCACGGTTTTGTTATGACTACTGGGACGGCCGTTTCTCGTATACTCACTAGAGTGACTGTGTTATGACGTCAGGCAGCTGACGCATTCTGTGAAACTGAGAAGCAGCAATTTCTGGTAGCAAAGATGAGCAGCTGCGATCGGTATATATTTGCGGGGCTCATCCACCTACGCGCGGTTTGAGTGACGCATATTTCACGCCGTAGAGGATCGTGTTTACTACCTTAGCGCCTCCGGGGAGAAATCTTTAATCTAAGCGAATCACACGCTCTGGCGACGCTCCAGATTACCACAGAAGCTGTGTGAATCACGGCAGGGCATCAGCAGGATGTCGAAATTTCATGGACTCATTTTGACATCAGGACAGAAGAAGCACTCGCACCTGTTGTTTCACTCACGCCACTAATATTAATATTTCATGTTAGAAAGACAAGACGATAACATGAACAGCTTTTTATAGGAAACTGTGGCGCTCAATGTAGTGCCTGTTGTGTGGTCGGAGTATAAATGGATGCTTATATCTCGAAAAAAGGCTGAGGATTGGTGTAAATATTTTTACATACTTTCTGCACACGCAAAGTATAAAGTGCAAATTACTCAGTGATGCTGTCTTGGTATGCTTTTATACATGGATAGTCATTATCCAAAATTAGGATCTACAATGTGCAGCTACATATTTTAAATATTTTAAGTTTTAACTTCAGATAAAAGCGTAAATGAATCAAAGTATGCAAAGTGCAAATTAACATCAACTGAATCTTCAAAGTCGAAATGCAGATGCGTAATCATGTGGGTGAAGTGTAATATCCGATCCCTCACTCCCGCCCCATGAAATCATGGGTGTGGCAACAAATTGACCTGTAGCACAGGCTTATGTTTACGTTCGCCCCTTGTTTTTAGCAGCATTTCGGCATTTCGTCACAAAAACAAAAACTGTAATGTAAATTGAGAAAACTTGTATCAGAAAATGGGAAAGCCTCCAAACGATTTGACGTAAGTAAAAGAGGTGAGGGTGGGGTGGGGGGGGCACTACGTTACTTTGAAAAATTTGATTCTACGTGTAAACAGAGTAATCTGATTCATGAGAAAAATAAGGTAATATATCAACCAAAAACTTCACTGCATATTCGACAGCCTGGGTGACTTGGATAGTAATATATCTGCCCTGAAATGTGGTGTTTTCTTTCTCAGGACAACACAGTTTTTGTTTTAAATGTAAAATGAATAGTACGTACAATCGAAATAGAGAAACTTTCTGTAGAACGTTCGTCTCTGAAACCTGTGCCTGTCTTCGAAGGTTTTGTGTAGAACTGGGTGTATTAAAACACACGAAGATGGATCTTAAGTTAAATTTTACGGACCGTATCTTTTACTTGTAAATGTTTTGCTACTGACTGTCTGAGGTTACAGTATTTAAATGAAAGCTACTTGCACTGTCAATAGACGATATATAAAGTGTTAGTGCGCTATACTCAGGGGTTATTTTACTACTGGCTATGACTGCTAAAAGTTAACAAGGAATTTCGTGACCTCCTTACGTGCAGTCACGTACCAAGCCCCTTCCTTTCGACTTGTGAAAATATGGCAGAAGATGATTCAATCTGCTTCACTCTCATCTCGATGTTGGCTCTCTGTGGTATTCTATGTCTTTGTGAATTACACATCATGTCTGAACTTTGACATAGAGTAAGAATATCTGTGGAATGAGTATAGCGAAGTAGTCACGTGATGTTGGTATGACGCTGTCATTTACGTTTAGTGCTGAACTTGAACCTTAAATATTACACCAATTTTCCCTATGTTTTACACTTTATTTATTAGTAACAGTAACGGTGAATAACTGCTGCTGCTGTAAATGGAAATCAAAATTCGTAAAAGGCGGAAAGGCAATTTCGCAAGACCATGATGGTTTTATTATGGTTATCATTCTAGAAAAGGCATTTTATCTGTAGGATAATGTCGCGACACAATGTCATAAAGGTACAAAATAGTAGAGCTAATTTATACGACTGTATGGTCATAGATTTATAGACGAATGCTGGATAAATTCGTAGTGTGGAAATACGCTGCTTGCTAACCCGCTGAATGTGTACACACTTCGAGATATTTCCGCCTGTAGATGAGATTTGTATACGATAGTCTGTACTATTTTCCTTGTATTATGCAGTTTCCCAAATTACTATACAGATCATAAAGTGCCTATTAAGTACTGAATGAATATTTTGGTTTCTCTAGGAATGAAAAAAGACTAAAAATATTGTACCAGAAGGTAAAAACGGAAGAATCTCGTACCTAAAAAATTTTTGGTTGCTGATTTTCTGCATGTCGCAGCTCCAAATTCGACGTTTTTCGGTACACTTTCATTTTCGTGTTTTAGGAAGACGTTTCGCAGTGCAACCACAGTATAACTTGTTAAAACGAAGACCCGGAAATATGATCAAGTGGAGTAGAAAACCTAAAAATGGCAATGTCTCTGCCTTGTCTTCCTATGTCAAAACGTCATATCTATGTCTGAACTGTGACGTCATAAATAGCGAAATGCACATGTATTTATCAGTTCAAAGCGTTAAGCCGATTTCGCTCCAGATATCGACTGCAAATTGTTAGGATGCCTACTGACCGCGTGTAGAGAATCCACGAAACTTTCGCACGGAGAGTGCCGGTGCTAGTGATATAATTGCGTTATTCAGAACGATGAGCGGTGGCAGACAAACCTGCTGCCGCACCTTAGTCATACGTGTGTTCTTCGCACCTGAAGATTCGCTTTATGAACTTCGCATATATTAAATGCTCTCTGAACATTCATGGAATCTATTTGAATAAAATTTGAAGAAAGACTTACTTACAGTGACTCTTATAATTGCTCTCTAACATGCCACAGTCTAAACCGGAAACTTGGATGTTTGCAAACCTAGAACTTTATAAAATTTGAAGAGGAGTTATATGTATGTGAAAGAGATGGCGAAAAGCCTCAACTCCAGAATTTTCCCACAGGTAACGTACAATACTTGGATACACGATTAAAAAAGTATTTACTGACCATTAGTTTAGTAGCATTCAGTGTTAGACTTAAAAGCTTACCCCATGTATTCCAGCAATTGGAGTAACATTTCCAAACTAGCGGAAAGGAATACAATACTGAACTGAAGAACAGGAAGCGATAGATAGCGCATTACATCAGAATATGCAGTTCAGTATCTCGATCAGCTGACAAGCCGATATCCGATATTCAATAAAAGTTAATTATTTTTTATCATACCTCTTTCAATCAAGATTCTTTGCTGTAATGATGTCTTCTTGTGTATCGTTTTGTTGCACTGAAGAAAGATTACTTACAAAGCTATTTACAGTTTGTTAAAACATTTTTCGTGAATAATTCAGTGAATTGTAGGCTGCAGCTAAAGAGTTGTACCAAGTAGATGTGAATGGTCTTTTACTTAAGAACATTTATATGTACATATGGTTACACATCACATATTTTTTCGTAAGGATAGACCTAATTATATATCAGCCTTATAAATGTATTTGCCGGAATTTATTGAATATTAATTACATACTTCCTTTTGTTCTGTTGTTGTCTTCTTTTCGTAAAATCATCAATACTGGTAATAACTGTTCCACTGCTGAAGTACTCAGGAATGATCGAATGCTTTGAACGGATTTTTTTTTTAGCGGATGAACAAACGAAGCAGTACAGAAAATATTTTTCGCTCGAATGTTTTGACACTGATAACTACGATTTCGAAAGAAAACTCACAAGGTTGTAGTTTTTATCTCTTCCGTATTTATCACCCAGTATAAAAAAAGAGAAAACAATTATTTCAGTGAATTACGTAAAAGATTCTCATGTGCAAGTGTCTCTCGCTTAAAGATATATTCTCATTCCAATTTGGAATCATGATCTGATATAACTAAAGCATAAATAGTCATGGTACCCAGAGGAAAACTTCAGCATAACATAGTTACATATTTGTAATATTGGTAGCATAATTTTGTTAATCTATATTGAGAGTGAGCGTAATATGTCGGGCTTTATTTTGCCCCTCCAGTACTAAATGCAACGAATGACGAAGGTTTTTGAGTCGACAAAAGTTTAATTTTATCTGATGCACAACAGTATTCTTAACAACAAATATTTTTAAATACATCTTGTTTGTGCGATTAACGTTCTTTATGTATGTATGCTGGATTTAATGACAAACATAAAACGTAAAATCTGTTCTTTGCAAAACCAGGCGATATGACTAAAGGTGGATATCATTTCTAACAAGAAAATGAGAAAACGTAGGCGGATTTCAGGAACAGTTTGAAAGCGAAATGCTTCGTTCGAAACATACGTTGTCTTCAATTTCTGTGTGAACAATGAATCAGTGAGTACCAAATAACGTCAATTTACTGAATATAAAGTATTATGTTGCTTATAAAAGGATTTATGTAAATACGATGTTTGAAGCTATAATTTACTTTCGCCGTACTGAACGTTAAAACGGTAACCATTAGATTAATTTTGGGAATTTCACAGAAATTACGTCAAAGTTAAAATTAAATACGCAATACGAATGCAGCAGATACTCAGTTGTCAACAACAAATACTTTTTCAGCCATAAAGTAGAAACACCGTGAATATCAGCTACACTTCACCCAGGGAGTAATGACAGAGACCAGGCGTCATTTAATAAGACACGTGACCAAGACGTTGGTTTCAAAGATTAACACGGCAGATATGGGAGCATACGTGGTATGCATGTATCTATGGTCTAACAGTGAATTGTTTCAATGCATTACGACAAATGAAACAAGCAATGGCCCGATTTTGGCAACGCTTAGCTTACGAGTATACATGAGCGAAGATATGGAAACAACTGATAATCTTAAACGAGGAGTATCTACGTACAGACCAAAGTTTGATGTAGGTCGGCGGTGTGCTTGGAATCCGAGACTGAGTAAGAGAGTTATTATTATAAGAAGTCAATTCCAATAACTGCAGTATATTGTATATACGATGACAGTAACTTGTTCTCGAAAGAACAGTTACTGTTGATGACCGTGCAGGTTTCCCCTGGAATAAATGATGACTAACTGAAACCATCAGTTGCCGACAGGTGTTGTTGATATACCTTGATGTGGACAGCTGAAAATATGTGCCCCGACCGGGACTCGAACTCGGGATGTCCTGCTTACATGGCAGACGCTCTATCCATCTCAGCTACCGAGGACACAGATGAATAGCGCGACTGCAGGGACTTACCCCTTGCACGCTTCCCGTGAGACTCACATTCCCAACTGTCCACAATTCTACCTATGTAATGTACCTTATAGACATTTGCCCATTCATTCATTAATCGCGCACGCTTTGGCAATTCCCGTAAGAGTTTGGGCAAACTGTGCGCATTTGCACAGACGAAGGTCAATGGCTGGGTAGCCTTTAACTATATATACGAAGACAGTAACTAGTTCTCGAAAGAACAGTTACTCTCTTTTACAGAAATCTGTGCAACAGACACATCATCCCTGACTCCCAAAGATAAAACATCTGTAAACATATAGCATCTAAGGATACCAACTGTCAAATAACTGTCAAACACTTACTATCACTAAAAATTCATATTATAGCTCATACGTGATTATAATTACAATATTTCACAATAGAAAGCTCACAGTGGGCTCCTAGATGCCATAGGATAGTGAACTCCGACTAAATGTAAGTAGAAATGTAATCTATAAAAATACATTCTTTATCATAAGATATAGATAACATTCATTATTCACAACAAACATAGGTGCACTTGAAAATGGCATTATAATCCGAAACAGCTAAACTTATTGTGTAGAAACATCTAGATCAGTTAAAGCTGCCAAAATACATTTCCAGTTAATTGCTTCGCTACTGAAATAAAATGGTTTGAGATTATCTGCAGCATTATTATTCTCAAAAGTGGCACAGTACAATGAACTTACATCGATATCTGCCCCGGTTTCCAGAAAGGGAAGAAGGTAATTAAAAAACAATTTAATAACTTTTCTCTGTTACAAAAATAGTTTTCACATGATAGGACGATTGATATAACATCGTTGTATTTGCTTTGCTTTAATAAAATCGCATTACGTTAAGCATACTCTGCATCATAAGTATTACACAGTAGACATAAATAATACTTATAATTTACACAATAATACTTTTTTGTAATACATCAGTGTCTGACGTGGGGAGGGGGGGGGGGGAAATTATAACAAAGAAATGGTGTAACGAAACACAATGTGTCCTGTCAATTTATCCGTTCTTTTAATCAAATTGTGCCATAAAGTTCATTTCTCCCCAGTTCGATTCAGTAGGTAGTAGCTATGCCACTTGCCATTTAATCCCAACAACTTCTGTAGTACAACATTTCAAAACCTTATATTGTGTTCTTGTTTGAACTCCTCAATTCTCTTAAGTACAACAGTACCCTGCTGAAATATACCCCCAGAAAAGCCTTCCTTACACTTAAACTTATAATCATTTTTAGCGAATTTCTATTTGTCAGACACTCTTTTCTTACTATTGCCAGTCTCCATTTTAAATCCATCCTTCTTCAGATAGCGACAGCTATTTTGCTGGCCAAGTAGAAAATCTCAGTTAGTATTTTTGTTATCTCATTTCAAGTTCCAATTACCTGAGCATCTCCAGATTTGATTCGACTCATTTCTTTACCCTTACTTTACATTTGTTGCTAATCAGCTTATAACATCTTTTCAAAACTCCAGCTGTTTTAGTTGATAGAGGACAAGTTACTCTCTCACCTAATTTCTGCATATGGAAAATTATTAAAGTTTTCATTACAACCTGACGCACCTTGAACGAGACTCTAGAAAGTTAACAGCCTGAGCAGACGTTGATGGAGCCTGGTTTGGCGCTAAAGGCATGAGATATTTTAATGGTTCTTAGCTCATAGAAACGGCATGTTGGGAGTTGAAACCAATTGGCGGGGAGCCCATCCCTCAGTAAATCTTGCCAGACAGGCTCACAGCTGCACAGGGCAGACAGGGCAGCCCCTCCTCAAGACAGGTCTCCAGCAGAACAGTGCCAAGCTACCTGCAGCAGCGCCAGCGGAAAGCTGGGCTGGGGGCGACGAACTGAAGGAACACGTCTACATAGTAGAGTTGAAAACTGGGCATTTTGTACAGAGCCACATGTAATAAAATTTCACAAGTTTTCGTGTTTTCCGGTACTGCAAATAGGCCTGTGAACCACTTCCAACGGCCGCCTCGGTGATATAAGAAACTCCGGCATCTGAGAAGCGTTTGGAGGTAGAATCTTTATTATACCTCATAGCTAGGACTAACAAGCTCCAAGGCACAGGCGATTTAGATAAAGATCTTTAGAATTGTATCTGTTTGCTTGTTGGTGTAGGAAGTGTCATGACTTCACAGAAAATCATCTTCCCCCTCTGCGAAAACTTAAAACAGCCAGTAATTGGCAATTTCTTTTTTTTTTTCAGAGGTTCAGGTTTCTTAACTCTTGCCCTGGTTCAACATGAGTTTGTGCTGTCATGTGGGAGGGGAGATTTAGCGCATATAGAGCCCTGTGATTGGCTCAAGACGGCGTGAAGGCGGTGTCATTCGTGCCCTATGTGAGAAAACGGATTTTTTTTTTTTTTTTCTGAAGAGGTATGAGGCACTCGGGTGCTGGACTTTGGTCTGGTAAGGAGTCTTCTGGTCGATGCTCTGGCATCTTGGTGCTTGGGACCTGTCCTGAGACTTACTTCCCCTGCAAGTAGTTTAGATTGGGGAGCCTGTGGTGAAGTTCTTACTGTACCAACAGTGTGACATCAAACGTCTCGGTCTACTCGTTTGTCGAGGGCACACTTACTCGTTTTTGGTTTACCAATCTTGAAGTTTGGTATCCTTGTGCACTCTGTCGCGTAAGTGAGCCAAATTGGGCCTTGGTACGACCAGCAAATGGGTGTGTCACACTCTGAAACCCACCGTGATTTCAGGGCTCTGGTAGAGAGTAGATTGCGATCCGTCTGCCTGATCGCTAGACCGTGAGATTTTTGCATTTCTTTCATGGCCGCGATCGATCCACAGGTGCCGCACCACGTCTCACCTCCTACGCATCCATCTCGTAAGTTGCAAGTTACATCGCCACACGAAGCAAACAGGGTAATGTACTGCCTCTCCGGAGTTGTCAGATCATACAGACCTCAATCGCCACTTGCTCTCAGCTGCACCTATGTAATGAAATTACAAGTGATTTGATCAGTTAAAGTCTTCTCATCGTCAGATCAATTCAGATTTTGCTATCCACATTTTAGGGCCAGAGTACTTGACTCACTTCTTTCACCCAGGATCCTTGTCCATTGTACCCTTACAGCAACTCTTAGTTGTTTACGGTATTCAGTCAATAACTTGTTTAGCATAATTTATGATTGTCTTTTTCTTTTGAAAAATAAATGTTGTTAGAACTCTAGTAAATTTTGATTCATTCTCAATCATTTATATAGTTCCCACAGGGTAAACTTCCATTGTAGTATCCCCTGCCAGGATCTCGGATTCATGGCACCTTCTGTGACCGTCAGATCTTGTTGCCTAACGTAGTCAGTCAATTTGACTGCCCTTGAGCAGAATTTTGAATTCATGGCACCTTCTGTGACCGTGAGCTTGTGTTGCCTAGCGCAGTCATTCAGTATGTCCCTTGCGCAGAATTTTGAATTGATGGCACTAACTGTGGCCGTCAGATAGTAGATAGTATTGCCTAATGAAGTTTCTCTTTCCCATGTTTAATGTGGTGCACTGGGTAAAGTAGATTCGCCTTGCTGGCGCCTAGACATAGTACTAATATTTAATAATTTCATGTGTGTATTTTCATGTTGTGGTTGTGACTTCCGTTCAAATGGCTCTGAGCACTATGGGACTTAACATCTGAGTTCATTACTCCCCTATGACTTAGAACTACTTAAAACTAATTAACCTAAGGACATCATACACATCCATGCCCGAGGCAGGATTCGAACCTGCGACCATAGCGGTCGCGCTGTTCCAGACTGAAGCGCCTAGAACCGCTCGATCACAACGGCCGGCTGTGACTTCTGTGTCACTTGATTGTTTTTGACAGCGATCGGCGTTGTGCTGATTTGTTAGGATGGATTGAGATTTTTGTTTGTTAGCACAGACAAGCGTGCTGTTATTTGAATTCGTTGTCAGGAACTAGGAATCAGTAGCCCACTGGAGCGTAATTTAGATTAGAATCTGTGTGGCATAGGAATGTGTAGTGATTAAACCCGTTTGGGTCAGAATTAGAGCGTATGTTTACAAGTAGCAAGGCACATTTGCTACAGAGGAGGGGAAGTAATTGTGTTTTGTTAACCATGGATCCACGTCAAAACAGCGCGAATGGTACCGCAAGTAGCACGAAAGAACGCATCAGAGACCAAAGAACAAGTTAAACTGGCAAGAACTCAGGTAAGTAAGATAAAAAAGGCAGTTGCAACTTTCCAAAAGCAAGGCAAAAAAATAGTTCAAAAACGCAGGAAAAAATGAGTGAGGCTGCGAAGTGAATCGAACAGATATAAATCAGACAGGGCGAAATCTCTGAAGTTAAAGATCAATAGTCCCGAGTCGTCGCGCAACAAAAACGAGTCGGCTAAGGACGTTCGGCAGGCGGCAGGCACATGAGCGGGTCGCGCAATTGCAAACACAGTCTCGTCCGGTAGAGAGCCATCGAGAGCGGCACAGAAGTGAAGAAAATATTTTGCGATTCTCCGAACTGTTATAAGAGGACACACGCCCTGCACATGGGCGAATGCAGCAGGAATATCCTCCTGCCACTGCGAAACGCGTAAAACACGCTCCTTTGATAACACGCAGCATGTCAGAGACCGAGCCCGAAAACAATTGTACACGTCTACGGAGGACAGAAACGTTATTACGTGAGTCTGACAACACGAGGGGATACCATAACATTTCACAAGGTTCATTCGGGCACATGTAATCGCGCGCTGCCGACGAGAGGGAAAATTCGTACGGCGGATACGTCGATCCTTTCTACCACAAACTTTTCTTGAACATCCAGAATTTTCAAGTCTACAAGGGGGGAAATAACGCATTACATCCAAAGACCTGGATGGCGCAGTACGATCTCGTGCTACCAGAATCTTGGCCACGGAAGTACAAGCTCCAGTTTACCTGTCGTTTCTTAGAAGGGCCGACTGCAGAACATATCCAGAGAATCACGGAGAGCTGTCGCTCCTACGAAGAATTCCTGAGCACATATTGGTCGCAAGACACACAGGAGAGGATAAAACAGGATATCATGTTAGGAAAGGGCTTAGAAGCGTCAGGATTCCGCGGTCTTGTAAAATTCTTCGAATCCCTGGTCAAGAAGAATTGATTCTTGGATCAATCTTACAGTCCCA
Source organism: Schistocerca serialis cubense (assembly GCF_023864345.2). NCBI lineage: Eukaryota > Metazoa > Arthropoda > Insecta > Orthoptera > Acrididae > Schistocerca > Schistocerca serialis. Next base: position 184,253,350 of record NC_064641.1, read on the forward strand.
AGAAAATTATAAGGCATTGCTACATTAAATTACCTTTACGTTACCAGCAATTGCTCATCGGTAGATGCAGCGATTCAGTCGAAGCTTTCAAGAGTGCGCTGTGCGAACTCGAGTACGTGAATGAAATTCACAACTCGCGGAAAGGAAGTAGAAATAATGATCGTAGCTGGCCGGATTCGCCAGAGAGGAATGACGGTGGACGAAATGGGGGAAAACATCGATCGAATCGAAACCAAAATCCAAATTTCAGTGGGAATAACCAGCCATCATGGGAAAATAGAAAAAGACTAGGAAATTATAATCAAAACTACAACTACTACCAACGAAAAGGAAACTGGAGAGAGCAACAGAAATCGAACTAGAGTCAACAGGATTCTAGAGACCAACAGCAAAGCCATAGCAGGACATACAACGGTCAAGATCAATGGAATGACCAACGTAGCGAATATGTGGAATTGAGGCCACCTAACCCATCGTAGGGGTCACGCAGAGAAAATTCAAACAGCAATTGATACACAGCCACTGCGGACTCAGCTCAAAACAATCTACATCTACATCCACATTTATACTCCGCAAGCTACACAACGGTGTGTGGCGGAGGGCACTTAACGTGCCACTATCATTACCTCCCTTTCCTGTTCCAGTCGCGTATGGGTCGCGGGAAGAAAGACTGCCGGAAAGCCTCTGTGCACGCTCGAATCTCTCTAATTTTACATTCGTGATCTCCTCAGGAGGTATAAATAGGGAGAAGCAATATATTCGATACCTCATACAGAAACGCACCCTCTCGAAACCTGGACAGCAAGCTACACCGCGATGCAGAGCGCCTCTCTTGCAGAGTCTGCCACTTCAGTTTGCTGAACATCTCCGTAACCCTGTTATGCTTACCAAATAACGCTGTGACGAAACGCGCCGCTCTTCTTTGGAACTTCTTTGTCTCCTCTGTGAACCCGACCACGTACAGATCCCACACTGATGAGCAATACTCAAGTATAGGTCGAACGTGTGTTTTGTAAGATACCTCCTTTGTTGATGGACTTCATTTTCTAAGGACTCTCCCAATAAATCTCAACCTGGCACCCTCCTTACCAGCAACTACCTTTATATGGACATTCCACTTCAAATCGTTCCGTACGCATACTCTTAGATATTTTACAGAAGTAACTGCTACCAGTGCTTGTTCCGCTATCATATAATCATACAATAAAGGATCTTTCTTTCCTATTCACAATATATTACATTTGTCTATGTTAAGGGTCAGTTGCCACTCCCTGCACCAAGTGCCTATCCGTTGCAGATCTTCCTGCTTTTAGCTGCAATTTTCTAATGCTGCGACTTATCTGTATACTACAGCATCATCCGCGAAAAGCCGCATGGAACTTCCGACACTATCTACTAGGTCATTTAACACTACTGACCATTAAAGTTGCAACACCAAGAAGAAATGCAGATGATAAACGGGTATTCATTGGACAAATATATTGTACTAGAACTAACTTGTGATTACATTTTCACGCAATTTGGGTGCATAGATCCTGAGAAATCAGTACCCAGAACAACCACCTCTGCCCATAATAACGGCCTCGATACGCCTGTGCATTGAGTCAAACAGAGCTTGGATGGCTTGTACACGTACAGCTGCCCATGCAGCTTCAACACGATACCACAGTTCATCAAGAGTAGTGACTGGCGTATTGTGACGAGCCAGTTGCTCGGCCACCATTGACCAGACGTTTTCAATTGGTGAGAGATCTGGAGAATGTGCCGGCCAGGGCAGCAGTCGAACATTTTTTGTATCCAGAAAGGCCCGTACAGGACCTGCAACATGCGGTCGTGCATTATCCTGCTGAAATGTAGAGTTTCGCAGGGATCGAATGAAGGGTAGAGCCACTGGTCGTAACACATCTGAAACGTAACGTCCACTGTTCAAAGTGCCGTCAATGCGAGCAAGAGGTGATCGAGACGTGTAACCAATGGCAACCCATACCATCACGTCGGGTGATACGCCAGTATGGCGATGACGAATACACGCTTCCAATGTGCGTTCACCGCGATGTCGCTAAACCCGGATGCGACCATCATGATGCTGTAAACAGAACCTGGATCCAACCGAAAAATGACGTTTTGCCATTCGTGCACCAGGTTCGTCGTTGAGTACACCATCGCAGGCGCTCCTGTCTGTGATGCAGCGTCAAGGTTAACCGCAGCCATGCTCTCCGAGCTGATAGTCCATTTTGCTGCAAACGTCGTCGAACTGTTCTTGCAGATGCTTGTCTTGCAAACGTCCCCATCTGTTCACTCAGGGATCGAGACGTGACTGCACGATCCGTTACAGCCATGCGGATAAGTTGCCTGTTGGGATCCAACACGGCGTTCCGTATTACCCTCCTGAACCCACCGATTCCATATGCTGCTAACAGTCATTGGATCTCGACCAACGCGAGCAGCAATGTCGGGATACGATAAACCGCAATAGCGATAGGCTACAATCGGACCTTTATCAAAGTCGGAAACGAGATGGTACACATTCCTCCTCCTTACACGAGGCATCACAACAACGTTTGACCGGGCAACGCCGGTCAACTGCTGTTTGTGTATCGGTTGCAAACTTTCCTCATGTCTGCACGTTGTAGGTGTCGCCACCGGCGCCAACCTTGTGTGAATGCTCTGAAAAGCTAATCATTTGCATATCACAGCATCTTCTTCCTGTCGGCTAAATTTCGCGTCTGTAGCACGTCATCTTCGTGGTGTAGCAATTTTAATGGCCAGTAGTGTATATATTGTGAAAAGCAAAGGTCCCATAACACTCCCCTGTGACACGCAAGAGGTTACTTTAATGTCTGTGGACGTCTCTCCATTGAGAACAACATGCTGTGTTCCGTTTGCTAAAAACTCTTCAATCCAGCCACACAGCTGGTCTGATATTCCTCAGGCTCTTACTTCGTTTATCAGGCGACAGTGCGGAACTCTATCGAACGCCTTCCGGAAGTCAAGGAAAATGGCATCTACCAGGGAGCCGGTATCTAATATTTTCTAGGTCTCGTGAACAAATAAAGCGAGTTGGGTCTCACACCATCGCTGTTTCCGGAATCCACGATGATTTCTACAGAGTAGAATTTGGATTTCCAGGAATGACATGATACGCGAGCAAAAAACATGTTCTAAAATTCTACAACAGATCGATGTCAGAGATATAGGCCTATAGTTTTGCGCATCTGCTCGACGACCCTTCTTGGAAACTGGAACTACCTGTGCTCTTTTCCAATCATTTGGAACCGTCCGTTCCTCTAGAGACTTGTGGTACACGGCTGTTAGAAGGGGGGCAAGTCCTTTCGCGTACTCTGTGTAGAATCGAATTGGTATCCCGTCAGGTCCAGTGGACTTTCCTCTGTTGAGTGATTTCAGTTGCTTTTCTATTCTATGGACACTTATTTAGATGTCAGCCATTTTTTTCGTTCGGGCGAGGATTTAGAGAAGGAACTGCAGTGCGGTCTTCCTCTGCGAAACAGCTTTGGAAAAATGTGTTTAGTGTTTCAGCTTTACGTGTGTCATCCTCTGTTTCAATGCCATTATCATCCCAGAGCGTCTGGATATGGTGTTTCGATCCACTTACTGATTTAACGTAAGACCAGAACTTCCTAGGATTTTCTGTCAAGTTGGTACAAAGAATTTTACTTTCGAATTCACTGAACGCTTCACGCATAGCCCTCCTTACGCTAACTTTGACATCGTTTAGCTTCTGTTTGTCTGAGAGGTTTTGACTGCGTTTAAATTAGCAGTGAAGCTCTCTTTGCTTTCGCAGTAGTTTCCTAACTTTGTTGTTGAACCACGGTAGGTTTTTCCCGTCCCTCACAGTTTTACTCAGCACGTACCTGTCTATAACGTATTTTACGATTGCCTTGAACTTTTTCCATAAACACTCAACGTTGTCAGTGTCGGAACAGAAATTTTCGTTTTGATCTGTTAGGTAGTCTGAAATCTGCCTCCTATTACTCTTGCTAAACAGATAAACCTTCCTCCCTTTTATGATATCCTATTTACTTCCATATTCAGGGATGCTGCAACGGCCTTATGATCACTAATTCCCTGTTCTGCGCTTACAGTCTCGAAAAGTTCGGGTCTGTTTGTTGTCAGTAGGTCCAAGATGTTATCTCCACGAGTCGGTTCTCTGTGGAATTGCTCGAGGTAATTTTCGGATAGTGCACTCAGTATAATGTCACTCGATGCTCTGTCCCTACCACCCGTCCTAAACATCTGAGTGTCCCAATCTATATCTGGTAAATTGAAATCTCCACCTAAGACTATAACATGCTGAGGAAATTTATGTGAATGTATTCTAGATTTTCTCTCAGTTGTTCTGCTATTAATGCTTCTAAGTCGGGAGGTCGGTAAAATGAGCCAATTATTAACATAGCTCGGTTGGCGAGTATAACCTCGACCCATAATAATTCACAGGAACTATCCACTTCTACTTCACTACAGGATAAACTGCTACTAACAGCGACAAACAAGCCACCACCGGTTGCATGCAATCTATCCTTTCTAAACACCGTCTGTGCCTTTGTAAAAATTTCGGCAGAATTTATCTCTGGCTTCATCCAGCTTCCCATACCTATAACGATTTCAGCGCTTGAAGTTCCGGTACTTTACCAACGCAGCTTCGACAGTTTACAATTACAATACCGATTGCTGCTTGGTCCCCGCATGTCCTGACTTTGTCCCACACCGTTTGAGGCTGTTGCCCTTTCTGTACTGGCCCGAGGCCATCTAACCTAAAGACCCGCCCAGTCCACGCCATACAACTCCTGATACTCGTGTAGCCAAATGCTGTGTGTAGCGGACTCCTGACCTATCCAGCGGAACCCGAAACCCCACCACCCTATGGCGCAAGTCGAGGAATCTGCAGCCCACACGGTCGCAGAACCGTCTCAGCCTCTGATTCAGACCCTCCACTCGGCTCTGTACCAAAGGTCCGCAGTCAGTCCTGTCGACGATGCTGCAGATGGAGAGCTCTGCTTTCATCCTGCTAGTAAGACTGGCAGTCTTCACTAGACCAGATAGCTGCCGGAAGTCAGAGGGGATTTCCTCTGATCCATAGCGACACACATTATTGGTGCCGACATGAGCGACCACCTGCAGATGGGTGCACCTCGTACCCTTCATGGCATCTGGAAGGACCCTTTCCACATCTGGAATGACTCCCCCCAGCATGCATACGGAGTGCACAATGGTTTTCTTCCCCTCTCTTGCAGCCATATCCCTAAGGGGCCCCATTATGCGCCTGACGTTGGAGCTCCCAACTACCAGTAAGCCCACCCTCTGTGACTGCCCGGATCTTGCAGACTGAGGGGCAACCTCTGGAACAGGACAAGCAGCCATGTCTGGCCGAAGATCAGTATTAGCCGGAGACAGAGCCTGAAACTGGTTCGTCAGAGAAACTGGAGAGGCCTTCCGTTCAGTCCTCCGGAATGTCTTTCACCCCCTGACATACCTCGAGACGACCTCCCACTCTACCATGGGTGAGGGGTCAGCCTCAATGTGGGCAGTATCCTGTACAGCCACAGCCATAGTCCGATCGGGGGATGCGTGGGACGAGCTGGCCATCCCTGACAAACCCCTGTCCGGACCCCCACAGTGATGCCCATTGGCCACAGCCTCAAGCTGTGTGACTGAAGCCAACACTGCCTGAAGCTGGGAGTGAAGTGATGCCAACTCAGCCCACATCCGAACACAGCAGTCGCAGTCCCTTTCCATGCTAAATACTGTTGTTGAATGCGGTCAAATGAGTTGACTATTTGTGACATCCTCATGCCAGCATTCACTGGCAAGCGGCAGATTGAATTAAAATTCATTTGCAAGTTATATGTCATCAAAAATTGGCACTTTTTGTGAGATACCAAACTAGGCACATTGCAATACTGAGTGCTCCAAACAACTGAGTACTGCTCTTATTTCTTTGGACCTCACAACTGTTGTCCGATATCCACAATTGAGCATCGTACTCTGTCATAGCATTCTCGTAGAAGAGCCTTCACAAGTATCACCATGGCCAATGAAATTGTTTCAGATTACTTTCCTGTGGTTTCTTGTACACTGCCCAAGGGACAGATGTTCGTCACTTTATGTTTTTCGCGGTGTTTAGACGGTAAATCGTGCCATAGAGCATGTGTGTGAAAGGTGGCTACACTGAGTCACAGCGCCAAAGATTGTTATTCCGCCGCCTCCACTGGACAGTAGTAGTTCAGAGGATGTTAAGGGCAGTTGTTGTTCTGCTGGGTGTGAGACTAGACGCTGTTCAGTTGGTGTAGTGTATAGATGGAAGAAGTTGCAATTGTCAGAATATATTTGAGAAAGGAGATGGGCTTTTGATTTATGGTGCTGGTGTAATGGAATATTTTCGTCAATATATAATGAGGTAAAAAGGTATTACAGTTTTCTTTAATGACAATCCCTCTTGCTCACAGGTACAGTCAACAAAGCATCTGGCTCGTGTTCATTTATTAGACTTGTAATTCTGGTTTCCATGTGCAATTAGCGTATTTCTGGTTTTTCAATTAGTTCATTGTAATTGTTTTAAAATATTTGGTCGTATTGAGAAAGAACCGAGCCAGATACATGTATGTTGAGTCACACTACCACACACAGAATAGTTACACTTGTGCTTTGTTGTTTCGTGGCTTTTGTAGTTGCAAGGGACTTAATTAATCAATTGTGTTAATGGAAATTTCTTGTCATTCTTTATTTTTATTTTATGCAGTCAGATTGCGTGCTAATGCTAGTCAGGGCCAACCGGTTACGAGACTTCGTAACCGGTCACACAGCTACTAAAATTATTGAATTTATTCATTAATATTAGTCGTCTCTTATTAATTAAGCCCCCATGCACGTGGCGACCGCTGCTTCGGATCGTCCCTTGGAATTCTTTTGATAGTAAAAATAGTAGACAGTAGTATTGTTGTAGTAATTTATAGTTTAGTAATTGTAGTCTATATTGCACATGTAGATTTTGTAATTGAACATTTGTAGTATACCAGCCTTATGAAAATAACAAACGTTGTAACAGAAATGGCACAGATAATTATAATAACAGAAATTCTTACCGGAATGATCAATCATACGGAAACAGTTATCGGTATCATCAAGACAGAAATTATTCATACAATAACAGAAATTCTTAATACAGAAATAACCAGGGTAGTAGACCTAACAATAATTTCAGATGTAACAGTCGAAATTACACAAGAAGTAGTCATGCAGATAGACAGGAAAACAGAAATTTTAATAACAGCACAACCAAGAATTTGCATCTAACAGACAGGAGGGACCTAATTGGCATCCTCCACGTGACAGAAATTCAGAGAGAAATGTGCAAATCGTAGAAATTGATCCGCAAAGTGACGCGAATAATCAAAGGCGTGACGCAAACAGTCGACAGTGGCTTGTAGCTTCGGCTTCTGTCAGCCATATAGACGGTTCAGAAAGTAATGACACTACGACTTTACACCTCGTACGCTTGGAAGACATGAGAGATAATAATGTAGACGCATTTCTACATCCTGTTATTGAAGTATGTGTGAGTAAGAATAAGTTCACTGCGGTTTTAGATTCCGGACCCCATTGAATGTTATTAATGAATCAGTTTTGCGTAGATGTGTAAGAACTATTGCTTGTCCTGTGTTAACTGTTTCTAAAATCACAATTCGGGTAGCTATTTCTGGAAAAAGTATGGAAGTCAAACAACAGACCAACTTAAATTTCATTTGTCAAGGATATGAATTTTCTGCTAATTTTATTATTGTTACATTACTCAGTACACAAATTATATTAGGTTTGGAGTATCATAACATATATAATGCAATTTTAAACTTTAAGGAAGGACGTGTGACCTTGACTGTTGCCGGAATGCCGAGATGTTTGAAATTTTTCGAGTGTGTAACGAAATCTGAATCAGACAGAAATCGTTTAAGGTTTCTTACTTCTGATGTTTTCGCTGAGTATTATGACGACAATGTGTTAATTCATGACAACGACAATAGATACAGAGAAGCGATGGATGATATTATTAATAGTGAAGAATTAATTAATGAAAGGGTTAACAAAGCTGAAGTGACAGATGATGTTGCAAGAGAAGAATTACACCAAACTTTGACTTCACATGCTACAGTATTTAGTCATCACAAAGGAACAATACAAGGCTTACAATATTTATTTAAAGTAAAAGAACACACACCATTTCGGGGTAAAACCTATACTATTCCTTTGGCTTATAGAGACAAGGTTAAGAATGAACTTCAATACATGTTAGATCAAGGCATTATTGAGCAGAAGTCAGTTCTTATATCAGCCCATTACATGTCGTTCTTAAACAGGATGGGTCAATTCGTTTGGTTCTGGATTCCAGACACATAAATAATATCATCATTCCTGAAACTGACCGTCCACAAAATTTAGATGAACTTCTTCAACATTTCCGTAGAATAAAAGTTTTATCCACAATTGATCTCCAAGGAAGTTTTTGGCAAATTGAACCCCACCCTGATTGTAGAAAATACACTGCTTTTTTAGCCTTTGGTAACTGTTATCAATTTCGGAAATTAATGTTTGGACTTACCGTATCTTCAGCAGCATTCATTCGTGGTTTAAATGAAATTTTACTCGTTTATCTTCGTAACAATATTACTTCATATGTTGACGATATTATTATTGCTAAACGTTCTTGGAGTGAGCATAACAGAATTTTGGATTCATTATTACGTATTTTTGCAAGAGTTGGGATTACAGTGAACTTGGAAAAATCTGAATTTGGTCGTTCTCAGGTGAAACTTCTTGGTCATATTATTTCTACAGAAGATGTTCTTCCTGATCCAGAGAAACTAGACGCTATTCGTAATTATGCTGTTCCTATTGATAAACGTGATGTTCGTAGTTTCTTTGGTGTCTGTAATTTTCTTAGAAGCTCTGTTAGATTGCACAGTTTAGTCACACCTCGATTATGTGAACTTTCTGGAAAGAATTCTGTGTTGGGACGAGGAAGCTCAATTGGAATTTGAACAACTTCGTGATGCTTTAGGTGCTGCTCCACGTCTTTCACACCCGGATGTATCTAAAAATTTTTGTTTGGCGATGGACTCATCATACAAAGGCCTAGATGCACACTTATTTCAAGAGATAAAAGAAAACGGCGTTGTAGTACAGAAAACTATTGCATTTGGATGTCGTGTTCTTTCTAAATCAGAAAAGAATTATTCGATCACAGAACTTGAGGCTTTGGCTGTTGTTTGGGCTTTCACAAAATTTCGCATCTTTTTGTATGCCAGACATACTAAGGTTTACACCGATCATCGAACTCTGGAATTTCTTATGTCAACAAAATTAACACTGGGAAGATTATCACGATGGGCACTGTATCCACAGGAATTTGATTTTAGTATTGTTTACATCCAGGGTTCTTCTAATATTACTGCTGAGACTTTATCACGTGCACCTATGGGTTTGAAACAAAGTACTGAGGAAGACTGCAAAGAAAACGATAGTTGTTTGATGTATATTCAAGCTGTTGCGTTTGAAAATTTCATTTCGTCTTCGCTCCAGGACATTGCTAAGGAACAAAACAAGGATCCAATCTGGAAGGACATGAAGGACAAGTGGAGGAGAAAGGAAAGCGTAGCGATTAGACAGTATTATTTAGTTCGTAATGAGATTCTTTTTAAACGAAAATCGGTCAACAACTCTGTTTGGTTAGTTTGTATTCCTGAGGAGTGGGTTAATAAATTGATTTGGTACACACATTTCAGTTATGCACACTTTGGTCCCAGAAAATGTTTTCATAAATTACGAGAAAATTGCAACTTCAGTAATATGGAAAAACGTATTCGATTTGTTCTTGCTAAATGCAAATAATGTCGAAAGGCTAAGCCGCCAACTATTTCTCACAGAGCACCGTTGTTTCCTGTCATTCCAGCGAGATTAAAGGAGATGGCTGCAGTCGATTTGTTCGGTCCAGTGGTTCGTTCTACTAATGGTTTTGCGTACATTATGGCAGCAGTGGAACTGACATCAAAATATGTGTGTTTTACACCTTTACGCAAACCAACAGGTCGTTCAGAATCTAACACTTTCATCAAACACTTTCTTAAAGAAGTGGGTCATGTTGATAAAGTTATATCAGATAATGGATCACAGTTTCGCTCTAAAATTTGGCTTCGTACTCTACGGCGTGGTAAGATTAAACCAATTTTCATTTCACTTTTTCACCCTCAATCTAATGCGTCAGAGAGATCGATGAAGGAAATTAATAAATTGTGTCGTCTTTATTGTCATCATAATCACAGAACGTGGGATCAGTATCTTCATATTTTTCAAAACATTCTGAACGAACTCTCTAATGATTCAACTTCTTTACCGCCTATATTGATATTAAAAAATAAAGCACTGACAAATCGTATTTCTAAAATCGTTCCTTTTCCACCTACACGGAAACTGCGGCATTCTGAAGTTGTCAACCTGGCTCTACAAAATATTGCATCTGCGGCTGTTAGAAGAGAGAAATCATCTAAACGTCCTGGTCGTTTAAAAACTTTGTCAGTTGGTCAGAAGGTGTTAATTAAGTCTCATCGTTTGTCTCACAAAGGTAAGGGCTTGTGTCGCAAATTTTTTCTGCTTTATAACGGTCCATATAGAGTTCGCAAAATTATTCATGATAACACTGTTGAAGTAGAAACTCTTAAATCACGGCGCTCTAAGGGAATACATCATATATCGAACGTTAAATTTTAGTGGAATGACATACTTTTGAGAAAATTAACAGTGACACGTAAACAAGCAGAGAACACAGGGATACCGCGCCGTGTTCTAGCGGCAGCACATACACAAAGCGACAGTCAGTCCACGCGCCGCACAAGCGAGTCGTTGACCGCAAACAATTACTTCCTACGTTACGCTTACCTACAGCTGATACAGCACTCAGTGCAAATGCACTGACAGCCGTAGACAAATACACAGTCTAATTTCTCCGGTTAAATTCAGTATAAAGCTATAGTGACCTGATAAATTATGTTATTAACGTTCAGTTTTTCCAGGATACAGAGTATAAAATCTCTAAGAACTACAAGTAAATTCTCTGTGTGTCCGACATTAAGAAGACTTGCTATTGAGAAACTTTCAGGAAGAATGTAATTTCGAGGAAGAAAGTAATAAACTAAAAAGGTAACTATTAATTGAGTTTATTTTTCAGGTAACATATTTCTACTTAGGTATGTACTTTATACGTAATTTGCTGCTCACGATTACGGTGATTTATACTTTGTGTTAAATTTTATGCTCTAAGAATTTACTTGCGAAGCGACATGCTTGCGTACATTTGCTGATTTTGACAATGTTTTGTTAATGAACAGGGTTTTTACTTGTGCATCGCTTGGCTGCTATGGTTTTTCACTGATGTCATATTTTTCATTATGTGCCTGCTGTGCCTATTTATTTAAATTATTGTGTATTCAGATTGTATGGGATGATGAATTGAAGTTTGCACTAAGATTTTATCTGTACTTGTTCGAGGAGACTGACTAGAGGAAAGACTTGTTATGGAAGTGTAATTATATTGGTGATAAGGGTTATATGTATCGACGTATTGAACAGGTATTATTGAAGTATCGGGATTGTGTGATGCTGATGATTATTGAAGTTTTGGTGGATAAGAGGTAAGGTAAGTGAGGAGCATATTTCTTTTTTTTGTTGGTTTATATAGAACAAGAAGGATGAAGATGGCAGACTAGAACACTCCAGTGGAAGGAAGATTGTATACACACACATTGTTAAATCAATAAGCAGTATATACATATATATATATATATATATATATATATATATATATATATATATATATATATATATATATATATATATATATATATATATTTGGGAAAGAAGTATTTGCGCATATTGGCAAACTGACAGCTGTTCAGCAACCGTATGTTTTGAGGTGGCTTGGCAAACATTGGTCTCGACATGATGACTATGACACTGACTAACTACTATGGACTATTATACATTGCTGCCACTACTAATTGATACACATGTTAAACATCAAATTTTGACAGAACTGCATGTACACAATAGTACTTAGTATGTGGATGAAAGATGAGTGAATGTGTTTTGTGTGTTTTCCTTTCCTAATCCCAAATAATCGGTACCGACCTACCCCGTAAGTATTATTTTACTTATTTGTTGTGGCTTACACTGACACTCATAAATATTATGGGTTTACTGATATATTTGTAATAGTTAATATGATAATTATCTGATATCATTTGTGTGTTTATTATAATTTGTATGTTTAGTGTAAGAGCATTGATAATAATTTTGTAAAAGCAATTGTGTGTACATTCAAACTGTTGTTCATGCTTACACCTATTATCATTGGTGGGTGCCACTTGGAAATGTTTAATTTCTGCTGATGAAAGGTGACGAACTATTTAATTTCTGCTGACAAAATGTGATGAACTGTTTAATTTCTGCTGACGAAATGTGATGAACTGTTTAATTTCTGCTGATGAAATGTGATGGACTGTTTAATTATTGCTGGTGAATATTATGGACTGTTACCTGCACTTGTTCAACATTGCTGGGTGCCACTGTTGGAAATGCTACTATTGATGTGATGTCACTCATTCCTGTCTGCACCTCCTCACCATTGCTGGGAGCCATTGTTGGAACTGCTGCTACTGAGATGATGTAGCTTGTTGCTGTCTGCACCTGTTCAACATTGCTGGGTGCCACTGTTGGACCTGCGCAACCTCTGATGAGATGTCACTCGTTGCTGTCTGCAACTTCTCTCCATTGCTGGGTACCAGTGCCACTGTTGGAGCTGTTCAAATACTGCTGATGAAGTGTTATGGGACTGTTATTTGCACCTGTTGACTGTTGGAACTGTCAACTACTTTGAGGAGTGCTACTTGTTTATTGAACTATTGAAAAGATTTTATGTGAATATTTGTGTAAACTGATTTATTGTGTATTTACTGTTTATGAAATGTTATGAGACTCTTATCTACACCTATTCCTCATTGCTGGTGCCATTGATTGAACTGTTTAACTACTCTGAGAAGTGATACTTGCGTAAACTATTATGTAAAATCACATGTATGTAAGCATTTGTATTCCTTACTGTATTTTTATATATTAGGTTATTGAAGGCTCAGTGCAAAGCTAAAATTTATTTAGTTATGTGATATTTACTTATTAATATCATCTTTTTATTTTTGTCTGTGTTTTTTGGACGAATTTGGTGGTATTTTTACCACCAATGCTGGCAAAAATACCACCAAATTCTAGCCCGTGGAGGGGGGGCATATGAAAGGTGGCTACACTGAGTCACAGCGCCAGAGATTGCACCAAAGATTGTTATTCCGCCGACTCCATTGGGCAGTAGTAGTTCAGAGGATGTCGAGGGCAGTTGTTGTTCTGCTGGGCGAGAGAGTAGACGCTATTCGGTTGGTGTAATGTATAGATGGAAGAAGTTGCAATTGTCAGAATATATTTGAGAAAGGAGATGGGCTTTTGATTTATGATGCTGGTGTAATAGAATATTTTCGTCAATATATAATGAGGTAGAAAGGTATTACAGTTTTCTTTAATGACAATCCCTCTTGCTCACAGGTATGGTCAACAAAGCATCTGGCTCGTGTTCATTTATTAGACTTGTAATTCTGGTTTCCATGTGCAATTAGCGTATTTCTGGTTTTTCAATTAGTTCATTGTAATGTTTTTAAAATATTTGGTCGTATTGAGAAAGAACCGAGCCAGATACATGTACGTTGAGACACGCTACCTCACACAGAACAGTTACACTTGTGCTTTGTTGTTTCGTAGCTTTTATAGTTGCAGGGGACCTAATTAATCAATTGTGTTAATGGAAATTCCTTGTCATTCCTTACTTTTATTTTATGCAGTCTGATTGCGTGCTAATAGTAGTCAGGGCCAACCGGTTACGGGACTTCGTAACCGGTCACACAGCTAATAAAATTATTGAATTTATTCATTAATATTAGTCGTCTCGTATTAATTAATACCCCATGCATGTGTCTCGATTTTCAGATGTGTTTCATATGGTGTTTGCGGTCCACGCTTTAGCGCATGTCGACGCTAAGAGTCACAATGTTTTGAGCATGTGGGTCTCTGTCTTCAGATGTGTTTCGTATGGTGTAAGCGGTCCACGCTTTGGGTACATGTCGATGCTAAGACTCGGTGTGATATGAGCTATCGCCTGTCATGCAGTGTAGCCTGTCTCATAGTGTAATTTTGACAGCGCCATGTGAGTGCAGTAGGTGAAATATTGTGTATGGAGAATTAGCACGGACAAGTGCAAGTCACGGTAGAGTGGCGAACCCCAGACCCGGAAATAGGAAGCAGAAACGAAATGATGGTCCATGGAAGAGACTTAAATTAGAAAAATATTTATTTATGTACAATTCAGTATGCTTTTGTTCCATTTCATGAGCAGCGATCCTGACAGAGGAGACTGGAGGCATCCTTGCACTATGTAAAATTACATGTACACAATCATAAAATGCCACTTCAAAGATTTGAGGCAAGTCACCAGCAGCTGAGTGAGTAGACACACTTCCTGACCACTTCAGCGTCAGCAGGCAACACCACCGGACACAGAAAAAGAGGAGTCTACAATGAATAAATGCGTGAAATTTCGGTTTGGTAGTATTAGCAAAGGCATAGGGTAGTACAATAAGTTAGTATTTAGTATTGAGAGAAGTTTGCACGTTTGGTGGAGGTATAAAGGCAGCGCAAGCGTAAAATTAGAGTGCATGACAGGAGTAGAATTAACCAAAAACTAACAAAGACACGTGCACACACAAACAAAAACACCTCAAACCACGTAATTTACGTCCATACAATGTTAACAGGGCCCTGCAGTCATTAAATTTATTTTTCGGATTTGTGTCCTTAGTAGTATTACAAAAAAGAGAAAAATAGATATTAAGAAAAAATTGTTCACTCTTCTGTGCTATTTTACTGCGGGGGAGCCACCCGCTGCGACTGGCCACTGCCAGCTGACGCAAGTGTGTCACACATCTACCAGTGCAGGGGGAACGTCACAAGCCAGCACAGACAGTGGGATGCCACCTCATGCCGGCAGCAGCCCCCTAGTGACCGGCAACCTGCCAGGCCACTAATCGGGGCAAGCAAGTCGCATGGCACCACAGCTGATGCACGCACTGTGCCTAACCGACTCAGCAGGGTGCCAAGAATAAGGTGTCCCATCGACAAAAGGCGAGCTAATCCTATGTCCCGCGCCAACAGGAGTGTTCTGATGCAGAGCTGAATGGGAAGAGCAGAGCTGCCCCACATGCCACTAACGCTGAATGGATTTCTATGCCAGGGGGTGGGTTGCACGTCAAATGCAACGCTGTCACACCAGTCACTGATGGCTAACTGCTGCCTGACCAGGATGACGCCAAGGGTCCAGCTGCAGTCTGTAAGCTACCCAAGATGCCGGTTGCTGCCCAGACACCAGATGCTGCAAGATGAGAGGAAATGACAGAGGTGTCTGTCTGGCAACAGTGCTGCCACGTTATGTGCTGAGTGAGAGACCATTCCACTCTGGCACAAATTGCTGTTCTTCAGTCCTACCAATCACAGTTTATGTGTGTGCATGATTGCCATGTTTTCAATTCATGTGACTTTTCAATTGTAAAATTTGTCTCACCAGGGACCCTTTGTGGAGGGAGCGATAGGATACCTTTCTGTAATATCATTATATAATATCTTCCTGTGTTTTTGTATGTATCAATTAAATTGTCTTGATTGTGACACATATGTTTGTTCTGCAGATTTATTAATGCCCTGATTATGTGCCTGTATTTGTTTTCATCTCACAGAAAATAATACACAAATTTACAAATTTACACAACTTACGTAATAAGACAAACAGATTACACAAGTGATTTTCTTGTGCACTGAGAATTGAGAATGTATGTGTTTGATTATTGAGACCAAATGAGCGACAGAGCAGGGGTAAATGAATGAGCAGAGAACAGTTCATACTCCAGGAGATTGTAAATGATTAGGGACATTAGACGTCTCTGATCTCTTGATATGGTGTGAATGGGTATATGTCTTTGCTGCAAGGCCTTTTAACCGCCTATCAAAAGTTTATTGGTTGTCTGTGATGTAGAAATGACCCCTGGTCTAACGTAATTCATACTACTCACAGCAAAATTTTCATGTACTCTTGCTGGCTTGCAGCTTCATGTGAGTGAATGACCCCTGGAATGAATGAGATCAAGCTAGGATGTGTTTTAGCCATGGGCAATCCTGATTGGCAAAATTACCCTTTTCACATATATATCGGTTATCAGGATGAGATTCTCTCAGTATTTTACTGATTTTCTCTGGTTCATGTCACACTAAACAGTATAGAAGTGAGACACTACCCAAACAGAAATCGACAGCAGGTAGAGAGCAGTGAGACAGGACAAGTTACTCTCTCACCTATTTTCCACAAACGGATAATTATTAAAGTTTTTATTAGAACCTGTTGCATCTTGAGTGAGACTCTCGAAAGTTAATGGCCTGAGCAGACATTGATAGAGCCTTTTAGGGCGCTAAAGCCATGAGCTATTTTTATGGTTCTTAGCTCATAGAAATGGCATGTTGGGAGTTGAAACCAATTGGCGGCGAGCCCATCCCTCAGTAAATCCTGCTGGACGAGCCCACAGCTGTAAAGGGGAGACAGGGCAGCCCCTCCTCGAGACAGGTCTCCAGCAGAACAATTCCGAGCTACCTGCAGCAGCGCCATCAGAAGGCTGGGCTGGGGGCGATGGACTGGAGGAATGTGTCTACACAGTAAAGACATAAACTGGGGATTTTGTGCAGAGCCACATGTAATAAAAATTCAAAAGTTTCGCATTTGCCGACACTGCAAATAGGCCTGTGAACTACTTCCATTGGCTACCTCGGTGGTATAAGAAACTTCAGTGTCTGAGAAACGTTTGGAAGTAGAATCTTTATTACAACTCATAGCTAGGACTAACAAGCTCCCAAGGCACAGGCCATTTACATAAAGATCTTTAAGACTGTATGGCATGGGAAGCAACACGACTTCTGAGAAAATCATCTTCCTCTCTGCAAAAACTTAAAAAGGCCAATAATTGGCAGTTTCTTTTCTTTCAGAGACACAGGTTTCTTAACTCTTGCCCTGGTTCGACATGAGTTTGTTCTGTAGTGTGGGATGGGAGATTTAGCGACTATGAGCCCTGTGATTGGGTCAACATGGCGTGAAGGCAGTGCCATTCGTGCACTTTGCGAAAATGGATTTTTTTTCTAAAGATGTGCGAGGCACTCAAGTGCTGGACTTTGGTCGGTTAAAGAGTCTTCTGGTCGATGCTCTGGCATGTGTGGTTGGTGCTTGGGACCTGTCCTGAGACTGACTTCACTTGCGAGTAGTTTAGACTAGGGAGCCTGTGGAGAAGTTCTTACTGTACTGACAGTATGAATTGAAACGTCTCGGACTACTCGTTTACCGAGGGCACACTTATTCGTTTTTGATTTACCAGTCTTAACGTTTGGTATCCTTGTGTATAAGTGAGCCACATTGATCCTTGGTACGACCAGTGAATGGGTGTGTCACACTCTGAAAACCACTGTGATTTCAGAGCTCTGGTAGAGAGTAAATTGCTATCCGTCTGCCTGATTGTTAGACCGTGAGATTTTTGCATTTCTTTCATGGCCGCGATTAATTCACAGTTGCTGCCTCACGTCTCAGCTCCAACGCACCCATCTCGCAAGCTGGAAGCTACATTGCCGTAAAAAGCAAACAGGGTAACGTATTGCCACTCCGGCATTGTCAAGGCATGCAGTTCTCAATCATCACTTGCTCGCCGGCCGGAGTGGTCGAGCGGTTCTAGGCGCTACAGTCTGGAACCGCGCGACCGCTGCCTGCCTCGGGAATGGATGTGTGTGATGTCCTTAGGTTAGTTAGGTTTAAGTAGTTCTAAGTTCTAGGGGACTGATGACCTCAGAAGTTAAGTCCCATAGCGCTCAGATCCATTTGAACCAGTTTTTGGAACCACTTGCTCTCAGGTGCACTTATGTAATGAAACTACAATAGATTTGATCAATCAAAGTCTGCTCAGCGTCAGATTTTGTTATCCATATTTTTAGGTGCAGAGCACTTGACTCTCTTCTGCCACCCATGATCCTTGTCCATTGTATTATTACACCAACTGTTTGTTGTTTATGGTATTCATTCAATAACTTGTTTAGCATCATTTATGTCTGTTTTTTCTTTTGAAATATAAATATTGTTAGAACTCTAGTAAAGTTCGCTTCATTCGCAATCATTTATATAGCGACCAGAGGGTGAATTTTCACGTTCAAATTGACCTTCCAAGTCCTTTGCCGTCTCCGATCATCGACAACATCAAAATTTTTATTTCTTCTGCCTGAACTTCAGTTCCCATTTCATATTTCTCGTTGGTGTACTTTACTGCTTTATCATTGTGTAGATTGAATAACATCAAGGATCGGGTACAACCTGGTCTCATTCCCTCCGCAACTAATCTATTTCATGTTCATCGACTCCTATAACCGTTGTCAGGTTTCTGTGTTACGCTCGTTGTATTTTATCTCTGCTACCAACAGAGTTTCAGAAAGTGTACACCAGTCAACAACGTAAAAAAACTTTTACTTTAAATCAACAAATTCTACAAATACAGGTTTGTCGTTCTGCCGTGTATCTTCTAAGTAGAGTCATAGGCTCGTTGTTGCCTCAAGTGTTCCTAAATTTCTCCAGAACCAGACTTATTTTCCCCGAGAACAACTTTTACCGGCATTTCCATTCTTGGTTGGATGCTTGGTTTGGGTAGGGGACCAAACAGCGAGGTAATCGGTCCCATCGGATTAGTGAAGTATGGGGAAAGAAGTCAGCCGTCCCTTTTCAATGGAACCATCTCGGCACTTGTCAGAAGCGATTTAGAGAAATCATGGGAAATCTAATTCAGGATGGCTGGACGTGGGTTTGAATCGTCGTTATCCCGAATGCGAATCCATTGTGCTAACCACTGCACCACCTCGCTCAGTCCCTTTCTTCTCTAAATAACTGGTATTACTATTTTGCCACCATGGCTTATTAAACTAATGGTTCGATAATATTCACACCTGTTAGCATCTGTCTTGTTTCAAATTGGAGTTATTTTATTTTCATTATGGCGGAGAGTATCTCATCTTTCTCATGTATCTTGTATATCAGTTGTAATCATTCTGAAATGGCATGCTCCACCAAAGACCTCAATAATTCTTGGGAACTGTCGTCTGCTCCATGTGCTTCGTTCTGGCTTAAGTCTTTCACTGCTGTTAGTTTCCTTTTGCAGTATATCTCCCATCTCATCTACAACTACTTTGTTTTTCAAAGTTCCTTTCCCTTGTAATAGCCCTTTATATATTCATTTTATCTTTCAATCTTTCCTTCTTTACATAGTACTGGCTTTCCATCTCAGCCCTTGATAAGCATGTAGTTGCTTCTTTTTCTCCAAATATTTCTACAATTTTCCTATATGCAGTCTTTATCTTTCTGAAAGTCATACACGTTGCTATAGCTTCTCATTTCTTTCCTCGAAATTCCTCCTTTGCTATTTTGTGTCAAAAATAATAAATCAACTTAAACTCTGAATGCATCAGGGATGGGAGCTTGCAGAAAGTTTTCTAAGAAGGGGCACGATTCAAAACCTTCCAGTTCGGATATAATTGATTCCGTGAGTTTGAAAACGTATCCTGCTGCAAAAACTAAATTTGACAAGAACACGAAACATATCATATCTCAAAAGGCTGATAGTTATCTACCTAGAAGTTTTGAGGTAGATTATTTTAGTACATAATCAGTATGCATATTTCAATAATATGTGCGAAGTACATGTCTTTATTTATTAATAAGAATATGGAAGCCACGTTTTTGATTCAATGATCTGTAGATTTATCATTATATAGCTAAATCCAGTGCACCCATCTAGTTGTGAAACAAAGGCAGAAAACTGTTATAAAATAATTTACTCATAGTATACTAAAGCGAAGCTGAAAAAATTTGAAATCGCAAATAAAGAAAAAAGTCACAATGATTGAGAAAATCGTGGTGGACATCAAAACAAAATGCCACATTAACTGTATCAAATTATCCTCGTCTCTTCAGTTTGTAACAAAATTGTGCAGCATGCAAACTACTATACAGAACTGGTAGCTATGTGACTCTGCACCTGTAGAATATGAGACGTTTTCAGTTCTGAAGCTCATATTTCTTTTCTCACTGAAATTTCACACGTTTATTTCCTCTCTTTTTTAACTTTATTTGAGCGTTAAATTGACAATGAACTGAAATCCTAAGTTCATACTATGTATTATATGTCTAGGAAATAACTGGCTTGGCTTCGTATTTTCGCGACCATGAAAGTTTAAAACGAGTGCAATAATTTAACTCGCACTGGGCAATCGGACTTTATACTTACATAAAGAGCAGGTTCTAAACCATTACTACAACTGGTAGTTACCTTGGTGAAATGGCCCCAATGGTGGCTGTGCAAACGGCGTTCAAGCTAGTTATTGCGGTTTGTACAACACGCTTCCGCTTTTCCACTTAGTAATCTGTTGATATTACAGGAGAGAGATTAGTGTTAAGAAATAATAAAACGTAGGACAGAACTGATATGATATACATTATAATTCGCACTAATAAATTGACAAGGCCAGGAGCCAGAAAGGCGAAGAGGGAAGCGACAGGTGAAAGATGTCATACAAAAAACGAATATTAATTTTACAAAGATGGTCCTGTCGGTCACCCTGTACCTCTGAAGTTTAACAGATACCATTTTTATAGTCTTTCATTTTAAACCCGTAAATTATTTTCTTGTTGTGGATAACTAACACATTCTATAGTCAGACCATTACATCTGTACTAAAAAGAAATTCGTTTCATTTAAACAAGAAAATAAAGAAAAATTACTATCGTGTCTCTGTATCTTCTACCGCAGAAATCGCTATTTTCTTTTTTCAGCTGATGTATTTGGGATTAAGTATAGATGTGAACACCTACAAAGTATATAAACAATGGTACAAAACAAATACATAAATGAAGTTGAAGAAACACACCTTAATTTTTGATGGCAAATGTACTCTTCCTCAGATCATTCCTGCTTATGAACTCGTCACATATGGCATCAAGGTCGAGTTTCATCGTTTCATCTCTATGGTGCTGAGAAGGGCGACGGCATTAAGACGATGCTGCCTCATTATAGAACGAAGATACGTTTTCACCCTCCGCAGACAAGAAAACGATCGCTCAGCGCTGCAGGACGTTACCGGAATCGTCGGCACTACACGTATGAATTTCACTAGTTCAGGCAGTAGGTCAAACAGGTGGTTTTCCTGTTTTCGATATTTCACTATGTCATCCAACGAACTAATATTCGCAGAATCACTACTTTGGATAATCTCATGAAACATGCTTCGGTGGAGAAGCAAGCGTTCGAATGAATGTTTGTTATCACCAAGAAGAAATCGTTCAGTTTGATTTACAAACATAATTGATTGAGTTTTGAACCATGATTCCAAGAAGCTGATGGATATATCCATTGTTTCATAATACAATCTTCTATATTTGTCGCATACTTCAGTGAATGTTTCTACAGATGAATTGATGGAGTCATCTTATTTCTTAGGGACTTTTATTTTTGGGGAATCAACATCCATATCATGACATTTTGAAGTTACTTCACCCCAGAATGATTCAAAATTGTTTCTCATAAATTTAATAGAAGTTACAAGAGTGGAAATCATCTTATTGGCCTCCTCTAAGTGTAGGGATTTCCTCTGTAGTGCTATGTTTACGGTATCAATGTGACCAAACAGTTTTAACATAAGTGATAAGATGAAAACGAAATCATATGTCTGCATATTAATAAAAAAGCCGTTTGCTTTGGCCCCAGTGTCTAAATTGACATTTCTTGAAACATTTAGAAAAAAAATCCTGAAGTTCTGTATAGTTGGATAAAACTGAAGACATTGCCAAGTATCTTACGGCCCACCTTGTAGGACAGAGTGGCTTCAAATTTGTAGAGGCCTCTGCCTACGGGTGAGCAAAAAGATTTTATCTTTTAGGTGAATCTCTCACAATATGTATTAAGTCCTTCATAACATTCAATGCATTTCGACATTCTGGAACTGCTTTCACAGTGTCTTGTAATGTTAGATTGAAACAGTGTGCAAGGCAGTGCACAAACATAGCTCTCTTCTCCATTTCCATAAACTTTGCCTGGGCACCATTATATAATCCGGCCATGTTAGCTGAACTGTCAAAGCATTGGTCCCTACAATTAGATGTAGGCAAATCAAGTCGTCTTAAAATGTCGATAATAATATCAAACAGAGCCTTAGCTGTGGTACTTTGTATTGAGTATAGCCCTAAAAAATATTCTTCTATCTCTAGCGAAGCATCAACAAATCTTACACAGATACTAAATTTCTCTTTGGTGGCTATGTCTGTTGTTTCGTCTACTATTATTGCAAAATACTCTGCACTCTTGATATCCTCCAATAATTTTCTAAGAAGTGTATGACTTAAAATGGCCAAAATTTCGTTTTGTACATCATGGAATGTCCATTTGTAAATTTCACGCTGTAGCCATATTAAAAGTAGCTAGTTATCTTCACATCGAAGACGTAATAAATTGTCAAAGTTAGTTGTTTCATCAGTATGCCCACGTATTGCAAGCCCCTGCATTGCTAAATAACGGAGGGAAGATAGGATTTTTAGTGAGAAAGATCGGTTTTCTTTCATTTTTATCAGTTTTTCTTTGGAAATCTGGCTAAATACATTGACATTCGATTTTAAAGATTTGAATTACAGAACAGCTTCTCTGTGGCAGCCCGATGCTTCATGCGCTTTCAACTTTTCTACCCCTTTCTTCCAGTTCGAAAAACCAGTTTCCATGAAAGTTTTTTTCATTTTGTGAGAAAACTGAAAACGATCTTCTTCAAACATTAGTCTGCAAATTTTGCAAAAAATAACATATTTTACCTTATTGTAATCGATCCATGCAAATTGCTGTTTCGAAGAGGTCTGATAACAGCGTTGTTTTTTCCGGTAACAGTGTTTTTTGTCACCGCCACAGTTCCGTCACTATCTGTGTCTTTGCTGTCACACACAGCATCACTAACATTGGGTCTACCTTCACCATCGCTAACACTTGCCACATTGTCACATTTCTTCCTAATTATAAACTTGTCCATTTTAAACTGGACAGTAAGGGACGAAAGATTAACAACTGAACCGAGTCACAGTAAGACTAATTGACCACTGGCGATGCCCAGCTCCGGAATATTTACGTTCACTGCCAACATTAGCTGCGGCCTGCATAACAGTACTGTGCGCCAAACAAGAAGTAGCCATGTAACAATAGTCCTGATTATTGTCAGGGCCGGCTCTAGAGAGGGGTGGGGAGGGGGAGGGGTGAACCGTGCCATCGACCAGGGCCGCAGATTTTTGGGGGCGGCAAATCCATCTTGTGTAAATGAAGGTATGTGAGAATAAATTAGAAATATAAATTATTCATAAAATCAAGGGTCTTATTGAAAATTATCTAAGGTACAGAAACAGTGTGCTCCCATTTACGAAAGAACCGTTTCCTCCAACAAAAATGGCTTAAAATGTATTGCATTGTAAACGTATCACTGACTGCTGCTTTGATCTTTAAGACATATTCGCAACAAAGAGATGAATGTGTGTGATATGTGAAAATAAGGCGTCATGTATGAAATATATTGTGGGAAAAGTTGACTATGTCGAAAAAAGGGGGGGGTTGGAGGGGGGGGGGGGCGCTTGACATGTTCGAGCGGGGCTGCAAAATCCCTGGAGCCGGTGTTGATTTGTGTGGTGTTGTACCTAGTGATTGTCAATAGAATTTACAAAAATGAATGAAGAGTCTTGAACATTGCCTAGTCCTTCTAGCGATCGCCATCAAATTCGGTGTCACTATTGCTCATTAGTTTCTTTTATAAGCTGCCAGCAGGCTGCTGTGGGAGGAAGCGGAGCTCGTCCTAGCAGCCAAAGCGCTGCGAACTCATGGTGAGCTTTCGTTCCCCGCATACCTCCGTACAGTAAAAGTGTGTGAATAGTACAGATGCAGGGGACAAACCCTGTCATGACAGTTCGTCATACGCAGAGGTTGGAGGAGTAGCAAAAAGGAATACGCAATAGCTCGTAAAATTGGTATTTTTTTCCTACATAATCATTACATACTATTATGCAAAAATGTATGTGCAAGTTTTAACAAATTTCACAGTAAAGGATGAGGAAGGGGGAGAGAGCGGTGAGAAATGCATGTTTGAATATTGGTGGGGGGAGGGGGGGGAGGGGGTGAGGGCGAGGCCCCTACTTTTGACTGTTGCGGGGAACAAGTACCTTGCCCCCCCCCCCCCCCCCCCACTCCCTAAGTCGGCGCCACTGGTTCGTATCCATCTTGACTGCGGAACAGCGTCAAAACTGCAGCCACGCCAAGGAATCGGCATAATTTCCCGCGAACAGGGAGACGATTAACGTAACGCACGATACATAGTGATTGCTAAATCTTCAGTACTTTTCGTCACGATCGACAATGTTATATCCGCAGTTTAATGGAATCGCAGACAATGACTACCTGAAACACGAGACACGTCTGTAATGAATAAAATGACACTGTCCAGCTTCCAGAAGGGAGCAAGTATCCATCTTTGCCCAACCCGATGGCAACGATCGAGTTTTAGTTCCACTGATGGTTCGTATCCTTCCAGAACACATCTGTTGGATACGTTTTATGTATCCCAACAAGAAACTCGTCTCGGATGGTGATATCGTAGGGGTGGACGGATCTGTAAATGGATGTTCTCCACAACTACTGCAGCAAATGGTTCAAATGGCTCTGAGCACTATGGGACTTAACATCTGAGGTCATCAGTCCCCTATAACTTAGGACTACTTAAACCTAACTAACCTAAGGACATCACACACATCCATGTCCGAGGCAGGATTCGAACCTGAGACCGTAGCGGTCGCGCGGTTCAAAACTGAAGCGCCTAGAGCCGCTCGGCCACTCCGGCCGACACTACTGCACCTTTACACGTCAATTTCAAATGCTGAAGGACATCGTATGCGAGAATGGGCCTTACCAGACCGTCCTGTTGTTTAAGAAAGTTTCGAGACCACTGGTCAAGGGATAGAAAGATATTCGAATACGCTCGCCATTAAATAGGCAACATACAATTATGTAATCCTTTTCTTTATACGAATCTTCGCTATAATGTCGATGCCTATATCAAGAAAGGAAGAGCATCGTGCTAGAAATATGTAAATTCATGCATATATTCATGCCTAACAAGTCAGAGGATAGTTACCACATTTCCAGACAAGAAACATCCACTTCAGCGAGTAACATAAACGTTGTATGTCTTAATCTTAGCCTCACAATACGCGAGTACGGCTGACAGCTCCTACCGCTTTAAGTACACAAACCAAAAGTCTGTTAGACGATTACTGCTAAACAATTTTCATTGCATCATTGCAATACTTGTGTCGTCAGCCCTGTAACTGAGAATTACCGAAGATCAACTGCAGTTTCGAGTCTTCTTGCTAAATTCGCGATCTAGAGAATTACGACTACCTTCAGGACATCATCCACAAACGTTGAAAGTTTCATCTGGTTTCTGTCTTATCGCACAGAGGCGTGCGGAATTACTGCAACTGGACTGAGGTGACTGCCACAGCATGCTTAATTATCTTTTGGATAATTACAACGAACGTCCCGCTGAGATACCCGTAGGTGATGATAATTATTCAGGAATCGTCAAAGGTGGCGCTACGATCTACATTTCTAATTAATGGTGTTGTTTCGTTAACCACTCAATTGAGTACTGATTGGCATTCGATCTGGTGTTGCTGTTAATGTAGTAATGGCGAACTATTTTCATCAAGGAAACAGTTCTCCCTCCGTGGACGACTCTTTTCACAAAATGGAAGCTGCAAGCCAACGCAGACACACTGAAACAGCTGTCATTGTCAACTACTGAATATGTAAGTACCCCAAACGTTATAACTGTGAGCCGGACCTTCATGGCGACGCCAGGTTCACGCTCAATCTCTCAGTCCAGCACAGAATTGTGATCTGTCACGAAGTTTCAAAACAGCGCAAAACCCGCTATAGAGTTAAACATTCTGAGAACCACAGAGGATTCTACTGTTTTACAACAGTTTCGCAAATCCTGTTATCTGGAAGGGAACCGAAGAATCACAGTTTTTCCAAGAGAAGAACATGTTTTTCACAAACAACGGCCGAGATTATATCCATCGTTTCATAAATTGTATTCAAAGATGGAGATTCCAAGGATTTCTACCCTCTGTAGATGTTGAGTTATATCAACGACTCTATATATTGCCATCGTAGGTCCAAAAATGCCTTAACTGAGTTATGTTGTTTGCCAGAATTGTTGATTCACTATTTATCTCCGGTATAAAAATTGTATCTCTAGCACCACAACTTATGCGAGTTACATTATAATGTTTTTCCTGAAAGTATGGCTGCACAGTTGAAATGGTAACTGTAGTTATGACGTTTGTGCCGAGAAACTTTACCGTTTAAAAGTGCGTGATGTTTATTCTCCTTGTTCGTAAGTCAAGAGCACTATCATCTAAGATAATATCTATCCTGACTGTAGGTCTGCTCATCAGTACGCTTATAACTAGTGTTTTCGGTTGGAATAATAATTGATAAACAGCTGTGTGAATGAGTCCCGAGTTCGCTGCTTTCATAATAACGGTATCATCGATTAAGTTCTTGACTAATTAGACAGGTCTGCTACATAAAAATTGTTTCAAATTTATTAAGTGATTTTTATAGTGTTTTCAACGCTGATTTCGGGAAAAATAGTGAAAAAATTCCATCACGTACAGTTATTTCACAAACTGCTTGTCTAGTTTTAGCTTTTTTCGATATTTTAGCACTCTAGTGAGTTTGAATTTTGGTTTTTAGGATCTCCATAAACTGTTATTTAGCCGTTTTTATACTAGATATACGTAAAATAAAGAGTAATTAGGAGAAACCAGCAGTATTTTCACGTCAATGCCTGTCTGTCGCGCTGCCCCTTCCCCCACCATCACCAAGCAGTGAGCTTCTGCTGTTGTCCTACAGTTCACAGTACCTCTTCACTCTGCGCTGTTCACGTGTTTTCGTTACTAGTGCTTTAAGGTAATGACTGTTTTCTTGTCTTGTGAAGTTGTTTTATGGACAATGGACAATGGCTACCAGAGGATGTATAAACTCGCCAGATTGGTTCTGCAACATCTGTGGTAACTATACCGTTAAAAAGCAACAAAGAAACATTTTCGATTTCGTTGAAAAGGTATATTTCGCCATAAGCCTTGGGCCCCACACAAAGTTTGTTCAATGTGTGTTGAAGAACTGAGGCAATGGTTTCAACGTAAAAAGCAGTCCTTACTTTTTGGAATAGCAATGGTTTGGAGGGAGCCCAAAAATCAAAGTGATGACTGCTATTTTTGTTTTTCCTACGTAAGAGGTTTCAATTTGAAAAACAAAATGGATATTTCTTACCCTAACATTCAATCAGCCATTCGCCCTGTTCCTCATGGACCTGAAGTACCAATATCCTCTCCTCCAGATACTTTGGATGATATAGATGACCAGAGACAGCAAAGGACTTGGAAGAGCAGTTGAATGGAATGGACAGTGTCTTGAAAGGAGGATATAAGATGAACATCAACAAAAGCAAAACAAGGATAATGGAATGTAGTCTAATTAAGTCGGGTGATGCTGAGGGAATTAGATTAGGAAATGAGGCACTTAAAGTAGTAAAGGAGTTTTGCTATTTGGGGAGCAAAATAACTGATGATGGTCGAAGTAGAGAGGATATAAAATGTAGGCTGGCAATGGCAAGGAAAGCGTTTCTGAAGAAGAGAAATTTGTTAACATCCAGTATTGATTTAAGTGTCAGGAAGTCGTTTCTGAAAGTATTTGTATGGAGTGTAGCCATGTATGGAAGTGAAACATGGACGATAAATAGTTTGGACAAGAAGAGAATAGAAGCTTTCGAAATGTGGTGCTACAGAAGAATGCTGAAGATTAGATGGGTAGATCACATAACTAATGAGGAAGTATTGAATAGGATTGGGGAGAAGAGAAGTTTGTGGCACAATTTGACCAGAAGAAGGGATCGGTTGGTAGGACATGTTCTGAGGCATCAAGGGATCACCAACTTAGTATTGGAGTGCAGCGTGGAGGGTAAAAATCGTAGAGGGAGACCAAGAGATGAATACACTAAGCAGATTCAGAAGGATGTAGGTTGCAGTAGGTACTGGGAGATGAAAAAGCTTGCACAGGATAGAGTAGCATGGAGAGCTGCATCAAACCAGTCTCAGGACTGAAGACCACAACAACAACAACAGATGACCATGAGCCATTGGCGCAGCAAGGTGATAGTTAAGAAGACAGAGATTGTTACGATCCTGACACAACCGATCCCATTCCATTCTCACAATCTCAACTGAACGATTTAGTTAGAGACCTAGGCCTCTCTGAAGAATCGGCAGAGGTTTTAGGATCTAGATTGAAAGAAAAGCATACGTTGGCTCCTGCTACATCCTTTTCTTGGTATCGATCAAGGGAAAAGGAGTTTGTATCTTTCTTCTCTCAAGAATGTGACCTGGTGTTTTTGCAGTGATGTTAACGGACTTATGGCACGTTTCAAAATAGAATATCCTCCTGATGAGTGGAGACTTTTTATTTATTCTTCAAAAACAAGCCTTAAAGCAGTACTTCTACACAATGGCAATAAGTTGGACACTTGGTTCACTTAAAAGAATGTTACGAAAACCTTGAACTGGTTTCAAGCAAACTCTGCTATTCCACAAATGGACCTTATGTGGTGATTTAAAAGTGACTTCAATGCTGCTTGGTCAACAAAGTGGCTGTACAAAGTTCCCTTGCTTTCTCTGTGAATGGGACAGCAGAGACAGAAAGCAACACTACACAAAAAAAGCTTGAGCCTTGAGAAAAACCTTGCAGATATGGGTTAAAAATGTTTAGAGGAAAGGCCTTGTGGATCCCAAAAAGGTTTTACTTCCACCACTTCACATTAAGTTGAGGCTGATGAAAAAATTTGTTAAGGCATTGCCAAAAGAAGGGGAGTGTTTCAGATGTCTTTGTGGACAGTTTCCTGGTTTATCCGAGGCAAAACTAAAGGAAGGAATCTTTGTCGGACCAGACATTAGAAAACTAATGACAGATCCCAACTTTCTTGACAAAATGGAAACACAAGAAAAGGCGGCATGAACATCTTTCAAATTAGTTGTTACCTGTTTCCTAGGAAACAAAAGAGATCCCAATTACAAGACAATCGTCCATACAGGATCGACAACTTTACGAAGCCGGGCTATAACATGAGCATTAAAGTACATTTTCTCCACTCACATCTTGACTACTTCCCTGCAAACCTTGCTGACGTAAGTGAAGAGCAAGGCGAAAGATTCCACCAAGATACCACAGAAATGGAAAGAAGATATTAAGAAAGATGGAACGTCAACATGATAGCGGACTACTGCTGGATGATAAGAAGAGATTATCCTCAACGAGTCCACAGCTGGAAAAGCAATAAAAGAAGCTTCGACAGAAAGCGAAATCTTATTATAAGGACTTACGAGCTTGAAAAGAAATGGAAGTGTACTGGAAATTTAGTTTAGAATAAATAAAATAAAATTTTATAACGTTGGAAAAATTTGATAAATTGCTTAAATTTTTATATTATATCCAAAAAATACTCCCTTTTTTGTGAGAAAACCTGACGTGATACAAAAAAATGGACTGCATTTTTTAAATCAGTGCTGAAAAGCACATAAAAGTCAGTTATCAAATTTCAAACAACTTTCAAAAAATATTTTTCTGCAGACCTATGTTATGTACTCTGCTCTTAAAGAAGTATTATTTTTGTACAGCTTATGTGGTTACAACTAGAAAGAAAGCTAAAATCATTGATTCCTCATGTTTAGATAATAGTCATGACTCTATTGCTGGCCTTGATTTTACTGTCATAACAGCTCATGGTTTATCAAGCAGTAGCGATGAAAAGGAGCAAAAGAGAACACTGTTGAAACGGAAACATAAGAAACACACGGACAAATGTTTTTGTAGCACACATACATCGGGAAACTGTATAATTTAAGGATCTTGTTTAAACGTTATGCACTTTTATTATAGGAGAGAATTCCTTACAGACTAATGGGCTACCGTTAAATCATTCTCCACACGCCTCCACAGTTCTTGATAGGTATACCATAGCTTTAGATTTCTTTGTACAAATGCTATTTTGTCGATCACTGACATTCTGAACCCGTGACTGCGTACAAAACATAGTTTGACTCTTAGAGAGAAATCCATTTTACATTAGCTAATGAGATTTTTTGGGCATATGATGGTTTATGAGATAATTGCAATAACGAGGGACCCATTTTCACAGTCATTTGAAGTTGGCACACGCCTCTCGAGAAATATACATTTTTTCCCAGATTTCTTCATACATATGCTATATGTAGAGCTAGATCTATATGTACAAATTTTAAATAGTTCTGTAAAATTTCGCGAAAAAAATTATTATCACATTTCTGAATAGCTTATAAGCTGTGAAGTTGCCATCCGACTTTCGAGAAACAGAACTTTTTTTAGGGCTCTCGACAGATATGATATAGTTATGGAGTTCTCTGTACTTAATTTGAGTAGTTCAGGAGACTTTCACGAAAAGGCGCTAGTGTTCGGGAATATCTTTGTAAGTAGGCTGTTTAGGTTTTCTTATTGGTAACGCCACGTAGCGCTCTGTATGAAAATCACTGGCTGTGCTGTGTGCAGTCTGTGGCTAGTTTGCATTGTTGTCTGCCATTGTAGTGTTGGGCAGCTGGATGTTAACAGCGCGTAGCGTTGCGCAGTTGGAGGTGAGCCACCAGCAGTGGCGGATGTGGGGAAGTGAGATGGCGGATTTTTGAGAGCGGATGATCTGGACGTGTGTCCATCAGAAACAGTACATTTGTATGAATGGATGTCATCAACTGCTATATATATTATGACTTTTGAACTCTAGTAAGGTAAATACATTGTTTGTTCTCTATCAAAAATCTTTCATTTGCTAACTATGCCTATCAGTAGTTAGTGCCTTCAGTAGTTTGAATCTTTTACTCAGCTGGCAGTAGTGGCGCTCGCTGTATTGCAGTAGTTCGAGTAACGAAGATTTTTGAGAGGCAAGTGATTTGTGAAAGGTATAGGTTAATGTTAGTCAGGACCATTCGTTCGTAGGGATTATTGAAAGTCAGATTCCGTTGCACTAAAAATATTGTGTGTCAGTTTAGTGTTGATTAGAATAAGTAAAGAGAATAATGTCTGAGTACGTTCAGTTTACCCAGCTGTTTGAAAATCAAATAACGTAAGGGGTTTATCAGCACAGTAATTCATAAATTTTTGTAAGGGGACGTTTCATATGTCGACCCTTAGCCGAGGATACCTCACTGGAATCTTCTGATTTTTTCTTCTAGTTTGTGTGATTAGTGCAGCCTTTGTTTATTGCTAGCGCGTAATTGTAGAGAGAATTTCCTTTGTAGTTGTAGTTTTTCATTCTTGTACAGTAAAACAGTTGTGGCATGCATGTAGATTTGCACTAAGTATTTCGCAGCTACGCTTGCAATTAACGAGATATTATTTTCAGTGCTATGTTAATGTGTTTTCTTATTTTGCTCTTCAAATTGTGCTTTTCTGTGTTGTCGTGTGAAATATTGTGACAATAATGGCGTGTGAAAAACGTAATACTAGGCTCCAAAGTAAACTGAGAAATGACAGTGAAGACGAAAGCAGTATTTTAGCGCCGCCGAGTAATGAATTAACTAATGTTCAAAGTAGTAATTTGGTAATTGTGCGTAAGGGAGTGGAGCGGGCTGCAAATAATGGTGTAGGCAGTGAAACAATTAGTGAACAGGGAACCATTATCGATCGATCGGTCGGCAATAGCTCGCCTCATGAATCCGAAATGACAGGACACAATCTTGCAAATACTGTAGATTCAGGTTTTGCGTCTTCACCGTTTTCTCCAGTAAGTCAAGACACATTTTCTGCTTGTCAAAATGTGAATGTTGCCGGTGCAAATGCACTGCCGAAAAGCGTAGAGGAACAGATTCCAGACACTAATACATTATTATTGCAATTAATAGAACAAATGAAACAAAATCAGAGACAAACACAGAAACAGTTAGACACAATGGAACAAAATCAGAGACAAACACAGCAAAAGCTTCAAAAGTTAGACACAATGGAACAAAATCTTCGGAAGTTAGACACCATACTTGAACAAACACGTGAAGATATAACTACTGAGGTACGTAACACTGAATCGAAATGTCAAAAAGTTTGTAACGACGTAAAAACACAAATTTGTGAGCATTTTCAACCTATTTCTTCGCGGCATGAAAATGCATTTCAGAATCACGAAGCAGCCATAAAAGAACTGCAAACCATTATTCATGAAAATCATGAGACCTTGTGGGCTAAAATTGGCTCAATTGCATCTACCGATTCGGTTACGCTACTTGCAAAAACTCAGGAAAACTTAAAGGACACAGTAGACACTCTGAAAATTGGTTCAGAAAGACACATGGAGGAAATTAGTTCATTATCAGAGAAAGTAGTCGAACTTTCGGATCAGCTAAATAATTTATCTACGAAGCTAGATGATAATCTGAATGACGCAAGAATGGTAGTCTTTAATGACACAGAAGAGTACGAACAAATTAGGAAATTCAAACAAAATCAGAATCAAATTAATACGCAACACCAAAGTGAAATCCGGGAAGTACAAGATCAGTTGGCACAAGTAATACAAGAATTACATATTTCAGAGGACACTCACACTCCAACACGGGCAGAGGGACTTAGAAATACGGAAAAGCCACAAAATAATAACACAGGGCATTTCGGAAATTAAGAAAGAAATTGGCAAGGTACACCGAATTTTGAGATGGAACCGCCGACACGACGTAACAATGACCGATATGCGACTCGCCGACACGATGATTTTGATTATAAGTTGTTCATTACTGCACGTAAATTTAAAACATTTAAGAATTCTGGCAACGACATTCATCCACAAGCGTGGCTTCATCAATTCTCTCATTGTTTTCCTCCAAACTGGGCATTAGAGCATAGATTAGAATCTATATGTGGCTACTTGGAGAATGAACCAGCTGTGAGAATGCGATCGGTCATTCACGATTGCCACAGTGAAGGAGAATTTTATCATGCCTTCCTCTCAGCATATTGGTCTTAAGCTACACAAGACCGAGTAAAACATAGCATCATAATGACGAAACATTTCGAACAATCTGAATTTTCCAGTCTTGTGAAATATTTTGAAGACATGTTGCACAAGAATCAGTACCTGTCAAACCCATACAGCCCCTCAGAATTCATCCGCATTTGCTTGATCAAATTACCTGAACATTTACGACATATTATTTTGGCATGACGTTGCAAAGACGACATTGAAGCTTTTCAGGGACTCTTACAAGAATTAGAAATTGACACTGACAGTCGCGGGACGCGAAAACAGGAGCACAACAATTACAGGTCACATCTGTCACAATTCGGCGATGAAAGAAATAATAACTGGGCACGACAAGGCTATTCTCACAACGTAAATCGTGACCAAAACAGACACCTCCCATATGACAACCGTCGGCAGAGTAGTAATAATTACAGGGAAAGATCGCCTCTCCGCGGTAGTGACTATCACAGAGACAATCAGAGAAACAGACAATATGGGAACCAAAATAGTTATTATCAAGGGAGACAGAATAACTTTAGATGTAACGATCCAGCACGCAGTTACGATTCAGGGAGAAATTCTCCACCACGTGACCGACAAGAAAGAAACTATGGAATCTGCCGACATGACGACAGACAATATGATCGTAACAACAGAGCTGAACTGCATCAGAACTGGTGGGATTCAAACAGGGCAGGGCCCTCTCGAGAAGGTGAATTTGTAGAAGTTAGGTCTCCAAATCCCAATAACGACGCGCGCCATCAAAGAGACAGTAGGCAATGACTCATACTGCTGGCAGCCACAAAACGTACTTCTGAAACTGACAACGCAGCTGGCGTAGCTAGTTATTACGTAAAAAAGGAAGACATTAGGGACATCTTACTCCAGGACCACGACGTAAAACAGAACAACATAGCATATCCTGTGCTTCACATTAAAGTGAATGACGTAAAATTTACGGCAGTACTTGACTCTGGCAGTGGCATGTCAGTAATTAGTGAAACAGCCTGTAGCAAATGCAACAAATCGAACGATTGTCCCACACTTCCGTTACGTAAGATTAAATTACAAGGTGCAATCTTTGGATAAAGTGTAGATGTACGCCAACAAACCAACTTAGAATTCTTTTGTCAAAGCCACAGCTTCTCTATGAACTTTCTTATTGTTCCATTATTGTCGACGGAAATTATATTGGGAGTAGACTTTTTGAATGAATACAAAGTAATCTTAAACTTTCACGATGCTGAAATAAATTTAGAGAAAGAAGGTAGGTCAATAGCATTGAAATTTGAAGATTGGCTCTCAAACCATAAGGAGGAAATTAATCGGCTTTACCTACAGTTAGTTCCGACGGAACTTGACACCAACAATCACTCTGCAAGTACTGACAGGGATGATATCGACGGCGCATTTGATACTAATGAGTTAATTCAGAATAAAATTCAGACAATTGAGAATTGTAATGATAGTGATAGGCAAGACCTTTTTGAGATTTTACAAGCACATTCCACAGTTTTTATTCACAAAACAGGAACAATCAAGGGATTTCAATACCAATTTCGTGTTCGTGAGCATACTAAATTTTGTGTTAGACCATACGAAATTCCGGCACATTATAGGGACCGTGTTAGAACAGAAATACAATCTATGCTTGACGAGGGCATTATTGAGCTCATACAACAATCCATTACATGTTGTTGAGAAGAAAAATGGATCGATCAGGCTTGTCTTAGATTCGAGACAAATCAATACTATCATCATTCCTGAAACAGACAGGCCGCAAACGTTGGAAGAACCTCTTCAAAATTTTAATGGTGTAAAAGTGTTGTCTTCTATTGATCTCAGATCCAGCTTTTATCAGATCGAACTTCATCCAGAATGTAGAAAATACATAGCTTTCCTTTGTTTCGGCGTTTGTTATCAGTTTCGGAAACTTCCTTTTGGTTTGATCATTACTTCGGCAGCATTCATTCGCTGGCTAAATTCCATATTACATGAGTTCTTAAAACGTCACATCACCTTATATGTGGACGATAATCTGATAGCAGAAGCCTCATGGGAACAACATAATCGCATCCTAAACAGCGTGTTACATATTTTTGCAGAATCTGGAATTACAGTTCACTTGGAAAAGTCTGAATTCGGTAGGACAAAGGTGAAGTTTTTGGGACATACTATTTCTTCTGAAGGCATTCAGCCGGATCCTGGAAAGTTAGAAGCAATCAGAGCCATTCCAGTTCCATCCACAAAAAAAATGTCCGCAGTTTCCTAGGTCTTGTAAATTTTTACCGTCGTTTTCTGAATATGCAAATTCTAGTTACACCAAACCTTTGTTCTCTCACTGGAACTGGGGCGAACAAGCACAGTTGGAACTCAGTTCTTTGAAAGAATCGCTACTTAACGCGGCAATACTAGCTCATCCAGATCTGTCACAAGATTTCTGCCTTAGCACAGATTCTTCTAAAGTCGGTCTTGGTGCCTATTTATTTCAAGAAGCCATCGAAAATGACACTACTGTTCAGAAAACCATTGCTTTTGCTAGCCGCGAACTAACAAAATCTGAGAAACATTATTCCGTTACTGAATTAGAAGCTTTAGCTATCGTTTGGGCATTTAACAAATTCCGTTTCTTTCTTTCTGGTAAGCACGTAAAAGTATACAGCGATCATCGTGCATTACAATTTCTTATGTCTTCAAAATTAAATCATGACAGGTTAAAACGTTGGGCATTGTTTCTGCAAGAATTACACTTCACAATAGTCTACATTCCCGGCAAGGAGAACATTGTTGCGGACGCACTGTCACGCGCACCGGCTGGGCTTGACAAAAGTAACACAGAAGGCAACCTCGAGAAAAATTTCTGTATTCTTTACATTCAGAAAGTCGCCTTTGGAAACTTCATCACCACATCTTTAAAGGACAATGCTCGCGAACAAGATAAAGATCCGATTTGGAAAGACATCAAAATTAAATGGCATGAAAAGACACACACTGAGATTCGGCATTATTACCTGGTTAGAAACAACACACTCTTCAAACGCTGCACTGTTGATGACAAGCTATGGGTACTTTGCATTCCAGACGATTTTGTTAATAAGCTCATTTGGTACATTCATTTCAGCTACGCACATTTTGGTCCACGAAAATGTTATCATATTCTTCGAACGACTTGTTATTTTAACAATATGGAAAAGAGAATTCGAAAAGTCTTGTCTA
The DNA here is from genome assembly GCF_023864345.2 of Schistocerca serialis cubense. Lineage (NCBI taxonomy): Eukaryota > Metazoa > Arthropoda > Insecta > Orthoptera > Acrididae > Schistocerca > Schistocerca serialis. The sequence goes on from NC_064641.1 coordinate 184,289,959, forward strand.
TTTGTAAACTTTGTCAAAAGGCGAAACCATCTACTATCTCACATCGTGCTCCATTGTTTCCTATTATTCCTTCTAAATTAAAAGAATTTGCTGCTGTTGATCTCTTGGGACCCCTTGTCAGAACATCTAATGGATTTTCGTACGTTCTACTCGCTGTTGAACTTACTTCAAAATTTGTTTCTTTCACACCATTACGTAAAGCCACTGGACGGTCTGTATCCAACGCCTTTGTTAAAAATTTCTTACGTGAAGTTGGACACATTAGTAAAGTCATTTCAGATAACGGACCGCAATTCAGATCTGCTGTATGGTCACGCATGGTTCGGAACCATAAAATCAAACCTGTTTTTATTTTATTGCACTCACCACATTGTAACCCGTCTGAACGCATTATGAAAGAAATCAATAAGCTTTGCAGACTTTATTGTCACAGAAAGCATCAGCATTGGGACAGATATTTACACTTATTTCAAAATGTGCTGAATGAAATGCCTCATGATTCCACTGCTTTACAACCTACTCTTGTACTGAAGAATGAAGAACCACCGACCAGAATCAGAGAGCTTGTACCTTTCCCAAATACACGTAAACTTAGACACAAAGACATAATTGATTTGGCTCTTAAAAATATAAAATCTGCAGCAGACAAAAGGAGAAAACCACACGGTAAAGCAAATGCAAAGAAATTATATATTGGTCAGAAAGTTCTCATTAAAGCTCATTCATTGTCACATAAGAAGAAACACTTGAGTCATAATTTTTTTCTAGTTTACAATGGACCTTACAGAATCCGACGTATACCACATGATAATTGCGTTGAAGTTGAAACTCTGCATACTAGGAAGAGTAAAGGTTTACACCACATTTCACATGTAAAACCGTTTGTTGAAAGATAATCTGCTTTTTAACTTTGTCTTTGCCATAAAACTTTTCACTTCACATTTCTAGTATGCATTGTCAGGCTTAGAAACTGTTGCCATGCAACAATGTTTGAAGTTAAATATCCAATCAAGAACCAAGAGAACTTCTTTAAACAGAAATTACGAATGCTTTGTTATAGTGAACAGACGTCACAGTGTTATTGTGTGTGTACATTCTTGCTTGTTAGTTGCACGATTACATAACGACTATAAGGCTTACATACTTAGAACATATACTGGTACTGCTAATGGGATTTTAATGCAACATTTTGGTTTACTTGAAAATACATCCTGGATTTAAAGTACTTTCAGTGAGATACCAGATGACACAGTGGTTAGTTTATGTGACAGCTACACGATTTTATCACGGCGCTACTAATGAGTGACAATTTACAATGTTGCTTTTGCAGTGTTTCTGTTTTATATCTGCACAGTTTTTCTGTATTATTCTGGAAAGTAAAACATGTTTTAGTAGTAACTTTTGTTGTATAGCTACAATGAGACATCCTTTTCCGTAGCACAACAGTACGTTACAGCATAGTTCTTTCTTCATCGCGGAAATAAGCGTAATAACTAAGATATCTATATGCAAAGCATTTCACTTTTGTTTATCATGTGGTAAGTACATTGGCTTCTGCAGAACTTAGCTTTTGGAGGACGATAACTACGACACTTCCACAGAGATTATCTTACAACAAGACGCACAGTGTAGCGCTACAGTACACGTATTTGAGGGATTAATTTTGTACTTGAAACATTTATTTTTAAAGTTTTTTGAATTACAATGATACAAAGGTTTTCCGTGATACATTTCATTCCATTGCTGTAATGTGTAACACCTGAGGGTATAATTACATTAATCCTCAGGGGGGTACACACTTGCTTTGTGTACCATGTGTTTGGCAAGCACAAGGAGCCCTAGCTAGTATGGTATTTGCTTATACAACATTACACATCGGTACCATATTTCTCTAACACATAAATTACACAGCTATATGATCATTTAACTGAGAGAGACAAACATTTTTTTACTACGTCAGTGACACATGTTTACACTATTACACAGTTGGATAGTTTCACACTTACGAAATTGTATTTTGTCTGTACTTTGTGAACTGTTCATATTTTTTTGGAACCATTGTGATACTATGAGAGCTTTGAATGATCTATTTGGTATGGGATCATGATTTTTAAAGTACATTTGAGGTAGATGACACAATTTAAATGAGCAGAGAATTTTTTTTAGGTTTTGACATTATTGCAGAAAGCTACAGTGTTTTAGAGATTTGACTGAGGTGTCATGATGTTATTTTTACGACGACGATGTGTATTAAGCTGTTGAGGTATGATTATGATCAATAAGCTGATGTTATATGGGGAATTTGATTATGCTATATATTTATTATGATGAAATATTGAAGAAGTGTCGACGAATATGTATATGTGTAGTAAGGTAAGGAATAATGAGTAGTGGTTAGGGACTCTGACTCGTGAAAAAGGATGTTGGAAACCAAGAAATGTGCTTTAAGAGTTATGAAATGTGTGTAAATGCATGAGTGTATCACAATGCCGGCGAAAATTTTTTGGACACTGTTATATTTATAGGATTTTATTTCTGCAGATTTGTAACGCAAATATTTCGACCTGTGAAATTTTATTTGTATAAAACTGTCACTGTAGCAGAAACTGATGTCGTAAATATTTCGATAAGGAAGGTAGGTCACTGTAAGCACCCAGCTGCATGACAGTCGCCTGGGAAAAAGCCATTAGAGTGTGCCTTTCAGAGGCATAGGTGGAAAATAAAGGAGAGGCCACTAACCTCGCTATTGACATTTCTTTCTAGAAAGCATTGCAAATACAACACACTCATTACTTGGAAAGACACTTACGTCTGCACACCTGATTATGACAAGCGTCTTTCTACGAGAGTTGAGAGAATTTCTACTAACTTATGAAATGCCACATGACTGTTGAATGATATTTTTATGCTTTATTTTGTACAAAGTTGCTTATTTCATTTGATATCTGGTTTCCAGCTGTGTTGCAACATTGGTTTTATAAAATAAAATTAAATGCATTTGCTAATGTGAACACTTTCTGCCCACAGATCTATTAAATAATAATTTTATGATCCACATTCTTCGAAAAAGGAGCACTTGGAAAGGAAAGAACAGTAAGAAGGGACTAATAACAGTAACTGCATACATAATTTACTTTCCAAGTACTTGGTAATTTTTGTGGTAGGATAAGTTGTGGTGCACCACTTTAGTTACATAGACATTAAGATGTGAATAGACATTTCCCTTATCTGCATTGTTATCTTTAGTGTAATATTTTTTCTGCTTGAGCTTTGTCATGTTTAGATATAAATTATTGCATTTGCTGCTGCTGTTTGCCAGGCATAGTGCTACTGAATTTCACTTTGTATTACTCTTTTAAGCCAGTTTTACTACTGATTTATTTTTCTTGTTGCTGCACATGGGCTCATATTAGTTATAATGTTGCATTTGCTTTGCTAATTTATGCTGCTTGCTTTGTAGATCTGCATTTTTTGTCATTGCTGTTTGTGTTAATTGTTTTGCGCTGCTGCATTACCTCGTCCCTTAGTTTAGCATCTGAGCTCAGTAGATTTAAGTTAGCTTAAGATGGGGTAGGCTATATAAGAGAACGAGCTGTGATGAATGGAAAGAAATGCATTGAGAAGCTATAAGAAACTGGTTTAGCCAAAAAAGTATTTAAAAGAGGATACAAACAAAAAAGTAGGGTTTAGAGACAACAAGTTCAGGTAGGATTTTCTTGTAAATAAATGATAAAGGCAAACCTACATTTCTAGCATTTGTAGACTTAGAGAAAGCTTTTGACAATGCTGACTGGAATACTCTCTTTCAAACTCTAAAGGTGGCACGGGCAAAATACAGGGAGCGGCAGGCTATTTACAATTTGTACAGAAACCAGATGGCAGTTATAAGAGTCGAGGGGCATGAAAGGGAAGCAGTGGTTGGGAAGGGAGTGAGGCAGGGTTGTCGCCTCTCCCCGATGTTATTCAATCTGTATATTGAGCAAGCAGTAAAGGAAACAAAAGAAAAATTCGGAGTAGGTATTAAAATCCATGGAGAAGAAATAAAAACTTTGAGGTTCGCCGATGAGATTGTAATTCTGTCAGAGACAGCAAAGGACGTGGAAGAGCGGTTGAATGGAATGGACAGTGTCTTGAAAGGAGGATATAAGATGAACATCAACAAAAGCAAAACGAGGATAATGGAATGTAGTCGAATTAAGTTGGGTGATGCTGAGGGAATTAGATTAGGAAATGAGACACTTAAAGTAGTAAAGGAGTTTTGCCATTTGGGGAGCAAAATAACTGATGATGGTCGAAGTAGAGAGGATATAAAATGTAGACTGGCAATGGCAAGGAAGGCTTTTCTGAAGAAGAGAAATTTGTTAACATCGAGTATAGATTTAAGTGTCAGGAAGTCATTTCTGAAAGTATTTGTATGGAGTGTAGCCATGTATGGAAGTGAAACATGGACGATAAATAGTTTGGACAAGAAGAGAATAGAAGCTTTCTAAATGTGGTGCTACAGAAGAATGCTGAAGATTAGATTGGTAGACCACATAACTAATGAGGAAGTATTGAATAGGATTGGGGAGAAGAGAAGTTTGTGGCACAACTTGACCAGAAGAAGGGATCGGTTGGTAGGATATGTTCTGAGGCATCAAGGGATCACCAATTTAGTATTGGAGGGCAGCATGGAGGGTAAAAATCGTAGAGGGAGACCAAGAGATGAATACACTAAGCAGATTCAGAAGGATGTAGGTTGCAGTAGGTACTGGGAGATGAAGAGGCTTGCACAGGATAGAGTAGCATGGAGAGCTGCATCAAACCAGTCTCAGGACTGAAGACCACAACAACAACAACAAATGATGAGGTAAGATAATGGAAAATGAATAATGAGGTAAAAAGTATGTGAACATATAAATACAGAAAGCATACTTGGATAGGATTTTTTGGGTCGAAACAGATGTTGAAATAAGATGAAAGATCTATGGAATGAAGTTTTGGGTTGGACTGCAGTACCAAATGTTACACTGAAAGCAAACCCTGACCTTTCCTCTAGTGTTATTCTGCAATGTGTTTGTGTACTCTTGTATATTTGTGTTTTTCCTGTCTTTATGTGTTTAGCTGATATGAGTTATGTTGTGGAATTTTTCTAATAATATGTTATTTTCTTTGTAAAGATGCTTAGACATTATTTATTCTGTTTTGTTTTAATGCTCATGTGTGAAGTTGATGTTTCAAAAGTTATTCTCATCTTTTATGTATTTACTTACGTCATAATTCCTGTAACACTGATGTATGTGTTTATCTCTATTGTTTTGTAAAGCCCGTATTACCACAAATGATATCTGTATTGTTATGTTCTTTAATAATATATTTTGTACATTTGTTATTGTATTCTCATGTTATAATATTGTAATTGCACCCAGTTCAGCAAATTAAGTAACTTGTAAGCATTCATTTCACAGCACACATTTCTGTTGGTCATAGTATATGCACACTATGTATAAAAAAAAAAAAAAAAAAAAAAGAGGACTGTTACTGCTCCCACGTGTGTTGATAAGTCAGCAAGGGACTGGTTAACAGCATTGCTGGTTCTAAGGACAATTCCAAAACTTTGTGAGTACACATGTGGTGGTTTATGGACTTACTATATTCTCCGCAAGACTCTTCGATGGTGATTGTGCACCTGCACAGTCGCAAGTCGCAACAGTTGGTTGCTGGCCGTCTCTACAAGGACTACAGTGGGTCTGCATCTTTGATGACTCACCAATACCATTATTTCTACAAGGACTGCACTGGGTCTGCACCTTTGATGACTCATCAATACCATACTCTCTACCAGAACTACAGTGGGTCTGCTCTTTGGTGACCTACCTACCAATATTCTTCAAAACTTCGACTGACTCTGCTGTGGGTTTGCTCTGTTGTGGCCCATTACCTGTCTGCATATCAAGAGTCAGCATTGTCTTTCCGTTTGAAGGACAACACTACTTCTTCAAGACTGCATGGAAATCCACTACTTCCGTGTGAATTTTCTTTTACTGTTCAGACTTTGAGAAAAAAAAACACTCCAATTTTGCTGTGATGAATGATCAGGACTGTCTTTATGGACTGTGAGAAAATTTTAGCTTTTGACCAACATTATATCAATAAGTGTGTGCATTTGATTTCTTTGTTATTGTAATTATGAAACATTTTATCAAATCATTATTGGCCACTGCCCAAAACAATTTGTAAAATTTTTTGTGGGGGGCATGGGGGCTATGTAAGTAAGCTGTTTAGGTTTTTGAACTGGTAACGCCACGTAGCGCTCTGTATGAAAATCACTGGCTGTGCTGTGTGCAGTCTGTGGCTGGTTTGCGTTGTTGTTGGCTATTGTAGTGTTGGGCAGCTGGATGTTAACAGCGCGTAGCGTTGCGCAGTTGGAGGTGAGCCGCCAGCAGTGGTGGATGTGGGGAGAGAAATGGCGGAGTTTTGAAATTTGTAAGACTGGATGTCATGAACTGCTATGTATATTATGACTTTTAGACACTGTTAAGGTAAATACATTGTTTGTTCTCTATCAAAATCTTTCATTTGCTAACTATGCCTATCAGTAGTTAGTGCCTTCAGTAGTTTGAATCTTTTATTTAGCTGGCAGTAGTGGCGCTCGCTGAATTGCAGTAGTTCGAGTAACGAAGATTTTTGTGAGGTAAGTGACTTGTGAAAGGTATAGGTTAATCCAGAATGAGATTTTCACTCTGCAGCGAAGTGTGCGCTGATATGAAACTTCCTGGCAGATTAAAACTGTGTGCCCAACCGAGACTCGAACTCGGGACTACGAGCTACTGGCAGAAGTAAAGCTGTGAGTACCGGGCGTGAGTCGTGCTTCGGTACCTCAGTTGGTAGAGCACTTGCCCGCAAAGGCAAAGGTCCCGAGTTCGAGTCTCGGTCGGGCACACAGTTTTAATCTGCCAGGAAGTTTCAGGTATAGGTTAATGTTAGTCAGGGCCATTCTTTGTAGCGATTACTGAAAGTCAGACTGTGTTGCGCTAAAACTATTGTGTGTCACTTCAGTGAATGTTTGAGTACGCTCAGTTTTGCTCAGCTGTTTGAAAAGCAAATAATGTAAGAGGTTTATCAGCACAGTAATTCATAATTTTTTCTAAGGGGGCGTTTCAATATCCATTAAAGAAAATTCTGAGTTTTGTGTCTGAACGTACGTGGTTCCCACACGTATAGATCACCAAGCAAGGTTCTTTCTCTTGGCTCGCTTACAGCTCCTCACACTACTGATTCGCTACTGCTCCATATAGCTCCTTCGTTACCGCTGCCTGCATGGGAAACAGTTTCTCACTCGCTGGCGCTGTGGTCAATAGTGACGCTTAAAAGAGTGAATTACTTGTGTGAACTGTATCGTACTAATAATACGTAAAGTTTAGAACGTAAAATGTTGTCCAAAATAAAAGGAACCTGACGTGCTCCAGTGGGGCAAACTGTTATTTACACAGTATTATGTCAAGGGAGGTGGCTCAGATATGTTGCATTAACCTACATTGCTTTCTCGTATTTCTACATCAGGAAAATTTTTTTCTACTGCTTTGCGCCCATGTTTTTCTGAAATCTAAACTACTGACTAGAAAATGGTGGGAAAATGAAAAAATTACACGTGTTACGATCGATGACATCATCTCTAGTTGATGTATATGTAATTTTACGTAATTCAGCAACAAATAAATCCACTAGTATTGCGGATCTACAATAGGTGGTGGTGGTGGTTAGTGTTTAACGTCCCGTCGACAACGAGGTCATTAGAGACGGAGTGCAAGCTCGGGTTAGGGAAGGATTGGGAAGGAAATCGGCCGTGCCCTTTCAAAGGAACCATCTCGGCATTCGCCTGAAACGATTTAGGGAAATCACGGAAAACCTAAATCAGGATGGCCGGAGACGGGATTGAACCGTCGTCCTCCCGAATGCGAGTCCAGTGTTCTACAATAGGCATTTGCACCTTAAACGACTGGCGCTATCACAATTTTAGACCCCAAAGAAATTATATTCGTACTTAATGCATTTCTTACAACATGTGGAATTTTGTGGAGTAGTGTGAAGCCCTTTGCTGCGTTTATGACCTTTCTTGGAAAGTATTCAGAATAATCACGTATGTTTGTTCAGGATTGGTTGGTTCAAATGGCTCTGAGCACTACGGGACTTAACTTCTGAGGTCATCAGTCCACTAGAACTTAGAACTACTTAAACCTAACTAACCTAAAAACATCACACACATCCATGCCCTAGGCAGAATTCAAACCTGCGACCGTAGACGTCGCGCGGTTCCAGACTGTAGTGCCTAGAACCGCTCGGCCACCCCGGCCGGCTTGTTCAGGATTACACAGGAGTTCATTAAATGAACACAATTCATAAATTTAACGTTTCACATGTAGCGTGACAATACTGCAGTATATATTACTCATTAATGTGTAACCATCACAACATACTACTGTGTTAATTCCTACAGTCCAGTAATTGCTTAAAAAGACAGAACTGAATCCTAAACACTATATTTAGAAAAGTATCAATTTCTCACTGATACCAGCTGTTTCGTATTTTTTAAGTAAGACTTGATTACAGATAGCTTATGTATGCTGTGATAAGTAAGTTTCACAGGCAGGGTGATTACGTGCAAGCAATCAAACGCTGCACTAAGATCACATAACACAAAAACGTCATATCCAGTTTTCATATGCATCAAGAACCCAGTTAAATTCATAAATGATGTAAAAGTATTGTCTTTACCATACTGAAAACCAAAATTACTTTTGCATGGTACGTTAAACTTTTGAAAGTTTGTAGCTATCACAATTTTTTTTTACCTCACTGTATATAAGAGGTTCAAAGAATTACAAGAGACTGGAAGAGTTTATACAGTCCGAAAAGATGTTTATCACCCTTTTAAAAGATCTGTACAATTTTAAGAGACCTTAGTATCTCAGGGAAATCATCAAATTATAGCCACTTGTTAAAAACGATACAAAATGTATAGTTTTTAATTGCTGAAGTTGAAATATGTTAACATTTGATACTTATGAAAGTAGATTTCCGGAAAGCTTTTGACACCGTTCCTCACAAGCGACTTCTAATCAAGCTGTGGGCCTATAGGGTATCGTCTCAGTTGTGCGACTGGATTCGTGATTTCCTGTCAGGAAGGTCGCAGTTCGTAGTAATAGACGGCAAATCATTGAGTAAAATTTAAGTGATATCAGGTGTTCCCCAGGGAAGCGTCCTGGGACCTCTGCTGTTCCTGATCTATATAAATGACCTGGGTAACAATCTGAGCAGTTCTCTTAGGTTGTTCGCAGATGATGCTGTAATTTACCGTCTAGTAAGGTCATCCGAAGACCAGTATCAGTTGCAAAGCAATTTAGAAAAGATTGCTGTATGGTGTGGCAGGTGGCAGTTGACGCTAAATAACAAAAAGTGTTAGGTGATCCACTTGAGTTCCAAAAGAAATCCGTTGGAATTCGATTACTCGATAAACAGTACAATTCTCAAGGCTGTCAATTCAACTAAGTACCTGGGTGTTAAAATTACGAACAACTTCAGTTGGAAAGACCACATAGATAATATTGTGGGGAAGGCGAGCCAAAGGTTGCGTTTCATTGGCAGGACACTTAGAAGATGCAACAAGTCCACTAAAGAGACAGCTTGCACTACACTCGTTCGTCCTCTGATAGAATATTGCTGCGCGATGTGGGATCCTTACCAGGTGGGATTGACGGAGGACATCGAAAGGGTGCAAAAAAGGGCAGCTCGTTTTGTATTATCACGTAATAGGGGAGAGAGTGTGGCAGATATGATACGCGAATTGGGATGGAAGTCATTAAAGCAAAGACGTTTTTCGTCGCGGCGAGATCTATTTACGAAATTTCAGTCACTAACTTTCTCTTCCGAATGCGAAAATATTTTGTTGAGTCCACCCTACATAGGTAGGAATGATCATAAAAATAAACTAAGAGAAATCAGAGCTCGAACGGAAAGGTTTAGGTGTTCGTTTTTCCCGCGCACTGTTCGGGAGTGGAATGGTAGAGAGATAGTATGATTGTGGTTCGATGAACCCTCAGCCAAGCACTTAAATGTGAATTGCAGAGTAATCATGTAGATGTAGAGAAGTTGGATAAATGGCTAACAACAGTGAGTGTGATACTGTTCCAGTGGAAAGCATCCCCCGTAGGGGCTCAGTTTCAAAAAAGTCGGATGAAGGTGTAGTCCGGAAGAAAACCCCCCGAATATTCAGAGAAAAATTGTAACTAAGAGTTAAAACTCGAATATCATACGTATTTAAAATCCTTCAGTTGGTTATTATTAAAAGCAAACACGCTAATACTCACAAAAACTGAAACACTGCAGGAAAAATGTGAAAGCAATGTGAACCATCATTAGGCGCCAGTCAAACAAAAACATTGAGTGACATGAAATTAAGTTTCCAAATAACAGCTGTGATAGAAATGAAGACATAGTAAATTCACTTTCTCATCGTGGCAGAAAGCACTATATTTGCCAATACATAATCAAATAGAGATGTATTCAATTTATTGCAGTGGACACTTTTAGCAGCATTACCAGACATTAGTTTAAAAAATACAGTACTTAGATTTGTGGTCCGGAAAAACATCAGTAGTGAAGTTCTTTCGTCTGACGTGAGAACAGCGTGGTACAAGGTAGTCAATATCATCATCAACACTAATGAGCGTCTCTTTGCCATCGGTTTAAGTGACACTAACCTCTGCAGGAAATGCACCCTCGTTCACAGAGTGCCTCATCGTTACACTTGTGGAGATCGGATTATCAGCTGGAGGTGGATCAGGGAGGAAATTGCTCAAATAACAAGAACTTCAGCAAACAATGTACCGACTAACATTTTCTTCAAACCAGAAGAAAGCTACTACCCTCAGGCAAAAAATAACACAGTGATTTCTTTAATGGGTAAATATACACGTTAGTGTTTTAACAATATTGGGAGCGACGAACATATTGAATACAAGATGTATATGGAAAATGAATTTGAGAAAACACTTAAGTATCAGAATCACAATAAGAAATATGGTAACACGCTCTGAATTGTCTTCAACAGAATGGGTATAGGTTAGGAACTGGATTCCTCGTAGAGAGGGGATGGTTTGGCTCACGTTCCTGACCCTAACCTCACCTGCAAGTCACACATGAAAAATAAATCAGTAGTACAGCAGATACAAGAATATGACGGCAAACACCTGGTGTCTGATATAAAGGAAGATCTTGAACTCCCTAAGGATGCGTTTAGAAGGCTGGAACTGACAAAAATAACAAGCCAGTGAAGGATTTTGCCATGTCGCTGTTAGGGACTGCTCTTCTGTCCACGTAATTTAGCCTGGAAGGAACACACATCAAGGATTTACTGAATGAGTAATTTGGGTCTGGGAAATGGTGATGAGGAACCTCAGGCTGCAGAAGATAAAATGTGCGTGCTGGACTGCCACCACTTGAAGGTGACAGTGAAGGTGCTAAATGTGTGCTACTTCTAGAGACTGAATATGATTCCTCATTCTTTGAATGCTGTAATTTATGGCTGCAATTATCTGTCACCTTTTTTATGTAATTTCATTGTAGCCATTTTTGCTGCTGTTTTTGTGGAATGAAAAAAATAAGGTCATAAAAGTCATTGTGTCTTTGGAAAGTGAGAAATCTTGTGGGTATGGTTGTGTTTTTAGCAGAGTATGAAAATCTTGCTCTATGCTGATAATATGACTCTTAAGCTATGTTTGTAACATTTTACTGACCAAGAGGTGTTTCCTGACAGTCTTAAATGTACAGTACTGTTTAAAAAATGGTAATAAAACAGACGTAAAATAATAACCTGTTATTACAGGCCGTTTCTCTTCTTCCAGCCTTCCAAAATGCTTTTTAGAAGACTGCCTGCAACAAAAAATTGACTAAATTGACTAATTTTATGCATAATTTGGAAACTGCCCCTCAGTTTGACTTCAGTTAGCGATTTTCCTTATCTACACATAATTCCATAAACAGACACCAGAGCTAAATAACTTAATCCATTCTGTTGGTGTAATCTGTTATCTTACCAAGAAGTTTTCTAGTTGGGACCATAAAGTTCTGATGTGATTCCTGAAGTTTTCCCGATGTAATTTGTATTCCACAAAGTTTCGGGATTTCAGCCGAATGACGTTGACATCTTGCCACAATATTTCAGCTGACAACCGTTCAGCCACCATCAGGTGAATGTTTTACATTGGAGGCCGTTGGTGCACGTCACTAAGCTAAAACCAAAAATTGGTGTGGAGGGGCATGCTCATATGTTACTGCTGCATGATCGCTGTCTGTCTGGTTTAGCGTGAAGCTTGCTGGTGCACATGTAATGGTGACACTACGTGTACGTTCCTCGTAGTTAAAATTCAAATGTCCACGTAATAACCATCACTATACGTGGCTTTACGCGTAAAATGTTTTCTTGTTGAAAATATTAATGAAATCACCGGGTTCCACCCCCTATCCATTTGATAGCCGCTGTCACACCATGATTGATAAGATCTTCCGCCAAATGTATTTCCGCAGTTTCCTTAATAAATGAATCCTTGAATTTCGTCTTTTGCAAGAATTCTTTGGCAGAATAATCCACAGTGTGTCCTGTAGAGATAAAAATAAAGAGCTGTACTATGGACGAGTTACTGACCTGAAAAAGACGAGTGCTGCGATCATATTCAAAGAACCTTTCGTGTACTGAGCGTCTGGTCTTATCAATGTCGGCTGTGGCACAGTGGGATAGTATTGTGTAGACCCCAACCTTTTTCAAATCCATACCATCTTCTACCGAACCGAGAAGGGTACAGGTCTTTATACGTAGTAGAAAGATTATTTTCACATAATGTTTCTTTAGGATTCTACCGAATTTTGGCGACATCTTGACAACATTTGGTAGAACGCTCCTTCTCCTGTTGACCTTGCGAGTGTTCCCACGTTTCTTCGTCCTTGAAGATGTGCTAATCTGATGTGGAGGCTATTCATTATTTTTTAACACAGATTGTAGTTGTTTCAGGCTGTCTATCAGACACAACACGTGTCCAGCGCATCAGCGCTCGTATGACGACAGAGTTTCAAAGAGATCGTGACAGCTGACATCTCCGAAGTGTAGGTCCGTATATGTGGGCTCGCACTAATGACCCATCCACTTTGTGACTGACCAGGACGTCCGGTAATCGAACACAGCCGCCTTTTCCCACTTCCACTGTAAATGAATCCAGATGCTGGAAAAATAGTGATATCTCTTCTTCAACGTGTGGTCTATATATCGCCATAAGACTTTTGGTTTAAGTTCAACCGACCAAGTGCCTTCTCCTCAAAGTCTTCCATAAAAAAGGTTGCTACTAGAGAAGAAATGGAAATTCCGTGTGGCTAGGGCCTCCCGTCGGGAAGACCGTTCGCCTGGTGCAAGTCTTTCGATTTAACGCCACTACCGTGACTTGCGTGTCGATGGGAATGAAATGATGATGATAAGGTGATGAGGGCAACACAACACCCAGTCCCTGAGCGGAAAAAATCTTCGACCCCGCCGGGAATCGAACCCGGGCAGTGAGGTATGACCTTCCGTCGCTCTGACCACTCAGCTACCAGGGGTGGACCACTAGAGAAGAGAGAGAATAAAAAGTAAGTTGAGGAAGTGGCATGTTGAAACGGTGTTGTTATATCGGTTGTCACTGAGTGGCAGCGAATCCATGAGAGGGGTCCTAATGTAGAGTGAGACGACATCGAAACTTACAAATAAGTCATTGAATCCTAGTGACCTCAGTCTGTTAATAAAGTCAATGGAGTCGCCAGTGTTATGCGAGTATTTCGCCACAAAAGTTCTCAGTAACGAAGCAAGCTGTCCAGGGAAGTCATATGTCAGTGCGTTGATACTGCTCACAAAAGCATAGTAGTAGAACTTCCTAGTGAATTTCTAGGAGACCATATAACCTTGTTGGGACACTACTGTTGGGTCTTAATCTTTTCGCAGATTTTTTGCGGAAGGGAAGAAAATTCAATAACGCTGACGTTTTTCTTTGCACTCCCCCTGTAGTGTCCCTATCACGGGGCGCTTCTCAGCGATATCTTACGCGCATGCCTCTTCCCGCCAATTGCGATATGTACGACTAATTTCCACTGTAAAACAGTCATCTAATGGTGGTTGCATGGTTGTAAGCCAAAATATTGTGGCAAAATGTCGATACCATCCGACTGCAATCCCGAAACTTTATGGAATACATAAAGTTGTGCTTGGAAAGGTACAATGATATGCCATCAATGGCATACCTCTTGCATGGATGATTTTTACATTCGTAACAGAAATGAGAGGGACACACTGATAACCTACACCACAAGAATATTCAAATTGCAGGATGGGGACAAGTGAAATATGCACCTCCGAAAGGTCCGATATTAGATCCGCTCTTCTTCATAACCTGCAGTAATGACCCTCCAATAACTATAAAGAACTGTTCTGTTCAAAAATTTTAATTTGTTTATGACGCAAGGCTACTAATTAAAGGCCTAACACTCAACCTTACGATACACATCCTAGATTTTAACTAAACAGGCCAACAGCTGGTTCGCTGAAAACTCGTTTAGGCTTAATATCTGTTGTGTTCTCCCAGTCACTTTTACAGTTCATAGTGCCATCTAGCGTCCAGTGTAACCTGCACCCTGTCGAAGGGACTTTCTAAACTCGATACCGGGATTGCTCTTATTCACAGAATAAAACGGTGTTTGACGGGCATATAACAGAACAAAATCACTGTGACGAACATGGAACAAAACATGCCAAGTTTATCCTGTCCCGTCTACACTTCATTGCCGCAAAATTCCAAACGAAATGAACAACAAGGGAAAACAAGCCCGTCTGCACATCAACACTGGGGGCTACATTGAACGGGAGCGATTTAAATGTGCTTTTCCATATTATGATCCTTCGCCAGCAAAATTGTGTGTCTCCAATACGTTTACTTATCCTTGGATCGATTTTTTCTTATAATTCTATATGTTTGCTAATTACATTAGTGAAACAATGTGTTCGTTTAGATTTATCAGACTATTGTTGCCCGTTTAAACAAGTTTCTTTCCATACTCTAAGTTATGGTTGATAATATTTCAAATCACGTTACAGCTTTTAAATACAAATAATTTTTGAAATTGTGCTCCCGAACAAGTATGAAGCATGCACACAGGCCCTTTAAGAGTACACGTCTCTCATTTTTAATGACGCATGTTGATTTTATGTGATAACGATGGGCGATAAATGACCACATGACCTGTTACTTTTGTAACGAGATACTTTGTACATTTTATTTTCTGTCTCTGTCTTGCACTTTTTAATATTTTTATAAGTGGTTATATGAGACTGTAATTTTGTATTTGTCCATTCTGGATTTTTGGTTCTCATGATGACTCGTGCGAAGTCTCAAAATAATATTGCCATTGCGATATTACGTCGTGTGCAAGTCAGAATAGCTATTGTATGAGGAGTTGCAAGACGGCCGCTGTGTCCGAGCGGTTCTAGGCGCTTCAGTCTAGAACCGCGCTACTGCTACGGTCGCAGGTTCGAATCCCGCCTCGGGCATGGATGTGTGACATGTCCTCAGGTTAGTTAGGTTTAAGTAGTTCTAAGAGACTGATCACCTCAGATGTTAAGTCCCATAGATCTCAGAGTCATTTGAACCATTTGAGGAGTTGCCGAATAATATTACTGTGCATGATGGTTATTGCCAACTGTTACACAATTTACTATCAAAAAAGGAAAGTGTTAAATACTAACTGTGACCCCATCTTTCTACAGAGACGGACGCATTAAATGGTTATAGTCGTAATCAAACATTTTATTCGAACTTACTCGATGTATCTGCACTATTAATACTGACGTGCTGGTAACTGAGGTTGATTGAAGATCACTACAATAAAAGGTGGTGAGGTTCGCTCCACGTAACTGTTGATTTTCTGAGAGTGATAAAACCGTACATAATCTCATTTCTGCTCTCTGAAACCACGTGTGTGGTATAGAATTTCTGGCTAATTGTAAAGCACATACCAGTCAAGCTATTCAGACTAATGTTCCGTGCTCAGATCTTCAGACCGAGAGAGGTAGAGCAGTCGTAAGCGCACTGAATTCCCATTCGGGAGGACGACGGTTCAAATCCACCTTCGGCCATCCCGATCTAGGTTTTCTGTGATTTCCCTAAATCGCTTCAGGCTAATGCCGGGGTGGTTCCTTTGGAAAGAGAGTGACCGATTTCCTTGTGCATGCTTTCGTAATCCTAGCCTGTGCTCCTCTAACGACCTTGTTGTTGACGAGACGTCAAACTCAGATCTTCCAAGTATGCTACGCAAAGTAGTTGTGCTCAGCTCACACATCTGTGCTCCAATGCCCTCTAGCACGCGTCATGTCTTCTTCTCCAGCACAGACAGTTTGGGAGAGAACTACAGTTCTAATCTTATGCCTTAGGTTTCTTGTAGCCATTAAGTTTTTAGTTGATGAAACGTAATATTCAATTGGCGATGGATGACTGACACGTCAAAGTCATGTTGTACATGTGTACTTTATGGTATGTTTCGGAGGTTCACATTTCATTGCTCTTGACTGTTGTTTTGTGGAACGAGAGGTATAAGACACTTTTAATATCTGTCATATGCAGGCAATCATCGTAGGTCGTACCACTCGCTCCTTCCAGCTCCTTGATTTTTCCCTTACCATCTGCACTCGTTCTGTCTGCCTCTCCCCCACCCTCACCTACTTCGGACTCACCATTGACTGTCACCTCACCTGGATACCTCATCTCTGCTCTATCCAACCCAAAGCCCACAACTGCTTCTGTCTCCTTAAACTCCTCTCTGGCCAGACATGGGGGTTTAACACCTCTACCATCATTCACACCTACAAATCCTTAATCCATCCCATCCTCTGTTATGCCAGTCCCATCTGGATATCTGACCCCCCCCTCCCCAAAATTCCATAGGTCCCTCCAGAACCTTGAGCGCTAATCACTCCATCTCGTTTTCCATATACACCTCCAGTCCCCCACACAGATCCTCTATGACATGATTTCTTTCACCCATCTGCCCCTTAACCTCGGACATGTCCATGTCCTCTACACCTCCTGCTGACTTGATCCCCCTCGTCCCCTGGTTTCTCCTCTCCTCCCCAACCCCCGCCCACTGCCGCGGCTTTACCATTGTGCCCCCCCCCCCTATTCTCCACCTCTACATTCTTCCTCACCTTTCCCAAGGTGGCTTTCATCAACCCCCCCCCCCCCCCCGCCCAGATGATGCCCTCTCTCCCTCCATTTATCCCTCCTACCATGATCCTCACCTGCCCATCCCTCCCGCTGTCCTTTTTCCCAGGCTTCCTCCCCCCTTCCATCCTGCTTTTTTTCTCGACCTACCCACTCCTTGACTCCATTCTCTCCCCTGAGTCCTTTTCCTTTCCCCTCCACTTCTTTCCCACTCCTTTCTCGCATCCGCCCTGCTCTGCCAGTTTTTCTGTGCCCTCTCCCTCCATCAGCTCTCCCCCTTCACCCCCCTAATCTGACAGTGTCCTCCCCCCCCCCCAAATCCATATGCCTACATACTGCATAGTCCAGTGTTCTCCGTAAGTGTTCTGTGTTGTGTGTCTCCTTTTATAAGTGCTACAATCAGAAACCAGACTGTCGCCACGTTTTTTTAATTGTGCCTCACTATTTCCTAAGTGATTTTAATCAGCATCACTGACCTTCTTGTTTTTCATGTTTTCTTCATAACTTTTTCGCCATGTACAGTCATGGACAAAACTAGCGAGACCCATCACCATTCATAACTTTTTCGCCATGTACAGTCATGGACAAAACTAGCGAAACCCCTCGCCATTTCGTTATGCTGATCCGCACAGCTTTAACGTCTGCTACACAGCATAACAGCCAAGGTGACGAAGTGCTACCAACATACTATGCACAGGCGAGAAATTGAAAAACCATCCAAACTTTGTCAGATTGTTTCCAATCATGTGTAAGACTGCATTAATGCTGATTAGTATGTTAAACACAACACGTAAATATAAGATATAAATGAAAGAAGAAACGCTAATTAGTATGAACTGTACTAATGAAAATGAGTTTCAGATTATCGAGATAACGTAACTGTTTTAGTAAGACAAAGTACCCCAGATCTATACGAGTTAGCAAAATATTATGCGCATTCGGCCGCGAAACGGTCTGCGTCAACATTCAGACCAGTCGTACTGGATTACCATTGCTGACCTAACATGAAAGTGTGCAAATTTAGCAATGCGTGAAGAATCATAACGAAATTCATGTAAAAATCATTCGGTGCACACTTAAATCAATTCAATTATTGACAGAAGCGGAAAATGTAGACAGTAACAAGTATGTAATTCTACAAGAGTATCATATTGACATCCACAGGGCGCCGGTACAGAATAAAGGTAGCAACAAAACGTACCGGGGGCGCGAGAATTTCTTAAAAATGCTTTACTGATAGTTTATCTGCTTCCATCGAGATTAGAACCGAAAACAAACCAGACCTCCCTTGCAGTAGCAAACACCTTTCACTACAATTAAAAGAAAACAGCACTCGATCACTAACTTTTAACGAATTAACCGGGTTTCGACACTGCTAGGAGTGTCTTCCTCAGAATGTACACCAAAGAATGGTCTGTTTCCTTTTAATTCTAACTATTCACGGTCTCTGAACATGCGGCCCTGTACAAAATTCTACCTTTCACTACGCTAGCAGACAAACCCAGGCAAACATCCCTCTATTATTACCCCAGACATCAATAAGCTGTCAATTTCGCAATGAAAATGGCAAAATGATCTGCAATTTCTGTTGCATAGAGCTTTCTGGACTCAAAAACATGAATTTTATATCTTTATGTCATCGCTTATGTGAGATCATTTGGGAAGTTTATCGAAATAACAAAAAATGGCTCCAAGCACTATGGGACTTAACATCTGAGCTCATCAGTCCCCTAGACTTAGAACTACTTAAACCAAACTAACCTAAGGACATCACACACATCCATGCCCGAGGAAGAATTCCAACCTGCGACTGAAGCAGCCGCGCTGTTCGTGACTGAAGCGCCTAGAACCGCTCGGCCACCAAGCCCGGCGAAACCCTTTTCACCTCATGTATAATGATAATATAATGATAATATATACTGTCTAGTGAGGATAAACTGTATTCGCCAGCAACTAAAAGATCGTATGATCACGGAACTTTTACGAAGCTACATTCAAATTTTGTTCGAAGTCGTCTGCAATATCCAGTTATAAACATCTTAGTAACGTCGTATGCAATATCCACTTCTGAAGACGCTGGCAGATACTGCAGTACCATTACAATTAGTTAAGAATTTATTGTTATTGGCCCATGCATGACACTTTATCTCAGGATCAATTTAACGCACCTAGGTGTTAGTCTATGGCTGAAAATAATTAACAAAAAACAAATAAACAGCAAAACACTTCGATGTTCACAAATCAAATGTAACTCACATATCGCAATTACAACATAATTTCGTTGTTAGATCTACAGGATTTCTTTGCAATCCAGACTTACGTGCCTGGCAGAGGGTTCATCGAACCATCTTCGGACTATTTCTCTACCGTCCCACTCTTTAACAGCGTGCGTGAAAAAGGACTACTTAAATATTTTCTTAAGAGCCCTGAATTACATTATTACTATAGTCATTTCTTCCTGTGTAAATTCCAGAGTAAATAATGTTTTGACATTCAGAACAGGTGTTGGTGATTGAAATTTCGTGAAAAGATCGCGGAGCAACGAAAAACGCTTTTGTTTTCATGAATGTCATCCTAACTCGCTTATCAAATCTGGGACTCTCTCTCCCCTATTTCGTGACATTACAAATCGTGCTACCGTTCCTTGGACGTTTTTGTCGTGCACCGTCAATCACGTCTGTCAAGGAACCCATACTGCGCAGGAGTACTATAGCAGTGGACGGACAAACGTAGTGTAGGCTGTGTTTTCAGTAGACCTGTTCGTATTCTTAGTGTGCGGCCAACAAAACGCAGTCATTCGTTTGCCTTCCACACAAAAGTATGTTTGCAATCGTTCCAGTTTAAGTTTTACTGGGTACTGAGATGAACTGACAGTATTTCGACTTGTGTTTTGTCATGTAACCGAAAGTTAATTGTTGTCATTGGACACAGCTATCGTGTTTAATGTATTCCTCATTCAACAGAGTACACTCCTCATACACCACACGTAACTTTTTCAAAGTATTAAATTGTTACTGATGTTACCAAGTTGCGGTGGTCATCTAAACCTGCCGTTTTGAAACAAAGGAAAATATTATAGCGAAATATGGCAGCTAAGAAGCGGGCTATCCAAATAAACAAACATTTCCGGTTCAAGTCGTTGCAGTAGGTCTACTACACAGTAACGTAAATTAGGAGCGAAGTCCATTGCCGGCCAGTGTGGCCGAGCGGTTCTAGGCGCTACAGTCTGGAACCGCGCAACCGCTACGGTCGCAGGTTCGAATCCTGCCTCGGGCATGGATGTGTGTGATGTCCTTAGGTTAGTTAGGTTTAAGTAGTTTTAAGTTCTAGGGGACTGATGACCTCAGACGTTAAGTCCCATAGTGCTCAGAGCCATTTTTTGAGCAAAGTCCATTAGTGAATCGTTATCGGGAAAACCAGCCCTCATAATGCAAACTGCCACTACAAGAACGAAAGTTTCCAAACATGTCAATGAGTAGTCGAGGAAAGTGGACGCATTCTGTCTACTGAATCGCAACGCACACCACTTACGAGGGAACCCGCCAAGTGTCATACCCCGATCTTGCTGAAACTTCACTCAGTGAAAGAGGGGACAAAGTAAGCGAACACGTGTCTCGGCTTATCTGCATACACTCGACCGCTTCTGAGAAAACGATGGTCAAAGTTTTCAATACGCCGTTGCTATAGTGTAGATACCTTTTAGCGTGTAAAGATTCAACTGAAGCTGTGGCTCAGCGGCTAGCGTCGCGACTTCGGAACTTTGCGCTGCGACTTCGAAACCCGGTTGTTACTTCCCCCCCCCCCCCCACCCCCACCCCTCAGTCTCTGAGTTATCTTTGAATGATTGTTCCACTTTATGTTGAAACAATGTTGTTATCCGTCAATTAATTTACTGTGTAATGAAAGAAGTTAAAAAAAAATAAACGAATGAGAAAATGATGTGAAATATTTGTGAATTTCCTTGCAATCTTACAGGTTGTAAGGAGGTTCAAAAATATTTCACATTATTTTCTCATTCGTTTATTATTTTTTTAATTAATTAATTACACAGTAAGTTAAATGACGAATAACGACAACATTATTTCAACATAATTTGGAACAAACATTCGTAGATAATTCTGATAGACAGGGAGGAAAAAATAATAATAAAGAAAACCAATATGGTCTCGAACTCGGGAATCAAAGTTAAGAAGGAACGACGGTAGCCACTGAGCCACCGCTTCAATTGCATTCTCGGCCGCAAAAGGTATCTACACCATAGCAACAGCTAGTTGATAAATCTGATCGTCGTTTTCTCGGAAACGGTCAAGTGTCTGCAGATAAGCCGAAACATATGTTCGCTTATTTTGTCCTCTCCTTCACTGAGCAAAGTTTCCGGTCAATCACCTTACGGCACCTGGCGAGTTCCCCTCGTTAGTCGAGTCGCTTCTTACGCCCGGCGAGAACTATGTATACCTCAGACTAAACTGCGCCATTTGGAAACACGGCGAGCGAGGATAAACACTTTTCCTTCTTATAAGGCAACCTTCTACAGCTAAAATTCACGGAGTGTTCTTTAGGTTGCCTCAGATGTTTCAGAAATGTTTCTTGCATTAGGCCTGCCGTATATGCAAAACGTAAACATTTCATTTATCAGGATAAGACATGACAAGAGCGGACCAGTCCCTTCTGAGAAAAATTACAGATTCTAAGTTGCTCCACTATGTAATGACACGGGCTTATGGCTTATGATCTATCGTTTATGTCATCGATTTCCGTGTTACACATACTTGATCACTGCGTTGTGGCTGCAGTCGTGGAGGAGGCAGTCTGTTTCCTACTAGCGCTGTTTTCGCAGCAGATATTGACCGCGACGAATCATTCAGTCAACGCTAAATGGCCCATCTGGCTGAGGTAGACAAGCGCGCTATAATAGCACTACATGCAGAGGGATTTTCAAATCGCTATATAGCAAGAGGTATGGGTCTTCACAAGTCGACGGTAGCCAGGAGGACTCGACGAAAGGAAGAGGGTGGTAACCTCAATGGGAGGCCTCATGGCCGTCGCCGCAAAACAACAGCAGCTCAGGATCGGCAGATACGCCGTTTCAGTGAGAACCACCCAATTGTCAACACACGACAAATTCAGCAGTCTCTGGGTCTCATTGTTAGCAGGAAGTCCGTCACTCGTCTTCTAAGACAAGGTGGACCGAGAACAAGACGCGCTGCTGTGAAAGACACATTGACTGTTTCCCACAGAGAAGCCAGGCTTGCTTTTCCTGCTGAAAATGTCGACAAACCTCTCCAGTTTTGGAGGCGAGTGATTTTCACGGACGAAAAGTTTTCTCTACGGCATCAACCGGAAAAGTACTTGTTTACAGGCCAAAAGGTGCTAAGTATAATCCAAAATATATTTACAGTTGCCGAAGGAGTGGCAGGTAGTCGGTAACGGTATGGGCATGGATGTCGGCCGAAGGGTGAGGACTCCTGTGGGAAGTGGAAGGAAGATTCGACGCGCGCAATTACATATCAATTCTGGAGAACGTGATGTTGCCTTCTGTGACGGTAAGATTTGACGATGATTAGATCATGTTCCATCAAGATAGCTCGCCTATTCATATGGCACGTGTGGTTAAGAGGTGGTTCGACGACCATGGTAATATTACTGTAATGGAATGGCCACCTAAAATAGCTCACATAAATCCCATTGAGAATATTTGGGCGGAAATGGTCATAGTAATACGGGAAAAGGGACAGTCACCGTCGACTCGCCGACAGCGTTCTGATGTGATTCATGACGCTTGGAATGTGTTACTTGAATCTCCTAGTTATGTGGCTAGAGTTGTGGGCTCAGTGCCCAACAGACTTCGAGCCGTTGTGGAAGCCGAAGGAGGCTACACGAGATAATAAGCAGCATCAAAAGAGGTGTTTTTTTCCAGCCCTTAGCCAATCACCTGCAACATATGTTTGAAGTTTTTTTACAGACGTATATTTTATATAGTTTTAAGGAAATGCATTAAGTGGAATCTGGACAAACAAATGAATTCACAACAAGATATGTAATATTTAATTTGCTAAGAGAAGAACTACTCACGTTATATATCCATGCAGTTCTAAAAAATACATGACAAACGTGTATAAGCAAGAAGGGTGAAAAGCAATTCAGCACAAATGAAAAATATTGAGGAGAAGCTCGCCAATGAAGGCGTAATTGGAGAGCGAAGAATGGGCTAGAAGTGGAGGTAAGGAGTCCCGAAAAAGAAGAGAAAAATCAAATACCCAATAGACTTCGAGTCGTTGCCGCAGCAGAGGGCGGTTGGTATATGCGATCCGGAGCAACAGTAGAAGAATAGTTTCATTTACTGATTTTTGAGGCTTTATTTTGCGACGGCTAAACAGTGCTGCTTCATAAGACGCACTATTTGTCCACATGTGGCTAAACATCAGAGGTGTAAAAACTTTTGAGAGGTGCCGAAGTTCTCTGGAACAGTAACGTGTTTTAGACAAAAAGATGATTTTTAGTTCATTTCATTTTAACCATTCACAATATGATTTGAGATTCTAATCTATGATTTCATTTTATTATTATGTATCTTTTCTTCAGTGAAAGTGGGCGGTAGTAAGTTTCAAGATATAAAGAATAACTGGAAGCTTTTAATTTGTGAAATAGCGTATTTAACAGTTAATATTTTCAACAAATCAGTAGTTATAGGATATATTAAGAAGCAAGTAAAAAATCAGATCGGGTTGATCTCTACAGGGTGACGACAGTCAAATAGCAAATACAAAACTATGGGTAACAACTATTGTTGATAGTGAGGAGCCGTAATCGATATGCCACTATTCTGTAATTGTATTTCTGAAGTTTATCGTCGATCCTAGGATCGAAACCCATACAATCCGTTTTTACGTAAATAATATAACCTTTAAAATTTACGTAGCAGCGCAGAATATTAATACACAGTATATAGATCAGGAACCTAATCCTACTGCCTTTAATTTTATTCTCACGGATGACATTGAGACAGTAAATGACAAGAGGAATAACGAAACTCTCCGAATCACTATAGAGAATTCAAATGTCCAGTGGGTTCAAAAGTTTGCTATAATGGCGAATAATTGCTTTCACTGACTCCTTCACGCCTACGGTTTCTCAGTCAGACAGTGTTTGAAACCAGGACTTGCAAGGTCAAATATTTTTACACAAATTGTCAAGTTGGAAGTCGCAGAGCAAGTTACATAAATTACGATGACAACAAACGTTTTTCAAGTAGACTGACCACTGTAGGCATCCAACGCTTTTATTGTGTGTTACATGCGCAGGATGTAAACTGGCAACGCCACCAACACACAATACCACTCAGCTATGAAACAAATGTAACAAAACAGAGCATCTTCGTTGTCCATGTGATGGATAAGGCGACTAATTCGCAACGTAAATGCTAATGTGAGCAGCAATTTCTGTTGGAACGTGATAACTGGACCAAATAACATTCATTTCCTACGTCTTCAGTGCGTATCATGTAGCAAATGAAATTTAAGGGACAGAAAATTATCGAGTGGATTTACTAACATAATTATGAACCACTCAAGAACGTAAATCGATTGTCACATAGTTGTCAAACGTATTCTACGGTGCTGCTATTGTCCACTAGACTAGCAGCAGGAAGAAAACGCTCAGCTAATGTGCTGAGATACGTGCTAGCACTAGCGAAGCTTGCGCTTCGAGGGCGTCACAGCATCGTCTGTCACCACTTCGTGGGAAACGAAATACCTCAATTATATAATCCAATGTGTTGTATTCGCATATCTGTGACTATGACTTGGCGCTAAAGGGTGGTTATGGATAATACGTATGCTCAGATTGCGAATCTAACATCATAAATAAGGACAAGGGGAAATGAATTAGGCGTCCTTCCTCTTCCGTAACATCAAATATATTTTAGTTACTCTATCTTAAATGAACTGCGTAGAAAATCATTCACCAGAAGTGAATAACTTTTTAGCAACACCAAATAATATAAACAGCTTGCCGGCGCGGGTTAGCCATGCGTTCAACGGCATCATATCGCGGACCGCGCGGCTCCTTGTGCCGTCAGTTTGAATCCTTCCCCGAGCATGGATGGGTGTTAGGTTGGGTAGGTTTACGTAGTTCTAGGTCTAGGGGACTGATGACCTAAGCATTTTGGTCGCATAGTTTTTAGAGCCATTGTTTGACCATTCAAGTAAATTTTCTTTACATAAACGGCCGTATCTTTAGACTACGTTGACACAGAAGCTCACTTTTTTACACCGCCAAGGGACCGAATACCGCAGGTACTCGAGGTAAATGGGTTTAAAGGGTTGGGTAGACAGATAGACGGTCAAGAAAGTGAGACTAGTAGGGTTCCATTTATACCGATTTGGGTGACGAAATTCTAACAACGAAAATGGCTACGACAGTTACTGAAGGTAAGGGCCGCGTACATAATCCCCCTTACTCTTTATTCGAAATGTTCTAGTTGCAGTCCATACATCAGCATATTAATCGTAGCTTCGCTTTCGATCCAAATCACGTTTACAGGAATGCAAATAAAATCCATTTGCCTATACACGTGGTAAATCAGATCCCAGTATTAATGCCACCGCGTTTTAGAAGTGCGAGCATTCCCATTGCTAGCTAGATTAAGAAAGACTTAGGCTAATGAACGTTTTCTGGCTGTGGCGGGTCTGATGGAGAATTCGAAACATTGTAGAATACGTTTTGCAGCTATGTAGCCGATTATTTCCTGGGGTGGTGCAGAATAATCCTACTAAATTTACTAGCTAATAACAGTATTTTGTTATTTCGATAAACATCCCGAATGATTGTCACATAAGCGGTGACATATACAAAATTCGTGTTTTTGAGTCCAGAAAGCTCTCTGCAACAGAAACTGCAGATCAATTTGCCAATTTCATTGCGAAATTGCCAGCTTATTGATGTCTGGGATAATAATAGAGGGGTGTTTGCCTGGGTTGTCTGCTAGCGTACTGAAAGGTGTTTGCTACTGCAAGGGAGGTCTGGTTTGTTTACGGTTCTAATCTCGATAGAGGCAGATAGACTACCAGTAAAGCAATTTTAAGAAATTCTCGCGCCTCCAGTACGTTTTATTGCTACCTTTATTCTATACCGGCGCCCTGTGGATGTCAATATGAAACTCTTGTAAAATTCCATACTTGTTACTGTCTACTTTTTCCGCTCCTGTCAATAATTGAACTGACTTAATTGTGGCACCGAAAGATTTTTAACTGAATTTCGTTATGATTCTTCACACATTGCTAAATGCTGGTCTGGGCGTTGACACAGACCGTTTCGCGGCCGAATGCGCATAATATTTTGCTAACTCGTATCAATCTGGGGTACTTTGTCTTACTAAAACAGTTACTCGATAAGCTGAAATTCATTTTCATTAGTACAGTTCATACTACTTAGCGTTTCTTCTTTCATTTATATCTTATACTTACGTGTTGTGTTTAACATACTAATCAGCATTAATACAGTCTTACACGTGATTGAAAACAATCTGACAAAGTTCGGATACTTTTTCAATTTCTGGCTTGTGCATAGTATGTTGGTAGCACTTCGTCGCCTTGCCTGTTATGCTGTGTAGCAGACTTTAAAGCTGTGCGGATCAGCATAACGAAGAGGCGAGGGGTCTCGCTCGTTTTGTTCACGACTGTACCAGTCTTAAACAGTCACCACCGTATCACCTCTTTTTATTGTTGTGTCTCCTCATTATGTTTTTTAACTTTATCTGTAGGCTGCAGAGCGGCGTATTAGGCTGCTGCCCAAGAGGGGGGGGGGGGGGGAATTTTGATTATTTATCAGTCATCAAATAATGGGAATAATCCCGAAACACGTCATGACAATCTTTAATTTATAGCAACTGTTTTAATTTAATTTCACACTCATACTTGATGAGCATTTTAACTAGGACTTGATTTTAAATACACGTATTGTACATATGCACCAACACTCCCGTTCAACAACTTTTCTCTAGCTGTAATTGCAAAGTCTGGTGATGAAAGCATCAAAAAATTAGTTTTCTCTACATACTTCCATTCGTTGACGTCGTGAGGAACAATTTTCTTGGGCATTTCCACACAGACATAAATTGACCGACACACAGAAACCTCAACTAAGGTCCATCCTTGAACCACAATACATATCATAGCTGGTTGTCGCAAATGTGATTCAGGGAAAACGCATATAACCGTCTCCCTAGCTAAGAGTAGCAGCCGCACGGGAGGGAGCTCTTAGAGTATAGCGCGCACCTGTCTCACGGCTACAGGCAGTCGTTAAGCTGCTGACAAGGGGCGGAATGGGAATTGTGCCCGGCCTGCCGTGATATGGCTTAAGGACGGTCACCGGTCACGTTTTATGAGCTGCCGTCGTAAAAATGCGCAACAGGTCTGCGTAGCAGTTGGCCTACTGCAACACGACGAAATGGCTGCTCCGCCGGGCTACCAGAAAGTGAGACGTCTCATAAGAAATCACAAAGAATCAGAATACTAATCTGTCCTTAGTTTGATTGATTTACTGATGAAAAAATGTTATTAATGTGCTTATGCTTGTGATTTTATTGCACTGAATACTAAAATAACAGCGAAAAATCCGTGTCACATACTATTTTTTACAACTGACATTCAGTGTTCAAAAACAGTTTTTCAGTTACTTTAATAATGTAAAATTAGTATAGTATTTCAATTAGTAATATGAAGTTGAAATTTCCATGACTGGGCTGGTTAGTGCGTAGAGTAATTGATGTGGTGACGGTAAGTTCCTATGGAACCAAACTGCAGAGGCCATCGGTCCCTAGGCTTACACACTACTTAATCTAACTTAAACTAACTTACGCTAAGGACAACACACACACACTCATACCCGAGGGAGGACTCGTACCTCCGATGGGGAGAGGGGGGGAGGGGGGGGGGAAGGAGGGTGCCGCGCGAACCGTGGCAAGGCGCCTGAGACGGCGCGGCGACAACGCGCGGCAGTAACTGCTGTGGTAAACTCTTTAGCTCTTCTCATTATACCAAAATTCAGTTACCAATTCTCCACATTGTGTTGGGTCTAATGAAACAGTATGTAAAAGTCTTACCCAAGGATGGAAAATGTTTAAAGTGTCTCTGCGAGAAGTTTCCCCAATTAAGATAAAATAAATAGAAACAGGCTGGATTTGTTTGACGTGACATCCATTTGAAAGTCTTACCCAGGGGTGGAAAATGGTTAAAGTGTCTCTGCGAGAAGTTTCTCCACTTATCATAAAATGGTTCAAATGGCTCTAGAACTTAGAACTACTTAAACCTAACTAACCAAAGGACATCACACAACACCCAGTCATCACGAGGCAGAGAAACTCCCTGACCCCGCCGGGAATAGAACCCGGGAACCCGGGCGTGGGAATCGAGAACGCAACCGCACGACCACTACTTACCATAAAGGAAATAGAAATAGGGTATATTAGTTGGACCTGGTATCTCAAAATGATCTTCGACGTCAACTCTGAATCAAAATTGACTGTGAGACAGAATGACGTCTTGGTATCTTTCAAGGAACTAGTTACTAAGCTCTTAGGCAACGTAAAGATATCACATCATATTTCTGTTGTAGCCAAAGAGCTGCAAAAGATCAAGAAATTGGGCTATTTGAAAGCTGCTAGATTCATCTAGACTTTTTGTTTGGTAATTTGCTGATGCCAGAGAGGAACAAGGTTGCCATTCGCATCAAGACATCTAAGTAATGGAGCACCTTCATCGGGGTCGCTGGAATACAGTTATGATGGTTACTTCCCCTACAAGTACAACAGGCAATTCGCCGTAGAAAAATCTGTATTAGATGTTTTAAGAAGAAGAGAAGAAGGACTTGTCAGCGAATAGGCAGACCGTTTTTGTGAAATAAAGAGCTGTTTCCAAGTTTATATTTCGATAAAACTTCTGTTGGTATTGATAACTTAAATTTCTTTACACTCCAATTAAATGTGTCTTGCTAATTATCAAGGTGATAAGAAATCCACATTGCGACAAATCTGCTCAGCATCGAAAAAAATTGGCATCCGATATGGCTTCACTGTCTAAAGAAACTATCAGATTAATGTATTACCTAACAAAACGTTATCAAAAATAGTATTCGATTATCTAGGTTAGTATTTTATTTCCGTACTACGTATTTACTGATTAAATTTGATTTATTTCGCTTTATTTTGTTCATCAGGTTCAGTGGAACTATGTGAGACGAAGCTATTTGGTCATGGAAAGAGTTACTATATAATTCGCAGAAAGCTTATAAGAAAATTTGAGAACCAAACAGAATACTGGGAAAATTAAACAAGATTTACAATAGTTTATTCAGTAAATACTGCATTACCCAGCAACGCTCAACACCACATCGATGAACTCCTGCCCAGAATGAACTGAGTGTGCAGCAAAAAAGATTTGTAAAACTAGGTTTTATCAGAAAAATTTTTCAGTTGTATTGTAAGCATACTGAAAATTAAATCTACAGAAGGGGGACACATTTCTTGTCAATGGTTAAAACAGTATCATCCAAGGGCAACCCTTTTGCTAGTATTGTTATTCTTGTGATTATTCAAAATGGTTCAAATGGCTCTGAGGACTATGGGACTTAACATCTGAGGTCATCAGTCCCCTAGAACTTAGAACTACTTAAACCTAACTAGCCTAAGGACATCACACACATCCATGCCCGAGGCAGGATTCGAACCTGCGACCGTAGCGGTCGCGCTGTTCCAGACTGTAGCGCCTAGAACCGCTCGGCCACACCGGCCGTGTAATTGTAAAATTTCGCTTCCACAACAGTTTCGTCTCACAAACTTCATGCGCTGTTAGGCGCCACTGTGTTTTCTGTTAGCCACGAGCTAAAATTATCCAGTGCACTATTTACTAGATCATTTGCATTACATTTCACATGTTTCACAATAACACTTGTGTCATCTATGAATAAAACAACTTTTGAATCACGTAATGTGTTTATAGGCAGATGACTGGTATATGTTTATGTAAAAAGTAAATTATTATAGTACTCACAATCAACTTCAGCTACACTGTACCAACCCGAGTCATCGGGATCTTCAAGAAATAGCGGAGTCTCTTCTAGATCTAAAAATAATCATCATTTGAAGTGTATATACTGGTTGCAGGTAATGCATAGTACTTGTCTTTTCCACTAACTGGAAACTGCTGGTTTCACTGCTAAGTTAATCGTTCGTCGGTGCTTTCTAAAAGTCTCACTGATCTGTCGCTTCTTCATATCAAAATCTTCGATATACTTCTTCCCAGAACTGTTATTTGTAGCTCACATCAGTTTCTCATTATATCTGTCACGTAAAATTTAAAAACCTTCCATAACACTAAACTTCAGATGTTTCCAGTATACACTATGTCATCAAGAGTATCCAGACACCCCTACATAATCAGGAATTGATCAGTATATATCACAAAAGGCAGTGTGGAACAGCTGAGAACCGGTGACAGTAGATTGTGTCGCTTAAGGGAGCTCTTTGACTTCGGACATGGATTAGTCATTGGCTATCACCTGAGCAACAAATCCATCAGGGACATTTCAACCATTCTAAAGCTGTCCAGGTCGACTGTTGGTACTGTGACTCAAAAGTGAAAATACGAACAAACAAGCACAGCTAAACCAAGATAGGCAGACCTCAGTACTGACGAACAGGGACCGCCGAGCATTCCAGAGGGTGGACGTAAAAATCTCATGAATTCAGCAGAAGAGATCTCTCGTGAGTGACAAAGTATTTCCACTACTCCGCCTAGCACAATGATAGTGATTATGCAATTAAAAAAATGAGGTACAATGGTCGAAATGCTCCTCATGAGTCACACATTTCTGTAATCAGTGCTAAGCAACGCATGAGGTGGTGGAAAGAGCGATGTAACCGGACATTGACTGACTGGGAAACGAGTGATGTGGAGTGATGAATCACGCTGTTCCTCAAGGCAATCTGATGCAACACGTTTCGTGGCTTCACGTATAGTGCCAACTGTGAAGTACAGCGGAGATATTGTTTTGTTTCTCGTGGTTAATGTGTAGTCCACTTATTGCACTTCAGAAAACGATAAATTCGGAGGGTATGAAAACATTTTACCGCATTGTGTACTGTCTACAGTAGAGGAACAGTGTGAAGATGACGATCGCTCGCATCAGCATCACAATGCACACAGGCACACGAAGCACCATCTGTGAGGCGCTAGTTTGTTGACCGTAAAATTACATAAATGGAATGGTCTGTCCAGAATGCCGACATGAACCTTGAGAGATGCTAAACCCTTCTCGCTTGTCTTCTCTCAGTTACGCCACTGGCCATTAAAATTGTTACACCACGAAGATCACGTTCTACAGACGCAAAATTTAACCGACAGGAAGAAGATGCTGTGATATGCAAATGATTAGCTTTTCAGAGAATTCACACAAGGTTGGCGCCGGTGGTGACACCTACAACGTGCTGACATGAGGAAAGTTTCCAACTGTTTTCTCATACACAAACAGCAGTTGACCGGCGTTGCCTTGAGAGTTGTGATGCCTCGTGTAAGGAGCAGAAATGCGTACAATCACGTTTCCGACTTTGATAAAGGTCGGATTGTAGCCTATCCCGATGTTGGTTTATCGTATCGCGACATTGCTGCTCGCGTTGGTCGAAATCCAATGACTGTTAGCAGAATATGGAATCGGTGGGTTCAGGAGGGTAATGCAGAACGCCGTGCTGTATCCCAACGGCCTCGTTTCACTAGCAGTCGAGATGACAGGCATCTTATCCGCAGGGCTGTAACGTATCGTGCAGCCACGTCTCGATCCCTGAGTCAACAGATAGGGACGTTTGCAACACAACAACCATCTGCACGAACAGTTCAACGACGTTTGCAGCAGCATGGACTATCAGCTCTGAGACCACGGCTGCGGTTACCCTTGACGCTGCATCACAGACAGGAGCGCCGGCGATGGTGTACTCAACGACGAACCTGGATGCACGAATGGCAAAACGTCATTTCTTCGGATGAATCCAGGTTCTGTTTACAGCATCATGATGGTCACATCCGTGTTTGGCGACACCGCGGTGAACGCACATTGAAGCGTGCATCCGTCATCGGCATACTGGCGTAACACCCGGCGTGATGGTATGGGTTGCCATTGGTTACACGTCTCGGTCACCTCTTGTTCGCATTGACGGCACTTTGAACAGTGGACGTTACATTTCAGATGTGTTACGACCCGTGGCTCTACCCTTCATTCGATCGCTGCGAAACCCTACATTTCAGCAGGATAATGCACGACCGCATGTTTCAGGTCCTGTACGGGTCTTTCTGAATACAGAAAATGTTCGACTGCTGCCCTGGTAGCACATTCTCCAGATCTCTCACCAATTGAAAACGTCTGGTCATTGGTGGTCGAGCAACTGGCTCGTCACAGTACGCCAGTCACTACTCTTGATGAACTGTGGTATCGTGTTGAAGCTGCATGGGCAGCTGTACCTGTACACGCCATCCAAGCTCTGTTTACTCAATGCCCAGGAGTATCAAGGCCGTTATTATGGCCACAGGTGGATGTTCTGGGTACTGATTTCTCAGGATCTATGCACCCAAATGGCGTGAAACTATAATCACATGTCAGTTCTAGTATAATTTATTTGTCCAATGAATACCCGTTTATCATCTGCATTTCTTCTTGGTGTAGCAATTTTAATGGTCAGTAGTGTATTTTCTTTAACTGCCCTCTCATGGGGGGATTATCAGAAGGTTATTAGTTATCGAGGGCTCTAATTACTCTTTGCTCGAATTAAATAAGGCGATGGATCTTACTCCATTTTCTATCTTTTCCAAGATCTTTTGGAGGACATTTCGTGTGGGACAGGCGCATGGGACAGGGGAATTGAGAGTAGCCGCGCCCGCCGGGTTACAGGAAGGTCGGGCCCAAGTGACAATAGCAGTGGTCGGAGGCGTTCTCTTTTGAAGACATCCTCGGCTTTCTCACAGACGGAGGAAAGGTATGAAGGATAGCGTGGAATCTGCCGGTGTTATGCCATGACGCCTTGGCCAGGGCGGTCGGGCTTTCTATCGTATGTTCTTACAATAGCGGCTTGGTGATAGTATGTGTCTACCAAACCGATGCTTCACGAGGGCACGTGCTTTTGCTATGTCGGTTAGACTTCCGACGCCATGGGTTTTCCACGTGTGCTTTAAAAGAGCAAACTGATTGGTGGGCAGATGATAACACTTGCTGACGTAACAAGGAGTCCATAGTTTTTGGCAGCACGCCTCTTAATTGGAGTAGGATTTTTGATGGCATTTTGGAGGAGTTGTGTGTGATGATTTGTGCACTTGTGATTGGCGATAAGAACCGAAACTGGGCACTACTGGCTGCCACATGGTTTCGCGGGGTCGGCGCATCTTAATTTTTTCAGAGTTTGTGGAGAACGGAACACTATTCTGGACCGTCAAGAGGGAAGACGTGAAGTAGAGATCGGAGATCGACCGACTTAAGAGTATTCACTGTCTAGATAGCCTGGACAGAGTTTTTGTAAGCGCTGATCGGGACTGCCAGTCAGCATAATTCGGGTTTCATTTCGCGACAATGTCCACAGTCGCATCTCGTCAGGATGGTCAGCAGTCCTAGTTCCAGCCTGCAGCATAGCCCATCGCTGAAAGCTGACTTAACATGAATCGAGCATGGTGTTTGGTGAAGTATTTGGCAGCTCTGGCAAAGTAGGGACTCAGTTATTCTGACACCCCAGCACGGCGCCTGCCCGCACAGTGTCAACAGCAAATCTGGTTTACGTGTAGGATGAGTTGTCTTACTCGACCATCGTACCATAAGTTAGCGAATTAGCAATTTTTTAGGCTAACACATTAGAGGAAAGGGAACGACAATCATTTTCTAGGCCCCCACTCACATTTTCCAACTAATTATTAAGGGAAAATTCTTGTACATGTCGTGTATTAGAATACCCATGTGCTGCCATAATATTTGAAGACTGGATTTATTTGTGCTTTAAATCAATAAATATCATTGTGATATTCAATCCAGCTATCATTTTACTAATTATAGATCCACTTAATCACTTTTTGGGGAGATTATTCAATACATTATAAATTACGTAAAGAGGTCCACTCGTGAATTGTCATTTAGACATGGTCAATCAGATTCTTTTGCATTCAGACATTCTTGCGCAGAATAGGGAGAGTAAATTTCCTGAGAATGGTGTGTATCTTCACCACATTGAGATACAAGTTTTATCCAAATCCGGTGACTAGTTTCACCTCGCCATAAGGCACCATTTCAACCTAACGGAACATTTACGGGAAGGAGTAGAAAGCCGACTTCTGTCCGGACCTCAGTGTCCAAAATGATTACTTCTCTGGTTTCGACTCTTCAGTAATAATGGGATGGCATTCCTCCACAGACGTTCAGACACCTCACTGAAAGTGTTCCCAGCAGAGTTCAAGCGCTCATGACGGCGATGGGTGAATGCACACGACATAAGTATTCATTAGTATGTGGCCGCATATTTTTGATCAGGTAGTGTATTTTTTTCTGGTTATCTCACTATTTACGTTCATATACTGTCGTGCCCTTCAAATTTATTACTGAATTCTATGTAAACAGTACACGGAATCGGTCACAACCTTCAAGTATGTAGGAGTTTCTGTCCCAAGAAGCTCAAGAAGGAGTAATCACAGAAACCCAGCAATGGGGAAGCCAGAAGTTGTTCTTGTTGTGGTCTTCAGTCCTGAGATTGGTTTGATGCAGCTCTCCATGCTACCCTATCCTGTGCAAGTTTATTCATCACCCATTACCTACTGCAACCTACATCCTTCTGAATCTGCTTAGTGTATTCATCTCTTGGTCTCCCTCTACGATTTTTATCCTCCACACTGCCCTCCAATGCTAAATTTGTGATCCCTTGATGCCTCAGAACATGTCCTACCAACCGGTCCCTTCTTCTCGTCAAGTTGTGCCACAAACTCCTCTTCTCCCCAATTCTATTCAATACCTCATCATTAGATATGTGATCTATCCACCTAATTCCAGCATTCTTCTGTAGCTCCACATTTCGAAAGCTTCTATTCTCTTCTTGTCCAAACTATTTATCGTCCACGTTTCACTTCCATACATGACTACACTCCATACAAATACTTTCAGAAACGACTTCCTGACACTTAAATCTAGATGTTAACAAACTTCTCTTCTTCAGAAACGCTTTCCTTGCCATTGCCAGTCTACATTTTATATCTTCTCTACTTCGACCATCATCAGTTATTTTGCTCCGCAAATAGCAAAGCTCATTTACTACTTTGAGTGTCTTATTTCCTAACCTAATTCCCTCAGCATCACCCGACTTAATTCGACTACATTCTATTTTCCTCGTTTTGCTTTTGTTGATGTTCATCTTATATCCTCCTTTCAAGTCACTGTCCATTCCGTACAACTGCTTTTCCAAGTCCTTTGCTGTCTCTGACAGAATTACAATGTCATCGGCGAACCTCAAAGTTTTTATTTCTTCTCCATGGATTTTAATTCCTACTCCGTATTTTTTCTGTACAAATTGTAGATAGCCTTTCGCTCCCTGTATTTTACCCCTGCCACCTTTAGAATTTCAAAGAGAGTATTCCAGTCAACATTGTCAAAAGTTTTCTCTAGGGCTACAAATGCTAGATACGTAGGTTTGCCTTTCCTTCATCTTTCTTCTAAGATAAGTCGTAAGGTCAGTATTGCCTCACGTGTTCCAATATTGCTACGGAATCCAAACTGATCTTCCCTGAGGTCGGCTTCTACCAGTTTTTCCATTCGTCTGTGAGGAATTCGTGTTAGTATTTTGCAGCTGTGACTTATTAAACTGATAGTTCGGTAATTTTCACATCTGTCAACACCTGCTTTCTTTGGGATTGGAATTATTATATTCTTCTTGAAGTCTGAGGGTATTTCGCCTGTCTCATACATCTTGCTCACCAGTTGGTAAAGTTTTGTCAGGACTGGCTCTCCCAAGGCCGTTAGTAGTTCTAATGGAATGTTGTCTACTCCCGAGGCCTTGTTTCGGCTCAGGTCTTTCAGTGCTCTGTCAAACTCTTCACGCAGTCTCGTATCTCCCATTTCATCTTCATCTACATTCTCTTCCATTTCCATAATATTGTCCTCAAGTACGTCGCCCTTGTATAGACCCTCTATATACTCTTTCCACCTTTCTGCTTTCCCTTCTTTGGTTAGAGCTGGGTTTCCATCTGAGCTCTTGATATTCATACAAGTGGTTCTCTTTTCTCCAAAGGTCTCTTTAATTTTCCTGTAGGCAGTATCTATCTTACCCCTCGTGAGATAAGCCTCTACATCCTTACATTTGTCCTTTAGCCATCCCTGCTTAGCCATTTTGCACTTCCTGTCGATCTCATTACTGAAACGTTTGTATTCGTTTTTGCCTGCTTCATTTACCGCATTTTTATATTTTCTCCTTTCATCAATTAAATTCAATATTTCTTCTGTTACCCAAGGATTTCTACTGGCCCTCGACTTTTTACTTACTTGATCCTCTGCTGCCTTCACTATTTCATCCCTCAGAGCTACCCATTCTTCTACTTTACTTCTTTCCCCCATTGCTGTCACCTTTTTGCAGTTTCTTCAGTTTTAATCTACAGTTCATAATCAATAGATTGTGGTCAGAGTCCACATCTGCCCCTGGAAATGTCTTACAATTTAAAACCTGGTTGCTAAATCTCTGTCTTACCGTTATATAATCTATCTGATACCTTCTAGTATCTCCGGGATTCTTCCATGTATACAACCTTCTTTTATGATTCTTGAACCAAGTGTTAGCTATGATTAAGTTATGCTCTGTGCAAAATTCTACCAGACGGCTTCCTCTTTCATTTCTTACCCCCAATCCATATTCACCTATTATGTTTCCTTCTCTCCCTTTTTCCTACTCTCCAATTCCAGTCACCCATGACTATTAAATTTTCGTCTCCCTTCACTACCTGAATAATTTCCTTTATCTCATCATACATTCCATCAATTTCTTCATCATCTGTAGAGCTAGTTGGCATATAAACTTGTACTACTGTAGTAGGCGTGGGCTTCGTGTCTATCTTGGCCACAATAATGCGTTCACTATGCTGTTTGTAGTAGCTTACCCGCAGTCCTATTTTTTTATTCATTATTAAACCTACTCCTGCATTACCCCTGTTTGATTTTGTATTTATAACCCTGTATTCACCAGACCAAAAGTCTTGTTCCTCCTGCCACCGAACTTCACTAATTCCCACTATATCTAACTTTAACCTATCCATTTCCCTTTTTAAATTTTCTAACCTACCTGCTCGATTAAGGGATCTGACATTCCATGTTCCGATCCGTAGAACGCCAGTTTTCTTTCTACTTATAACGACGTCCTCTTGAGTAGTCCCCGCCCGGATATCCGAATGGGGGACTATGTTACCTCCGCAATATTTTACCCAAGAGGACGCCATCATCATTTAACCATACAGTAAAGCTGCATGTCTTCGGGAAAAATTACGGCTGTAGTTTCCCCTTGCTTTCAGCCGTTCGCAGTACCAGCTCAGCAAGAACGTTTTGGTTATTATAGCAGGGCCAGAACAGTCAATTATCCAGACTGTTGCCCCTGCAACTACTGAAAAGGCTGCTGCCCCTCTTCAGGAACCACACGTTTGTCTGGCCTCTCAACAGATACTCCTTCGTTGTGGTTGCACCTACGGTACGGCCATCTGTATCGCTTAGGCACGCAAGCCTCCCCACCAAAGGCAAGGTCCATGGTTCATGGGGGGGGGGGGTGTTACATGGGGGGAAGACTGATACCAGATTTATTTGGAGCAGTTGTAGGGAAATTTGATACACGGATGTGACAGGTTACTTGCGGAACTACCGTTCGACAGAAACTGGGAATTTGTTGTATGTTCATATGGGACCAAACTGCGGAGGTCATCGGTACCTACGCTTACACACTATTTAATCTAACTTAAACTAACACACACCCATGTCCGAGGGAGGACTCTAATCTCCGACGGGGGAAGCCACGCGAATCAAGTCAAGGCTGCTACCCTGCGCTACCGGTTCGACAGATTCTGGACTATTGTTCGTTAGTCCGGGGCAATTAAAATGATGGACTAACAAAGAGATACAATAAAAAAAGAACTGCTGTATACGAGATGAAATAGTTCAAGCCATTAAAACTTCTTTCTTGAGAAAAGAAACGTTAACCTGCATCAATTTTCTTCTGAAGTCTCCCTTGCTATAACCATCGTCAGGAATCTTGTTTATCGTGAGTAATCTTGCTTGTTTAACTTCTTCAGTTGTGTCTTCCTCATCATTACTTTGTATATTTATTCTTTAACTCAAACCTTGTGTTAATCAAGTTATCTACTGCGGAATCAGCGGCGTTCACGTCGAACGGACATGGCGAAACTAGCGCGCAGCCCCAGAGGCAGCCGAGGATGAGAACTCCAAGCTGGTCCGCCAGTGGGCGACACACTCGCTCCGTATTTCTCCATCATTCGCCGCAAAACCGTTGGGTAGTGCAACAAATGAAGATAGAGGTCGCCACATACGGCACCCAGATCCTTATAAATGGGCGCAGGCAGAGATTCTGAAATCGGCCCAGGCACACATTCGGCAGAAGACACGACGAAGGTATGTGAGTCCTGGAAACCTCCCACAGACGCCTACGCCGCAGTCAACCTTCATACATATTATGAAAAGGGACTACCTATATATGTACCTAAGTATGTATGTATGTTTCAATCTCCTCCTAAGCCACTGGACCGATTTCAAACAAACTTGGTACATGTATCACTTAGTATCTAGAAAGAATCGCTGTGGGGATAAGAACCACCCACCTGACAAACGGGTGGTGGTGGTGGATAAAAAGCAATGCAACCTAAGACGCTCGAATGTCCAAAATTCATTCAGCCAGTATTTGAGAATGAGAGTACTTAGTGACTTTCAATGAACTTAAGACATAATTTCAAACCTTCCTGGAACTTTTTCTAGCTGACAAGCCCAGCAAAATGATGAAAGGACAAAAGTTTATCTTCTACTTTATTTTCGCTGTTCATGCAGTAAAACTTCCACATAAAGCATGACGTTTTAATGTATTGGTCCTTTACTATTAAGTCATTCGCAACACACTTTGCAGCGGTATTCACGTATGTCATTGAACGTATCAGCAAATTTATGTCATGATATGACACGTACTTCAGGATAAATGACGGCATGCACACTGCGTGAACAATTGTCGCGACGCGCATGGCGTTTAAATTCCTTACATCTTTGCTAGTAACTCTATTCGCACTACATTTTCCTAAGCAGTATCCACATATGTCGTTGAATACACCTCCAAAGCCGCCCGGAGTGGCCGAGCGGTTGTAGGCGCTACAGTCTGGAACCGCGCGGCCGCTACGGTAGCAGGTTCGAATCCTGCCTCGGGCATGGATGTATGTGACGTCCTTAGGTTAGTTAGGTTTAAGTAGTTCTAAGTTATAGGGGACTGATGACCTCAGAAGTTAAATCCCATAGTGCTCAGAGCCATTTGAACCATTTTACACCTACAAAACTATGTCACTGTATTCCGTATAGTTCACGAGATACGACGTCACATATAGAGAAGGGTGAAAAACTATCGTGTCATGAGTTCCGAGAGATGCGGATGAAATATGTGGACAAATATGTGCAAAATATGTGCAGTCCATGTGAAATACATGTGGTAAGCAGTCAAAGCCACAGGTATAAAGCTCATCCTGAACGCCTGTAACGATTTCAACCAAATTGGTAACATTCACGTATTTATTACGATCTGTAAAGAAATACTGTGGGGCTAAGAACAACCAGCTTCCTCTTAGGGTGGGGGTGATAACGTAGAGAGAGAATTGGGGAGAAAGAGATGGACAGACCGAGAGGAGAAAGGAAGAGGTGGACACGCATTGGAGGAGATGGACGGAGAGAGGGGGAAGAGAGAGGGAGGAGGAGAGGGACAGAAAGAGGAGGAGAAGGAAATGGATGGAGAAAGGGAAGAGGAGGATATGGAGAGTCAGGGCGGAGAGGAGCGGATGGGCAGAGCAAACGATAGGGAAAGTTGGACAGAGAGAGAGTGTTGTTTCAGTAAAATAACTTATTATCTGAAAACAGTCTTACAGTTCTGGAGACTGTGTAGGTTCTTTGAATGGCCTACACTTATAAATAAATATTTGTAATGATTCTTATTCACGCCGGCTCCGTGCGGCAAAGATACCGTAGGGAGATATGATGATTATAGCTGAGTAAGCTGACAGAAAACTGAAAACTGTACTATCAATTTTTTATGTGCCTCAATTATTTTTCACCGATCTCGGTGTCTGTCAGACTTTTGAGGTGGTACGATAAAGACGTATGTATTTGCACTTTCCCAGTATTGTGTTAATTAAAAATTATAATATGCGGAAGTCCCAAGTGTTTATTCTCCTACCGAGCTACGTCCTAATCTCCACATCCCGATGCGACTAGGACTTACATCTTTAAATGGACCTTTTCGGAGAAGATGTCAACCCGAAGAGACAATAGCCGACGCAGTCATGCCGGCGTTATTGTACATCGGTGGGGAGACGAGGTAAATATCAAGTAGTACACCAAAACTCAAAGGAATTAATCTTCAATCAGTATTCTAGAACTGCTACGACATTTCTTAACCCGTGCGCATCCATGCCTGCGTGCGTTTCTGGACTTATAATTGCTGGTGCGGCTAAACGCGTAGTAGCACAACTACATAAGCTCTGAACAATTCACATTATCTCTCTCCCTAACCCCTATACGGAATCAGTGTAATATCATTTACATACGTTGGGAAGAGCAGTGACTTACCATTTGAAGGTTGTTTGTTTTTTCGTCAATTTCATTTTCACCCGCTATACTTTGTTGCTGGTACTGTACTGCTATACTCAGCTTCGACTGATCGAAATAAATTTTTTTAGCAACGTCTTTGCGTCTTTAGGAGCTCGGTTCGTCTATTAGCCGACAGGAAGCCATGAGTTGTTTCTTGTTTGAAAATCCTTCCGTCATTTTGGGTCTGTGCACTGGTATGTTTGGTTCTTGTACTAATGAATATATATTCTGCCTTGATCAGAAAACTGACTTTTTCTGGTGTCGCTGGATTGGTTTGGAGATTCTACACCCACATCTATATTTTGTTAAACCGCTCTGAAATCAAACAATGTTGTAATATATCAGCGTGTATTTATGGTAACAAAGCTATAATTTGAAATTCGTCGGTCAAGTGGTGGACTGACCCGCCTCGTATATAATGTATATAATATATTCACTTTATAGTAATCTTTATAATATTTCTACCGACTGATGAATATCTATTGCCGATAATATGGATGATATTAGCGATTGTGAAGATCGAGTGGCTAACACATATCTTAATTTCCCTCTATCTTTGCAGTTAATTGCATGTCCTGTATTGTGCTGTATGAATCTGACGCAGTCTCGAATGGGCCTCACGGTAGGACGGGGCAGGGACCTCCGGCGCCCGGCACCCAGGATTCCCGAGGGAGTCAGCTGGCTTCAAAAGGACTAGACTGCTTGGAGCAGGGGCAGTGATCCGGACGCTGACCGTGGGGAAGTCGTTTCTGGGTCCTGTATCGTCCACCCCGTCGGCAGCAGTGCGCAAGCGGTCAAGACTCCACAGACTGAGGACTCGAACCGTGGGGTCCCTATTATGGCTAAAAACTACCAGTATAATTAACCATGTCGTGCGCTCTGGCTGTGCGGAATGAGTTATTTTTACTATTCTGTCCCTCTGCTCAAAGAACCGTTTGGTGGATGTTGCTTTCGGCTGGAAAATCTTCTCCAAGAAGATCAGAAGGTGCCCATCTGGAAGGGAGATATTCATCTGTGCTTTCCCATGGGAAGATCAGCGGCTGTCTATTGTCAGAAAAATATCGGTAAGTGGGAGGTGAGGGCCCAGCTTTCTACAAATTTCAGGCACACCAAGACAGCGGATTGGGAGACGTAAACAGTATCTGAGAAATAGGAATTTGGTGCTCGGTTTTTTCAGAACTGTATAAACCAGAAGGTAGCTCATTGGACACCTTATAAAACATTTGCTAGGTGGGGCGTTGGAACGCTATTTTAAAAAATATTTCTTTAACCAAGCCTCATCATTCAGGACGTATTCTTTTGCATGGGATTTGGGCAGAGCAGAAAGGAAACAGGGATTTTTGGACACTCTCGATGCAGACGTGGAAGAAGACGCTCGTCACTTGGAGACATGGAAAAATAGATGTTCTGACTTTGGAGCTATGGAAGAAGGGAGACCTGCATTTCTGAGCATCAGCCGATCACACAGTATCTGATGGCTAGCGGCAAGAACTAGCCCCCGCAGTATGCATGGTACGACTCCGTCAGCTATGGTGAGATTATCTTCCAGTACAGGTGAACCGGGAAGGAAAGCAGTTAAGCGTTTTCTTCATATATCGTTGCTGTATTTCATTAGATCTTGTAATTTAATACCTCGTCAGACAATCGAGAATTCACCCAAGACTGATCAGACTTCGTCATTTGCATGCATATTCCACATGTCTTTTTGGCATGATCGGGCCAATCTTCGATCCCCCATCTGTGGTTATTTTCGAAAATGACGTGTTGATATCATGATCACTTCCATCACACATGTTCCTTTTGGGCTTTGCCTAACCAACTTAGCTCTGATTTGCGTTTGTCTCAAAGTTCGTATTGGTAGTAGGGTAATAGAGGTAAGCTATAGGGAAAAGTGGATAATAAATAATTTGTACAGGAACCAAGAGGGAATAATAAGACTGGCAGACCAAGAACGAAGTGCTCGAGTTAAAAAGTGTGTAAGACAGGATTGCAGTCTTTCGTCGCTACTGCTCAGTCTATACATCGAAGAAACAGTGACGAAAATTAAATAAAGTCTTAAGAGTGGGATTAAAACTCATGATGAAAGGCTATCAGTGATAATATTTGCTGATGACATTGATATCATCAGCAGAAGTGATGAAAAATTAAAGGTCTATTGAATGGAATAAACAGGCTAATGAGTACAGATTATGGATCGGTAGTAAATCGAAGAAAGACGAAAATAATGAGAAGTAGCAGAAATGACAACAGAGAGGAAAGAGGAGGTTCTCGACAGAATCTGCGAGGAAAGGAATATATTGAAAACACCGACCAGCAGAAGGGGCAGGCCATCTGTTAAGAGATCAGGGAATAACTTCTATGGAAATGGAGGGAGCTGTAGAGAGTGAAAACTGCAGGGGAAGGCGGAGACTGGAATGCATCGAGCAAATAATTGAGGTCGTAGGTTGTAAGTACTACCCTTGAAACCTTCCCGTCTCCTCTATATCTCTCTTTTGTTACGCAACCTTCCCTTCTACAATAACCTATGAAACCTTCCCTTAGGATTTCTATCTCTTGCTTAATAATAACAAATGAAATCTTCCCTTAGAAATATATTCTCTTTCTCAATCTTCGCATACAAATTTAATTGCTGCTTATTAAAAGTGATTTTCTGATTATTTCGACGAAACATAGAATGTGTCGTCGTCGTGGCCCTCAGTCGTTATCTGCAATAACCCAAAACTGTTCCTTACCTTTTTTACTGTTACTGGATCGCCATCTGACTGCTACATCAAACTGCGACATGAATATACTTACTCTGGTTTACTATACTGTATTAGCTGCTGGTGGGCTGTCATAATAAGTGGCTGTATGTATTACCAAAGCTGACGTTATTCTTTATTAGCAAAGCTGACTGAAGTTACGTAATTCATAGTTAAACTTTTCCTTGACAACAATAAAATTTTGCAAAGTTTTACGTTGATGGTTTTTGGGATGGATTATAATCAGAAATGCAATTTTGCTGTCAAAAATTAATTATATTCTGAATGAAATGATTTTACAAACGTTCAAATGGGACTTACTTTTTTACAATAATCTTACAACTAGCATTGCGCAAACATACCTTCAGTAGTCTTGAATTTCGCAAAGAAAGTAATTCAATAATATTAGTTCCTCATATGATAATAGTTTACTTATGTCTCTGTACTTCCGTTTATAATCTCTTGTAAATCATAGCTGGTGGCTGGCAGGCACATCACTTCTCGCAACCTCTCGCT
Source organism: Schistocerca serialis cubense (assembly GCF_023864345.2). Taxonomy (NCBI): domain Eukaryota; kingdom Metazoa; phylum Arthropoda; class Insecta; order Orthoptera; family Acrididae; genus Schistocerca; species Schistocerca serialis. Next base: position 184,334,372 of record NC_064641.1, read on the forward strand.
TCAGACCTGCTACCGACTCGCTTCACTTCTCACTTACTTCCTACATCTTCTCGCTTACTTCTTCTCGCTTACTTCCTACGAACGCTAAAGTGCGGTCTCTCCCACCAACAATGCTTTCTGGTGCAGACAATCCCTGTTACCATTACAAAATGTATCAATGCGCGGTCTTTCCCGCTCTTTTTTAAAAATGTATCCATACGCGATCTCTCCCGCCGTTTTTAAAATTATTTCAATGTGGGGTCTCTTCTGCAAACAATACTTTGGTGCAGACATTCCCTGCTACCACAATTATTTCCAACATGACAAATATTAATTATTCCTACTTAATCCTATTAATAAAATATAAACATCTTTGATAAATTGTGGTTTGACAATAGACAGTAAAATAATACACGTCTTACACCCTGAGATGAGAAGCTGGAGCAGGAGAGGAATTCGTGTCAGTCGCACCAAAGCAGTCAAATGAATGGCACCTCAAAATAAAAAATTTAAAAAAAGGTACTTCCTTTCATACTGTAATTTACTTCTCACGTTGATTGGTAATTATTACTTCTTGTTTATTTATGTGTTTAAGAGGAGTGATTTTAATAAACTGGTTTAAAATTGGTTCAAGACGTATAAATCAGTAGTTACGTGACGCACTTCTAGTTAATTAAACTTTTAACGCTTTTTCTAAGAACCAACACCTGTTAGCCATTTACGATGGCCACTTTATTCATATCATTCAGTCACTGAATGACAGTTTCATTTACATACCTGTATATGTTGGGAGTTAAACGTCTCGTGGTCAGCCTCACTGGTGAAGATCTTTTGCGGCCTAAACGCTTGTTAGCTTCGTTTTCATCTTACAAAATTCATTGTTAAGCGAAAGTGTTTTGTTACTGACTGACTATCGGAGAGCAAACACCCACACAACCATAAACACATTAAATGGTTCTGGGCTAGTCTAACTTGTAAGAGGGTGTTTGTGTGCCGTTGCATAGTTCCCAGATTACATCTATTTGAATCATAAACCACAACTTTTGGAACAGTTAATGATTAAATTGCATAACTCAAATAAATGTAAACAGTAAATACCGTGATACAGAAGGAGCAGTCCATTCGGACAATGACGTACACATATAACGGTGGGAAATTCAGTCTCAATGTTATTTACCCAATGTTAACATATTAAATAGAATGTTGGCCCTAGAAACGCTAAACCTTTCACTCCATATTATAAACTCGATGTGAAATAACAATGAATTCAGAGCAAGTAGAATGTAGGCAAGCCATGTTTAGCAAGTGCCAATGGCATTGTACGGTTTCCCCTCACTAAATAATCCACACCAGTCTGTCTCAATATCGGTTCATCGATAACAATCTTCAGTCTAAAAAGTTTATATTAGATCACAATAAATACACCTCATAAAATTGTAAACCGATGTACCGAATTAACTATGCTTCAGCAAACTCCCACCTTCAGTAATGCTTTATCATACACGCAGCTTGTAGGCTGCACAAGATCTTACCACTCTACCCGAATCTAGAAAGGGACCAAAGTCGAAAATAAAAACAAAAAAACCCTCAATTCCCGTTCTGTACGATTGCTCCACAGCTATTTCATGTTACCTTCTTCTGTAGTCAAAAGAGTTACTATGTGCCTGACCACCACTCAAAGTCTAATTCTGTACAAGTTTTTTTTGTTATGACTATGAAAATAAATATCCTTGATATGTACCGTTTGAATATTATTTCTTTCTTGATGAAATAATACTGAATTATTAACATAACATTTCATATTATATTCCACACTATCCAGAACAGCGGATGCTAGTCAACTGTCCTTTCTCTACCCTTGCCAATTCCACTCTAAAAGCCACTCAAAACATCAGTTTTCTTACAAATGTTATTGTACAAACGGCTCAATTAGTTCAGGACAGACAATTAAAACCTTATTATAAACTGTTTAAGTGGAAGCTAACCGTTTCATGTATCTGTGGAGAACTCAGCTTATTTTTTTTTGTAATATATATATATATATATATATATATATATATATATATATATATATATATATATATATATACTGTGTATACAGGGTGTTACAAAAAGGTGCGGCCAAACGTTCAGGAAACATTCCTCACACACAAAGAAAGAAAATATGTTACGTGGACATGTGTCCGGAAACGCTTACTTTCCATGTTACAGCTCATTTTATTACTTCTCTTCAAATCACATTAATCATGGAATGGAAACATACAGCAACAGAACGCACCAGCGTGACTTCAAACACTTTGTTACAGGAAATGTTCAAAATGTCCTCCGTTAGCGAGGATACATGCATCCACCCTCCGTCGCATGGAATCCCTGATGCGCTAATGCAGCCCTGGAGAATGGTGTATTGTATCACAGCCGTCCACAATACGAGCACGAAGAGTCTCTACATTTGGTACCGGGGTTGCGTAGACAAGAGCTTTCAAATGCCCCCATAAATGAAAGTCAAGAGGGTTGAGATCAGGAGAGCGTGCAGGCCATGGAATTGGTCCGCCTCTACCAATCCATCTGTCACCGAATCTGTTGTTGAGAAGCGTACGAACACTTCGACTGAAATGTGCAGGAGCTCCATCGTGCATGAACCACATGTTGTGTCGTACTTGTAAAGGCACATGTTCTAGCAGCACAGGTTGAGTATCCCGTATGAAATCATGATAACGTGCTCCATTGAGCGTAGGTGGAAGAACATGGGGCCCAATCAAGACATCACCAACAATGCCTGCCCAAACGTTCACAGAAAATCTGTGTTGATGATGTGATTGCACAATTGCGTGCGGATTCTCGTCAGCCCACACATGTTGATGGTGAAAATTTACAATTTGATCACGTTGGAATGAAGCCTCATCCGTAAAGAGAACATTTGCACTGAAATGAGGATTGACACATTGTTGCATGAACCATTCACAGAAGTGTACCCGTGGAGGCCAATCAGCTGCTGATAGTGCCCGCACACGCTGTACATGGTACAGAAACAACTGGTTCTCCCGTAGCACTCTCCATACAGTGACGTGGTCAACGTTACCTTGTACAGCAGCAACTTCTCTGACGCTGACATTAGGGTTATAGTCAACTGCACGAAGAATTGCCTCGTCCATTGCAGGTGTCCTCGTCGTTCTAGTCTTCACCAGTCGCGAGTCATAGGCTGGAATGTTCCGTGCTCCCTAAGACGCCGATCAATTGCTTCGAACGTCTTCCTGTCGGGACACCTTCGTTCTGGAAATCTGTCTCGATACAAACGTACCGCGCCACGGCTATTGCCCCGTGCTAATCCATACATCAAATGGGCACCTTTCAACTCTGCATTTGTAAACATTGCACTGACTGCAAAACTACGTTCGTGATGAACACTAATCTGTTGATGCTATGTACTGACGTGCTTAATGCTAGTACTGTAGAGCAATGAGTCGCATGTCAACACAAGCACCGAAGTCAAAATTATCTTCCTTCAATTGGGCCAACTGGCGGTGAATCGAGGAAGTACAGTACGTACTGACGAAACTAAGATGAGCTCTAGCATGGAAATTAAGCGTTTCCGGACACATGTCCACATAACATCTTTTCTTTATTTGTGTGTGAGGAATGTTTCCTGAAAGTGTGGCCGTATCTTTTTGTAACACCCTGTATACAGGATGAGTCACCTAACATTACCGCTGGATATATTTCGTAAACCACATCAAATACTGACCAATCGATTCCACAGACCGAACGTGAGGAGAGGGGCTAGTGTAATTGGTTAATACAAACCATAAAAAAATGCACGGAAGTATGTTTTTTAACACAAACCTACGTTTTTTTTAAATGGAACCACGCTAGTTTTGTTAGCACATCTGAACATATAAACAAATACATAATCAGTGCCGTCTGTTGCATTGTAAAATGTTAATTACATCCGGAGATATTGTAACCTAAATTTGACGCTTGAAACCTCCAACGTACAGTTGCGCGTTGTAACAAACACGGGCCACGGTCGGCGAGCAGCATCTGCAGGGACATGTTTACGATGACGACCGTGTTTACGAGTGTGGCTGTAGTGCACTGTTGTGGGTTGGTCTAGCTGTCGCAGTGTCCGCATGTAGCGCTTGCTGCTATTGTTATTCTGCATTCGTCTCCGCACGCAGACCAACTGTAGTACACCGTGTTACTAGACGTCTGTGATAGTGTAGTGTTGTAGGAACTGTGACCATGGTGTATTCGAACTCTGAAAAGGCGGAGGTGATACTCATCTATGGCGAGTGTCGACGAAATGCAGCTGAAGTGTGTGTTGGGGTTTATGGGCGCTCAACATCGAGGTCATCAGCGCCGAAATGCAGCTGAAGCCTGCAGGGTGTATGCAGAACGGTACCTGGACAGAGAGCATCCAACGTGCCGCACATTGCAAAACATCTACCGCCAACTGTATGCAACAGGTATGGTCGTAGCACGCAAACGGGTCCGTAACAGGTCCGTCACAGGAGAAGCGGGTGCAGTTGGTGTGTTAGCTGCTGTTGCCATGAACCCACACATGAGTACAGGGGACATTGCGAGAGCCGGTGGACTGAGTCAAAGTAGTGTCATGCGCATACTGCATCGTCACCGCTTTCACCCGTTTCATGTGTCGCTACATCAGCAATGGTGATGACTTTAGTCATCGAGTGCAATTCTGTCAATGGGCATTAACAGAGAATGCGTTGCAGTTCCACCTGTTTACCGATGAAGCGGGTTTCACAAACCACGGGGCAGTGAATCTACGGAACATGCATTACTGGTCCGTGGACAATCCTCGCTGGCTCAGACAAGTAGAGCGACAGCGACCGTGGACTGTAAATGTATGGTGCGGAATCATTGGCGACCACCTCATTGGTCCTCACTTCATTACAGGGGCCCAAACAGCTGCAACATACATCGCGTGTCTACAGAATGATCTGCCAACGTTGCTCGAAAATGTCCCACTGGAAACGCGTCGACGTATGTGGTATCAGTATGATGGTGCACCTGCCCATTCCGCAATTAACACTAGGCTGACCCTTGACAGGATGTTCGACGGGAGTTTCATAGGACGTGGAGGACGCATAAATTGGCCAGCCCGTTCTCCTGATCTTACACCTCTGGACTTCTTTCTGTGGGGTACGTTAAAGGAGAATGAGTACCGTGATGTGCCTACAACCCCAGAGGATATGAAACAACGTATTGCGGCAGCCTGCGGCGACATTACACCAGGTATACTGCGGCGTGTACGACATTCATTACGCCAGAGATTGCAATTGTGTGCAGCAAATGATGGCAACCACATTGAACATCTATTGGCCTGACATGTCAGGACACACACTATTCCACTCCGTAATTGAAAACGGAAACCACGTGTGTACGTGTACCTCACCCCTCATGGAATGTACATGTGCGTCAGTGAAAAAGACCAATGAAAAGGCGTTAGCATGTGGACGTAATGTGCTGTTCCAGTCTCTTCTGTACCTAAGGTCCATCACCGTTCCCTTTGGATCCCTACGTAATTCGGTGCCCTCCGATACACACGATCGAACAGCGGAGGAGTGGTACTCAAGCGTCAACTTTAGGTTACAATATCTCCGGATGTAATTAACATTTTACAATGCAACAAACGGCACTGATTACGTATTTGTTTATATGTTCAGATGTGCTAACAAAACTAACGGGGTTCCATTTTAAAAAACGTAGGTTTGTGTTAAAAAACATACTTCCGTGCATTTTTTTATGGTTTGTATTAACCAATTAGCCCCTCTCCTCACGTTCGATCTGTGGAATCGATTCTTCAGTATTTGATGTGGGTTACGAAATATATCCAGCGGTAACGTTAGGTGACTCACCCTGTATATAACGGCAGAATTCATGTGCTAACAGATGGTGTATCACGTGCACTAACTGCGCATTTGCTTATTTGTATCTGTTGTCATTGTTTTTACAAACGATTCCATGTGCAATTGTTAATAATTTATTTGATAAAAGTAGCACAAATATTGGGATAATTTTATAGGAATTGTCTTGCTACTATGATTTCAACGCTGTCTCCTGATTTTTTGTAGCGCTTTGGAAGCAGGTATAGTGTTTTTGGTGAAAATATATATTTTAGTTTCAAATACAGGCAGAACCTCGCCAAGCTGCTAGTGTCCATGGCCATTTGGTTCCTGAGTTCTAACCCTCTCTCCATGTGATAAATTCTTGCCAACATCCATCGACCGACCAAATACTGAGAGGTAGGTAACCATTCCAGATAGCCACATCTCATCCGTAGAAGCTCTGATGGAACACATCAAGGTGTTAATGGCAGTTAAATATTCCAGTTGCACTTAGAAACTTATAGAAGGATATGAAAGTGATTTCGGGGGCAGTACTTATTGTCTGTGCTTTTCTCTTCTGACGGTATTTCTCGCATGCTGTATAAAACTGTGTAGAGGGACCTTCACTGGTGGGCCAGCGCCAGTAAGAGTGAGGGGCCACAAAGGGAGTCTTTCTCTTGGGATGTAGAAGGCAGTGTCCTTCACGAGCAAGAGAGTGTACCCAGAACCAAGTGAAAGCAGAAGAACCGAGATTTGTGCAGGCGGCCAGGCAGTCGCCAGACTGGCACCAATCCGCAAACCACTAAGGCTGTGGACAATACAGTGGGATGTAGTCGTACTGCTAAAAACGCAGCCCCCACTGTTCTCCCCAGTCTGACCTGTGCGACGATGAGGGGCGTTTGAAAAGTCTGTGCAAAAATAGAAACTAAAAACGTTTTTGGGGTAAACCTTTTTTTATTTTTCGACATAGTCCCCTTTTAGACATATACACTTCGTCCAACGCTGTTCTAATTTGTTGATCCATTCCGAATAATAGTAATTGTCCAAGTCTAGAAAATAGCTATTAGTTGCTGCAGTCACCTCCTCGTTTGAATAAAATCTTTGTCCTGACAGCCATTTCTTCAAATTGGGGAACAAACAGTAGTACGAGAGAGCCAAGTCTGGAGAATAGGGGGCATGTGAAACAAGTTGGAATCCTATTTCCAATAATTTTGCGACAACAACTGCTGAGGTGTGTGCTGGTGCATTGTCGTAATGGAAAAGGACTTTTTTGCGGTCCAATCGCTGCCCTTTTTCTTGCAGCCTGTAATAGTTTTACCCTTTGTTTGATGGTCGATGAGGATTATCCCTTGCGAATCCCAAAAGACAGAAGCCATAAACTTTCGGCCGAAGGAATGGTCTTCGCCTTTTTTGGTGTAGATTCTCCCTTGGTAACCCATTGTTTAGATTGTTCTTTGGTTTCAGTAGTATAGTGATGTATCCATGTTTCATCCACAGTGACGTAACGACGGTCAAAGTCCTGCGGGTTCTTCCTGAATAGCTGCAAACCATCCTTGCAACACTTCACACGATTCCGTTTTTGGTCAAGCGTGAGCAATCGCGAAACTCATTTTGCGGATAGCTTTCTCATGTCCAAATGTTTATGCAAAATATTAAGTACCCGTTCATTCGAGTTGCCCACAGCACTAGAAATCTCACGCACCTTAACCCTTCTCTCATCCATCACCATATCATGGATTTCATTAACGATTTGTGGAGTCGTAACCCCCACAGGGCGTCCAGAACGTTCAGCATCACTTGTGCCCATATGACCACTCCGAAAATTTTGAAACCACTTATAAACTGTTCTAATCGAAGGTGCAAGGTCACCGTAATGTTTATCAAGCTTCTCTTTAGTCTCCTGAGGTGTTTTGCATTTCATAAAGTAATGTTTAATCACCACACGAAATTCTTTTTCGTCCATTTTTTGACAATCACTCGACTTCCTTGATTCACACGAATGCCAAACACAAAGAGATGTACCAATATGGCTGAAACTTGGTGTGTGTTCAGGTCGGCTTGGCAATATTTAACCATTTTATGCTAACAGAGACAGTCTTGTGTTCCATAGCTAACGGCGGGAAAGAATTTAGTAAATATTGAAAAACCCACTGCATCTAGAAAATGTGTGCCAAGGCCGAAATACGTAAAAAATTTAATTTAAATAATTTTCAAAGTCATGAATGTTATTAATCAGTTAGTTTGAATTTATGAGCATGAGAGGGTTGCTGAAGTTCACGTAATTTTGAATGTGCTTAATTCTCTCTAAACGAATTTTTATTACCACACGTAAAAAAAAGGTGTTCTACAACAAAGTTCGTACTGAAAGAGTAAATAACAAAAATATTTAAAGCCATTTCATTTCCATTTTACATAACAATCCATTCATTTTTACATAATAAATATTTTTTTTCATAAAACTGGCGCCCAACAACGTGGGGCTCGAATAGGCAGTGGCCACAAAATACCCATGAGATAATTAGGGAATTATTGTAGTCGAACTTTGTTGGAGAACAATTAATAATTTTTTCATGTCTTGTATGTATTTCCTAACCAATATTCTGTGGTAATACCTGTATTGATTTTTTGCTTGAGAACACTATATACCCAGAGGCAAGCTGAAGAAGAGAGCTCATTACATCAAAAAATTAATTACCTACCACAATACAGGGGGCAGCTGCACCCAAGATAGATCACCAAAAGGTGTAGTTGTCCTGTGAGTAGTAAAGTAGCCTCAGTGATGTGTTCTCGGATCATTAGTGGTGTGCTTGTTGTTAGTGTTCTTTTTTTAAAAAATAACAGGACGTTTGAGTAGTTAGTCATCGTGGTATATAATAAGTGTGTTTCAACAAATAATCATTTCTTGTGTGATTATGTCAGTGAAACCTGAGTGTTAGGATATTTAGTTCAGATTTTGTTTCTTTTGTTGACTATGGTTAGATTGCGTAGTCAGAAAAATATAAACATGGATAATGAACAACAGTTAGCAAGCAGTGATACCGAGTTAGAAAGTGGGGCACAAAGTAATGTTAGTGGCGTAGTTCAGGAAGTACAATGTGAGAATCTGGGGGCAGAAGGACAAGAAATGTTGACACTGCCAGCCAGTGATTCAGTTGAAAGTAGAAATACTGTGTCACACAAAAGCACTAGACACGGACCAGAGAGTGGTGAGGTGTCAGAAGTGCAATCATTAAGAGTTATGTTCGAGCGCATGCTCAATTTCCAAGCTACGTTTGTGCATGAACAAGCAAAGCGTGACCAGAGATTGGTAGCTGAATTTGCACGTATGCAAGCAGAACGCGATAGAGAACTTGATGCTATGCATGCAGAACGAGAAACTGAACGTGATGCTAAACAAGCAGAGCGTGATCGATGCCAGTATGAGAGAGACTTGCAGTTAATGCAATCTTTGGAAGCTATGCAAAGTGGGATTGTTAGTTTGAGACAAAACTATGAAGCCATACTCAAAGCGGTGCAAGAACTGAGCGAAAGAGTAGATAATATCCAGGTGGCTAACGCCAGTATCGTAAATGAAATCAGTGTGGTGGCTAACAGGATGGAAAAATTAGAAATTGACACAAGTCAAACAATAGATCAGAAAATGTCCGAACAGGCGAACAAAACTGAAATGGAATTTGCCGCGATTGAGGCCAAAGAGTTGGGCTCCAGTGCGGAAGTCCAGAGCCTAGGAGGGGTGGTGCACACTGACATTCCGCTGTGGCAGCGGAGTGTCAACCGTCGTCTTGCGGAGATGGAAGGCAGTTTGTTGCACGACGACGGACAGGCATGTGTGACGCCAGCCAGGTCCTTTTTTTTTTTTTTTTTTTTTTTTTTTAAAGGACTTGTAGTCCGGGGTGATATATTACAATACAGCATCACCGGTCTATTGCGGTCTAACTGTGTTGGTGAGGCAGTAAATTTCCACAGCGCAGTGACTGCGTCACTGCAATTCACTTTGGAGGTGTGACGGTGGGACTTGTAGTCCCGTACCACCCTCTGACGGTGATAGTACTACATGAGTCAGGCAGAAAATTTAGCCTAACATGGGCAGGTGAAGGTGAGATGAGCCAGGTCCAATAATGATAGGCATATAAATACAGCAGTGAAAAATTGCGACTGCGAGACAGAATAGGCAACCAATGTTAGCGAAACAAATAAATGTCACTCCAAAATAGCGATTGAAGAAAGTCTGATTAAAAACCGACAGTTCCAGATCTTTACAACGGAGAAGAAATCTGTTCACCATGTAGTATTTGTTAAGGGATTTACAAACATTTTGTCTAGTGTTTGGAGTCATACACAGAAAATACAGTACGTTATGTCTTACATACAAAGAGGTGCTGCATTATGGGCAACTGAAGCAGCTGATAGTTGCGACACATATGAGCAATTTGAAAAGGCATTCTTGGCCAAATATTGGTCAACATGTATTCAGGAGAGATTACGGAAGGAGGTATATAATCCAGAGCCGTATTCTCCACGATTAGGCAATGTGCGAAAATATTTTGAGAAATACATTAATAAGACCCGTTACCGGGACGAGCCGATTTTATCCCGGGATTTGATCAGACATTTGAAATCACACTTGCCGATACACGTAAAGGAAAAACTTATACACGTACCGGAGAACGACATGGAACATTTCTTGTCTGTTCTGGACTCAATTGACCTGATTCAGGAGGATGTTAAGGCAGCCTCTGAACATGCTAGAAGTAATGGAAACGGTTACAGAAATGGTCGAAATAACACGCCTCCACCAAATAATGGAAACGGCGGAGGTAACAATAGGAGACAAGATTATGTACAAAACGGGAATAGAGGTAGAGACCGGAACGGCAATAGTCCGCCGATGAACAATGACCGGAAAAGGAGGTTCGATGACCGATATGAAACTGGCCCACCAAGCAATAGTAGATGGAAAAATGCCAGGGGGCCGAGGAACACCAATACCTATAACGATGCAAACCGAACTTGGCCACAGAACCAGAGACCCAGTCCGGACCGGCAAAACAGTGAAAGGTATGACAATGACCGACCGCCATCACAAAATGCGCCAATTGCGCAACCGCGGCGACCGACGCAACACAACTTACACATAGTGGAGGTCAGCGACACAGATGCTACTAACTAAACATGACCTCGATATGCGCCGGTGGTCCCATCTCTCGGACTTTGCGCGGACTTTTCAAACGCGACAGGTTAACGAGAAAAACTTGACTAGTAGTGAGAGGGATTTCAAATAAATGCTACTCGGGGTGTGCAAAAGTATAAGCTCCAGCCGCAGATAACGTCTCCAGAAAGCATACCGAAAACACCATTAATTATACTGCGTGGCTGGAGCCCGCCAAGTTGACGCCAAGAGAGTAGGACGTGTTCCTTCCTTTTTGATTCCCACGATGGCGAAATCGCGATGACGGGAGAAGCACTTTCTGTGATTGGTACACCGCTTGTGACGTAGGGTACGAGTTTCACCTTTTAGACTCTGAACTTGATCGAGAGACCAGATTTTAGAGAGCCACAGGAGGGAGAATGAAGGACATTACAATAGTATACCATAACCTTGTGTTGGTGGCAAATCGGATGATTAGATGGTAATTTTAAGTACATTAAACACTGTCACCGGTTGTGGAGGAGTGTGTTTTATGGACATTCTCTAAGTTACGGGTGTAGAATACAGAACAGAACTATCACAGACATTCGGGTTTGAGCAGGCAGGTTCCGTCGTTCACGCAACTTTCGGTCGCGGAGTCCACAACAGCATTCATTCAGGTTCAGACTTTCAGATCTAGAGATTCGGAGACGGAAGAACTCAGCGGATCATACAGTCAACTGCCGGCCACTGTGGCCAAGCGGTTCTAGGCGCTTCAGGCCGGAACCGCGATGCTGCTACGGTCGCAGGTTCGAATCCTGCCTCGGGCATGGATGTGTGTGATGTCCTTAGATTAGTTAGGTTTAAGTAGTTCTAAGTCTAAGGGACTGATGAACTCAGTCCCATACTGCTCAGAGCCATACAGTCAACTGGCAGAGACGGAGGGCCCCTGAAGTTAAGCCACTACGATTCGACGCCAACCGCCGCTGCTTACGGTGAGAATAGATTGCAGCACCAGCATGACATGGCTTAGACAGGCATGATAACTTGTTAACACATAGATGTGGCGAACCCTCTACGCTCCCTTTGCCCCAATAAGATCCTTTTCTTCATTTGCTGCCATTCACACACCTTGCAATCACCGGTTACTTGTCACATAACGTGGAAATTTAGTAATAATGATAGCAAATCATCAAGAGCAAATTTCCACCCCCGTCCATCTCAAAACCCGGTCAAAAACTATTTATTGTAATAAGTGTGACTCCATTACTATGTGACCTGGAACTGTGTAGCAATGAATGTTTAACCTCGTCAAGATTTAATATGTCAATTTGGAAATAGATTACGAATATATTCTATTCAACGATTTTCCTTTCGTAATCTATGAATCCCGTGTCCATGGGAAGGACTGGTAGAATTTTTAGTGCTCAGGGCCCCATAACAGGTCACATTGGATCAAATTCCGATGCGTAACTTAATTAATCGGCACTGTTTTCCGAAGAGTGAACTGTCGTCGTAATCGTAATCGTAATCGTACTGGCCAAATCAGTCAGGTTTAAAAACAAACTACTCGATGGATCTCGCAATTAACATCTGAGCTCACCCCTCGGCTTGATGCGGCCATTCGGTTCTCGCTTACTTGGCTGACTCTGGCCCGGCCATAACCTCTCAGCTTGGCAGGTGTATTCTGTTTAACTAAAACCTCTCACTCCTGTGTCAGCTCATGTATAATGCCTACTGCTTGTAATGCCACAAACGCATGGCAGAGGCTACGTTACATTACACCACTGATTCGGGTCTTTTTCCCCTTCCATTCACATGTCGAGAGTGGAAAGAATAATTGTTTAAATGTCTCAATGCGCGCTGTAATTAATCTAATGTTGTCCTCGTGATCCCTACAGGAGCGATACATAGGGGCCTGTAGTATATTCTCAGATTTATCACTTACAATTGTTTCTAGAAATTTTCTAAGTAGGCCTTAACTGGATATTATGCGTCTGTCTTCAATCATCTGGCAATTCAGTTCTTTTAGCATCTTCTTTGACACTCTCCCATAGGTAAGACAAACCTGTCATCAAATGTGCTGTCGTTCTCTGTATCCGTGGAAAAACCCCTTAGACTTATTTCGTACAGGTCCCATACACTCGAGTGATATTTTAGGCTGAGCTGCACGAGTGATTTGTAAGCAATCTCCTTTGTATACTGATTGCATTTCCCTAGCATTCCACCAACAAACCCAAGTCTGCTACTTGCTTTACCCACGACTGAGCGTGTGTGTTCTGTTCATTGTCCATTCTTACGAAGTATTAAAAACTGGTATTTGCACGAATTGACGGATTCCAAATGTGATTCAGGGTTATTACATTAAAAGGATACTACGTTGTTTCGTTTCCTAAAGCACACAGTTTTACGTTTCTCAACGTTTAAAGCAATTTGACAATCTTTGCACCGCTTTGAAATCTTATCAAGATCTGACTGAGCATTTGCGCATCTTCTCTCAAACAGTACTTCATTACAGATAACTGTATCATCTTCGAAAAGTCTGAGGTTTCTATAAATGCCGTCCGCAAGGTCATTAAAATAAAACATGAACAGCATGTGTCCCGACACACTTCCCTGGGGCGCAATCGAATTTACTTCTACGCCTGTCGATGACACTCCATCCAAGATTAATTGCTGAAGCATCCCTACCAAAAATTCCTCAGTTCATTTCACGAGTGTACCGTGAATATCAGGAATCCGATAAAACATCAAATCTCCAACGTCGAAGCAGCCGGAAAAAGATCCCACAAGAAAGGGACCAACGACGACTGAAGAGAATCGTTCAACGTGACAGAAGTGCAACCCTTCCGCAAATTGCTGGAAATTTCAATGCTGGGTCATCAAGTGTCAGTGTGCGAACCATTCAACGAAATATCATCGATATGGGCTTTCGGAGACGAAGGGCCACTCGTGTATCCTTGATGACCGCACGACACAAAGCTTTACGCTTCGTCTGGGCCCGTCAACACCGACATTGGAGTGTTGATGACTGGAAACATGTTTCCTAGTTGAACGAGACCCGTTTCAAATTGTACAGAGCGGATGGACGTGTACGGGTATGGGGAGAACCTCATGAGTGCATGAACCCTGAATGTCAATTGGGAACTCTTCAAGCTGGTGGAGGCTCTGTAATGGTATGGGGCGTGTGCAATTGGAGTGATATGGGACCCCTGATACGGCTAGATACGAATCTGACAGGTGACAAGTACGTAAGCGTCCTGTCTGATCATCTGCATCCATTCGTATCCATCATGCATTCCGACTGACTTGGACAATTCCAGCAGGACAATGCGGCACCCCACACGCCCAATTCTCCTACAGAGTGGCTCCAGGAACATTCTTGTGAGTTTAAACACTCCCGCTGGCCATCAAACTCCCCAGACATTAACATTATTGAGCATATCTCGGATTTCTTGCAAAGTGCTGTTCAGAAGAAATCTCCACGCCTTCGTACTTTTAGGGATTTATGGACAGTCCTGCTGGATTCATGGTGACAGTGTTTCCTCCAGCCTCTCTCTACAGTTTTTGCCCTCTACAGCTCCCTCTAGTACCATGGAAGTCATTCCCTCATGTCTTAGCAGATGTCCTATCATCCTGTCCCTTCTCCTTATCAGTGTTTTCCACATATTCCTTTCCTCTCCGATTCTGCGTAGAACATCCTCATTCCTTACCTTATCAGTCCCCCTACCTTTCAACATTCGTCTATGGCACCACATCTCAAATGCTTCGATTCTCTTCTGTTCCGGTTTTCCCACAGTCCATGTTTCACAACCATACAATGCTGTACTCCAGATGTACATCCTCAGAAATTTCTTCCTCAAATTAAGGCCCGTATTTGATATTAGTAGACTTCTCTTGGCCAGAAATGCCTTTTTTGCCATAGCGAGTCTGCTTTTGATGTCCTCCTTGCTCCGTCCGTCATTGGTTATTTTAGTGCCTAGGTAGCAGAATTCCTCAACTTCATTGACTTCGTGACCATCAATCCTGATGTTAAGTTTCTCGCTGTTCTCATTTCTACTACTTCTCATTACCTTCGTCTTTCTCCGATTTACTCTCAAACCATACTGTGTACTCATTAGACTGTTCATTCCGTTCAGCAGATCATTTAATTCTTCTTCACTTTCACTCAGGATAGCAATGTCATCAGCGAATCGTATCATTGATATCCTTTCACCTAGTATTTTAATTCCACTCTTGAACCTTTCTTTTATTTCCATCATTGCTTCCTCGATGTACAGATTGAAGAGTAGGGGCGAAAGGCTACAGCCTTGTCTTACACCCTTCTTAATACGAGCACTTCGTTCTTGATCGTCCACTCTTATTATTCCCTCTTGGTTGTTGTACATATTGTATATGACCCGTCTCTCCCTACAGCTTACCCCTACTTTTTTCAGAATCTCGAACAGCTTGCACCATTTTATATTGTCGAACGCTTTTTGCAGGTCGACAAATCCTATGAAAGTGTCTTGATTTTTCTTTAGCCTTGCTTCCATTATTAGCCGTAACGTCAGAATTGCCTCTCTCGTCCCTTTACTTTTCCTAAAGCCAAAATGATCGTCACCTAGCGCATTCTCAATTTTCTTTTCCATTCTTCTGTATACTATTCTTGTAAGCAGCTTCGATGCATGAGCTGTTAAGCTGATTGTGCGATAATTCTCGCACTTGTCAATTCTTGCCGTCTTCGAAATTGTGTGGATGATGCTTTTCCGAAAGTCAGATGGTATGTCGCTAGACTAATATATTCAACACACCAACGTGAATAGTCGTTTTGTTGCCACTTCCCCCAATGATTTTAGAAATTCTGATGGAATGTTATCTATCCCTTCTGCCTTATTTGACCGTAAGTCCTCCAAAGCTCTTTTAAATTCCGATTCTAATACTGGATCCCCTATCTCCTCTAAATCGACTCCTGTTTCTTCTTCTATCACATCAGACAAATCTTCACCCTCACAGAGGCTTTCAATGTATTCTTTCCACCTATCTGCTCTCTCCTCAGCATTTAACAGTGGAATTCCCGTTGCACTCTTAATGTTACCACCGTTGCTTTTAATGTCACCCAGGTTGTTTTGATTTTCCTGTATGCTGAATCTGTCCTTCCGACAATCATATCTTTTCGATGTCTTCACATTTTTCCTGCAGCCATTTCGTCTTAGCTTCCCTGCACTTCCTATTTATTTCATTCCTCAGCGACTTGTATTTCTGTATTCCTGATTTTCCCGGAACATGTTTGTACTTCCTCCTTTCATCAATCAACTGAAGTATTTCTTCTGTTACCCATGGTTTCTTCGCAGCTACCTTCTTTGTACCTATGTTTTCCTTCCCAACTTCTGTGATGGCCCTTTTTAGAGATGTCCATTCCTCTTCAACTGCACTGCCTACTGCGCTATTCCTTATTGCTGTATCTATAGCGTTAGAGAACTTCAAATGTATCTCGTCACACCTTAGTAATTCCGTATCCCACTTCTTTGCGTATTGATTTTTCCTGATTAATGTCTTGAACTTCCGCCTATTCTTCATCACTACTATATTGTGATCTGAGTCTATATCTGCTCCTGGGTACGCCTTACAATCCAGTATCTGATTTCGGAATCTCTGTCTGACCATGATGTAATCTAATTGATATCTTCCCGTACCTCCCGGCGTTTTCCAAGTATACCTCCTCCTCTTGTGATTCTTGAACAGGGTATTCGCTATTACTAGCTGTGTAGTGTGTATTGAAACGGGGACCTAGAAACGATGGAGCGGCTTCGTCCCCACTGTAGTTCTCAGTGGTTCACAACCCCACAACAGACTGCAGCAGTCCACTCAACCCAAGGCCGCCCCACACCGAACCCAGGGTTACTGTGCGCTTCCGCTCCCGGTTGACCCCCTCCCCCCTCCGAGAACGTCTCATACCAAATGCGTGTAACCCCAAACGTTTGCGTTGAATAGTAATTATGGTGTACCCAAACGTGGTGACAGTGTTTGCACACCAGTCGCCGACATAGTGTAGCTGAGGCGGAATAAGTGGAACCAGCCGCATTCGCCGAGTCAGATGGAAAACTGCCTTAAAACTATCCACAGGCTGGCCAGCACACCGTACCTCGACACTAATCCACCGGGCGGATTCGTGCCAGGGACTGGCACGCCACGCCGCTCGGGAAGCAGCGCGTTAGATCGCGCGGCTAGGCGGGCAGTCTGCTTCAGACATTAGTCGAATCCATTCCGCGCCGTGTTGCGGCACTTCTGCGTGCTCGCGGGGACCCCACACGATTTTAGGGGGATATACCAGTTTCTATGAGCCTCATTCTGCCAACGGCCTTGTCAAAGAGGGGTGGGAAATTGCCCCTAAAGGCGGAAGAATCAGCAATGATCAACGACATGAGGATGCAGAAGGCAATGGAAACCACTGCGTTAAAGACACGTAACGTGTATCCACAGGACATGTGGCCTGTAATTGAAGAACTGTCATCATGATCTCTCCATTGGCAAAAGATTCCGGAATAGTCCCCCATCGGATCTCCGGGAGGGGACTGCCAAGGGGGAGTTTACCATGAGAAAAAGATTGAATAATCAACGAAAGGATAACGTTCTACGAGTCGGGGCGTGGAATGTCAGAAGCTTGAACGTGGTAGGGAAACTAGAAAATCTGAATAGGGAAATGCAAAGGCTCAATCTAGATATAGTAGGGGTCAGTGAAGTGAAGTGGAAGGAAGACAAGGATTTCTGGTCAGATGAGTATCGGGTAATATCAACAGCAGCAGAAAATGGTATAACAGGTGTAGGATTCGTTATGAATAGGAAGGTAGGGCAGAGGGTGTGTTACTGTGAACAGTTCAGTGACCGGGTTGTTCTAATCAGAATCGACAGCAGACCAACACCGACAACGATAGTTCAGATATACATCCCGACGTCGCAAGCTGAAGATGAACAGATAGAGAAAGTGTATGAGGATATTGAAAGGGTAATGCAGTATGTAAATGGGTACGAAAATCTAATAATCATGGGCGACTGGAATGCAGTTGAAGGGGAAGGAGTAGAAGAAAAGGTTACAGGAGAATATGGGCTTGGGACAAGGAATGAAAGAGGAGAAAGACTAATTGAGTTCTGTAACAAGTTTCCGCTAGTAATAGCGAATACCCTGTTCAAGAATCACAAGAGGAGGAGGCATACTTGGAAAAGGCCGGGAGATACGGGAAGATTTCAATTAGATTACATCATGGTCAGACAGAGATTCCGAAATCAGATACTGGATTGTAAGGCGTACCCAGGAGCAGATATAGACTCAGATCACAATATAGTAGTGATGAAGAGTAGGCGGAAGTTCAAGACATTAATCAGGAAGAATCAATACGCAAAGAAGTGGGATACGGAAGTACTAAGGTATGACGAGATACGTTTGAAGTTCTCTAACGCTATAGGTACAGCAATAAGGAATAGCGCAGTAGGCAGTGCAGTTGAAGAGGAATGGACATCTCTAAAAAGGGCCATCACAGAAGTTGGGAAGGAAAACATAGGTACAAAGAAGGTAGCTGCGAAGAAACCATGCGTAACAGAAGAAATACTTCAGTTGATTGATGAAAGGAGGAAGTACAAACATGTTCCGGGAAAATCAGGAATACAGAAATACAAGTCGCTGAGGAATGAAATAAATAGGAAGTGCAGGGAAGCTAAGACGAAATGGCTGCAGGAAAAATGTGAAGACATCGAAAAAGATATGATTGTCGGAAGGACAGACTCAGCATACAGGAAAGTCAAAACAACCTGGGTGACATTAAAAGCAACGGTGGTAACATTAAGAGTGCAACGGGAATTCCACTGTTAAATGCTGAGGAGAGAGCAGATAGGTGGAAAGAATACATTGAAAGCCTCTGTGAGGGTGAAGATTTGTCTGATGTGATAGAAGAAGAAACAGGAGTCGATTTAGAAGAGATAGGGGATCCAGTATTAGAATCGGAATTTAAAAGAGCTTTGGAGGACTTACGGTCAAATAAGGCAGAAGGGATAGATAACATTCCATCAGAATTTCTAAAATCATTGGGGGAAGTAGCAACAAAACGACTATTCACTTTGGTGTGTAGAATATATTAGTCTGGCGACATACCATCTGACTTTCGGAAAAGAATCATCCACACAATTCCGAAGACGGCAAGAGCTGACAAGTGCGAGAATTATCGCACAATCAGCTTAAAAGCTCATGCATCGAAGCTGCTTACAAGAATAATATATAGAAGAATGGAAAAGAAAATTGAGAATGTGCTAGGTGACGATCATTTTGGCTTTAGGAAAAGTAAAGGGACGAGAGAGGCAATTCTGACGTTATGGCTAATAATGGAAGCAAGGCTAAAGAAAAATCAAGACACTTTCATAGGATTTGTCGACCTGCAAAAGCGTTCGACAATATAAAATGGTGCAAGCTGTTCGAGATTCTGAAAAAAGTAGGGGTAAGCTATAGGGAGAGACGGGTCATATACAATATGTACAACAACCAAGAGGGAGTAATAAGAGTGGACGATCAAGAACGAAGTGCTCGTATTAAGAAGGATGTAAGACAAGGCTGTAGGCTTTCGCCCCTACTCTTCAATCTGTACATGGAGGAAGCAATGATGGAAATAAAAGAAAGGTTCAAGAGTGGAATTAAAATACTATGTGAAAGGATATCAATGATACGATTCGCTGATGACATTGCTATCCTGAGTGAAAGTGAAGAAGAATTAAATGATCTGCTGAACGGAATGAACAGTCTAATGAGTACACAGTATGGTTTGAGAGTAAATCGGAGAAAGACGAAGGTAATGAGAAGTAGTAGAAATGAGAACAGCGAGAAACTTAACATCAGGATTGATGGTCACGAAGTCAATGAAGTTAAGGAATTCTGCTACCTAGGCAGTAAAATAACTAATGACGGACGGAGCAAGGAGGACATCAAAAGCAGACTCGCTATGGCAAAAAAGGCATTTCTGGCCAAGAGAAGTCTACTAATATCAAATACGGGCCTTAATTTGAGGAAGAAATTTCTGAGGATGTATGTCTGGAGTACAGCATTGTATGGTAGTGAAACATGGACTGTGGGAAAACCGGAACAGAAGAGAATCGAAGCATTTGAGATGTGGTGCTATAGACGAATGTTGAAAATTAGGTGGACTGATAAGGTAAGTTTTGTGGCGGCGTTCGTAGCGACAAGCAATTCGCTGTAGAAACGGCTTACGAAGTCACCGCCACACTTTTAATAGCGGGCCGACCGGTCCGCTGGAACAGTGAACAGAAAGATGAAAACCCTAACACTCTGATTAAATAAAAGTCGGTACTTATCTTTATTAACGAAGATACAGCAACACAGTAGTGAACTCCGTGTCTACAGAAATCTGTCTAGTTCGAGTCGGAGCGGCTAGGTCAGCGTCGGCTGACGACAAACAACAACTCTGCTGCGATGAACACACAACTGACTAGCAAGTACACAATTCGGTGGCGAGTATACAACTGAGCGGCGAATACAGAACTGTCCTAGCGCTCGCGACTCCAGCGCTTAAGAACCCAGAAGCCAGCGGTGGCGCGCGCAGACTTGCGGCGATTTCCTGTCTCGCTGGCGCAGCTTATGCGGACGGCGTCCGGACTTTGATGCTGCCAACCTTTTTGGCAGCGGGCTCGGGTGGCATTACTGGCTAGGATATAACAGTAAGGAATGAGGAGGTTCTACGCAGAATCGGAGAGGAAAGGAATATGTGGAAAACATTGATAAGGAGAAGGGACAGGATGATAGGACATCTGCTAAGACATGAGGGAATGACTTCCATGGTACTAGAGGGAGCTGTAGAGGGCAAAACCTGTAGAGGAAGAGAGAGATTGGAATACGTCAAGCAAATAATTGAGGACGTAGGTTGCAAGTGCTACTCTGAGATGAAGAGGTTAGCACAGGAAAGGAATTCGTGGCGGGCCGCATCAAACCAGTCAGTAGACTGATGACAAAAAAAAAAAAAAAAAAAAAAAAAAAAAAAAAAAAAAAAAAAAAAAAAAAAAAGAGCGCTCAGCTATGATCTACTCTCCGTTCAATCTTTCGACCAACTTTGTTGTATGGGAGCGATAGGTGAGTGGATTCAGGTTACCTCATCAATAAGGTTAAGGTTACGGATATGAAAGTAGCTAGTATGATTGCAGGTACTAGTAGACGGGAACAATGGCAGGAGGGTGTCCACAATGAGGAAATCAAAGAGAAACTGGGAATGAACTCTATAGATGCCGGCCGTGGTGGTCTAGCGGTTCTAGGCGCTCAGTCCGGAACCACGCGACTGCTACGGTCGCAGGTTCGTATCAGCCTCGGGCATGGATGTGTGTGATGTCCTTAGGTTAGTTAGGTTTAAGTAGTTCTAAGTTCTAGGGGACTGATGACGACAGATGTTAAGTCCCATAGTGCTCAGAGCCATTTTTTGAACTCTATAGATGTAGCAGTCAGGGAGAACTGGCTTAGATGGTGGGGTCATGTTACACGCATGGGAGAAGCAAGGTTACACAAGAGACTCATGGGTTCAGCAGTAGAGGGTAGGAGGAGTCGGGGTGGACCAAGGAGAAGGTACCTGGATTCGGTTAAGAATGATTTTGAAGTAATAGGCTTAATATCAGAAGAGGCACCAATGTTAGCACTGAATAGGGGATCATGGAGGAATTTTATAAGGGGGACTATCCTCCAGACTGAACGCTGAAAGGCATAGTCAGTCTTAAATGATGATGATGATGATACCAGTGTATATACAAATGACGTAGAAGGTAACGTCGGAAGTTCCACGAGGCACATCGCGGATGATGCTGGTGTGTAAAGAGAAGTTGCGACTCTAGAAAATTGTAGCTAAATGCAGGGAGACCTGCACAGAATCGACGCTCGATGTAGGGGGTGGCTATTGACTTTCAACATAAACAAATGTAAAGTATTGCGAATACACAGAGAAAAAGAACCTTATTGTATGATCACACCGTTACAGAACTATCACTGGAAGCAGTTACTCCCATAAAACACTCAGCAGTATGCATATGGAGCAGTTTGAATTGGAACGACCACATACAATTAGTCCAGGGGTACGCAGTTGCCTGACAGATTCACTGGAAGAAACTACAGGAAATATAGTCTATCAACAAAGAAGTAGCTTACAAAACATTCGTTCAATCAGTACTTGAATATTGCTTGCAGTATGAGATCTGTATCATATAGGACTGACAGAAGAAATAGAGAACATCCAAAGAAGAGCAGCGCGTTCCGCTACAGGTTAATTTAGTAAGCCTGAAAGCGTCACGGAAATGCTCAGTCAGCTCCAGTGGCAGACGCTCTAATGCGTCTCAGTGTGGTGAACTATTTAAATTTCAAGAGCATACGTTCCGAGAAAAACCATCCAACATATTGTTTCCTCCGACATGTATCTCGCGAAAAGACCACGAAGGCCCTTCCCGCGAACGATACGGGATTGGAACAGGGAAAGGGGGACGTGACAGTGATACCCAAAGTATCCATCGGCACGCATCGTAAGGTGACTTCCAGAGTATAGATGTAGTTGGTTAGGTTATCTCTGAACTGCTTGTTAAATATCTGCATACTTTGCTCGAGATGTGTGCGTCTTCGCCCTTGCGATAGTATTCTTCCGCACGGCAAAATGGAAACTCATAGCTTACTCAATTTTGACTAAATGGAAGCTGATTACAGTAACGGATGATATCTTTCGAATCTGTCGTGCTGTAGATTCAAAGTTACCAGCCTCTTCCTAATCATAAAACAGTTACTGTCTACTTAAACGTTGCGCAGTGAGAACTTAGTATTCAAATTGCCTATTGCGAAATTTCCTCAAGTTTGTTTTTCACTGAAGACTCTCGTGGGCTTGTAAATCAACTATATTCTTTCGATAACAATACGTGTATATATTCCTTTCTGCATTATTTCCGGCCCGAGTGGCCGAGCGGTTCTAGGCGCTACAGTCTGGAACCGCGCGACCGCTACGGCCGCAGGTTCGAATCCTGCCTCGGGTATGGATGTGTGTGATGTCCTTAGGTTAGTTAGGTTTAAGTAGTTCTAAGTTCTAGGGGACTGATGACCTCAGCACTTAAGTCCCATAGTGCTCAGAGCCATTTGAATCATTTTTTGCATTATTTCCGCCTAAATAAGGCATTTCTCTGTTAGTTGTCCATGACACAGTGCGATGGTGCTTTGCCGCCATATTGTTTTAACGCGTTGATTCCAATTCATGGCCCGTGAACATTCTTACGCATCAGAGACCGAAAGGTAGACCGACAGCTGTAGTTACGGCGACCGATACTTATTACATGTGCGGCGGACCAATCTGGCACCTTTCTGAGATATTAGGTGGAAATAGTATTCATAAATTATGTGTTTATTTTTGATGGGTCAGTTTATCTTTCCTGCTAAGAATCAATGACTACATGATAGAGAGGCATCCTTATGGGGACTGCTGGACGCTATAAGCAGAAAGCAAACTTTATTTAATTCTAGATCGGTTTGTTGATGCGTGATTAACATTCTGCTTGTAACCTCCCCCCTCACTTACCGACCTTAATGACAGTGAGAAATTAAACCGCGTGTACCTAATGGAAATTTGGGAAAAGCAATCGTCACCGAAGTTAATCTATCGGTAAAGAGGGAGGAAAGGGTTACATCTAAATGAAAGGAAAAATGCAAATGAAACTGGTGGAAATCAATTTTGAAAAGGGGTAAAGTTAATAAAGAAAGTAAATGTGCGGCCGTTACGTTAACAATTAACTAGCGGTAATTAGATATTTGAGATTTGGGGAAATCACGGTCGCCAGTCCTAAGGACAATTACTATAGTAACTGAAAAAGAAAGGTTATTACACATATAATTAGCACTAGAAGCGTGGCAACTGAAGGTTGACACGTGTAGTGTGAAAACTGAAAGTTTGTCAGAAGTAATAAATTTCGCTACACTTAATTTAGCAAAAGAATTAATGAAACCGGAAAATCGAAAGTTAATTTAGTGACTGAAGTTAATAGTGAGCTTTCTTTCTGAAGCACATCGAAATCCAGTAAAATACAGTTAGTCTTGGACTACCTCAACAATCGTTTCAAAAGCTACTTGAATCTACGCAATTTAGAAATAAGAGATTTAACTTTGATCTTGAATTAAATGATTCTGAACAATTAACAATAGTAAAATTTAGTACGTACCAAGCTGAGCTGCAGTCACAGGTAAGCTAAAATATGCTAACAAAACTCGCACTTTAAATTTGTGCTCGTGTAACCTAAATATTGTAGCCAGCTACTGAACTTTGAAATTAAAGCAGTGAAATCTAATTATATTATTTTAATGCTGGCGCTTGAATTTCAACGACACTCGGGTTCATTTCGGAAAAGGAAGGGACCCTGCTTGGCAATGCAATTGGGACAATGAGCAACAAAGGTTCATGCTAAGTTGCTGTAATTTTGCGAGGCAAATGGAACAATTTGAAAAGCTGAGGTCTGCCATACAGTTCTGAAACTTTACGTGGTTTTAGTCTTCCTTGTTGGTTGATTGAAGGTTTGTAGCCGTCGATCGAGGAGGTGGCGACAGTCACTCATTGTCGGCCGTCGCTGTTGCAGAAGCTGGATGTTGGCGCGCCTTCTTCTCGACACGGTCACCAGGCGAAACGGGCTCTTGATGTGCGCCAGCTAATGCTTCCCGTCCGCGACACCATGTCAGAAACTATCATCGCGAGTCGAGCGCAATTACATGCTGCCAAACCCCGAAAGCGCGGCAACTCGCGAGAGCGTCACACAACACCTGCTCCACTCGCTACTCCCGCCAGACTCTCACTGTTCTGCTCGCGCTCCACGCGGCAGAGTTAACACTACCAAAGATCCTACAC
The DNA here is from genome assembly GCF_023864345.2 of Schistocerca serialis cubense. NCBI lineage: Eukaryota > Metazoa > Arthropoda > Insecta > Orthoptera > Acrididae > Schistocerca > Schistocerca serialis. Next base: position 184,359,202 of record NC_064641.1, read on the forward strand.
ACTTTGATTCTTCACACGACCTGTCGACGTAATCGTTTGATAGCAGTTTTCCCTAGGCAAGACCCAGCGTAAAAATACAAATAGTGTTTACGAAACAAACCAATTATACATCGACATGAGTGCATAAATATATATATATACAAACAGTAAAACAATTACAATATATAAAGAGACAGAAATGTCATATCTTGAGGTAACAAAACAAAGGAAAACAAATTATAGTACAATAGATGGAAATAGGAGGATATGCATTTCCGGCGTTACACGTGCCCCACATTGTCTGAGGATGTTCGTGGAACGTAAACAGACTCAGAAAATGTCCCAAAAAAGAAACAGCGGAAATGCATATGCTCCAAACATCAACAAAAGTTAGCATTCGTCTAATTAACCATAAATCAATTTTTAGACCATAATAATTGAGTGGAGACACTCCTAATCTTATTCCACTCTGTCACCTTGCACAAAATAAAACAGGTTGACAACATATTAAAATTCATAGAAAATATAGAAAATGTTTTAGCTATTCCAAAATCGTCAAAATCCGTAACACAATCATGAAATGGAATACTATTTACATGGTCATAAAAACAGGTAGATCAAAATACGCAAATTAATTATTAATTACATAGAATACACATTTTATATAAACTTTTCATAATTAATATTCTCGTCACGAGAATCTATTTAACGCTAAACAAGAAAATAATGTACAGCAGATCGACAAAAACATAAATATTAACAGCAGAATTCTTTCAGCTGTCCAGGAAGAAAAACAACTCCGCCTTCCGTACTCGCAAGTACAAAGTATGCCGACAGCGGCACAAGAGCCGACAGCGGTTCCGCCCCGCCAGTATTGTTGCGCCCGCCTGTGCGGCACGCTTGATCTCACTCGCCTGTGTAACGGCATTTCCAGAACGTCCGTTTCACTGAATTCTTTCGGTAAAACTCACTCCCGAGTAATCTCAAGGAGTCCATAAACACTATCACAGTGGATAACTCAACACTGTCCATCATCACATATGTACAAGCCTGAAACTTAAAACAGCGTCTAAGTACATCGGCAATGACTAGTAAAACACATATTCATGGAATCTTACAGCTAGTTGCAAAACCATATTTACATTGCTTAATCTACTGTGACTCAGCTGAAAACTTAAACTAGCAGCTTGGATTTTTAAATTGATTAATATTCAGTAACTCTTAAATCATTTAATCAACATAAATTACTTATTAATTACAACTTCTTTAATGACCTCTAGGTCAGGCAAAAGCATCGCCACATGGCACATCCTTAAATCTTACACTCTATATCTACATACTGTACAAATTACCCTATCTGTGGTACTAATCAATCCTTGGTTGGTACAATTTCAGGTCTACAATGTTTCGTATACCTAATAGCTTTCCAGAGCTTGGATACTCTAAGCAATAAGCATTTGTGTGAGGTATACCAATGACTTTATATGGTCCATTATAAACAAACTTAAATTTAGAGATTTCATTGTCTATCTCGCTCGATTTCTCATGAGCTTTTACAAGTACTAAGTCTCCGATTGCAAACTTAGCAAAACGCGCTTTAGCGTCATGACGACGTATGCGAGCATCGGCTTTAAGCTTCATTACTTCTCGCAAACGATCTTTTTTCACACCAATACTAATGTCAATCCGTGGAGGGAATTTGATTATCTCTTCCAATTCACTTTCTACACTTTTGTCAATGCCGAAATTCCTCACATTACAGTAGTTCAAATTCATACCTACGTCAATAGCATCCGGCCAATTAACAATGTGTATAGGCTGGTATTGCCTATGCACACCGTCTCCTGTCTCGTCAAAACTAACTACTATTGTTTTATCTTGTGACGTACATGTCAAAGTTTTGCTTTCGCAATTAATCACTGCACGGTACTTTAATAGCCAATCTAACCCGATAATTACTTCCGTAGTTAAGTCTGGCACGACGACAAACTCTTGTTCAAATCGTGCCCCACATATCTCGAAGTTGACAAAAATCTGTTTTGTGACCGGTTTACTGGCCTTCCCAGTAGCACCGATAATTTTCACTCCTGTTACTGGCATAACTACGATGCCAGGTCTGTCTTTCAGTAACTCAAATATTTTCCCAGACACAGCACTCAATTCTGCACCGGTGTCAATCAACACGTTTAGTTGTAGGTCGTGCATATTAACAGACACTACTATCTGTCTACACTTGTCCTCGACTGTTTCTTTATTTTCCCGCAGTAAATCCTCGTCTATATCCAGGTCATTCCAGAAAAAACCATCCGGCTTTGATCCTAAATCCGGTTTATCTGGCGGCTTTTTCAGCCTCTGTTCACATACAGTTTTAATTCCAACACGTTTGTCCTGAGGCTTAGTCTGTAGCTTCGCCTCCAATACCGAAACCTTGTCCTGTAACTCGTCAACTAGTGAGTGTTGCTTTGCTATCAATTCACTAATTGTCACCTTCGTTGATTCCTCTTTAATCAGATTGATCTCATCTGCCAATCTACCTGGAGACATGTGCCCAGTAGTATCTGCAATTACTTCCTCTAGATCTGCGCAACCCACACTGTTATCTTCTGACCGTATAATGTCAGCTCTAACCTCATACACGCTGTAATCTACGTGCTTTTCTACCAATCGTGTTCGGCTATGACTAAAATTTTCGTAATCTTTCTCCTTAATACTCTCGCAATGTTTAAACTGGATGTTCGCGTCGGATGGGTCGGCTACTTCTACCATTACAACTTTCGGTAAAGTCTGCCGGTTAGGGCCAGAACTTTCCGTTACTACTTCAACATCTAACTCCTGCGGGACGAAACACGACGAATCTTGCTCGTGCTGCCCATTAACATCAACTATTTCTGGTAAAGTCTGCCGGTTAGGGCCAGAACTTTCAATCACTTCACAAATACTATCTTCCTGTGGGACGAGACGCGGCAAATACTGCACGCGCTCCCCATAAACACTTCTCCCATACAGACCCCTATAATCTCTTAGTTCGTCGTATAAGCGACCGAACTGCCTTAACCAGACCTCATCCCTCTCTGCATCCCCTCGCTCGATGACGGACGTTTTATCCGACATCTGATCTTCTCTCAACAATTGCGAATCATTCTTAAACTCAATCTCCAGTTCCGCTGTGGGTATTACAGCTGGCACCTTATAATCGATTTCCGGAACACTACTTAAATTGTTCTCACTGACAGTGAATGTACCTTCTACTGCCGTGTATACAGCTGATCTACTACTTGTGGGCGCACTCCTTTCTCTTAACACTGGCACACTCTCCCGCCGTTGATTATTCCACACGGAATTTTCATACCGACGACACCTGGGTTTTCTCCTGCTATTGGGCCGCCAAAATTTCTCCACGCCCGGTCGGCCCCTCACCGGCGCGGCTAATGGTTTCCCTGTCTCGTCCCAGCAGATACGCTCCCCGGATGCTGCTGAGGCGGCTGATCACACCCTCTGGCGTTATTACTATTCTGTGAAGCCTGTATCACGTTAGTATGATACTGGTTTCCGTCATTCCTGTTATTATTTGCATTGTACCGATTGTTATTACGGTCCGAACCATTATTGTTATTGCTGCCATGGTTGCGGTATGCATTATTCCCATGGTTATCGTTGGTGTGGTTGCTGTGGTACCCGTTGTTGTTACCACGGCCTCTACCACTGTCGCGATTATTGCGCCAATTGTCCTCGTCCTCCACTCTTTCCAGGAAATCATTGATTGTCCTGTAATTGCTTCCTATGTAGCGTTTTGTATCATCTGGAAGCTTCATGTAGAGTTCCCAGACAATTTCGGATTCCGAGCGGCGGTCACGCAAATATTCCAACTTGCGGATCCAGCCCTCACAAAACTCCTTCATCGAACCGCGCGAATTCGCATCGAAAGGCCTCGATACGACAAATTCGCGCCAGACACTTTGCTGTTTTTGCTCTGACCAGTATTCAGCCAGAAACAAATCTTTAAACTCGTCAAAAGTCAGGTTCGTAACGTTGAGGTTTAGGCCCCAACGCTTGGCATCACCAGCCAACACATCAATAACCGCATTAATTTTTCTCTCATTAGTCCATGATCTGGGTAAAACTCTTTCACAATTTTTAATGAAATCCGTCGGGTGTATACCGCCTTTTTTCAAGGGGTCGAACCGCTCCTCTTTCGTCAACAACTCCGAACTATGTGCACAGATTGGCACATAGCTCTGTTTTTCGTCAAGTTTCCTTTCTAATTCCGACACCCTCGTAATCACTTGGCAAGTGGTTGTCGCAAGCGTTTCCACTTCCCTCTTTTTCTCTTCGCAGGTGTTAGCCTGCTTCGTCACTTTGGTATCTACTTCGGATACTAAAGCCTTTAAAGTTTCCACCTTCTGTTGATCCTCTTTTCTCACTAATTGAATTTGTTCCGTCACCTTATTCTCGATGATCGGAGCAACTGCGTCTCCTACACTTTTCTCGATTCTGCTAATTTCGGAATCAAAACGAGTATTTATGCTCGCAATTTCCGCCTGAACGCCTATCATTTCCTGTTTAAGGTTACCGATTTCGGTATTAATCACGACAATATCGTCTTTGATTTTATCAACTTTTGTGTTAACAACTTCAACATTGTTGTTAACAACATTAACAGCTTTGTTCTGATTATCTAGCATTCGTTCAATTTTTTCAGACTGAGCTACTTGCTTGGCAGCCTGAGCTGCTTGCTTGGCAGCCTGAGCTTCTTGCTTGGCAGACAGAGCTTTAATTCCTGCCGATTGACTCTTGATTTCGTTAATCAAAACATTCAATAAATCAGTCAAATTCCCGGAAACTACCGGTTTTACTTCCGCAGCGGCTTCCTCTTTAACTGTCCCCCCGTATTCGTCATCAAGGGATTCAGATTTGATTTTCACTTCCGATTCCGAAACATTTTCTAAAGTCTGGAATTCCATTTCTGCTCTTTGTTGCGTTTCGGCGGTCGCATCTGTCATGCTAGCCGCCTGCCCCGGAACAATGGGTACCGCTGTGCGCGTTTCCCACTGTTCGACCGATTGTTCCGTATCTAAGTCTACCAAATTTTGGTAATTGTTGCCTTCACTCATTTTAATAATTTTCAATATAAATGCAAAATCTCAATTCTAATTAGGATTCCTTACACGAATATTCTCGCTGACGTATCGACCATTTCGTAACCAGTACTTTGTTACGAGATTTGCACAATGCAAAATTCGTGTCCAGAACAACCTCAAATTTGAAGATTGTCCTGTCACCAGGTCGCCACGTGTAACCTCCCCCCTCACTTACCGACCTTAATGACAGTGAGAAATTAAACCGCGTGTACCTAATGGAAATTTGGGAAAAGCAATCGTCACCGAAGTTAATCTATCGGTAAAGAGGGAGGAAAGGGTTACATCTAAATGAAAGGAAAAATGCAAATGAAACTGGTGGAAATCAATTTTGAAAAGGGGTAAAGTTAATAAAGAAAGTAAATGTGCGGCCGTTACGTTAACAATTAACTAGCGGTAATTAGATATTTGAGATTTGGGGAAATCACGGTCGCCAGTCCTAAGGACAATTACTATAGTAACTGAAAAAGAAAGGTTATTACACATATAATTAGCACTAGAAGCGTGGCAACTGAAGGTTGACACGTGTAGTGTGAAAACTGAAAGTTTGTCAGAAGTAATAAATTTCGCTACACTTAATTTAGCAAAAGAATTAATGAAACCGGAAAATCGAAAGTTAATTTAGTGACTGAAGTTAATAGTGAGCTTTCTTTCTGAAGCACATCGAAATCCAGTAAAATACAGTTAGTCTTGGACTACCTCAACAATCGTTTCAAAAGCTACTTGAATCTACGCAATTTAGAAATAAGAGATTTAACTTTGATCTTGAATTAAATGATTCTGAACAATTAACAATAGTAAAATTTAGTACGTACCAAGCTGAGCTGCAGTCACAGGTAAGCTAAAATATGCTAACAAAACTCGCACTTTAAATTTGTGCTCGTGTAACCTAAATATTGTAGCCAGCTACTGAACTTTGAAATTAAAGCAGTGAAATCTAATTATATTATTTTAATGCTGGCGCTTGAATTTCAACGACACTCGGGTTCATTTCGGAAAAGGAAGGGACCCTGCTTGGCAATGCAATTGGGACAATGAGCAACAAAGGTTCATGCTAAGTTGCTGTAATTTTGCGAGGCAAATGGAACAATTTGAAAAGCTGAGGTCTGCCATACAGTTCTGAAACTTTACGTGGTTTTAGTCTTCCTTGTTGGTTGATTGAAGGTTTGTAGCCGTCGATCGAGGAGGTGGCGACAGTCACTCATTGTCGGCCGTCGCTGTTGCAGAAGCTGGATGTTGGCGCGCCTTCTTCTCGACACGGTCACCAGGCGAAACGGGCTCTTGATGTGCGCCAGCTAATGCTTCCCGTCCGCGACACCATGTCAGAAACTATCATCGCGAGTCGAGCGCAATTACATGCTGCCAAACCCCGAAAGCGCGGCAACTCGCGGGAGCGTCACACAACACCTGCTCCACTCGCTACTCCCGCCAGACTCTCACTGTTCTGCTCGCGCTCCACGCGGCAGAGTTAACACTACCAAAGATCCTACACACTTTGATTCTTCACACGACCTGTCGACGTAATCGTTTGATAGCAGTTTTCCCTAGGCAAGACCCAGCGTAAAAATACAAATAGTGTTTACGAAACAAACCAATTATACATCGACATGAGTGCATAAATATATATATATACAAACAGTAAAACAATTACAATATATAAAGAGACAGAAATGTCATATCTTGAGGTAACAAAACAAAGGAAAACAAATTATAGTACAATAGATGGAAATAGGAGGATATGCATTTCCGGCGTTACACGCTCCATGCTCAGATGGTAGCATTGCATAACATAGTTTAACGTGGTCTTAATTATGTAAACGTCTGTGTGTGTGTGTGCGTGCGTTTGTGTGATTATTCTGTCAATCATTGCAGTTCATACTGCATTTCCAGTTTCATTCTGTTGCTGGAAGATCCATACTTAATAAATAACTTAGAAGTTTATGGCTTTTCTGCTCACTGCTCACAGGTACTTCTTTCACACCATACACAACTTTCAATTTTGGTCATTCCTACTACAATCTGAGTCTGTATCTTTCTGATAATTTAATATTTAATTCTGACAGTGACGTCCAAATTACAATTTTGGAGGACCCATCCTGGATTTTCGTTCCTATGAATTTTCTGATCAGTAATTAACTACAGTTTCATTCATTCAACATTTTTCATACTAGGTAAGTAAAACTTAAAATTTAGGATTCCATTCACAGAGTCATTCTTTCTTGTGTGCTTCCGATGGCTTTTCAGATAAAGTTCTCTTATTTAATTGCAGTATTTATCACTTTACAGTTTTCACCTAATAGTGTGATAAGACACATAACGTTATATTTACATTCATGTTTTGCAAGCAACTTACTAATTAATAGTTCTCTGTACACGTAGCTCAAATTGAATGCCATATCTTGAAAACAATTTAAAGTTATCATATTTTGGAAGATATATTTTCTGTGGTTTAGTATTAAATGATTTGAGTTTCACTGTGTGATGTTGTAACAAGCATAGTGAGTCAGACTGGTTGAGAATATAACACTGATATCTCATGGCTACTTCAGGTGCGAAAACTTTATGGTTAGGTTGTGCTATTCCACTGAAATACTATGGGGCAGATTTCTTTCTCATATGTGATTGAAAAGAGAGATTCAGGCCATTAGTGTTCACTTACTGAGGTTATGTTGTGAACTTAATATAGTGTGGAGAATTGGTGAAATATATTAGGATGGGGCTGCAATCAATTTTTTTGTTCAATTTTAAATATTCAGTGGCAGCTTATCTATTGTTTGGAAGTACAGATAGGTACAGAATTAAATTTTTGGGAGCTGTACGCTCCCGTAACTCACAAGGAGAGCTTCCCAGTGGTGCAATCGACTTTTTGCAACCACCTATATGGTGATGTAGGGTAGGAACCCAAGTATCACATCCTAAAGCCATTCACCCTGATAGGGTCTCTTTTACGAGCAAAATACGAAAAGCAATTTAGCCTTTTCCTGTAGAATATTAAATTAATGCCAATTTGCGACTGCGTTTAGCATAATGGATAGCGTAAACTAGGGGAAAATAGAAGGTGGTGGGTTCGATTCCAGTCCTTTTCCTTTTATTTTTTTCCTTTTTGTAATTTTTTTCAGTTATTTGCTTCAAATGAAATATTTTTAAATTTTCTAATCCTAGGCCAAGCCATTTTAACCATTGTATTGACTCTCTCATTCGTTCTCATTTCTCCCTTGGGCTCAAAATCATTGGTGGATTTGCGTATCAGTTCTTTTTTCTATATATTTTTGAGTTGCCTCTTGCATTTGTTTTCTGATCGTGCGGTATTTAAAATGACCGACAACGCAGATTCGTCAACCAGCAAGTGTCATCATGAAAGAATGGAGGAATTTGATGAAGGAATGAGAACTTTCACGAATGCCTTACGTTGTGCATTGTCCGTTTACGAGGAGGGATTTCCCGATTTCTTAACTGCAAACGCAATAACAATGGGCGAACGAATCGCAGGGGAAACCATTTAACTCGTGATGGAGAGTGTTATTTTTCAGGAACATGACCCAGTTTTAAACAGCGAGGCTGATGAACAGTGTTTGTGTGATGAGGTAAGCCCATCCATACTACTATCTATTAATTTTCGGATTTCCTCGCCCGCTATTCACAAGAAAAATTTCTTCTTTGCAGTGTACTCTAGAGGATGAAGACATGAATGAATATTTTAGCCCATCCAACTATCAGGCACCTCCATCGACATGCATTCCGTTAAAATACAAAGCAAGGTCCGCAGCTCGTGGTCGTGCGGTCGCGTTCTCGCTTCCCACTCCCGGGTTCCCGGGTTCGATTCCCGGCGGGGTCAGGGATTTTCTCTGCCTCGTGATGACTGGGTGTTGTGTGCTGCCCTTAGGTTAGTTAAGTTTAAGTAGTTCTAAGTTCTAGGGGACTGATGACCATAGATGTTAAGTCCCATAGTGCTCAGAGCCATTTTTACAAAGCAAAATCAGTTGCTTTCGCTGAAGCTCATCCTAATTACTCATTGAAAGGTGTCCAACAAAGTGGTTTCTCTCGTTTACGCAAAAAAGGATACTTGAGGAAATGAAAACAGGTCTCAAACAAGAAGGAACTAATTTCGATAAGCTGTGTCTAGTTGATACCGAAACATTTGAAAAATTTAAGGATGCTCAGATGTGCCACGAGCAAGTGACAACGCGTACACTGCAACAATAGGCAGTGATTACCGCCGTTCCGTATTTAAAGGAAAACTTTTCATTCTTTGCAAGTGGGAAGTGGGCAAAGAATTTTAAAATAAAACACGGAATACGTAAGAGAAAAGTGACTAAATTCGTTAGTGTAAATGACGTCGCAACACTTGAAGAAACTGCAGCAGAACGATTCAGAAAACAAATAGTGCTGATAATGAGTGTTTAGTGTCCAACCCTGTTATTAATACCGATCAAATGAGTTGCAGTTACGAATAATGTATCATCGGTCTCTGGAGTTTCGAGATCAAAAACAGTTTTGGTGCAAAAGAGAATTTTGGCGAAAGCTACACTTTCGTAAACAGCGCAATATGCGTTGATATTCGCCGGTGAATTGCTACCGTGCGAGCTCTTATGTATGCACGAGGTCGAAAATAAATTCGGACCTAGCGTTGCTAAAGATGTTGAATGTTTGGAATCAGAATACGGAAATGTGGTCGTAACCCGCTCAAAATCAGGAAAATTAACGAAAGAGTTTTAGAGACAATATTTGCAATTGTACTGTATCTCCGGGGGTGGGAAGTTTCTAAATGCCATGTATTGATAATTATTGTATGAATAGCTGGCATTGTATGCCAAAAAGTAAACAAACGCATTATGTTGCAACATATGCCTTGATGAATATTCCATGGACATTCGAGACTCGGTGTCTGAACATTGTATTCTGGTTGACTTGTTCTGTTCTTGGACTGAAAGAGGAAAGAACGATTGTCTGAGGCTCACCTTGTTGTAACAGTCTAAGTTACAAACGGCACTAAAATGTAATTGCTCATGACTTCAAACTTGAGTATGGTTCATAATTATTTGTAACCTAAACCTTGCTTGTCCGGACTAGACGTGGTCTTAACGGAACGTTGACCATTGTTAGGCGCCTTATTAGAAAATAATTAGTAATTTTCTGTCAGTTCATCTTCGAGACGTGCCGCCGGTTAGGACACTAAACTTTCTTTCAGAGTCCACGAGCTACGCGGCGGCTACTAATAATTCAATATATTTCACTTTCAGATTTTCTCAAGATTGTGAGATAACATCCCAGGCCTGGTCACAGGATTCTAGTTCTAGTATAAGATTTCATTTGCAAGAGATTATGCTTGTTATCTTATACTGTTATTCGAGACGAAACCACGATCCGGAGTTACGGGTGATGTTACTTCACATTGAGTTGACCTACGAAATATTATCTGGTGCTATAAGCAAGTGAGTTGTAAACATACTTTTGGTATATAGTATATTGAGGAAGATCTGTGACAATTCATGACAGACAATTAATTTTTTTATAATCCCAGAACCACCCTGAGTACCGGGCTAGTCTGCTGATTGTTGATCAGCGTCGGGCTAATAGTAATGTAGCGTTATTACTCATTGAGAGACAGAGTGCATAATTACCTAACAGAACTGTAAGCATAGTATTGTTGTTGTTGTTGTTGTGGTCTTCAGTCCTGAGACTGGTTTGATGCAGCTCTCCATGCTACTCTATCCTGTGCAAGCTTTTTCATCTCCCAGTACCTACTGCAACCTACATCCTTCTGAATCTGCTTAGTGTATTCATCTCGTGGTCTCCCTCTACGATTTTTACCCTCCACGCTGCCCTCCAATACTAAATTGGTGATCCCTTGATGCCTCAGAACATGCCCTACCAACCGATCCCTTCTTCTGGTCAAGTTGTGCCACAAACTTCTCTTCTCCCCAATCCTATTCAATACTTCCTCATTAGTTACATGATCTACCCATCTAATCTTCAGCATTCTTCTGTAGCACCACATTTCGAAAGCTTCTATTCTCTTCTTGTCTAAACTATTTATCGTCCATGTTTCACTTCCATACATGGCTACACTCCATACGAATACTTTCAGAAATGACTTCCTGACACTTAAATCAATACTGGATGTTAACAAATTTCTCTTCTTCAGAAACGCTTTCCTTGCCATTGCCAGTCTACATTTTATATCCTCTCTACTTCGACCATCATCAGTTATTTTGCTCCCCAAATAGCAAAACTCCTTTACTACTTTAAGTGCCTCATTTCCTAATCTAATTCCCTCAGCATCACCCGACTTAATTAGACTACATTCCATTATCCTTGTTTTGCTTTTGTTGATGTTCATCTTATATCCTCCTTTCAAGACACTGTCCATTCCATTCAACTGCTCTTCCAAGTTCTTTGCTGTCTCTGACAGAATTACAATGCCATCGGCGAACCTCAAAGTTTTTATTTCTTCTCCATGAATTTTAATACCTACTCCGAATTTTTCTTTTGTTTCCTTTACTGCTTGCTCAATATACAGATTGAACAACATCGGGGAGAGGCTACAACCCTGTCTTACTCCCTTCCCAACCACTGCTTCCCTTTCATGTCCCTCGACTCTTATAACTGCCATCTGGTTTCTGTACAAATTGTAAATAGCCTTTCGCTCCCTGTATTTTACCCCTGCCACCTTTAGAATTTGAAAGAGAGTATTCCAGTCAACATTGTCAAAAGCTTTCTCTAAGTCTACAAATGCTAGAAACGTAGGTTTGCCTTTCCTTAATCTTTCTTCTAAGATAAGTCGTAAGGTCAGTATTGCATAGTATTATTAGAGTTATTTCTCTTTTGTTCTGACGTCACTTTATTGAAAGCCATCAAAGCTTATTCACAGTTTCAAGACAAAGTGCTTAGGGAGTTAACCCTCATTCGCATTGCAAAACTAATTTCAAAGACAATACATAATTAATTGATAATTCGTACATCTAACCTCTCTGGGAAAGAAAGGATTACCGCTACTAATATTCAAATAATAATCATTACTACATTAATTTTTTATTACTTTTATTACTATTATATATATTGTAAGAGGCCCATGACTAAGTAATTTAACTGTTGGGAGGTTACACTTGTCGAAGCTGGCCAGGATCGTAATTTTTTTGTTTTTTTTGTTTTTGTGAATTTCTCAGAAGTAGTCAGTTATATATCAGCTCTTATTTACCTAATGTTAAATGTAGTTTGCATCTGGCGCAACGCGTTTACTAATTTGTCACTCCTTCTTTCACAGATCATCGGCAATTTATTGCTCTTCGTTGTCATTGTATTTGTTCCATTTTTGCTTATTCTTTGTTTGATTTTTGTGCCTACCTTCGACTTGTGAAAATGCCGCGAAAAACTGCTAACAGTACATTGCGATGCGTATGAGTGAAAAAACCGAGTTGAATAATTTGACTGATAATACTAGCGTCACTCAGTGTCATAATGATAATCCTCCAATTACAGATAAGCAGTGCGTGCCACCACCAGTAATGATTTTAATCGAAATGATGAGCAAACAAATTAAATTATGTCCCCAATAAATTGTTCGACAATTGATGACGCGGCGCGTTCCGTTACTATGAACGCTGCCCAGTTTGAAACACCTGATTTGCAAAATTTACACAGTGAACAGGTAAATGTTTCTAACGAAGATGAACAATGTACTAAAAATACGTCAGATTCATTTGATTCCGATGTAGTGAACAACAGTACACATCCAATTATCAAACCTTTTCATGAATTAGACAATGAGAAAATGGTTACACAAAACGTGACAAATTCAGATACACATCACACAGCACAGAGAATAGAATCACTAATTTTGGCATGGATCAAGTTATGGCAGTATTGCTACAACTTAAGGAAAATCTCAAACTGTCAAATGAAAAACAAGAAAACAATTACAGACAACTTAATGAATCGAACAAACAACTTAATGAAAAACATGACAGGTCAATAAAACAAATTAATGAAAATTTCAAACAGATTAATGAACAGATTACAGCCGTTGCCATGCAATGTCACGATACCAAAAAACAATTACGTGAGGAAATTAAGACTTGTGCTTGGGATAGTAGTGAAGAAATTAGATCCGTTGCACAAGAAATACGTAATTCACATGCAGCCACAACAAAATTACTTAGAGATAAAATCAGTGCAGTTGCTAAACAATGTTCAGAAAACGCAACACAGTTACACGACGAGTTTAAATTAATGTCAGCAGAACTTTCACGCACTCTGGATGCGAAAGTCGACAAGAAAATTGAACAACAGAACAGCCAAATTGACGAACGTTTTAATCACCACCTACAAAACAGTGAAATGCGTTACCGTAATTTCATACAGGAACAGAACAAAGTAAAGAAACAAGTCATGGAAACAATTACTACACAGAGACAGGAAGACAAGCGTAAGTTGTTTACGAAAGCAAAAACATACGTAGACACCAACATTGCTACAGTATCAGACGAAATCAGCACTATCAAACAGTTGAACACTGAACTGCTTGGTGAAATCTCCTATCTAAAAACAAAAACAGACACTAATATTCAGACTTTGGAAAATAATACACAGTAGACTTGCGGACAGTGACCAGCAGACTTGAACAATTGGAATTAACAAAGAATCCCGATGCCATTAAAGCAGACGTTAAGAAATTAAACAAAACCACACGTAAAATACAGAAACAAATTGATGCCTGTGACACTAAAAATGACGATCAGGTAAAAGCACTGACTGAAAAATTTGATGAATTGGCCAGTCGTATTGACGTTATCGAAAATAATAATGACACCAAATCAAACGATACGTCACCAGTTTCGTTCAGTCAAACACTCGAATTCCAAAATATACAGCAGACAATCAGTGAGATAGGTACGTCTCACAATACATTACGTAGAAAATTGTCATCTTTGCAGCAACGAAAAATGTTTCAGCCTCTGACACGTCACAGCATACGCCACATTCTGAACATTTGTCACACTCACACAGCCAGTATAACTAAGGTAATTTACAGAGAGTACGTGACTTAGATTCCGAAGAGACACAGACAAACAGATTCTCATACAATCCTGAACTTGCTCAGACAGTCAGAGACTATAATTTTGATTACAAGCACTTTCTATCCGTTAGGAAATATAAGGTATTTAAAAATGACAGAACACAAATAGACCCTTTGGACTGGATACAATAATTTGCTTTTGCATTTCCACCGGCTTGGCCTGTAACGCAGAAACTAAAATTTATTTGCAGCTTTTGACCTCTGGGGATTCATTACACTTCGATGAATATGCGCCGTAGCGTGCACAGGGCTCTGAGCCGTAATAGTGCGATTTCTTCTTTAGTTTTCTGCACTGCTGCCTTCTCTTCTAGTATCCTGTATATCTATCAAAACAACTCTTCAACTATCGATCTATCTAGGAGTAGGAATGAGTAAACAAAACCTGATATGACAAGTTTTACCTGAAAGTGACAGTTTTCATTAGACACTCCCGAAATGACAGGGCTACCAGCATAATTTTAATAACAGACAAAATTTTAGTCAGCAGTATGCTCATAATTATCAGCAACAGCAAACACATTTTGGCTACAATAGAGGGTTTGCCCCACAACAACAACAAAACAGCCGGTTAGCATACCTAACTAACAATTTAATGTGCAAGGTCAACCAGGCTTTAATGTTTCGCCGCCTACACGTATAGCATCGGCTCCGCCAAATAGAAACGCACAGCAACAAGGAAATCACTACGTACAGTAAGTAAATCTAATCTAATATAAACAGAAGACGCATCATTTCAACTTCTATCGCAACGCGCCGTATAGTAATGACTATCATGACAGACGTAAAAGTAATGAGCACAGTTTTCAGTGCAGCAAAATCGTCCACAACAGGTTATCATGAATGAACCAGACAGTCGATTTCATCCCCAACCTAATACGTCAGAACAGTACAGATAATTGAAACGCCACAGTACCCTCCCGCAAATAACAGCACGCCAGAAAGAATTTGACTAGATACAATACAGGTTGCATCTTCCAGCAACGCAAGCAATAATTTTCATACACAGAATCTTGTTCACGAAAATGTTATTACTTTTGACGACATCCGAGACACTTTTACATGAAAAACCAGTTATACAAAAAACCATTTCCCACCCTGTTATTGAAGTAAAGATTGGCTCATCCACATTTTCAGCAGTAATCGATTCTGGATCACCTATGTCAGTTATAAGTGAAGAAACTTTCAACGAATGTAACAAAGAGAACACCTATCCTACGTTACCGCTAGGCAAAACTAAAGTAAAAGGAGCAATATCTAGTAAAGGAGTAGATGTAAAATTATAGACACACTTATCATTTTATATTGCAGGTCATACGTTACATACAAATTTTTGGATTGTTCCCTTATTGACAACAGATGTTATTTTAGGTACGAATTTTTTGGTACAACGTGACGCAATTATTAACTTTCAAAGTTCCAATTTAATCTTAAAGGATGAAAAATCACAACTAGGATTGGAATTTCAGAACGCTTTATAAGCAGAGGAACAGGCAATTAATCGGACAGATGCCATTTCTACATCATGTAACACAGACTGTCATTCCACATTGTTCACAGATACGTGTTACACAATTACAATACACCAGACGAAGCCGACTATGACGTTAGGCAAATCATTTCTGATAAAGTAAAACAGAGCGGTGCAAATACAGATGACGAACGTACTCAACTACGTAATATTCTTTTACAGCAAGCTCCAGTTTTTGACAACATCCCTGGTACTATGTCCGGTTTTATGTATGAATTTCAAGTTAAACATAATGACACATTTAAAGCCAAACATTATCCCATTCCATATATCCACAGAGTCTACAAGGGCGTACCCAGTATCTGAACTGGGGGGGGGGGGAGGGGGGGAGCAGGTCATACTAGTCTCAGGAAACAAGGACTCGAGACAACATACAGCACTTCTTATTAAATAAAACAGTACCAGTGAAAAACTGCTTTTAATAAACATTTTAAATACAAGAATGCACTTGTACAATCAGAGAAAACATGCGAATTTCTTATTAAATAAACAGTATAAACTAGCGAAAAACTGCTTTCAATAAACATTTTAAATATAAGAATGCACTTGTTTAAAAATACAACTTTGGATGCGATTTCTTGCGATGGACATCGAAAGTCCCATATGTACGTCAACATCCCGTGTTGTGGGATCAGAAAAACAAACACTGCCACGACAGAGGTCTGGTATGCCAAGCTTGGAATGAATTGTATATGTACAAAAAATTAAAATAAATAACTACCAAAAATACTACAGACAAGAAACACATAAGCTTTGGTATATTATCGTATTTGAGTTACGTACAAATTTTATAATTTTAATAAAGAAATGATAGCCCCAGTAGTTACAGTATTCAATAAACGATTCATGAGGTAAATTTGCAATAATGACAGGTGACAGGTTTTGAACACCTCTCCTCCGCTCCTCATTCTTCTTGAAGCTCTACTGTTTACTTCTGAAAGCATGCTTCAAAGCACTGTTTTCGATTATGTCCTCGTAAAAACTCAACTGAAGGGAGATTTTGGGTCTACCTTTACCGATTAATCTGTTGTGAAAGAAGGAGATGCACTGAATAACAATGTCTTGGTGTTCTAATGGAGTTTTTTTTCTTTGGGAGTATATGCAACTTTCTCGTCAAAAATCCGAACGTGCGTTCCACTAGCACTCTAGCCGCCGATAATTTCTTGGTAAATAATCTTTCTTCGTCACTTAGTAACAATCCAAAAAATGTACTCATTAAATTATGCAAGTGAGCAAGGGCATCAGGCAGCCCTAATGGGGCTTTTACTGAAGTTCCCGGTAGTTTCTTCGGTGATGGTCAGTTTTGTGGAACGTTCTTAAAATTATTTTATAAACCACTTGCACTAAATGTCTCGCCATCTACTGTTTGCCATAACCTGCACGTCAACTGCTATTAATCTACAGTTAGCGTCAGCTGTAACTAAAAAATTAATAGTTTAGGAGCAGAAAAGCATTTTACATTTAAATATGCTAGGAGAAACGATGTTGTTCGTTAGAAACTTCACATAGTCATGATCCCTTACTGCCTACAATTGAATACGCTGTTCCTTGGCGACCTAACATGCCTGCGAATAGCAGAGCGGATTGCTTATAGCTAAATTTGTTATTTCTATAAACTTCCCTGCCGACAGTAACGTGCCGAAGACGAAAAAATTACTCCCGGATCTGAGCGAACCAGTTCGCTTGGTACGCCCATGCACAAAGTCAAGAAAGAATAGCTAGCTATGCTTGACCAAGGTATTATTGAACCGGCAGTCAGTCCGTATATAAACCCGCTACATATTGTTAAGAAAAAAGGACGGCTCACTTCGCCTCGTACTTATTTCGCGTCATTGCAACGACATTATTAATAATGAAACAGATCGCCCACAGACACTAGAAGAACTTCTGCAGAAATTTCATGGTACTGCTGTTTATTCCACATTAGATTTAAAATCGGGTTTTTGGCAAATTCAGCTCCATCCGAACTGCAGAAAGTACACAGCCTTTCTCTGCTTTGGTGATTCTTATCAATTTTGCAAATTACCGTTCGTTCTAACAATTTATTCAGCAGCATTTATTCGCGGTTTGAATACTATACTTCCGACAGAACTCAAAGACAGAATCACAACGTATGTAGACAACATCCTTATCGCAGAAACTAACTGGTCTGAACACAATTTGATTCTTGAACAACTGTTGCAAACTTTTCGTGCACAAGGACTCACAGTTAATCTTAGCAAGTCGCATTTTGGCAAAACTTCCACAACATTTCTTGGACATGTAATTTCAGCAGAAGGCATTGCGCCTGACCCGGAAAAACTTCAAGCCTTACGTTATGTTACTATTCCAACTACGAAGAAACAACTACGCACTTTCTGAGTTTAATTAACTTTTTCCGTTAAATTTATTCATTACTCTGCTTTAGACACTTCTAGATTATGCCAGTTGACGGGTAAAACCGCTATTTGGTCCTGGAATAGCCAAGCACAGTCTGAGTTTGTTAATCTGAAACATGCCTTGTTGAACGCACCACTTTTATCACACCCAGATTCTATTAGAACGACGGCCAGTGTGGCGAGCGGTTCTAGGCGCTTCAGTCGGGAACCGCGCAACCGCTACGGTCGCAGGTTCGAATCCTGCCTCGGGCATGGATGAGTGTGATGTCCATAGTTCTAAGTTCTAGGGGACTGATGACCTCAGATGTTAAGTCCCATAGTGCTCAGAGCCCCCCCCCCCCCCCCCCCCCATAATCAGAACTTTTTCCATTGCCACCGACAGTTCTAACAGCGCTCTATGCGTACACATTTTTCAGGAAATTGAAGAAGACGGTACTACAGTGATTAAAAACATCGCCTTTGCAAGTCGCCTTCTGTCACCTGCTGAACGAAATTATTCTGTGACAGAACTTGAAACATTCTGTGTTGGATAGACATTTAACAGATTTAGGCATTTTCTTTATGGCAGACATACTACTGTTTACACAGATCATAGAGCTATACAGTTTACTTTCCGCTAAATTTACACATGATAGGTTAAGCAGATGGAAGCTTTATTTACAGGAATTTAATTTTACTACTGTTCACATTCCCGGTACACAAAATATTATAGCAGACGCACTATCTCGTTCTCTCAGCAACAATCAGCAAGACATCGCAACCGAGTTCTGCCCAGCAAATTTTAGCCTCATTATATTCAACAAGTTGCATTTGAAAATTTCATTTCGTTGTCATTACGAGACATAGCACAAGAGCAGAGCAAAGACAACGTATGGAAAGAAATTAAACACCTTTGGCAAGATAGAAATAACGTTACCATTAGAAACAATTATACTGTACGCAACAATATTCTGTTTTGCCATCTCATCCTGACAGCAACAACTGGTTATTTTGTATTCCTGACGAGCTTGTTAACAAATTAATTTGGTATACTCATTTAAGTTACGCACATTGTGGAGTCAGAAAATGTTTTCTTATACTGAGACAGAACTGTTATTTTGCCAACATGGAGAATCGTATTCGGCGAGTTTTAGTGTCATGTTAAATTGCCAGAAAGCTAACTCAGACACGACTTCACATATTCCTCCGTTACATCCCATTGTACCCCTTAAATTGAGACATATGGCCGCTGTAGACATATTTGGAACGATTCCCAGATCTAATAGAGGTTTTTGTTACATCTTTGTCGCTGTTCAACTCACTTCGAAATTTGTTACCTTCACTCCGATACGCAAAGCTACTGCTAAATCTATTTCGAATACAATTTTGTCATATGATGACATGATGGAGACCGTGGCTGTTGTTTGAAGACAAATGTTGATGGTGTTAGGACAGCAACCAGCCACAAATTTACTTTCAGTTCCTTTATTCAGAGGTACCGTTACCGGTTTCGAATCGTTGTGATTCATCCTCAGACGGTTTCCACGCTTTCTTTATGACATGTGGTGTGTTTTTTACAGATTAATTGTCCTAAAATATAAATAATACATAATTATAAACACGCCACACACAGATGGTTGCGCTACAGATTTTCGTTGCATGTGACGTGAAACGTCGGTTTGGAGTGTTTGTTTCCATAACATTTGTCCAACAGATGTAAATGCATTCCCACTGCAGTCTTATTGTTCTCATAAAACACTTTAGATTTGTCACTGAGAAGATTTCTACCACGTACCACATGTACTGATACCAACAAAGAGCTTACAAACATATGAGTATCACAGATGCTATGATATATCGTAACATTTGACGATGATGTCGTATGTTTGTAAAGGATCATATATTCATTTACGCAACTGTAGTGCCTTTTACACTAGTACAGAGACATTGAATTTTTGTGTTGATATTGTTAAATAAATTATAAAGTTATTTATATATTTATATATATATACATATAATTTAATTACATTTAATATCATGAGAATTATAGCAACATATAAATTTCCTACTTAATCTGCAGATAGGTGTACTAATATTATTTGCTTTGGATGCTGGAAAGTAATTTTTGGAAATTTTTGAGGAAAGGGGGATGTTAGCTAACTCTGTTTGTTCATTAAGGATATAGTCTGGGGTGCTGTTTTTGTGTCTGTGTATTTCTAATTCTTCTAATATATTCATAGTGGCTCCTTTTACTGCTACATGCAAAATTTTAATTGTCCGTATATTCCTGATTTACGGTAGGGACTTTTGGAGGTATTTACATCATGGATTACTTTTTGTTGTAATTTATTATTTGTGGAAAAGCTGATTGTGATATTTTTCTTCTTTTTAAATAGGTTTGCTATTTGGTATGAAAGTGGGCCTATGTATGGGAGAGTAGCATATTTAGGTTTGGCTTAAGTGACACACTGATTTGGCCCTAAGTGAGTGCTGTGAAGTGCATCTGTGGTTTTTGTCTGCATTTTGTTGTTGAGTTTTTCTATTATTGTGAGTTTATATCCATTATTATGAGCAACTGTTTAGTTATATTGATTTCATTTTGTTGGTCTGTGTCACTCGTTGGCACTTTTTTAATTCAGTGTAGCATCATTCTGAAATATGCCATTTTTTGTTGGCAGGGGTGGCAAGATGAGTTGCCAGTACTGACATCTGTGGTGGTAGGTTTTCTGTAAATACTAAATTGATGTTTATTGTTACTATTGCAAATTTTCAGGTCAAGAAAGTTAATGCTTTTATTAGTTTCATGTTCAACAGTGAATTTAATATTTTTGTGCATTTTGCTTAGATCTGCTGCTAATGTATCTATTTCGTTGCTTGTACCATCAAAAAGCAAGAGTGTATCATCAACATATCTTCTGTAGTAGATTATTTTATTTGAGATGTGCTGGTTGGCTGAGAAGAATTTTTGTTCTATATGGTTGATGTAAATGTCAGCCAATATCCCAGCTAAGCTACTTCCCATTGCCAAACCATCATTTTGTTGGTACAGTTTGTTGTTGAAGCTAAAGTAATTATGCTCTAGAATAAGTGAAAGTATTTCTATGAGTTCACAGATCTCTGCATCACTAATTTTCTTATATTTAAGCAGATTGTTTCTTATAATGTTAATAGTCTCTTTGACAGGGATGTTCGTGTACAGGTTGACTACGTCTAGTGATGCTAATTTAGCTGTTGGTGGGATGTGGATGTCTTTAATTAAGCTTATGAGTTCATGTGTGTTACGTATGGTGTAGTTATTTTCAAATTTATAGTATTTGGTAATGAGGTCTTTTAATTTACGGCTTATGAAGTATGCAGGGCTGTTTCTTGAGCTAACAATCGGGCAAAGGGGACAATTTTCTGTATGAACCTTTGGCTGTGCACACAGGTTTGGTGCTGAGGGATTCATTGCTATACAGTTACCTATTTCATATTTGTTCAGTAAAAAGTTACAGTTTTGTAGTGGCTTTCGGAGTTTAGTTTGGAATTTTACTGTAGGATCTGTCTTTATTTCAGTAATATTGTTGCTATGGAAAAATTGCAAAGTTTTCCCTACATATTCTCTTTCATGCATTACAATTAAAGAATTTCCTTTGTCAGCTTTTACTATGAGTGCTTTAGTTTCAGACAGTTTGCTGTTAATATTTTTCAAATCTTTAGTATCAGTGTTTTTGCAGGTATTATTTGTTTGAAGTTCTTTCATTATCAGTTTATATGTCTTGTATGCAACTGCATTTTTCTCACATGTGTCTAGTTTTGCTGTGTCACAAGTAAGTTTTGAGCAGGCTATGAGATTTTTAACACTGTGATTATTGAGATTTGTTCCAGTATTATGTTTCAGACCTTTATTTAATAAAGTGAGTTCACTGCAGCTAAATTGGATGTCAGTTGTATTAACAAATCTATCAAAAAATTTGTGTTGGCTTAGCTGTTTGTTTTTATCAAACTCTGAATTGTTCATAGATTTTAAGGCGTCAATTTTCTTTTTGTGTTTGGGTAAGATAATCTTTTGTTCTTTATCTACTTTATGGTCTATGTGCTTTAGGATGTGTGAGAATTCTAAAAGTGAGAGGCTGTGTCCTAGCTGCAGATGCAAGTTGTACGTGACATTGTTTAAGTTTTCTTTTTTCTTGTATTGTATTTTAATCTCTGTTTATAGCCATATATCTTTACATTTTTCCTTAGCAAATCTGGCAGCTTTAGTGTTGCAGTTAATTTTGACAGAAGGGTTCGAAGATGCGTGATACCTGGATATATAGAGAGGATAAATGTTTCTAGCTCGTAAGATACATGTCCATATCTCAGATCGAAATTGTGGTACATTGTCGGAAATTACTTTCAATCCATGCCCTACATGAAATAGAAAATGTTTTACAAACGCATTCGAAATACAAATGTTGATGGTGTTAGGACAGCAACCAGCCACAAATTTACTTTCAGTTCCTTTATTCAAAGGGTACCGTTACCAGTTTCGAATCGTTGTGATTCATCTTCAGATGGTTTCCACGCTTTCTTTATGACATGTGGTGTGTTTTTTACAGATTAATTGTCCTAAAATATAAATAATACATAATTATAAACACGCCACACACAGATGGTTGCGTTACAGGTTTTTGTTGCATGTGACTTACGTGAAACGTCGGTTTGGAATGTTTGTTTCCATAACATTCGTCCAACAGATGTAAATGCATTCCCACTGCAGTCTTATTGTTGCACACGTAAATTGTTCTCATTAAACACTTTAGATTTGTCACTGAGAAGATTTCTACCACGCACCACATGTACTGATACCAACAAAGAGCTTACAAACATATGAGTATCACAGATGCTATGATACATCGTAACATTTGACGATGATGTCGTATGTTTGTAAAGGATCATATCTTCATTTACGCAACTGTAATGCCTTTTATATTAGTACAGAGACATTGAATTTTTGTGTTGATATTGTTAAATAAATTATAAAGTTTTATATAATTTAATTACATTTAATATCATGAGAATTATAGTAACATACAAAATTTCCTACTTAATCTGGAGATAGGTGTACTAATATTATTTGCTTTGGAGGCTGGAAAGTAATTTTTGGAAATTTTTCAGGAAAGGGGTGTTAGATAACTCTGTTTGTTCGTTAAGGATATGGTCTGTGGTGCTGTTTTTGGGTGTGTGTATTTCTAATTCTTCTAATATATTCATAGTGGCTCCTTTTCCTGCTAGATGCAAAAGGAGTGCACATTGGTTTCCTTACCCTTCTTGTCAGCCAAGTCCCTAAGAGGCCCCATAACGCTCCCAACTATCAATAATCCCACCGTCTGTGACTGTCCAGATCTTGCAAGCTGAGCGGTTTCCACTGAAACAGGACAGGCGATGGCATATGGCTCAGCCACAGACAACACTTGGAACCTATTTCCTAACCAGGGAGGCCCCTGGGAAGTCTTTCGCCACCCGCTACGTTCTGAGGCGACGACCCACTCTACCACAGCTGAGAGGTCAACCTCAGTGAGAGCAGTTAACTGGGCTGGCCTCCAGCGAGGACCAGTAGGAGGACCCAAACGTGCTGGACGTCCGTTGGATCCCCACAGCTGGCCCAAAACAGTGGTGCCCATCCAATGCAGCCTCAAGCTGTGTAACCGAAGCCATCACAGCCTGAAGCTGAGAGAGAAGTGTCACCAACTCGTCTCGCATCACACACAACAGCCACAGTCCCTATCGAAACTAAAGTTTGTGGTAAACTAAACTACCCAGATAAACGGACTATTGGCATGTGCTGCGGAACTCTACAGTAGACACTGATGAAAATGCAGGATCTGTGTCTAATAAATTAGATTAGTACGCAGACATTCAAAAACCTAACTATCAAACCACTCATCTAAAACTAAATAAAATAATTCGCCCGTAATTAGGACCTTGTAATATGTCACACAGTCGGTTTACTTTCCGACGGAAACACCCAAAAGGCGAGAACTGTGGCTATTAAATATTAAATTAACACGCAGAAACTCAAGTAACTAAACTATCAAGGCATACAGATGAAATTATACAATTCGGTCCTGGCTACGAACTCGTAAAAGTCATAAAATCGGTTACTTCCCTGCCGCTGCGTCTGTCTCGGCGGGTTGCTGCTGCCTGACTGACTGACTGACTAACGCCAACAAGCGGTCACTAGTTTTCAAACCAAAGGAACAAATGACTGTCGACTCGCGGTACGGAACTCTACTGTAGACCCTTACGAAAACGCAGGAATTGTGTCTAATAAATTAGATTAATCCTAAGATATTCAAAGACCTAATTACCGAAACACTCAAGTGAAACCAAATGCTTCGCCCCTGGTTACTCGTAATATGTCACAAAATCTGTTTACTTTCCGACGCAAATAAAAACGCGAGAACTGTGCCTTTTAGATGTTAAATTAATACGCAGAAACTCAAGAAACGAAACTATTAAAGCACAGAGATTATATTATGAAATTCACTCCCGGTTAGAAACTGGTTGCCGCGAGGAGTGGACGTGTGGTTTCGAGCGCCATGTCACGGATTGCGTGGCCTCTCCCGCCGGAGGTTCGAGTCCTCCCTCCGGTACGGGTATGTGTGTTGTTCTTAGCATAAGTTAGTTTAAGTAGTGTGTAAGTCTAGGGACCGATGATCTCAGCAGTGTGGTCCCTTAGGAATTCACAAACATTTGAACATTTTTTGAACAGAAGCTAGTAAAGTCACAAAATCGGGTACTTCGCTGTTGCTGCGTTTGTCTCGGCCGGTTGCAGCTGCCTGACTGTTGCCCAAGAGTTGTTTTTTGGGATGGGACGGATTTCCCACTGGACTCGTATTCGTAAAATTGGAGTTTAAATCCTTTTCTGGCCATCCTTTTCCTTTAGTTTCTCTAAATCATTCAAGGCAAATGCTAGAATGGTTGGCTTCGTTAAGCGATGGTCGATTTATTCCTACAACTTTGGCCAATCACAGCTTGAACTCCGTCTCCAGCTAACCTCAGTAATTTTTATGCTATCTCTCAGCTTTTTTTTTTCTTTCCGGAATTTTCCTCACAAGTTTCGATAGAAGAAAGCGTAGCACCAAAATAAACTTGATTTTAGGAAAAATTGAAAATACATTTCTATAACTGTGCCAGAAATTAACTATTTCTTGATTTTATAGAAACAATACAGAAAAACTGAAATTCCAAATAAGCAGTGCCAATAGATTTTACAAGCTATAAATTTCATAAGTTGGGTTAGGAAAAGATATGGCAAGATAGTTACACATCTTTTGGAATAATAACATCAAATAAAGAACAAAGATTTATATGTTAAGCCATTTGTTGAGAGTACTGTCAACTTTGTATCGTAAGTACATGTTCTCAATTAAAAATAAAGCTCAAATCAAGAAAAAGTAGCTTAGAAAATGGTTTTGGTAACGAACTCTAAGAGATAAAATTAGTATGAAAGAATGTTAGGGAATGGGAATTGAAAAAATAACGCTTAGTGATTTTGTACTTGACCCTCAAATATCTAAATATACTCCTAATTGCAGGAGGCTGTCATCAGAAAAGGTTCGGTTCCAAAATCGATTTTTTTGGAGCTCCCAGCATTATGGCTTTAGTT
This sequence comes from Schistocerca serialis cubense, assembly GCF_023864345.2. NCBI lineage: Eukaryota > Metazoa > Arthropoda > Insecta > Orthoptera > Acrididae > Schistocerca > Schistocerca serialis. The sequence continues at coordinate 184,384,910 of NC_064641.1, forward strand.
ATGTATTGAATCTTAAATGTGAACTAAGTCCAGTTCTTAGATCTGAAGGCTAAGATGAGATGGTAATATCCCTTATCTTCTTGTCCAACCTTAAGTTTCATCACATCGTATCTCTGAATTGTAATCAATGTATTTGTGAATACGCAACTGTTCTCTCTTGTGCTTTTCTTTTTAATTTTTGACGAGTCAAGTAGAATTATTGAATTCTAAATAAACAATTCCTTCATCAGATGTTACCAGTTATTTATATCATAAGTGAGAAGAGGAAAAGATATGACAAGACAATTAAACACCTTACGGAATATACGTGCTATTGTAAGGAAAAGAACCTTTGATGAAGGTAGAATAAAGTGTCCAGAGCGGGGAAAGTGACCATTGCATGTTTTTTTTTTTTTTTTTTTCCTGAACCGTGCTGCTGCATGGCGAGCATTGGTCAAACTAGTTCTTCATTGTTCATTATTATCAAGAGTTTGACACAGGAACTTTTCTGATTTTCATTTGTCTATTGTAAGGTAAGTGATGTATATTACTCTTGTTACCTCACTTATAAGCAGAGTAATACTTTTTTGCAACGTCAGTATTTAAATAACGTCTTTTTTCCAACAAATATAGTTCCTTGTTGTTTTTTCCGTTTGGTGGCTTCGTCTGTGACCCACTAAAGCCGATATGGCAGCTGGACGAAAAAAATTGCCAAAGTAAATTTATGTTATTGTAAACTATTTCTAGTCTGTTATATTTGGCCTCATACAAAAATTCGATTGAAAACGGTCTACTGCGGCTGCCTGGTATTGTTTCAGATACTGGGTCTTCACGATGCGTGAAAAAATATACCCAAAAATGAGTGCAACAGACGTGGGACACAGTTGCGATGGAAAAAGCGACTGAGGCAGTAAAGAATGATAAGATGCCTTCTTGTATAGGGCCAAATCAATTTAATATTTCACTTAACACATTGAAAAGAAGAGTTAAAGAAAAAATTAGAGATGCGGTGGATGGTAAAAGGAGTATGGGAAGCTTATGGACTGTGTTCATAGAACAAGAACAAGATTTCCTTGGTCATGTTTATGAAATGGAAAGTGATTTTATTGATTTACAGTAAACAATCTATGGAGATTAGCACTCAAAATGTAAAATCCTATAGCGCGGGTATGTTGACTGCTTTATCTAATTCGTCAAAATCCTGCGCTGGTTGGGGGCACTGACAATAATGGTCCAAACGTTCCCAATTTTGGAGAGATCTTGCGACGTTGCTGGTCAAGGTAGGGTTTGGAAAGCACGAAGACAAACAGTAGAAACTCTCGCCGTGTGCTGGCAGGCGTTATCTTGCTGAAATGTAAGCTCGAGATGACTTGCTATGAATGACAACAAAACGGGGGGTAGAGTAACGTCAGAGCACCGCTATGCTGCACTGCTGCCGCAGAATTCCTACAATAAAATGAAACGGCACCCTATACCATCACTCCTGCTTGTTGAACCGTATGGCGGGTGACAGCCACACCTCGTTTTATTGCCCGTCATGACAAGCCATCCTGAGCTTACAGTTCATCAAGATAATGCCCACCCTCAAAAGGCGAGAGTTTCTACTGCTTCTCTTCGTGCGTCCCTAACCCTGCCTTGTGCAGTAAGGTAGCCGGATCTGTCCCCAGTTGAGAACGTTCGGAGCATTGTGGGCAGAGCCCTCCAGCCAGCTCTGGAGTTTTGACGATCTAACGCGCCAGTCGGACAGAATTTGGCACGATATCCCTCAGGAGGAGATAGAACAACTGTATAAATCAATACCAAACGGAATATCTGCTTGCATAAGGGCCAGAAGTGGGCCAATGTGTTATTGACTTGCTCAATTTGTGAAGCGCTTTCTCTTGAAAAAATCATCCAATTTTTCTGAAATATTCATCATTCATGTGTCCGTACATGTATACCAGATACCTTATAACATGTAGGCTTAAATTCTGTCAATAATAGTTTTGTGAAACCTCAGTTTCCGTTAGATGGGCCAATTTATCTCACTTTCCTCTACATCTCTATGTTCAAATCGGTTGTTGAGTACTAGCATCGAAAGTATTGGTTCCTAAATAAAAAACTCAAATCAGGAAATATCGGTAACGGGGTTTATGAAAACGATTTACGAGATAAAATGCAGATGGCAGAATTTTAGAGAAGAATGAGAGATAAGAAAACCTTTTGTTGTGCCAAAGAGGAGAAGCAATTGATAGTATACTCGCAGCAGAAGGTTGTCGGCCGCGAATACGTCCATTAGCTACAGCTCCAGAAATAAAATTCTCTATATAAAGTAATGGAGATTATGAAAAATATCCCACACTAGGTAAAGGGTGAAATGAATAGTTACCAGGAGCGCATGGGAATGGACTTCCGATATGAAACCAATCTCCAAAGTCGAAATATGAATAATATAAAAACAGTAGAGAGTGGCAGTGTAACTACCAACTTACACAGAGAAAAAATGGAAATGAGCCTTTAATTTCTGGTATGGAACCGCGAAAATTCCAAGAGGCGGGAAGCTAATTTCGAGGATGGCCGGAAGACACGCGGCCGAAATTCCAGTGGAAGAGATGGAATTTCGCGGTTGCATGCTCCAATTGAATGCATTACTCATTACGCGGTGAAACGCTGAATGTGGACTCTGTAATGAATGTTTGCGAACAGAAACAAATTAGGTAGACAAAACAGAATATGGTTAGAGGGAGTAACAGATGCTACCATAAAAGAGCCTTACAGATGGACGAGTAATAAAATAACAAATTGTCGGGCTCAGGGCGCGGAAAATGGGCTGTGATGCTGCAGAAAAAGTCGCCTCGTAGATATGTACAAACATTTCACTTTTTTTTTTCGTGGCGACTTAGTACCAATGTTTAAGTTAGAAAATATGTCTTTGTTTTGTACACATTATGACGTAAGCTACCCAGAAGAGTGTACATTTTAGTTTTCATTTAATTTCGCGACAAGTATCGGGCACACGTATGTCTTTGGTGGTATCTGCATTACACGCTATCTGATTAAACCTATCGACAAATCTTTCAGCGGGCATTAATACGGGATGTAGCCACTCTTCGACTTTATGAAGGCATTCACCGTCCCGAATTAGATACTGGGTTACTTAAGAAGTCGTCGAGCCGCTCACATACCTGAAACCCATCCCGTATCCTCGTATGTTCTTTAACAGACTGCTGCGTGGCTATTAATGTATAAAACCATGGTCTTGTGATGGTTTAGACATTAACCGCCATGCTCAGACCAGCTTCTGGTATTTATGAGTTACGCACTGAACTCTGGAAGGAACACTTTCAAACAGCCGGTGTCCAAATGTCTGTGGAGGAACGTCAACACACTCTTCCTCCAGAGTCGAAACCAGAGCAGGTAGTGGTGTTGGACATTAGGGTCTGGAGCTAAGTCAACTTTCTAACTCATCCCAAAGGTGTTCCATCGGGTGACTCTGGACAGGTCAGTTCATTTCATGAATGTTATTGTTCATAAACCACTCCCTCATAGATGTTGTTTCATAACAGGGCGCATTGTCATGCTGGCATCACCTCCGAACTGTTCCCCTACTGTATGCAATACATGACGCTGTAAAATATAATGATTATAAAGAATCCGCCTCGATTGCAAATAGAAACCGGATGTTGACGTAGGTTTCGGCGTGGATAACCACGCCTTCTTCGGAACACACTAAAACTACAAACTGCCTAAAGAGGCATGGTCCAACATTAATACGGATCGCCAAAAAGGGCAAAAGACTCGCATAAAATGTAAAATAAACGGTACATGTGCACCATGTCAATAACTGTACTCAGCTCAAAGGTCAGAAGAGTGCTTCCTCAATCCAGCCAACGTTCGGTGGGCCGCGGGCTCTCAGGTAAACTGAGGTGGCGCCGGCAGCCAGGCTGTGAGAATGTCAGAAAGGAACGCACATGCGCAAAATTGAGAAATAGTCTTCTTTCATGTGATTGGCATAAAATGTGTTACGAAAGTGATCCGATGACCGGGTCGAAGGCGCAGGAAGTTAATGCGTGTGTATGTATAATGTCCTAGCTCGAGGACGATTTTATAGAACTATACAACTTGGATAGACTGAAACTATATATGTGGGATAGCAAATTGCACGGATGGTCAAAACGTATGCACGTAGGACAGACAAAATACCATCAGCTAGAAGCGGGCTAAAAATATGGGGGATGAATGACCCGTTTTCAATTGCTTGGGGTCGGTGATAGTATTTGATGACTGCGCTTGGATACGCTTGTAAAGTTACTATATTAAATTCTAAGCGCTCTTGACCAGAAAAGGCTCAAATTAGTATGACAGGCTTAATGTAATTGCGTGAAAGGGCGTATAACGTCGCCTTCATCGCCCTTAATATCTAATGACCGGCAGAGGTTAGTTTGAATGTGCTATCGGATTTGTACCAAAATAGTGTAAAAAGAACCTAAAGCTAAACTAGTTTCTTAAAATCAGGTACTTGAGGTACTGAACCATGGAGCTTAATCAAGTGAGGTCTGTGAACGCTTATAGCGTGGAACAGACAAACTACCTTCGTGTTCTAATAGCTGTTGACGTGAAAGGTCAAATAATGTAACGGGCTTAATATACATGCGTGAAAGGACGTACAACGTCGCTTTCATCGCCCTTATTATCTATTGACTGACAGAGGTCAAGTGATTAGTGCTATCAGGTGTTACCAGAATGGTATGCAAAGTTATGTGTACATGCGTGAAGAGACGTACGACGTCACTTCAACGTTTTTTAAATAAGTTAAGGATTTATTTCCTAATTTTAAGCCAGAGCTCGGACTTGGAATGGATATGACTAAAAACATCCTTGCATCACCATATTCAACTTGGATAATTATAACTAAGTGGGAATGGCTGTTTGGGCCATATTAAAGATATTGGAGCTTGTAAGAAGTGAAAATACTGTGAACATGTACAAGAATCACTCATTATAAGGCATTAAAGGAAAGACAAAAGCATGTGTATTGTATTAGTGTGCCCACGTCTGTAAGGGCAGCTGTCATAACAAAAATTAAGGGAACCTAGAGCGTGACTGAACGAATTGACCCTCCGTGACACCATGCGAGCGCATGAATGCATCGGCTATCTTCAATGTCGTATGGTAGAATGGGAAGCACTGAGCAAGGGGATAAAACCTTCGAAAAACAATTTTGTTCTTTAACTGGATTTGGTCGTTAAGGATGCAGTCTTTGTCATAACATAGATGTTTAAAAATCTCCATTTCTTCTAATATGTCTAGTTTCATGCCCTTAACTTCAGAATGAAGCAGCTCTGTACTGGCCGGGGATTAGGCGCGTGAGCTATTTGTACAAGATGTTCAGCGGAAGTGGAACCTCGCGTGCCGTCGCCACTTCTGGTGGGAATATGGTCCCTATATCTAGCAGCTAGAGCTCGACCTGTTTGACCGATATAATATTTCGGACAGTCACCACAGGTAATTTTGTAAACCCCAGACTGAGAAAGTTTATCACCAGCGAATTGTAAAGAGTCGATTAGGTTCTTTTTCAAATTATTGTTGGTGGCGAAGGCTACTCTAAATCCATAGTTTTAAGTAAACGTCCTAATTTGTAACTTATTTTACCTGTGAAAGGAACAGATATAATTGCCATTGGTTCGTCATCTACTGCATCATATAATGCGGAAGCCGTATTATTCTTTTTATTTATTTTCTTACTGTACATTCGTCTTACTAAGTGTGAATTGTAACCGTTATTTTTAGCGATAGTTTCCAGCATAACTAATTCCGTTTCTAGCGCCTCCGGGAAAGGGGGACAGCCATGGCACGACGTAGACTTGAATGAAAGAAGGTCATTTTTTGAGATTGCGGATGTGCAGAGTGAGCAGGAATAAGGTTATCCGAACATTATTTTGTCTGTCCTGCGTGCATGCGTTTTGACCATCCGTGGAATTTGCTATCCCACATATATACACTCCTGGAAATTGAAATAAGAACACCGTGAATTCATTGTCCCAGGAAGGGGAAACTTTATTGACACATTCCTGGGGTCAGATACATCACATGATCACACTGACAGAACCACAGGCACATAGACACAGGCAACAGAGCATGCACAATGTCGGCACTAGTACAGTGTATATCCACCTTTCGCAGCAATGCAGGCTGCTATTCTCCCATGGAGACGATCGTAGAGATGCTGGATGTAGTCCTGTGGAACGGCTTGCCATGCCATTTCCACCTGGCGCCTCAGTTGGACCAGCGTTCGTGCTGGACGTGCAGACCGCGTGAGACGACGCTTCATCCAGTCCCAAACATGCTCAATGGGGGACAGATCCGGAGATCTTGCTGGCCAGGGTAGTTGACTTACACCTTCTAGAGCACGTTGGGTGGCACGGGATACATGCAGACGTGCATTGTCCTGTTGGAACAGCAAGTTCCCTTGCCGGTCTAGGAATGGTAGAACGATGGGTTCGATGACGGTTTGGATGTACCGTGCACTATTCAGTGTCCCCTCGACGATCACCAGTGGTGTACGGCCAGTGTAGGAGATCGCTCCCCACACCATGATGCTGGGTGTTGGCCCTGTGTGCCTCGGTCGTATGCAGTCCTGATTGTGGCGCTCACCTGCACGGCGCCAAACACGCATACGACCATCATTGGCACCAAGGCAGAAGCGACTCTCATCGCTGAAGACGACACGTCTCCATTCGTCCCTCCATTCACGCCTGTCGCGACACCACTGGAGGCGGGCTGCACGATGTTGGGGCGTGAGCGGAAGACGGCCTAACGGTGTGTGGGACCGTAGCCCAGCTTCATGGAGACGGTTGCGAATGGTCCTCGCCGATACACCAGGAGCAACAGTGTCCCTAATTTGCTGGGAAGTGGCGGTGCGGTCCCCTACGGCACTGCGTAGGATCCTACGGTCTTGGCGTGCATCCGTGCGTCGCTGCGGTCCGGTCCCAGGTCGACGGGCACGTGCACCTTCCGCCGACCACTGGCGACAACATCGATGTACTGTGGAGACCTCACGCCCCACGTGTTGAGCAATTCGGCGGTACGTCCACCTGGCCTCCCGCATGCCCACTATACGCCCTCGCTCAAAGTCCGTCAACTGCACATACGGTTCACGTCCACGCTGTCGCGGCATGCTACCAGTGTTAAAGACTGCGAAGGAGCTCCGTATGCCACGGCAAACTGGCTGACACTGACGGCGGCGGTGCACAAATGCTGCGCAGCTAGCGCCATTCGACGGCCAACACCGCGGTTCCTGGTGTGTCCGCTGGGCCGTGCGTGTGATCATTGCTTGTACAGCCCTCTCGCAGTGTCCGGAGCAAGTATGGTGGGTCTGACACACCAGTGTCAATGTGTTCTTTTTTCCATTTCCAGGAGTGTAGTTTCAGTCTATCCACGTTCTATAGTTCTATAAAATCGTCCTCGAGCTAGTCCATTAAACATACATACGCATTAACTTCCTCTGCCTTTGACCCGGTCATCGGATCACTTTCGTAACACATTTTATGCCAATCACATGAAAGAAGACTATTTCTCAATTTTGCGCATGTGCATTCCTTCCTGACATTCTCACAGCCTAGCTACCAGCGCCACCTCAGTTTACCTGAGAGCCCGCGGCCCACCGAACGTTGGCTGGATTGAGGAAGCTCTCTTCTGACCTTTGAGCTGAGTACAGCTATTGACATGGTACACATTTACCGTTTATTTTACATTTTATGCGAGTCTTTTGCCCTTTTTGGCGATCCGTATTAATGTTGGACCATGCCTCTTTAGGCAGTTTGTAGTTTTAGTGTGTTCCGAAGAAGGCGTGGTTATCCACGCCGAAACCTACGTCAACATCCGGTTTCTATTTGCAATCGAGGCGGATTCTTTATAATCATTATATTTTACAGCGTCATGTATTGCATACAGTAGGGGAACAGTTCGGAGGTGATGCCAGCATGACAATGCGCCCTGTTATGAAACAACATCTATGAGGGAGTGGTTTATGAACAATAACATTCATGAAATGAACTGACCTGTCCAGAGTCACCCGATGGAACACCTTTGGGATGAGTTAGAAAGTTGACTTAGCTCCAGACCCTAATGTCCAACACCACTACCTGCTCTGGTTTCGACTCTGGAGGAAGAGTGTGTTGACGTTCCTCCACAGACATTTGGACACCGGCTGTTTGAAAGTGTTCCTTCCAGAGTTCAGTGCGTAACTCATAAATACCAGAAGCTGGTCTGAGCATGGCGGTTAATGTCTAAACCATCACAAGACCATGGTTTTATACATTAATAGCCACGCAGCAGTCTGTTAAAGAACATAAGAGCATACGGGATACGTTTCAGGTATGTGAGTGGCTCGACGACTTCTTAAGTTGAAAAGTCCCCTTTGAAAAATTATACATGACTGTGCTTAAACTGATACACAATATTTTTACCGCAACGCAATCCGACTTTCAAAAATCCCTACAAAAAAATGGCCCTGACTAACATTAACCTACGCGTTTCACAAATCGCTTACCTCACAAAAATCTTGGTTACTCGAACTACTGCAATACAGCGAGCGCCTCTACTGCCAGCTAAATAAAAGATTCAAACTACGGAAGGCACTAACTACTGATAGGCATAGTTAGCAAATGAAAGATTTTGATAGAGAACAAATGATGTATTTACCTTAATAGTCATAATATATGTAGCAGTTCATGACATCCAGTCTTACAAATTTCAAAACTCCGCCATCTGTCTCCCCACATCCACCACTGCTGGCGGCTCACCTCCAACTGCGCAACGCTACGCGCTGTTCACATCCAGCTGCCGCTGCCCAACACTACAATGGCAGACAACAATGCAAACTAGCCACAGACTGCACACAGCACAGCCAGTGATTCTCACACAGACCGCTACGTAACGTTGCCAATAAGAAAACATAAACAGCCTACTTACATAGCCCCCATGCACCCCACAAAAAATTTTACAAGTTGTTTTGGGCACTGGCCAATACAGATTTGAAAAATTTTTTCATAATTGCAGTAAGAAAGATATCAAATGCACACACTTATTAATACAATGTTACTCAGAAGCTAAAATTTTCTCACAGTCCATAAAGACAGTCCTGATCATTCACCACAGTAAAACTTCTGCTTCTTTTCTCAAAGTCTGAGCAGTAAAAGACAATGCACAAGGAAGTAGTGGATTTCCATGCAGTCTTGAAGAAGTAGTGTTGTCCTTCCAACGGAAAGACAGTGCTGACTCTTGACATGCTGACAGGTAATGGGCCACAACAGAGCAAACCCACAGCAGTCATTCGACGTTTTGAAGAATATTGGTAGGTAGGTCATCACAGAGCAGACCCACTGTAGTCCTGGTAGAGAGTATGGTATTGGTGGGCCACCAGAAGTGCAGACCCACTGCAGTCCTTGTAGAAATAATGGTATTGGTGGGTCATGAAAGGTGCAGACCCACTGCAGTCCTTGTAGAAATAATGGTACTGGTGGGTCATCAAAGATGCAGACCCACTGTAGTCCTTGTAGAGACGGCCAGCAGCCATCTGTTGCGACTGTGCAGGTGCACAATCACCATCGAAGAGTCTTGCGGAGAATATAACAAGTCCATCAATTACCACTTGTGCACTTACAAAGTTTTTGGAATTATCCTCAGAACCAGCAATGCTGTTATCCAGTCCCTTGCTGAATTATTAACACACGTGCAAACACTAACAGTCCCTACTTGACACATATTCTCCATATACTACGACCAACAGAAACATGTGCAGTGAAATGGAACTTACAAGTTACTTAATTTGATGAACTGGTGTCAATTACAATTTTATAACATAAGAATACAATTACAAAGGTACAAAATACATCATTAAAAACATAATAATACAGATAACATTTGTAGTAATGGGGGCTTTACAAAAGAATAGAAATAAACATATACATCAGTGTTACAGGAATTATGACATAAGTACATACATAAAAGATCAGAATAACTTTTGAAACATAAACTTCACACATGAGCATTAAAACAAAACAGAATAAATAATGTCTAAACATCTTTACAAAGAAAATAACATATTATCAGAAAAATTCTACAACATAACTCTTATTATCTAAACACATTAAGACAGGAAAAACACAAATTCACATAGTGTAATAACACAAAAATACAGGACAGGATTTGTTTTCAGTGTCACATTTGGTACTGCAGTCCAACCCAAAACTTAATTCCATATATCGTCCCTCTTATTTCAACATTTGCTCCAGCCAAAAAAAATAATCCTATCCAAGCATGCTTTCTGTATTCTGTTCACATCCTCTTTCAAAAATAGTTTTTCTCCACTGTGCAGTACTTTTTTGGCCAAACCATTTTCTTATAGCTTCTGAATGCATTTCTTCTGATTCATCATAGTTAGTTTCTTATATAGTCTACCTCCTCTTAAGCTAACTTAAATCCACTGAGCTCAGATATATATACCAAGGGACGAGGCAATGCAGCAGCACATAACAAATTAGCACAAACAGCAAGGACAAAAGAAATACAAATTGGCAAAGTAAGCAACAATATTACAACTAATATAAGGCAATGAGCAGCAAACAAGAAAAATAAATCAGTAGTAAACTGGCTTAGCAGAGTAACACAAAGTCAAATTCAGTAACACTATGCCTGACAAACAGCAGAAGCAAATGAAATAACTTATATCTAAATATGACATAGCTCAAGCAGAAAAAATATTACATTAAAGACAACAATGCAGACAAGGGAAATGTATATTTACATTGTAATGTCTATATAATTAACGTGGTGCATCACAAAAACTAATTCTACAAAAAAATTACCAATTACTTGAAAAGAAAATTATATATGCAGTTACTGTTATTAGTCCCTTCTTATTGTTCTTTCCATTCCAAGAGGTCCTTTTTCGAAGAATGTGGATCATAAAATATTTATTTAATAGATCTGTTGACAGAAAGTGTTCACATTAGCAAATGCATTTAATTTTATTTTATGAAACCAATGTTGCAAGACAGCTGGAAACCAGATATCAAATGAAATAAGCAATTACGTAAACCAAAGCATAAAAACATCATTCAGCAGCTATGTGGCATTTCATAAGTCAGTAGAAATTCTCATAGAAAGACACTTGTCATAAACAGGTGTGCAGATGTACGAATATTTCCCATCAATTCATAAGCATTTCAGTAAGTAGCACAAAGTACGAGTAGTCATGTTTCCAAGTAATGAGCGTGTCGTATTTCCGATGCTTTCTGCAAAGAAATGTCAATAGCGAGGATAATGGCCCTTTTTTTCCACCTGTGCCTCTGAAAGGCACACACTAATGGCTTTTTTCCAGGCGACTGTCGCGCAGTTGGGTGCCCACGATGCATTACGTCCAGGTGGTCACTTAACTTTCTTATCGAAATATTTAGGACAGCAGTTTCCGCTACAGTGGCAGTCTCATATAAAAATATTTCACAGATCAAGAATTTGCGTTACAAATCTGTAGAAACAAAATCCTATTGATATAACAGAGTCCAAACAATTTTCGTCGGCATTGTAATACATTCACGCATTTACATACATTTCATAACTCTTAAAGTACGATTCTTGGTTTCCAACAACCTTTTTCACAAATCAGAGTCCCTAACCACTACTCATTATTCCTTACCTTATTCGTCGACACTTCTTCAATATTTCATCATAACAGATTCGTAGCATAATCAAATTCCTCATATAGAATCTGCTTATTAATCATAAACATACCTCAGCAGCATAATATACATGGTCGTCGTAATAATAACATCATAACACCTCAGTCAAATCTCAAAAACGTAGCTTTCTGCAATAACTTCAAAACATAAAAAAATTCTCTGCTCATTTCAATAGTGTCATCTACCTCAAACATACTTTAAAAATCGTGATCCCATACCAAATATATCATTCAAAGCTCTCATAGTATCACAATGGTTCCAAAAAATATTAACAGTTCACAAAGTACAGACAAAATACAATTTCATAAGTGTGAAGTAATCCAACTCTGTAATTGCATAAACATGTGTCACTGAAGTAGTAAAAAAAATGTTTATCTCTCAGTTAAATGATCAGATAGCTGTGTAATTTGTGTGTTAGAGAAATATGGTACCGATGTGTAAAGTTGTATAAGCAAATACCATATTAGCTAGGGATTCTTGTGCTTGCCACACACATGGTACACAAAGTAAGCGTGTACCCCCTGAAAACTAATGTAATTATACCCTCAGGTGTTACAGATTACAGCAATGGAATGAATGTATCACGGAAAACCTTTGTATCATTGTACTTCAAATACCTTTAAAAATAAATGTTTTAAGTACAAAATTAATCACTCAAATACGTGTACTGTAGCGCTAAACTGTGCATCTTGTTGTAAGATAATCTCTGTGGAAGTGTCGTATTTATCGTCCTCCGAAAGCTAAGTTCTGCAAAAGTCAATGTACTTACCTCATGATAAACAAAAGTGAAATGCTTTGCGTATAGATAGCTTAGTTATTACGTTTATTGCCGTGATGAAGAAAGTACTGTGCTGTAACATATTGTTGTGCTACAGAAAAGGCAGTCTCATTGTAGCTATACCACAAAAGTTAATACTAAAACATGTTTTACTTTCCAGAATAATTCAGAAAAACTGTGCAGATATAAAACAGATACACCGCAAAAGCAACATTGCAAATTTTTACTCATTAGTAGCGTCCTGATAAAACCGTGTAGTTGTCACATAAACTGACCACTGTGTCGTCTGGTATCTCACAGAATGTACTTTAAATCCAGAATGTATTTTCAAGTAAACCAAAATGTTGCATGAAAATCACATTAGCAGTGCCGGTATATGTTCTAAGTATGTGAGCCTTATAGTCGTTACGTGATCGTGCAACTAACAAGCAAGAATGTACAAATAACAACACTGTGTCGTCTGTTCACTATAACAATGCATTCGTAATTTCTGTTTAAATAAGTTCTCTTGGTTCTTGACTGGATATTTAACTTCAAACACTGTTGCATGTTAACAGACTCTAAGTCTGACAAAGCATACTGGTAACGTGAAGTGAAAAATTTTATAGCAAAGACTAAGTTAAAAAGCAGATTATCTCTCAATTAACGGTTTTACATGTGAAATGTGGTGCAATCCTTTACTCTTCATAGTACTCAGATTTTCAACTTGAATGCAATTATCATGCAGTATACGTCGGTAAAGAATACTGGAATTTTTCTCAAGGTTAGCGTCTATGTTATTTTTCTCTGAGCCAGCTAGCGCATGCGGCTGCCTGCGGTGCGGGTCATTGTCTGTCTCTTTGTTGGCGCGCATCGTTATTGGGATTAGGAGACCTAACTTCTACAAATTCACCTTGACAAGAAGGCCCTGCCCTGTTTGAAGCTCGCCAGTTCTGATGGAATTCAGGTCTGTCGTTTTGTCGGTAGTTTACATAGTTTCTTGTTTGTCGGTCATGTGGTGGAGAATTTCTCCCGGAAACGTAACTGCGCGCTGAACTGTTGCGTCTGAAGTTATTCTGTCTCCCTTGATAATAATTGTTTTTGTTCCCATATTGTCTGTTTCTATGGTAATCTCTGTCATATTCATTACTACAGAAATGCGATCTTTCTCTGTAACTATTATTACTCTGCCAGTGGTTGTCATATGGGTGGTGTCTGTTTTGGTCACGATTTGCGTTGTAAGAATAGACTTGTTGTGTCCAGTTATTGTTTCTGTCGTCACGGAATTGTGACGGATGTGACCTGTAGTGATTGTTTTCCTGTTTTCGCATCCCGCGACTGTCTGTGTCAATTTCTAATTCTTGTAAGAGTCCCTGAAAAGCTTCAATGTCGTCTTTGCAACGTCCTGCCAAAATAATATGTCATAAATGTTCAGGTAATTTGATTAAGCAAATGCGGATGAGTTCTGAGGGGCTGTATGGGTTTGACAGGTACTGATTCTTGTGCAACATCTCTTCAAAATATTTCACAAGACTGGAAAATTCAGATTGTTCGAAATGTTTCATCATTATGATGCTATGGTTTACTCGGTCTTGTGTAGCTTGAGACCAATATGCTGAGACGAAGGCATGGTAAAATTCTCCTTCACTGTGACAATCGTGAATGACCGATCGCATTATTACAGCTGGTTCATTCTCTAAGTAGCCACACATAAATTCTAATCAGTGCTCTAATGACCAGTTGGGAGGAAAACAATGAGAGAATTGATGGAGCCATGCTTATGGATGAATGTCATTGCCAGAATTCTTAAATGTTTTGAATTTACGTGTAGTAATGAACAGCTTGTAGTCAAAATCATCATGTCAGCGAGTTACATGTCGGTCATTGTTAGATCGTTTCGGCGATTCCATCTCAAAATTCGGTGCGCCTTGCCAATTTCTTTCAAAATTTCCGAAGTGTCCTGTGTTATTATTTTGTGGTTGTTCCGTATTTCTAAGTCCCTCTTCCCGTGTTGGAGCGCGAGTGTCCTCTGAAATATGTAATTTTTGTATTACTTGTGTCAGCTGATCTTGTACTTCCCGGATTTCTCTTTGGTGTTGCGTATTAATTTGATTCAGATTTTGTTTTAATTTCCTAATTTGTTTGCACTCTTCTGTGTCATTAAAGACTACCGGCTTTGTGTCATTCAGAGTATCATCTACATTCGTAGATAAATTATTTAGCTGATCCGAAAGTTCAACTACTTTCTCTGATAATAAACTAATTTCCTCCATGTGTCTTTCTACTGTGTCCTTTAAGTTTTCCTGAGTTTTTGCAAGTTGCGTAACCGAATCGGTAGATGCAACTGAGTCAATTTCAGCTTGCAAGGTCTCATGATTTTCATGAACAATAGTTTGCAGTTCTTTTATGGCTGCTTCGTGATTCTGTAATGCATTTTCATGCCGCGAAAAAATAGGTTGAAAATGCTCACAAATTTGTGTTTTTACGTCGTTAGAGACTATTTGACATTTCTATTCGATTTTATGTAACTCAGTAGTTAAATCTTCACGTGTTTGTTCAAGCGTGGTGTGAAGATTTTGTTCCATTGCGTCTAACTGTTGCTGTGTTTGTCTCCGGTGTTGTTCCATTGCGTCTAACTTTTGAAGATTTAGTTCCATTGTGTCTAACTTTTGAAGATTTAGTTTCATTGTGTCTAACTTTTGAAGCTTTTGCTGTGTTTGTCTCTGATTTTGTTCCATTGTATCTAACTTTTGAAGCTTTTGTCTCATTTGTTGCACTAATTGTAATAACAATGCACTGGTGTCTGAAACATGTTCCTCAGTGCTTTTCGGCAGTGAATTTGAACCGGCAATATTCGCATTTTGAAAAGTAGAAAATGTGTCTTGATTTATTTGAGAAAACGGTGAGGACGCAAAACCTGAATCTACAGTATTTGCAAGATTGTGTCCTGTCATTTCGGAATCCTGAGGCGAGCTATTGCCGACCGATCGATCGATAATGCTTCCCTGTTCACTAATTGTTTCACTGCCTACACCATTATTTGCAGCCCGCTCCATTTCCCTATGCACAATTACCAAATTACTACTTTGAACATTAGTTAATTCATTACTCTGCGGCACTAACACACTGCTTTCGTCTTCACTGTCATTTCTCAGTTTACTTTGAAGCCTAGTATTACGTTTTTCACACGCCATTATTGTCACAATATTTCACACGACAACACAGAAAAACACAATTTGAAGTGCAATAATAAGAGAACACATTAACATAGCACTGAAAATAATATCTAGTTAATTGCAAGCGCAGCTGCGAAATACTTGGTGCAAATCTACATGCATGCCACAACAAAAAGCAACTACAACGGAGATTCTCTCCACAATTACGCGCTAGCAATAAACAAAGGCTACACTAAATACACAAACTACAAGAAAAAAAATCAGAAGATTCCAGTGAGGTATCCTCGGCTAAGGGTCGACATATGCAACGTCCCCTTAGAAAAATTATACATGACTGTGCTTAAACTGATACACAGTATTTTTAGCGCAACGCAATCTGACTTTCAAAAATCCCTACAAAAAATGGCCCTGACTAACATTAACCTATGCGTTTCACAAATCGCTTACCTCACAAAAACCTTGGTTACTCGAACTACTGCAATACAGCGAGCGCCTCTACTGCCAGCTAAATAAAAGATTCAAACTACGGAAGGCACTAACTACTGATAGGCATAGTTAGCAAATGAAAGATTTTGATAGAGAACAAATGATGTATTTACCTTAATAGTCATAATATATGTAGCAGTTCATGACATCCAGTCTTACAAATTTCAAAACTCCGCCATCTCTCTCCCCACATCCACTACTGCTGGCGGCTCACCTCCAACTGCGCAACGCTACGCGCTGTTCACATCCAGCTGCCGCTGCCCAACACTACAATGGCAGACAACAATGCAAACTAGCCACAGACTGCACACAGCACAGCCAGTGATTTTCATACAGAGCGCTATGTAACGTTGCCAATAAGAAAACATAAACAGCCTACTTACAAAGTAACCCAGTATCTTATTCGGGACGGTGAATGCCTTCATAAAGTCGAAGAGTGGTTACATCCCGTATTAATGCCCGCTAAAAGATTTGTTGATAGGTTTAATCAGATAGCGTGTTTTGTCGTTTGTACTGCAGATACCGCCAAAGACATACATGTGCCCGATACTTGTCGCGAAATTAAATGAAAACTAAAATGTACACTCTTCTGGGTAGCTTACGTCACAATGTGTACAAAACAAAGACATATTTTCAAACTTAAAAGTTGGTACTAAGTCGCATTGAAAAAAAAGTGAAATGTTTGTACATATCTACGAGGCGATCTTTCCTGCAGCATCACAGCCCATTTTCCGCGCCCTGAGCCCGACAATTTGTTATTTAATTACTCGTCCATCTGTAAGGCTCTTTTATGGTAGCATCTTAAGGATTGCTAACCATATTCTGTTTTGTCTACCTAATTTGTTTCTGTTCGCAAACATTCATTACAGAATCCACATTCAGCGTTTCACCGCGTAATGAGTAATGCATTCAATTGGAGGATGCAACCGCGAAATTCCATCTCTTCCACTGGAATTTCGGCCGCGTGTCTTCCAGCCTTCCTCGAAATCAGCTTCCCGTCTCTTGAAATTTTCGCGGTTCCATACCAGAAATTAAAGGCTCATTTCCAACATTTCTCTCTGTAAATTGGTAGTTACACTGCCACTCTCTACTGTTTTTATATTATTCATATTTCGACCTTCGAGATTTCTTTTTGCAGTCGCGGCGGATTCTTTATAATCATTAAATTATTCACGATTGCTGACGCACTGCAATGTTAAAAGTTCTCCAACTGTAAAATGTGTTCGTATGCTTCTGTATTCAGCGTTTTCTTAAGCGCAATAACGGGTCAGCACCCTAAACACGAAACACGCCCTCCATATCGTAATACCACCTCCGTATTTCACTGTTGCCTCTATACTTAATGGCACGTGACGTTCTCCAAGCATTTTCCAAGCACAAACCATTCCATGGGATTGCCACAGTGTACAGGGTGACTCATCATTTCAAATCACTCATTTCCAGTTATCCACTGTCCAGCGGTGCCACTCTTTACGACACCTCAAGCGTCGTTTATCATTAACGCTACTGAGCTTTCCCAACTGACGCATTTTGCTGTTACTGCTTCTGTATTGACAACACAGCACTCCATGACTCATATTACACTAGCCGACCAGCTTCTCGTGACTAGTGGTTAATTCCGCATTACCCAGGGGTCTCCAGATAATTTCGAAAATATAGTAGGCCCTTTACAATATATTTATTTCTAGTGTCTAGTGTTTTGATTGACATAACGTGGCTGCTTTTTTCCATTACTAATTTAATTTGCCTTTTATATACTAGCGTTTTACTATATGCCAAGATATTTGCTGATAACCAGCAGATAAATTTTACGAATGACAAGGGTGATGTGCTTTACATCCACGGATGATGAGTCAATTGTTACCATCATTGGTTTCTTTATTTCACTTTCCAGTTTATTTTACCTTTATTTTCAGGATATCTACAATTTACTTACTGACTACAGGATCATAAGAACATTCCTGAAATTTTCGATGATTTGTTTTGTTTTTTTAGGTCGTTCTGTTCGTTCAAAATAATGTCGGGATGATTCATCATACATGTGAAATTATGTGTTTGTTCTAAAATATTTAGCAGGTGCCTTTTTCAGACTAATTTGCTGATTACCACAGCAGTATTACTGGACAATTAAATTAACGTTATCAGCATATGTCTTTGGCATATTTTCAGTATTCACATCTACATCTACATCTGCAATATAATCTACAGACCACCTAGTGATGTATGGCGGAGATGACTTCTGGCAGAACAAACTGCTCCCCTCGACCCAGTTCCACTAGCGAATGGCGCGTCAGGAGAATGATTGTCGGTAATCCTCTACATTGACTCTAATTTCTCGGATTGTCTCATCGTGATCATTACGCGATATGTATGTGGGAGGAAGTAATATGTTGTCCGACTCTTCCTGGAAAGTACTCTCTTGAAGTTTCTATAGTAAACCTCCCCGTGAGGCACTAGAGCTCTCTCTTGTAACGTCTGCCACAGAAGGTTTTTGAGCAAGTCGGTAAAGCTCTCGCGCTGACTAAACGATTCTGTGAGGAAATGCGCCGCGCTTCGTTGGACGTTCTCTATAACATCTGTGAGTTCTGTGTGGTACGGTTCACGAACTGATGGACAATACTCAAGGATCGGTCGAACAAGTGCCTTGTAAGCCATTTCTTTCGTAGATGAGTTACCCTTCCTTAAGATTCTTCCTATGAATCTCAGTCTGGTGTCTCCTTTTGCTACTATTTATGTGGTCATTCCACTTAAGGCCGCTCTGGATAGTTACTTCTAATTATTGTACAGTACATATTGTTTCCAGTAGTTTCTCATCAATAGTGTAGTTGTACAGTAGTGGCTTACTTCTCCTATGTATGCGCAATATTTTACATTTATTTGCTTCACGGTCAACTACCAGAACCTGAACCAATCATCAATGATTTGTAGTTCATTCTGCAGATCGATACTGTCCTATGGTATTGTATGGTATTGCTGTATTGCTATAGACAACCGCATTATCTGCGAATAGTCTTAAAGAGCATCTGACGTTTAATATATCATTTACATACATTGTAAGCACTAAAGGTCCTATTCCTCTTCCACGGCGTACTGAGTTCTGTCTGCAAGGATGTCTTGAATCCACTCTCAAATCTGGTCCTTTAGTGCATAAGCTGTTTTTTTTTGTAGTTTTTCGTTTTTTTTTTCACTAAACGGCAGTGCGCGATGGTGTCAAGTGCGTTCCTGAAGTCAAGGAACACGGCATCAATGTTAGTGCCGTTTTTACAGCGCTATGGACCTCCTAGAGGAGCGGAGAGAGCTGAGTTTCGGAAGATCTCTGTTCGCGGGTTATATGTTGATTTTTATAGAGGAGATTTTCGTTCTCCAAAAACGTCATAGTTCTTGAATATAAAACATGTTCCATAATTCTACAATAGATTGACGTCAACGATTTGAGTCTATGATTGTGTGCATCTTATAACTGCCCACGTCGTGTTGTGCCGACTCCACTGTAGCTGGAATGGATTTTTAAGATTGTTTTATATGCCCGACTTCTAATTTCACCACACAAGTCTCCAGGGTTGAGCAGTTATTGCCCGATGACGACACGCAATACAGTTTGTTAAAGCGGAGTTCGCCGTTATTAATTATGTTTTTAGATTTAATTATATTACTCGTACAGAGAATTATCGTTCCTTTGTTTAACAGCGCGTCGTCAAAATAAGTATGAAATGCTAATGTCTTTGCTATACATAATGTCGACTATTGAGTTAAAGTTCGTACCTATTTTGCCATTTTAGAAAAGAGAAACCTTAAGCGCTTCTGCTTCTATAGTCTCAGTATCAAATGTTCACTAATTTCAATTTACTTCCTATCTCAGTTCAGTATTTAACACAAATTATATATCAATGTCATTTCAGAGATATTACGTCAATTCCACACTAACGGAATAACACGTAATTGTCATTTAACATCACTTTCATTAATAATCCTTTTTCTTATGACGTAAATGTTAATGAATGATCACTATCTAGGAGGAAAGAGGGATTGATACTAATCATGAGATAATAGCTTTTAATGAGCCCGCAATCGTTAGTTAAATAAAAAGTCACGTTCAAGGATGATATGCGAACAACTTTCGTTACGTCCGTTTTCACGTATCTGTCAAAACTAATCCTGTCGCCCACAATTCAAATTAACTCTGACGCTAACCCCTCTTGTCGGAACATCGAATCGTAACTATTATGTGAAAGTTTATTCTAGTCCCCGAATTAATTCCTTTCAGATACGCGCATGACCGAACAGCAGAACGGAACACAACCGACTTGTTTTAACAACCGAACAACGCAACGACGTTACATTACGACAATGTCCACCCAATGAACATCTCTTTGCCTTTATCTTTTCTACTCTGCTTAATTAAATTATTCCCAATTACAATTTATTCAGCTATTTAACGAAAACATCTAACAAAAAATAAAATAAATTTATCCCAACGTAAAAGATGAAACGTCCCCTTAGAAAAATTATACATGACTGTGCTTAAACTGACACACAGTATTTTTAGCGCAACGCAATCTGACTTTCAAAAATCCCTACAAAAGAATGGCCCTGACTAACATTAAACTATACGTTTCACAAATCACTTACCTCACAAAAATCTTGGTTACTCGAACTACTGCAATACAGCGAGCGCCACCACTGCCAGCTAAATAAAAGATTCAAACTACGGAAGGCACTAACTACTGATAGGCATAGTTAGCAAATGAAAGATTTTAATAGAGAACAAACAATGTATTTACCTTAATAGTGTTGAAAAATCATAATATACATAGCAGTTCATGACATCCAGTCTTAGAAATTTCAAAACTCCGCCATTTCTCTCCCCACATCCACCACTGCTGGCGGCTCACCTCCCACTGCGCAACGCTACGCGCTGTTAACAGCCGACAGCCCAACACTACAATAGCGAATATTACAACAATGCCACCCAGCCACAGACTGCACACAGCACAGCCAGTGATTTTCATACAGAGCGCTTCGTGGCGTTACCAATATAAAAACCTAAACAGCGTACTTACATAGCCCCCATGCTCCCCACAAAAAAATTTACAAATTGTTTTGGGCACTGGCCAATACAGATTTGAAAAAATTTTTCATGATTACAGTAAGAAAGATATCAAATGCACACACTTATTAATACAATGTTGCTTAAAAGCTAAAATTTTCTCACAGTCCATAAAGACAGTCCTGATCATACAACTGCCGTTTCTTTTCTGAAAGTCTGAACAGTAAAAGACAATGCACACGGAAGTAGTGGATTTCCATGCAGTCTTGAAGAAGTAGTGTTGTCCTTCCAACGGAAAGACAGTGCTGACTCCTGACATGCTGACAGATAATGGGCCACAACAGAGCAAACCCACAGCAGAGTCATTTGACGTTTTGAAGAATATTGGTAGGTAGGTCATCACAAAGCAGACCCACTGTAGTCCTTGTAGAGATGGCCAGCAGCCATCTGTTCTGACTGTGCAGGTGCACAATCACCATTGAAGAGTCTTTCAGATAATATATCAAGTCCATAACCACCATTTGTGCACTCACAAAGTTTTTGAAATTGTCCTTAGAACCAGCAACGCTGTTAATCAG
The DNA here is from genome assembly GCF_023864345.2 of Schistocerca serialis cubense. NCBI lineage: Eukaryota > Metazoa > Arthropoda > Insecta > Orthoptera > Acrididae > Schistocerca > Schistocerca serialis. The sequence continues at coordinate 184,406,653 of NC_064641.1, forward strand.
TCCCTTGCTGACTTATTAACACACGTCCAAACACTAACAGTCCCTACATCTCACATATTGCCCATATACTATGACCAACAGAAACGTGTGCAGTGAAATGTAACTTACAAGTTACTTAATTTGATGAACTGGTGTCAATTACAATTTTATAATGTAAGAATACAATAACAAAGGTACAAAATACATCATTAAAAACATAATAATACAGATAACATTTGTAGTCCAGGCTTTACAAAAGAATCGAAATAACATATACATCAGTGTTACAGGAATTATGACATGAGTACATATATAAAAGATCAGAATAACTTTCGAAACATCAACTTCACACATGAGCATTAAAACAGAACAGAATAAATAATATCTAAACATCTTTACAAAGAAAATAACATATTATCAGAAAAATTCTACAACATAACTCTTATTAGCTAAACACATAAAGACAGGAAAAACACAAATATAGAAGAGTACACAAACACATAGCAGAATAACACAAGGGGAAAGGACAGGGTTTGTTTTCAGTGTAACATTTGGTACTGCAGTATTTTGCAAACAAATCCTTTTTTTTCCTTGGAGATCTCCCTTCGTTCATCATTCCCAAAATGTCCTATCTATACCTGCTTTCTGTACTTTTTTCGTATAACTTCTCAATACATTTCTTCCAATTCATTGCATTTATTCTCTTATATAGTTTACCCCCTCTTAAGCTAACTTAAATCTACTGAGCTCAGATGCTAAACTAAGGGATGAGGCAATGCAGCAACACAAAACAATTAACACAAACAGCAATGACAAAAAAAAATGGAAATTGGCAAAGCAAGCTACAGTAAATCTAAATTACCAAGCAATGCAACGTTACAACTAATACAAGCCGATGTGCAGCAACAAGAAAAATAAATAAGTAGTAAAACTAGCTTAACAGAGTAATACAAAGTGCAATTTAGTAGCACTATGCCTGGCAAACAGCAGCAGCAAATGCAATAACTTATATCTAAACATGACATAGCTCAAGCAGAAAAAATATTACAGTAAAAATGGCCATTTTTAATACCTGTGTCACATCTTAACACTAGAGTGATGCATCACAAAAACTTACTCTGCAAGAAAGTTACCAAGTCATTAAAAAAATTATTTATGCAATTCCTGTGAAGGGAAATGTCTATTTGTGCTCTTTTTTCTAAGAAAGTACCTCATAAACGTATTCTTTACTGGGTCTGTAGACAGAAAATAGTGATATTAGTACATCTATTAAATTTTATAATAACCAATACTGCAGTGCAGCTAGAAACTATTAAAGAAAATGAGCAAATATGTACAAAGGAAGGCATGAAACATCATTCATTAGCCATATGGCATTTCATAAGGTAGTAAAAAAATCTCTCAACTAGAAAGACAGTAGTCATAATCAGATGTGTAGACATAAAAATATTTCTCGTCATTTCATTAGGCATTTCAGTAAATATCATAAATTAAGAGCTCCACAGTGTTATCATATGTTTTCAAGTTTGAGCGTGTCGTATTTGCGATGCTTTCTACAAAGGAATGTCAATAGTGAGGATAATGGCCCCCTTTTTTTTTGCTCCCCCTGTGCCTCTGAAAGGCACACACTAATGGCTTTTTTCCAGGCAACTGTCGCACAGCTGGGCGCCCACAACTCATTACGTGAAGGTGGTCACTTAACTTTCTTACCGAAATATTTACAACACCAGTTTGCATTACAGTGACAGTCTCATATAAAAAATTTCACAGGTTTGAGTTGCAAATGTGTAGAAACAAAATCCTATGAATATAGCAGTGTTCAAAAAGTTTTCGTCGGCATTGTGATACATTCGCGCATTTACACACATTTCATAACTCTTAAAGTACAATTCTTGGTTTTCAACATCCTTTTCAACAAATCAGACTCCCTAACCACTACTCATTATTCATATACGTATTCGTCAACACTTCTTCAATATTTCATCAAAATAAACACGTAGAATAATCAAATTCCTCATTTACGGTAGCATCATCTTATTGATCATAAACATACCTCAACAGCATAATACACATCGTCGTCGTAAAAATAACATCATAACACCTCAGTCAAATTTCAAAAACGTCGTAGCATTCTGCAATAATGTCAAAACCTAAAAAAAATTCTCTGCTCATTTCAATAGTGTCATCTACCTCAAACGTACTTTAAAATCATGCTCCCTTACCAAATACATCATTCAAAGCTCTCATACTATCACAATGGTTCCAAAAAATATGAACAGTTCACAAAGTACAGACAAAATACAATTTCATAAGTGTGAAGTTATCCAACTGTGTAAATGTGTAAACATGTGTCACTGATGTAGTACAAAGATGTTTGTTTCTCTTTCAAATAATCAGATAGCTGTGTAATTCTGTGTTAGAGAAATATGGTACTGATGTGTAAAGTTGTATAAGCAAATACCATATTAGCTAGGGCTCTTTGTGCTTGCCAAACACATGGTACACAAAGTAGGTGTGTACCCCCCCCCCCCCCGAGGAATGTAATTATACCCTCAGGTGTTACAGATTACAGCAATGGAATGGAATGAAATGTAACACGGAAAACCTTTGTATCATTGTACTTCAAATATCTTTAAAAATAAATTATTTAAGTGCAAAATTAATCACTCAAATATGTGTCCTGTAGCGCTAAATGTGCGTTTTGCTGTAAGATAATCTCTGTGGAAGTGTCGTAGTTACTGTCCTCCGAAAGCTAAGTTCTGCAGAAGCCAATGTACTTACCTCATGATAAACAAAAGTGAAATGCTTTGCGTATAGATATTTTAGTTATTACACTTATTGCTATGATGAAGAAAGTACCGTGCTTTAACGTATTGTTGTGCTACGGAAAAGGCTGTCTCATTGTAGCTATACCACAAAAGTTACTACTAAAACATGTTTTACTTTCCAGAATAATACAGAAAAACTGTGCAGATATAAAACAGAAACACTGCAAAAGCAACATTGTCAATTGTCACTCATTAGTAGTGTCGTGATAAAATCGTGTAGCTGTCACATAAACCAACCACTGTCTCATCTGGTATCTCACAGAAAGTACTTTAAATCCAGAATGTATTTGCAAACAAACCAAAATGTTACATTAAAATCTCATTAGCAGTACCAGTATATGTTCTAAGTACATAAGCCTTATAGTTGTTACGTAATCGTGCAACGAACAAGCAAGAATGTACACACAAAATAACACTGTGACGTCTGTCCACTATAGCAATGCATGCGTAATTTCTGTTTAAATAAGTTCCCTTGGTTCTTGATTGGATATTTAACTTCAAACATTGTTGCATGGTAACAGTCTGACAATGCATACTAGAAATGTGAAGTGAAAAGTTTTATGGCAAAGACAAAGTTAAAAAGCAGATTATCTCTCAATAAACGGTTTTACATGTGAAATGTGGTGTAAAACTTTACTCTTCCTAGTACGCAGAGTTTCAACTTCAACGCAATTATTATGTGGTATACGTCGGATTCTGTAAGGTCCATTGTAAACTAGAAAGAATTTGTGACTCAAGTGTTTCTTCTTATGTGGCAATGAATGAGCTTTAATGAGAACTTTCTGACCAATACATAATTTCTTTGCATTTGCTTTACCGTGTAGTTTTCTCCTTTTGTCTGCTGCAGGTTTTATATTTTTAAGAGCCAAATCAATTATGTCTTTGTGTCGAAGTTTACGTGTATTTGTAAAGGGTACAAGCGCTTTGATTCTGTTCAGAGGTTCTTCATTCTTCAGTACAAGAGTAGGTGGAAAAGCAATGGAATCATGAGGCATTTCATTCAGCACATTTTGAAATAAGTGTAAATATCTGTCCCAATGCTGATGCTTTCTGTGACAATGAAGTCTGCAAAGCTTATTGATTTCTTTCATAATGCGTTCAGACGGGTTACAATGTGGTGAGTACAATGAAATAACAACAGGTTTGATTTTATGGTTCTGAAGCATGCGTGACCAAACAGCAGATCTGAATTGCGGTCCGTTATCTGAAATGACGTTACTAAGGTGTCCAACTTCACGTAAGAAATTTTTAACAAAGGCGTTGGATATAGACCGTCCAGTGGCTTTACGTAACGGTGTGAAAGAAACAAATTTTCAAGTAAGTTCAACAGCAAGTAGAACATACGAAAATCCATTAGATGCTCTGACAAGCGGTCCCAAGAGATCAAAGGCAGCAAATTCTTTTAATTTAGAAGGAATAATAGGAAAGAACGGAGCACGATGTGAGATAGTAGATGGTTTTGCCTTTTGACAAAGTTTACAAATAGACAGGACTCTTCGAATTCTCTTTTCCATATTGTTAAAATAACAAGTCGTTCAAAGAATATGATAACATTCTCGTGGACCAAAATGTGCGTAGCTGAAATGAATGTACCAAATGAGCTTATTAACAATATCGTCTGGAATGCAAAGTACCCATAGCTTGTCACCAACAGTGCAGCGTTTGAAGAGTGTGTTCTTTCTAACCAGATAATAATGCCGAATCTGAGTGGGTGTCTTTTCATGCCATTTCCTTTTGATGTCTTTCCAAATCGGATCTTTATCTTGCTCGTGAGCAATGTCCTTTAAAGATGTGGTGATGAAGTTTTCAAAGGCGACTTTCTGAATGTAAAGAATACTGAAATTTTTCTCGAGGTTGCCTTCTGTGTTACTTTTCTCAAGCCCAGCCTGTGCGCGTGACAGTGTGTCTGCAACAATGTTCTCCTTGCCGGGAGTGTAGACTATTGTGAAGTGGAATTCTTGCAGAAACAATGCCCAACGTTTTAACCTGTCATGATTTAATTTTGAAGACATAAGAAATTGTAATGCATGATGATCACTGTATACTTTTACGTCCTTACCAGAAAGAAAGAAACGGAATTTGTTAAATGCCCAAACGATAGCTAAAGCTTCTAATTCAGTAACGGAATAATTTATTTCAGATTTTGTTAGCACTCGGCTAGCAAAAGCAATGGTTTTCTGAACAGTAGTGTCATTTTCTGTGGCTTCTTGAAATAAATGGGCACCAAGACCGACTTTAGAAGAATCCGTCCTAAGGCAGAAATGTTGTGACAGATCTGGCGCGTTAAGTAGCGATTCTTTCAAAGAATTGAATTCCAACTGTTCTTGTTCGTCCCAGTTCCAAATAGTATTTTTGCCAGTGACAGAACAAAGTTTTGGTGTAACAAGAATTTGCATATTCAGAAAACGACGGTAAAAATTTACGAGACCTAGGAAACTGCGGACTTGCTTTTTGTGGATGGAACTCAAATGGCTCTGATTGCTTCTAACTTTTCAGGATCCGGCTGAATGCCTTCAGAAGAAATAATATGTCCCCAAAACCTCACCTTTGACCTACCGAATTCAGACTTTTCCAAGTTAACTGTAATTCCAGACTCTGCAAAAATATGTAACACGCTGTTGAGGATGCGATTGTGTTGTTCCCATGAGGCTTCTGCTATAAGAATATCGTCCACATATAAGGTGATGTGACGTTTTAAGAACTCAGGTAATATGGAATTTAGCCCGCGAATGAATGCTGCCGAAGAAATGTTCAAACCAAAAGGAAGTTTCCGAAACTGATAACAAACGCCGAAACAAATTAAAGCTGTGTATTTTCTACATTCTGGATGACGTTCGATCTGATAAAAGCTGGATCTGAGATCAATGGAAGACAACACTTTTACACCATTAAAATTTTGAAGAAGTTCTTCCAACGTTTGCGGCCTGTCTGTTTCAGGAATAATGATAGTATTGATTTATCTCGAATCTAAGACAAGCCTGATCGATCCATTTTTCTTCTCAACGACATGTAATGGATTGTTGTATGAGCTTACTGCAGGCTCAATAATGCCCTCGTCAAGCATAGATTGTATTTCTGTTCTAACACGGTCCCTATAACGTGCTGGAATTACGTATGGTCTAACACAAAATTTAGTATGCTCACGAACAAGAAATTGGTATTGAAATCCCTTGATTGTTCCTGTTTTGTGAGTAAAAACTGTGGAATGTGCTTGTAAAATCTCAAAAAGGTCCTGCCTATCAGTGTCATTACAATTCTCAATTGTTCGAATTTTATTCTGAATTAACTCATTAGTTTCAAATATGCCGTCGATATCATCCCTGTCAGTACTTGCAGAGTGATTGTTAGTGTCTAGTTCCGTAGAAAATTCCGAACTGTTGTCTAACAGAAGGTAAAGCCGATTAATTTCCTCGTCATGGTTTGAGAGCCAATCTTCAAATTTCAAAGTTATTAACCTACCTTCTTTCTCTAAACTTATTTCAGCATCATGAAAGTTTAAGATTACTTTGTATTCATTCAAAAAGTCTACTCCCAATATAAATCCCGTCAACAATAATGGAACAATAAGAAAGTTCATAGAGAAGCTGTGGCTTTGACAAAAGAATTCTAAGTTGGTTTGTTGGCGTACATCTACACTTTTTCCAAAGGTTGCACCTTGTAATTTAATCTTACGTAACGTAAGTGTGGGACAATCGTTCGATTTGTTGCATTTGCTAAAAGCTGTTTCACTAATTACTGAAATGGGACTGCCAGAGTCAAGTACTGCCGTCATTTTACGTCATTTACAGCAATGTGAATCACAGGATATGCAATGTTGTTATGTTTTACGTCGTGCTCCTGGAGTAAGATGTCCCTAATGTCTACCATTTTTACGTAATTACTAGCTACGGCAGCTGCGTCGTCAGTTTGATAAGTACGTTTTGTGGCTGCCAGCGGTATGAGTCATTGCCTATTGTGTCTTTGTTGGCGCACGTCGTTATTGGGATTTGGAGACCTAACTTCTACAAATTCACCTTGTCGAGAGGGCCCTGCCCTGTTTGAACCACGCCAGTTCTGATGAAATTCAGGTCTGTCGTTTTGTCGGTAGTTTACCTAGTTATTTTTTGTCGGTCATGTGGTGGAGAATTTCTCCCAGAATCGTAACTGCACGGTGGACCGTTGCGTCTGAAGTTATTCTGTCTCCCTTGATAATAATTGTTTTGGGTTCCAAATTGTCTGTTTCTCTGATTGTCTCTGTGATAGTTACTACCATGGAGAGGTGATCTTTCCCTGTAATTATTACTACTCTGCCAACGGTTGTCATGCGGGTGGTGTCTGTTTTGGTCACGATTTGTGTTGTGAGAATAGCCTTGTCGTGTCCAGTTATTATTTCTTGCATCATGGAATTGCGACGGATGTGACCTGTAATTGTTGTGTTCCTGTTTTTGCGTTCCGCAATTGTCAGTGTCAATTTCTAATTCTTGTAAGAGTCCCTGAAAAGCTTCAATGTCGTCTTTGCAACGCCCTGCCAAAATAATATGTCGTAAATGTTCAGGTAATTTGATTAAGCAAATGCAGATGAGTTCTTAGGGGCTGTATGGGTTTGACAGGTACTGATTCTTGTGCAACATCTCTTCAAAATATTTCACAAGACTGGAAAATTCAGATTGTTCGAAATGTTCCATCATTATAATGCTATGTTTTACTCGGTCTTGTGTAGCTTGAGACCAATATGCTGAGAGGAAGGCATGATAAAATTCTCCTTCACTGTGGCAATCGTGAATGACCAATCGCATTCTTACAGCTGGTTCATTCTCTAAATAGCCACACATAAATTCTAATCTGTGCTCTAATGACCAGTTGGGAGGAAAACAATGAGAGAATTGATGAAGCCACGCTTGTGGATGATTGTCGTTGCCGGAATTCTTAAATGTTTTGAATTTACGTGTAGTAATGAACAGCTTATAGTCAAAATCATCATGTCGGCGAGTCGCATGTCGGTCATTGTTACGTCGTTTCGGCGGTTCCATTTCAAAATTCGGTGCACCTTGCCAATTTCTTTCATAATTTCCGAAATGTCCTGTGTTATTATTTTGTGGTTATTCCGTATTTCTACGTCCCTCTTCCCGTACTAGAGCGCGCGTGTCCTCTGAAATATGTAATTCTTGTATTACTTGTGCCAACTTATCTTGTACTTCCCAGATTTCTCTTTTGTACTGTGTATTGATTTGATTTTGATTTTGTTTGAATTTTCTAATTTGTTCATACTCTTCAGTGTCCGTGAAGGCTACAGGTCTTGTGTCATTCAGATCATCATCTACCTTTGTAGATAAGTTAGTGAACTGATCTGAAAGTTCGGCTACTTTATCCGATAGTGAAATTATTTCCTCTGTGTGTTTTTCTGAACCAAGTTTCAGAGTGTCCATTTGTGTTGAAATCGTATCTACTGTGTCCTTTAAGTTATCCTGAGTTTTTGCAAGTTGCGTAACCGAATCCGTAGATGCAACTGAGTCAATTTTAGCCCACAAGGTCTCATGATTTTCATGAACAATGGTTTGCAGTTCTTGTATGGCTGCTTCGTGATTCTGTAATGCATTTTCATGACGTGTGTTTTTACGTCATTACAGACTTTTTGACATTTCGATTCAATGTTACGTAACTCAGTAGTTAAATCTTCACGTGTTTGTTCAAGTGTGCTGTCTAACTTCCGAAGATTTTGTTCCATTGTGTCTAACTATTACTGTGTTTGTCTCTGGTGTTGTTCCATTGTGTCTAACTTTTGAAGATTTTGTTCCATTGTGTCTAACTTTTGAAGCTTTTGCTTTGTTTGTCTCTGTTTTTGTTCCACTGAGTCTAACTTTCGAAGATATTGTACCATTGTGTCTAACTTTTGAAGCTTTTGCTGTGTTTGTCCCATTTGTTGTATTAATTGTAATAACAATGCACTGGTGTCTGAAACATGTTCCTCAGTGCTTTTCGGCAGTAAATTTGCACCGGCAACATTCACATTTTGACAAGCAGAAAATGTGTCTTGACTTATTTGAGAAGACGGTGAGGACGCAAAACCTGAATCTACAATATTTGCAAGATTGTGTCCTGTCATTTCGGAATCCTGAGGCGAGCTATTGCCGACCGATCGATCGATAATGCTTCCCTGCTCTCTAATTGTTTCACTGCCTACACCATTATTTGCAGCCCGCTGCATTTCCCTATGCACAATTACCAAATTACTACTTTGAACATTAGTTAATTCATTACTCGGCGGCGCTAACACACTGCTTTCGTCTTCACTGTCATTTCTCAGTTTACTTTGGAGCCTAGTATTTCGTTTTTCACACGCCATTATTGTCACAATATTACACACGACAACACAGAAAAGCACAATTTGAAGAGCAAAATAAGAAAACACATTAACATAGCACTGAAAATAACATCTAGTTAATTGCAAGCGCAGCTGCGAAATACTTGGTGCAAATCTACATGCATGCCACAACAACAATGAAAGAGTGCAACTACAAAGGAGATTCTCTCTACAATTACGCGCTAGCAATAAACAATAGCTATACTAATTACACAAACTACAAGAAAAAAATCAGAAGATTCCAGTGAGGTATCCTCGGCTAAGGGTCGACATATGAAACGTCCACTTAGAAAAATTATACATGACTGTGCTTAAACTGACACACAGTATTTTTAGCGCAACGCAATCTGACTTTCAAAAATCCCTACAAAAGAATGGCCCTGACTAACATTAACCTATACGTTTCACAAATCACTTACCTCACAAAAATCTTGGTTACTCGTACTATTGCAATACAGCCAGGGCCACTACTGCCAGCTAAATAAAAGATTCAAACTACGGAAGGCACTAACTACTGATAGGCGTAGTTAGCAAATGATAGATTTTAATAGAGAACAAACAATGTATTTACCTTAATAGTGTTGAAAATCATAATATACGTGGCAGTTCATGACATCCAGTCTTACAAATTTCAAAACTCCGCCATTTCTCTCCCCACATCCACCACTGCTAGCAGCTCACCTCCAACTGCGCAACGCTACGCGCTGTTAACAGCCGACAGCCCTAACACTACAATAGCGAATATTACAATGCCACCCAGCCACAGACTGCACACAGCACAGCCAGTGATTTTCACACAGAGCGCTACGTGGCGTTACCAATATAAAAACCTAAACAGCGTACTTACATAGATCCGTTAAAATCTGTCCTGTGGCCCTTCTTGAAAATGGGAATAATCTGCACTTTCTTCCAGTCGCTGTGTACCCTTCGTTGCTCCAGCGATCGGCGATAAACTGCTGCTAGAATGGGAACAAGTTTCTTCCCGTAATCTTTGTATGATCTTATAGCTACCTCACCTTGCTCTAATATCTTCACACGATATCAGGTGTTCCCCAGGGAAGCGTCCTGGGACCTCTGCTATTCCTGATCTATATAAATGACCCGGGTGACAATCTGAGCAGTTCTCTTAGGTTGTTCGCAGATGATGCTGTAATTTACCGTCTAGTAAGGTCATCCGAAGACCAGTATCAGTTGCAAAGCGATTTAGAAAAGATTGCTGTATGGTGTGGCAGGTGGCAGTTGACGCTAAATAACGAAAAGTGTGAGGTGATCCACATGAGTTCCAAAAGAAATCCGTTGGAATTCGATTACTCGATAAATAGTACAATTCTTAAGGCTGCCAATTCAACTAAGTACCTGGGTGTTAAAATTACGAACAACTTCAGTTGGAAAGACCACATAGATAATATTGTGGGGAAGGCGAGCCAAAGGTTGCGTTTCATTGACAGGACACTTAGAAGATGCAACAAGTCCACTAAAGAGACAGCTTACACTACACTCGTTCGTCCTCTGTTAGAATATTGCTGCGCGGTGTGGGATCCTTACCAGGTGGGATTGACGGAGGACATCGAAAGGGTGCAAAAAAGGGCAGCTCGTTTTGTATTATCACGTAGTAGGGGAGAGAGTGTGGCAGATATGATACGCGAATTGGGATGGAAGTCATTAAAGCAAAGACGTTTTTCGTCGCGGCGAGATCTACTTACGAAATTTCAGTCACCAACTGTCTCTTCCGAATGCGAAAATATTTTGTTGAGCCCAACCTACATAGGTAGGAATGATCGTCAAAATAAAATAAGAGAAATCAGAGCTCGAACAGAAAGGTTTAGGTGTTCATTTTACCCGCGCGCTGTTCGGGAGTGGAATGGTAGAGAGATAGTATGATTGTGGTTCGACGAACCCTCTGCCAAGCACTTAAATGTGAATTGCAGAGTAGTCATGTAGATGTAGATGTGTCTTTCCACTCATGTTGTTGTTGTGGTCTTCAGTCCTGAGACTGGTTTGATGCAGCTCTCCGTGCTACTCTATCCTGTGTAAGCTTTTTCATCTCCCAGTACCTACTGCAACCTACATCCTTCTGAATCTGCTTAGTGTATTCATCTCTTGGTCTCCCTCTACGATTTTTACCCTCCACGCTGCCCTCCAATACTAAATTGGTGATCCCTTGATGCCTCAGAACATGTCCTACCAACCGATCCCTTCTTCTGGTCAAGTTGTGCCACAAACTTCTCTTCTCCCCAATCCTATTCAATACTTCCTCATTAGTTATGTGATCTACCCATCTAATCTTCAGCATTCTTCTGTAGCACCACATTTCGAAAACTTCTATTCTCTTCTTGTCCAAACTATTTATCGTCCATGTTTCACTCCCATACATGGCTACACTCCATACGAATACTTTCAGAAATGACTTCCTGACACTTAAATCAATACTGGATGTTAACAAATTTCTCTTCTTCAGAAACGCTTTCCTTGCCATTGCCAGCCTACATTTTATATCCTCTCTACTTCGACCATCATCAGTTATTTTGCTCCCCAAATAGCAAAACTCCTTTACTACTTTAAGTGCCTCATTTCCTAATCTAATTCCCTCAGCATCACCCGACTTAATTAGACTACATTCCATTATCCTTGTTTTGCTTTTGTTAATGTTCATCTTATATCCTCCTTTCAAGACACTGTCCATTCCATTCAACTGCTCTTCCAAGTCCTTTGCTGTCTCTGACAGAATTACAATGTCATCGGCGAACCTCAAAGTTTTTATTTCTTCTCCATGAATTTTAATACCTACTCCGAATTTTTCTTTTGTTTCCTTTACTGCTTGCTCAATATACAGATTGAACAACATCGGGGAGAGGCTACAACCCTGTCTTACTCCCTTCCCAACCACTGCTTCCCTTTCATGTCCCTCGACTCTTATAACTGCCATCTGGTTTCTGTACAAATTGTAAATAGCCTTTCGCTCCCTGTATTTTACCCCTGCCACCTTTAGAATTTGAAAGAGAGTATTCCAGTCAACATTGTCAAAAGCTTTCTCTAAGTCTACAAATGCTAGAAACGTAGGTTTGCCTTTCCTTAATCTTTCTTTTAAGATAAGTCGTAAGGTCAGTATTGCCTCACGTGTTCCAGTGTTTCTACGGAATCCAAACTGATCTTCCCCGAGGTTGGCTTCTACTAGTTTTTCCATTCGTCTGTAAAGAATTCGTGTTAGTATTTTGCAGCTGTGACTTATTAAGCTGATAGTTCGGTAATTTTCACATCTGTCAACACCTGCTTTCTTTGGGATTGGAATTATTATATTCTTCTTGAAGTCTGAGGGTATTCCGCCTGTTTCATACATCTTGCTCACCAGATGGTAGAGTTTTGTCAGGACTGGCTCTCCCACGGCCGTCAGTAGTTCCAATGGAATATTGTCTACTCCAGGGGCCTTGTTTCGACTCAGGTCTTTCAGTGCTCTGTCAAACTCTTCACGCAGTATCATATCTCCCATTTCATCTTCATCTACATCCTCTTCCATTTCCATAATATTGTCCTCAAGTACATCGCCCTTGTATAGACCCTCTATATACTCCTTCCACCTCTCTGCTTTCCCTTCTTTGCTTAGAACTGGGTTTCCATCTGAGCTCTTGATATTCATACAAGTCGTTCTCTTATAAGCTGCTTTTATCTCAATATTTGCTATTTCGACGTGCGTTCAATGATTGAAATAAGAACTGTTTTACGATCTTACACCGTGGGACAATTTCGGCCTTCTCTCTGTTATCTTCCGTTTCAGTTCCAGTATGGTCTCTGAGTGAATGAATAGATGCTGCAGAGCACCACATGTACAACACATTTACAAGTCTGAGATCTTTTGGGAGTGGAACAGCTTCCTCACAATGACTAAAATTCACTGAGAGAACATGGCTACAGAGGGTTCCAAAATGGTTCAAATGGCTCTAAGCACTATGGGACTTAATCTGAGGTCATCAGTCCCCTAGAACTTGAATTACTTAAACCTAATGTAATGGTACTTGAATTACGTAAGCATTACGGCACCTCACCTCAACCTCTCGATACCAGCAATATTCTACTGTGTTTCTGTAGAATAGTTAACATATTTCTGTGACAACATTCAGATTTGATTTCATTAATTTAGAAGTACTTTGATACATCGATATGTTTATATTGCAATGATATTATTCTTATGTGTATTCTTTCTTTTGTCACTATGATCTTTGTCGTACTTGTAACTCTGATTTTTTGGGCGCGTAAGCGGTTATTGAAATTCAAGTCTTGGTCGTCATGTTGAAAAGACGCAAATTGTAGTCAGTTTATGAAATGTGAACTTTAACAGTGAGGAAGATATTTTGAAGTATGTTTTATATTGTGCACCGATGTTGCAACAAAAGTAATAAAAAAGAAGTGTAACTTAAATTCGGAGTGCTGATTACTTTTTTACATCACCATTGTCTTAACTTGCAAAAGTTTAATCTTCAAGAATGGTTTGTGAAGCGGATCTATAAAACTTTTGAATATCGCAGAATAACACCTAGGCCTCTTTACATCCGAGCTTGGAATCATCACTACCTAGATTTTCGACGATTGAGCCGTGAGTTCACAGCGAGACCAGCGCGGGAAACACGAAAAGATGAGTGCCTAGTTTATCCATTATTTCATGAAATGACTTTATTAACTGTGCTCTAATGAGACCTGCCACGTACGAGGGCTATCCACAAAGTACATTACGTTTTGGAATTAAAAGTTAATAAAGTATTGGAATTTTTTTTATTATATACAGATGAAAGCCACACTTAAATACTAGTTTTCTACATAGTTGCCATTTAAATTAAGGCACTTATCGTAGCGATGGACGAGCTTGGAAATTCCTTCGTCGTAAAATTCGGCCGCCTGTGCCTTCAACCACGTGGTTAATCAGTAACCCGGTAGAAATACGATTTTTGTCGATTTCCTGGAAAGAGGCACTACAATAAACTCTCAAAGGTATTGCCAAACTCTGCACAACCTCAGAAGAGCAATACAAAACAAGCGCAGGGGAAAGTTGGGATCAAAGACCTTGCTGATTCACGACAACGCCCGGGCCCACACGGCAAATGCCACTAGTGAAGTTCTCGAATCTTTTAAGTGAGAGTTGTTTCCTTATCCGCCGTACAGCCCCGATCTGGCACCGAGCGACTTCCACTTATTCCCAGCAATGAAGAAGTGGTTGGCTATGCAGCGTTTTGATGACGACGCACAGCTTCAAGAAGAGGTAACCACGTGGTTGAAGGCGCAGGCGGCCGAATTTTACGACAAAAGAATTTCCAAGCTCGTCCATCGCTACGATAAGTGCCTTAATTTAAATGGCAACTATGTAGAAAAGTAGTATTGAAGTGTGGCTTCCATCTGTAATAATAAAAAAATATTCCAATACTTTATTTATTTTTAATGTAATGTACTTTGTGGATAGCCCTCGTAATATAACTTTGTTGTTGCCCGAAAATGCAATATTTAGCAGCGTGAGCAACACTACAATCATAATTAATTTTTGACCGTTGTTGTGGTAGGATTGTTAGACTAACTAACCTAAGGACATCACACACATCCATGGCTGAGGCAGGATTCGAACCTGCGACCGTAGCGGCAGCGCGGTTCCGGACTGAAGCGCCTAGAACCGCTCGGTGACAGAGGCCGGCACAGACGGTTCCAACATTTTAGAAACTAGAGTAACGTGTACCTTAATGCCACTTTGTCTTTTCTGTCTTGACCAAATTTTGCGTCTCACGTATGGAGAGGAGGTGAATCTACAGGCAGGTAAGTGACACGAATAACCTGCGATGAAAGCACGGGTGAAGGTAGACGTCCGTCCAGTGTGGGTCGGGGAAGGGGGAGAAGGGGAGAAGCGGGGAGGGGGAACTTGCGTGACGATGGTGGCGGCTCACTAGCAGTGAGACCCCAGTGGGGCGGCTTCGATCAGCGACGCTGCTGCCATCGATTTCCTATGCGGCGTCAGTTGGCGAAATCTGCGCCCGGCTGGCGTCCATCACGGTGGCAAGAGCTGCGGCGGCGGCGGCTGCGGCGGTGGCGGCGCGGGGAATCGATGAGGGCGCATTGTGAGTGTGTGTGTTTAGGGGTGAGGAGCCTGAAAGCGGGCTGGAGTGGGAGATTGGATGGGTGGCCGCTGTGGGCGGCATGGGGTGGGGCAGCGGGGTGGCGCTGAGCGGGGCCTCCAAACAAGACAGCAGCCGGGCGGCTCTGGCTGTGGCTGGGCCGTCGCCCGGGCCTCGGCCTGGCCTCAGCTCCCGACCGCTGCAGCGTCCACGTCTTCCGTCTCTCAACCTCCACCTAATCCTGTCAATTACCTCTTTCAACCAGCTCCTTACGGAAAGCATTACAGAGTTTTGAGTCGTGCATATTTTCCCTCTCTTCCTTCCTCTCATTCTTGTTTAGTTGTTGTTGTTGTTGTCTTCGTCCTGAGACTGGTATGATGCAACTCTCCATGCTACTCTATCCTGTACAAGCTTCTTCACTCCCAGTACTTACTGCAACCTACATCCTTCTGAATCTGCTTAGTGTATTCATCTCTTGGTCTCCCTCTACGATTTTTACCCTCCACGCTGCCCTCCAATGCTAAATTTGTGATCCCTTGATGCCTCAGAACATGTCCTACCAACCGGTCCCTTTTTCTTGTCAAGTTGTGTCACCAACTCCTCTTCTCCCCAATTCTATTCAATACCTCCTCATTAGCTATGTGATCTACCCATCTAATCTTCAGCATTCTTCTGTAGCACCACATTTCGAAAGCTTCTATTCTCCTCTTGTCTAAGCTATTTATCGTCCATGTTTCACTTCCATACGTGGCTACACTCCACACAAATACTTTCAGAAACGACTTCCTGACACTTAAATTTATACTAAATATATACTTAAATCTAAATCTATACTTAAATCTATACTTGTTTAGTAATAATGCTCTATTTAAGTTAAAATCTTCTGGGTTATTAGGCCACGTCATGTTTCTTCTAAAATATTCGACGTTTCGACCCCTCTGCTGGGATCTTCCTCAGGATCTTTTGGTGTCAACTACTGCTAGAACCCTGTCAGAGACGACTGTCGCGTCCACTTATAAAGGGGAAGTTTTCTGGCGTTCGTGCTGGAGAAGTGATGGTATTGGTTAAAATTCATATGGCTGCCATTGGTGGACCATAGTCATAGGCTAATATTCTATCTACATCTACATTTATACTCCGCAAGCCACCCAACGGTGTGTGGCGGAGGGCACTTTATATGCCACTGTCATTACCTCCCTTTCCTGTTTCAGTCGTGTATGGTTCGCGGGAAGAACGACTGCCGGAAAGCCTCCGTACGCGCTCGAATCTCTCTAATTTTACATTCGTTATCTCCTCGGGAGGTATAAGTAGGGGGAAGCAACATATTCGATACCTAATCCAGAAACGCACCCTCTCGAAACCTGGACAGCAAGCTACACCGCGATGCAGAGCGCCTCTCTTACATAGTCTGCCACTTCAGTTTGCTAAACATCTCCGTAACGCTATCACACTTACCAAATAGCCCTGTGACGAAACACGCCGCTCTTCTTTGGATCTTCTCTATCTCCTCCGTCAACCCGACCTGGTATGGATCCCACACTGATGAGCAATACTCATGTATAGGCCGAAAGAGGGTTTTGTAAGCCACCTCCTTTGTTCAAAAAATGGTTCAAATGGCTCTGAGCACTATGGGACTTAACATCTGAGGTCATCAGTCCCCTAGAACTTAGAACTACTTAAACCTAACTAACCTAAGGACATTACACACATCCATGCCGAGGCAGGATTCGAACCTGCGACCGTAGCGGTCGCGCGGTTCCAGACTGAAGCGCCTAGAACCGCTCGGCCACAGCGGCCGGCCCTCCTTTGTTGATGGACTACATTTTCTAAGGACTCTCCCAATGAATCTCAACCTGGCACCCGCCTTACCAACAAATAATTTTATATGATCATTCCACCTCAGATCGTTCCGCACGCATACTCCCAGATATTTTACAGACGTAAGTGCTACCAGTGTTTGTTTCGCTATCATATAATCATACAATAAAGGATCCTTCTTGTCTATGTCAAGGGTGAGTTGCTACTCCCTGCACCAAGTGCCTATCCGCTGCAGATCTTCCTGCATTTCGCTGCAATTTTCTAATGCTGCAACTTCTCTGTATGCTACAGCATCATCCGCGAAAAGCCGCGTGGAATTTCCGACACTATCTACTAGGTCATTTATATATATATTGTGAAAAGCAATGCTCCCATAACACTCCCCTGTGCATGCCAGAGGTTACTTTAACGTCTGTAGACGTCTCTCCTTTGAGAACAACATGCTGTGTTCTGTTTTCTAAAAACTCTTCAATCCAGCCACACAGCTTGTCCGACATTCCGTAGGCTCTTACTTTGTTTATCAGGCGACAGTGCGGAACTGTATCGAATGCCTTCCGGAAGTCAAGAAAAATGGCATCTACCTGGGAGCCTGTAGCCGGCCGAAGTGGCCGTGCGGTTAAAGGCGCTGCAGTCTGGAACCGCAAGACCGCTACGGTCGCAGGTTCGAATCCTGCCTCGGGCATGGATGTTTGTGATGTCCTTAGGTTAGTTAGGTTTAACTAGTTCTAAGTTCTAGGGGACTAATGACCTCAGCAGTTGAGTCCCACAGTGCTCAGAGCCATTTTTTTTGGGAGCCTGTATCTAATATTTTCTGGGTCTCATGAACAAATAAAGCGAGTTGGGTCTCACACGATCGCTGTTTCAGGAATCCATGTTGATTCGTAAAGAGTAGATTCTGGTTTTCCAGAAACGACATGATACGCGAGCAAAAAACATGTTCTAAAATTCTGCAACAGATCGACGTCAGGGATATAGTTTTGCGCATCTGTTCGACGACCCTTCTTGAAGACCGGGACTACCTGTGCTCTTTTCCAATCATTTGGAACCTTCCGTTCCTCTAGAGACTTGCGGTACACGGCTCTTAGAAGGAGGGCAAGTTCTTTCGCGTACTCTGTGTAGAATCGAATTGGTATCCCGTCAGATCCAGTGGACTTTCCTCTGCTGAGTGATTCCAGTTGCTTTTCTATTCCTTGTATACTTATTTCGATATCAGCCATTTTTTCGTTCGTGCGAGGATTTAGAGAAGGAACTGCAGTGCGGTCTTCCTCTGTGAAACAGCTTTGGAAAAAGGTGTTTAGTATTTCGGCTTTACGCGCGTCATCCTCTGTTTCAATGCCATCATCATCCCAGAGTGTCTGGATATGCTGTTTCGATCCACTTACTGATTTAACGTAAGACCAGAACTTCCTAGGATTTTCTGTCAAGTCGGTACAAAGAATTTTACTTTCGAATTCACTGAACGCTTCACGTATAGTCCTCCTTACGTTAACTTTGACTTCGTTTAGCTTTTGTTTGTCTGAGAGGTTTTGGCTGCGTTTAAACTTGCAGTGAAGCTCTCTTTGCTTTCGCAGTAGTTTCCTAACTTTGTTGTTGAACCACGGTGGGTTTTTCCCGTCCCTCACAGTTTTACTCGGCACGTACCTGTTTAAAACGCATTTTATTTTTTTTATATTCCTGTTTACTTCCATATTCAGGGATGCTGCAACGGCCTTATGATCACTGATTCCCTGTTCTGCGCTTACAGAATCGAAAAGTTCGGGTCTGTTTGTTATCAGTAGGTCCAAGATGTTATCTCCACGAATCGGTTCTCTGTTTAATTGCTCGAGGTAATTTTCGGATAGTGCACTCAGTATAATGTCACTCGATGCTCTGTCCCTGCCACCCAGCCCGCTCCGATGCAGAAGAAGGGTAGCTCATCTCCTGTGGATACCATTGGCGGTCCATCGTCATTTGATAGAAAGGTACTATTCCACACTTATGCTGGAGAAGGGTTTTTGGCTGAAACGCCTGCTACCACTATTGGTTGCTCGTCATCAGTGGCTAGATTCGAAACGGACAGAGCAAGAGAGGGGGAATGTTTACCCAAAATTTATTGTCTGTCGAGGTGACTTGCAGCGCGTTTTTTATGCCGCTCACACACCGCGGCCGCGTATTTACTTCCTTGATGGCGTTAAGCCACGATGCCGGAAGCCTATAGCCGTCCTCTCTATTGAAATTAGATGCATTTTTAGACATTTCAACCGCTTCTCGGACCTTTCGTCTATAAATGTTTGTTTCTTTATCCAGTACACGTACGTTATTAAAATCGATGTCAGAGCCACAGTTCTCGTGATGTTCCGCTACTGCCGATTTTGCACTTAGTTTTAGCCGCATGTGCCGTTCGTGTTCCTTAATGCGTTCTTTAACAGTTCTTCCCGATTCGCCTATATACACATTGCCGCAGCCACATGACACTTGATACACGCCTCCATTGTGGAGATAATCAGGTGCATCCGTTTTCCGTCGGAAAAAGTCTTTTATTTTGTTTTGACTAAAGAAAGATGTCTGAATACCATTTTTCTTTAAAATTCTGCTTATGCAGTCAGTGACCCCAGAAACGAACGATAACCTGACGGAATGAGAAGGCGGTTCCTCGTCATTCTTATTAGCGGTATAAATATTCCGCCTAAAGGTCCTGTCGATTGAATAACTATCATACCCATTTCCCTTCAATGCCCTCTTTAAAAAATTCAACTCCGATTCCAACTTGTCGTCATCGCTGATACGGAAGGCACGTGAAGACTGTCTTCATAAGATTTTAACTTAAATGACAACGGCCACGAAAGCCTACAGACTTACATAATAATGCTCTATAATTCGTATCTTCAGTGCTTCCTATCAGTGTCATCAATAAGCAGCTTTGGTTACTGATATCAAGACCGTCAAAAATGTTACACAATTGTAAGAAATGACTTATTACATTTTTCTGACTCGATGACTAAGTTAGTAAATATCTGACTGTTAACCGAAGAATGTGGGTATCAATCCTGTTCGATCTTATGATATCTCCTTTCACTTATCGCTTCTTTCAACTCTAAAAATAATTTTTTAATGTGAAAAATGATCTCACCGGGCAAAATACTAGTAACTCCCTTAAAAGATCAAGTTAATCGTTATAGATGGATGAACCAGGCTATCACGTGGCCGTGCACCTTTTGAGATTTGTTATGTAACAATGCACACTGCTTTAGCGGCTTCAGAAATCATTGTTTAAACTGCACAGAGCAGAGACTCTGTAGCTCTCTTCTCTGACATGAAAATGCCTGTGTTCCAATCAAACGTTATCAAGTTACCAGTGACGCTAAAATTCTGTGGTGGATGCCACTGTATTAGTCACATATGGTGCTTTCTTTTTTTATGTTTTATACATAAAAATTTGTTTATAACTATAACAGATGATATTGAGGAAATAGTCCCCCAGTTGAAACAAACAGCGGAACAGGAAGCCCCAATAAATCCAAGGAAAAAGCACCAAAGGTGGATCTATGAGTGTGAGAAAACAGCGTCAGATATACACCAGGCCCGGTTAAGATACCACAGACATAAAAAAATCGTTCAAATGGCTCTGAGCACTATGGGACTTAACATCTATGGTCATCAGTCCCTAGAACTTAGAACTACTTAAACCTAACACATCACACAACACCCAGCCATCACGAGGCAGAGAAAATCCCTGACCCCGCCGGGAATCGAACCCGGGAACCCGGGCGTGGGAAGCGAGAACGCTACCGCACGACCACGAGATGCGGGCACCACAGACATAAAACAGAAGAATCGCACCTGGAAGTCACAGAACAAAGAAAGATAACCAAAAAATTGATAAGAAGGGTTAAATGCCAATATTAAAAAGGTATACGTCTAATGATAGAAATAAATAGCGAGAAAAGAAACCCAAGGGAATACTACAAAATATTGAGCAGACAACTACAAAGGTACGACCCTCCAACAGTAATGCCAAAGGATAAAAATGATGTGATGGCCCAAAGCAATAGAAAATTTTGTAAGTAACATTTAACAAATTACTAAATTGCGAAGATCCCCGAGAAGTACTTCAAATAAACACAGATACCCACATTGAAACACCAGAAGGAAATATAAACTCATCCGCAGTCCATGAAGTCTACAAAGCTTTGAAAGAGCTGAAGAATTATAAAGCAAGTGGAGAAGACCAAAAATGTGTTGAACTTTGGGGAATATACAACATAATCTGTGAAAATATTACTACACCACTGTATACTGAAAATTTGCAACAAAGAAGAACTACCAGAACACTATAGTACAGCCGTAATCCATCCATTACGCAAAAACGAGACGAATCATATTCCGAGAAACATAGCGAAATTTCCCTTTTGAATATCACAAATAAGGTCATGTCAAGAATTCTATAAATCGCCGTAAAGATCAACTTGAATTGCAACCATAAGAATAACAAGGAGGATTTAGACCCTGGAGAAGCTGCTCAGAACAGATAATCACTTTGAAATTGGTAATGGATTACTACAAAAGAAGACAAGAACAACTCATAATCTTTGTGGATCCAAAAAAGCTTTTGATTGTATCTACAGATCTTCAATAATCGAGATACTAAGGACTATCGGTCTCCATCCGATATTAATAAAAATGGTAAACTTAACTCTAACAAATACCATATCTAAAGTAAAGTTCAGAAGAGAAGTATCTAAGCCATTTATGATTAAAACAGAGTTAAGACAGGGAGATCTTCAATAATCGAGATACTAAGGACTATCGGTCTCCATCCCATATTAATAAAAATGGTAAACTTTACTCTAACAAATACCATATCTAAAGTTCAGAAGAGAAATATCTAAGCCATTTATGATTAAAACAGGGTTAAGACAGGGAGATGTTTCATAGTCATTACTTTTCAACTGTGCTCTGGAGTACGTGATGAGGGAATGATACAAGGAAAACTCTAAAAACATAAGAGTTGCAACCATGGAAGCACAAATAAACTTAAATTACTTGTGATTCGCAGATAACTTAGAGTTACTAGCTAATAACATTTAAGAAGACAGGAATCAAATAATAAGACTATAAAATATAGCACAGAAAAGAGGGCTCCTGATATGATTCGAAAAGATTGAGATAATAGTAGGAGATCAGCTAGTAATCAGTCATATAACAGGAAAGTAAAAATAGTGAAACAGTTTAAATACCTAGGAGAAATTATACAACTTGGAAGAGAAACCTTCAGGGCAACAAAGAACTAACCAAATGATGAGAGCGTCAAAAATTGACGTGGTCTACATACAATAAAAGATGTCTATCACTCAAAACAAAATTAAAACATTACAAGACGGTGGTTCAACCAGAGGTGACATACGGAAGCGAAACTCTTTTCAAAGTTACCCAGAAGAACAGAATCGACAAAATCCTAAAAGTAGAGAGAAATATAGCTTGAACAAACATAAATAATATATATCAAAAAGATGGACAGTGGCGAATAGTGCCAAATTAAATGGCGCACTGTGAACTGGAGCCCATTACAGATACTATAGGGAAGAAAAGGATCTCTCTTGGTCACATTATGACACCAGAAAACAGATTACCAAGAAAAATTTTAGAGAAACTTTGGGACGTGGAGCTACAAGTAGGACAGATAAAGGAAATGAAGGAAGTTATAAAAGAGCTAGAATTAACCATGGACGATTTGCAAAACAAAACAGAAATTTTTGAAACGGAAAACATGAAAATAAGATTTAAAACAAAAATAAACAAACTGTAAGGTTAGAAGCCATCTGGCTTGCTTCCTTTCATTTATACTAATTTTATCTGCCCCTTTTCACTACTGACGATAGGCGGGACACTTTAGGTAATCTACTTAAAGTCTCATTACGTTGATTTATTACAAGCAAATGTATTTTATAAAATTTCCGTGGTCGTCGACAAAAGGGTTAATAGTTCCAGTTCGTGGATACGTCAGAAAAGCACAGCCTGCACACTGGTCTGAATGCGGCAGCTGCGTCGTGAGCATTCAAAGCTTTGTGCTGGCTTGCGCGCGTCAAGCGGTCACCGACGGAAGCTCACGGAAACCACAGGTCCTTTTCTTCAATTCGAGGTTGGCGGCCCCCGGCACAACTCGCTTCTTGAGATGGCCGAGGACAACAGTTTCAAGTGCTTGCTGGGTCGCCATAATTTATGGCGAAAAACTACAAGTCCTATAATGCTGGGGCAAACCACGATGAGAACGGGGGCCTCGAAGATGGCACATCACATTGGTTTGGCCTTGGGAAATTCACTGGCTGACGTCAGATGGGATTTCGTAGGACAAACAAGCGAGGAAGATTTGCTCTGATTGGCCGGTGACTGACGACATTCCAGGACGGGAATTTGTTAAAAGTGGCACTAACATGGTAGGCGGAAAAGAATAACAGTTTTCATCGTTAGAGTTTGCTGTCAGATTGGAGGAAACGGCCGAGCCGGGAGCTGGTGGAAGAGACAGGGACACTCTTGGTCTGACTGTGAATGGAGACAGGTCATTGGTTAAATATTTTTTAAAATAGTCCCAAAAGAGAGTCAGCATAACCTTCCCTGCTGATGGTTCTGTTCGAAACTTCTTTGGTTTTGGTGATGAGGAATGGCGCCATTCCTTACTCGCTCTCTTCGTTTCCGGTTGGTGGAAGTGAACCCAGGTTTCGTCCCCAGTAACTATTCTTGCAAGGAAGCCATCACCTTCTCGTTCAAAGCTCTGAAGCAGTTCTTCACAAGCATCAACACGTCGTTGTCTCATTTCAGGAGTCAGCTGCCGTGGCACCCATCTTGCAGACACTTTGTGAAACTGGAGCACATCATGCACAATGTGGTATGCTGACCCATGACCAATCTCTAAACATGCTGCAATGTCATTCAGTGTCACTCGGCGGTTTTCCTTCACTATGGCTTCAACTGCTGCAATGTTCTGTGGAGTCACAACTCGTTGTGCCTGACCTGGATGAGGATCGTCTTCCACTGAAGTCACACCATTTGCGAACTTCCCACTCCCTTTGTAGACTTGCTGCTGTGACAAACATGCATCACCGTACTGAACCTTCATTTGTCGATTAATTTCAATAGGTTTCACACCTTCACTATGTAAAATCCGAATAACATAACGCTGTTCTTTCCTGGTGAAAGTCGCAAGTGGGGCGGCCATCTTTGTACTGATACTGCGACGGTATGTGTGTATCTGCACTATGCTGCCGTCTACAGGCCATTCTGCACGCTGTTTTAGCACGCTTACCTACTTACAGGATAACGGCGCGAAATTTCGATTTGTTATTAAAAATTTAAGGTTTTCATTTGGCTCACCCTCGTAGATGTCGTGGCCCTTGGAGGTGTCCGATTCCTGACGAGCGAGATTCTCATTCTCCACTACAACCACTGTCCTCCGACTTACAGCCACCCAATATTGGTGAGAGTAAATCGCAGCACAGCTCACTATATATGGGTTAACGTTTAGGTAGGAAGCGTTCCGCTGCCACAGCTCTGCTAAACCCGATTCGTTTGATGTGCGTGTTGTTTCATGTGCTATTCAATCGTCCACTGGAGTTTCTAAATTAGTCGTTTGGTTGTTTTGGATGGATGATTCAATGTGCAGCTAGGATACCCACCGTGTAATTTTAATCAAAAAAAACTTTGTTTTTCGCAGAATGTTGATGCCTATAGTTTGTAATTGTTCAATATAATAAATTATCGGTTTATTTTTCATTTGCGTTTTTATTTGAAGGAGCACGTAGTTCCCTTCAATTCACTCATTTTTTTCTATTGACTGAACAGATACTTATAGTAGGGTTATTGCAGTTTCCCACCTTATTATTATGTAAGGGCATTTCAAGATAGCGATTTTGTTGCGTAATTTACAATTAACATGGAGTTTTAAGGGGAGTGTGATGTAGTGTGGGTAGGTTCATTAATCTGACAGGTTTCACAGTCCCACCACCGTGGATATTGAAAAACTAAAAACAATAAAAAGGGTGTTTACAGATGAGGAACGACATAAAAGATCAGAACGAATGAAGACATAGTGGACAATTTGGATGGAAAATTTATTGAAGATGACCGGAAAATAATTGACTGAAGTGGTCCATCGATGCCATAAAAGCAGAAGAAGAATATCTGTTTGTGTTTGTGGTACAACATGAAAATTCAAAATCATTAGTTAAGATGTTGAACGCTATGGGTGGTAACCATACCTGATTACAACTAATGGCCACTGCTTTTCGACCAGTAATATGAGAGCCCCCCCCCCCCCCCCATGAACCATGGACCTTGCCGTTGGTGGGGAGGCTTGCGTGCCTCAACGATACAGATAGCCGTACCGTAGGTGCAACCACAACGGATGGGTATCTGTTGAGAAGCCAGACAAACGTGTGGTTCCTGAAGAGGGGCAGCAGCTTTTTCAGTACTTGCAGGGGCAACAGTCTGGGTGCCTTGTAACACTAACCAAAATGGCCTTGCTGTTCTGGTACTGCGAACAGCTGAAAGCAAGGGGAAACTACAGCCGTAATTTTTCCCGAGGGCATGCAGCTTTACTGTATGATTAAATGATGATGGCATCCTCTTGGGTAAAATATTCCGGAGGTAAAATAGTCCCCCATTCGGATCTCCGGGCGGGGACTACTCAAGAGGATGTCATTATCAGGAGAAAGAAAACGCGTTCTACGGATCGGAGCGTGGAATATCAGATCCCTTAATGGGGCAGGTAGGTTAGAAAATTTAAAAAGGGAAATGGATAGGATAAAGTTAGATATAGTGGGAATTAGTGACGTTCGGTGGCAGGAGGAACAAGACTTTTGGTCAGGTGAATACAGGGTTATAAATACAAAATCAAATAGGGGTAATGCAGGAGTAGGTTTAATAATGAATAAAAAAATAGGAGTACGGGTAAGCTACTACAAACAGCATAGTGAACGCATTATTGTGGCCAAGATAGACACGAAGCCCACGCCTACTACAGTAGTACAAGTTTATATGCACACTAGCTCTGCAGATGACGAAGAATTTGATGAAATGTATGATGAGATAAAAGAAATTATTCAGGTAGTGAAGGGAGACGAAAATTTAATAGTCATGGGTGACTGGAATTCAACAGTAGGAAAAGGGAGAGAAGGAAACATAGTAGGTGAATATCGATTGGGGATAAGAAATGAAAGAGGAAGCCGCCTGGTAGAAATTTGCGCAGAGCGTAACTTAATCATAGCTAACACTTGGTTTAAGAATCATGAAAGGAGGCTGTATACATGGAAGAACCCTGGAAATACTAAAGGGTATCAGATAGATTATACAATGGTAAGACAGAGATTTAGGAACCAGGTTTTAAATTGTAAGACATTTCCAGGAGCGGATGTGGACTCTGACCACAATATGTTGGTTATGAACTGTAGATTAAAACTGAAGAAACTTCAAAAAGGTGGGAATTTAAGGAGATGGGACATGGATAAACTGACTAAACCAGAGGTTGTACAGAGTTTCAGGGAGAGCGTAAGGAAACAACTCACAGGAATGGGAGAAAGAAATACAGTAGAAGAAGAATGGGAAGCTTTAAGGGATGAAATAGTGAAGGCAGTAGAGGATCAAATAGGTAAAAAGACGAGGGCTAGTAGAAACCCTTGGGTAACAGAAGAAATATTGAATTTAATTGATGAAAGAAGAAAATATAAAAATGCAGTAAATGAAGCAGACAAAAACGAATACAAGCGTCTCTAAAATGATATCGACAGGAAGTGCAAAATGGCTAAGCAGGGATGGCTAGTGGACAATTGTAAGGTTGTAGAGGCTTATCTCACTAGGGGTAAGATAGATACTGCCTACAGGAAAATTAAAGAGACCTTTGGAGAAAGGAGAACTACTTGCACGAATATCAAGAGCTTTGATGGAAATCCAGTTCTAAGCAAAGAAGGGAAAGGTGGAAGGAGTATATAGAGGGTCTATACAAGGGCGAAGTACTTGAGAACAATATTATGGAAATGGAAGAGGATGTAGATTAAGATGAAATGGGAGATATTATACTGCGTGAAGAGTTTGACAGAGCACTGAAAGACCTGAGTCGAAACAAGGCCCTCGGAGTAGACAACATTCCATTAGAACTACTGATGGCCTTGGGAGAGCCAGTCCTGACAAAACTCTACCATCTGGTGAGCAAGATGTATGAGACAGGCGAAATAGCCTCAGACTTCAAGAAGAGTATAATAATTCCAATCCCAAAGAAAGTAGGTGTTGACAGATTTGAAAATTACCGAACTATCAGTTTAATAAGTCACAGCTGCAAAGTACTTACGCGAATTCTTTACAGACGACTGGAAAAACTGATTGAAGCCGACCTCGGGGACGATCAGTTTGGATTCTGTAGAAATGTTGGAACACGTGAGGCAATACTGAACCTATAACTTATCTTAGAAGAAAGATTAAGGAAAGGTAAACCTAAGTTTCTAGCACTTGTAGACTTAGAGAAAGCTTTTGACAATGTTGATTGGAATACTCTCTCTCAAATTCTGAAGGTGGCAGGGGTAAAGTACAGGGAGCGAAAGGCTATTTACAATTTGTACAGAAACCATATGGCAGTTATAAGAGTCGAGGGGCATGAAAGGGAAGTAGTGGTTGGGAAGGGAGTGAGACAGGGTTGTAGCCTCTCCCCGGTGTTATTCAATCTGTATATTGAGCAAGCAATAAAGGAAACAAAAGAAAAGTTTAGAGTAGGTATTAATGTCCATGGAGAAGAAATAGAAACTTTGAGGTTCGCCGATGACATTGTAATTCTGTCAGAGACAGCAAACGACTTTGAAGAGCAGTTGAACGGAATGGACAGTGTCTTGAAAGGAGGGTATAAGATGAACATCATCAAAAGCAAAACGAGGATAATGGAATGTAGTCGAATTAAGTCGGGTGATGCTGCGGGAATTAGATTAGGAAATGAGACACTTAAAGTAGTAAATGAGTTTTGCTATTTGGGGAGCAAAATAACTGATGATGGTCGAAGTAGGGAGGATATAAAATGTAGACTGGCAAAGGCAAGGAAAGCATTTCTGAAGAAGAGAAATTTGTTAACATCGAGTATAGATTTAAATGTCTGAAAGTATTTGTATGGAGTGTAGCCATGTATGGAAGTGAAACGCAGACGATAAATAGTTTAGGCAAGAAGAGAATACAAGGTTTCGAAATGTGGTGCTAGAGAAAAATGCTGAAGATTCGATGGGTAGATCACATAACTAATGAGGAGGTATTGAACAGAATTGGGGCGGAGTTTGTGGCACAACTTGACAAGAAGAAGGGACCGGTTGGTAGGACATGTTCTGAGACATCGCGGGATCACCAATTTAGTATTGGAGGGCAGCGTGGAGGGTAAAAATCGTAGAGGGAGACCAAGAGTTGAATACACTAAGCAGATCTAGAAGGATGTAGGCTGCAGTAGGTACTGGGAGATGAAGAAGATTGCACAGGATAGAGTAGCATGGAGAGCTACATCAAACCAGTCTCAGGACTGAAGACCACAACAACAACAACAACAATATGAGAGCATGCTGAAAAGCAAACAGTCTGAAGTTTTTATGTGAAAACACGTAAACCTTTTTAAATACAACATTATTAACGTTATATATCTTTAGTCTTCATGTCTACATATTTGCAGTGCGCTGCCGCTGGGGGGTCCGAATTGTATTGTGTAACATGGCGTTGTGTAATGTAACATGTCGGTACGTGAGAACCCGATTACAGTGTGCTGTAATCGAGTTTCTAATTCGAAGATATCGTTCACATACGGAGCCTTCTCTCCTTCAGCATGACAACACCGGTCCACACACGAGCGCTGCGACATCTGCAACAATCCGATGCCTTAGGTTCGCTGTCATCGATCTGCCGCCGTCCGATTTTCATTTATTTCCAAAACTTAAGGAATAACTTCGAGGACTTCACTTTGATAACAATGAAGTGGTGCAAGCAGAAGAGAGGTTAGGTTGTGATTCCATCAACAAAGTCAAACATTGTACAGGGATAGTATCGACAAGTCGTCTCTCGTCACGAGAAATGTGTTCGACGCCAGGGTGACTATGTTGAGGAATAAAAGTTCAGATTGTTAATAAAGTTTGTGTTATTTAAAAAACTTTAAGAGTTTTCACATAAAAATTCAGAGGCATTACTTTTCGGCACGCCGTAGTATAATTCCGAAATGTGTGTCCGCCAAGGGCGAAGGACGAAACAGCAATGGGAGTTTACAACCATTGACCTAAGTAATGAAAATGAAGCCCGGCCGGTTAGCCGTGCGGTCTAACGCATTGCTTTCCGGGCGGGAAGACGTGCCGGTCCCCGGCACGAATCCGCCCGGCGGATTAGCGTCGAGGTCCGGTGTGCCGACCAGTCTGTGGATGGTTTTTGACGCGGTTTTCCATCTGCCTCGGCGAATACGGACTGGTTGCCCTTGTTCCACCTCAGTTACACTATGTCGGCGATTGCTGCGCAAACAGTGTAAGCGTACGCCATAGTTACTCTACCACGCAAACTTTGGGGTTGCACACGTCTGGTGTGAGACGTTCGCAGAAGAGGTTATGTGAAGTCTGGAAGGTAGGAGACGAGGTACTGGCAGAATTAAAGTTCTGAGGACTGATCGTGAGTCGTACTTGGGTAGCTCAGTTGGTAGAGCACTTGCCCGCGAAAGGCAAAGGTCTCGAGTTCGAGTGTCGGTCCGGCACACAATTTTAATCTGCCAGGAAGTTTCAGTGATTGGAATACATCCAGCAAATAACTAAAGACATAGGTTGCAAGTACTAGCCTCATGTGAAAAGGTTGGAAAAAGACAGGAATTCGTGTCGGGCCGCATCAAGCCAGACAAAAGACTGGTGACTCGATAAAAGAAGAAACAAAGGTACAGTCTCTTGGTGTAGTAAGAAATGTAAGTTTTCAAGTCAATGCAATCGAAAGATGCGGCCATTTATGTCATATATTTTGACACTCCCAAATTCACTCGTTAAAAACTATGAGTACTTCCCGCTAACAACAGGCAAAAATCGTCGAGATTTTTCAACTACCGGAACGGATGAACTGTCTATACAAGTGATTAAGTTTTTACTGAACCCTCAGAGCGTGAGTACTAACCGCAGATGACCAGTAATTTTTCTAGACAAACAAAACAAAAACTAAATTTTTGTACAATTCTGAATTACAGAAGGATCTGAAATATAAACATAAATAAGTAAGGTGAAAGACAGCATTTCTTGGTGGTGACAGCAAGTACTGGAAGAGATGCGAGAGTGTGCCCTTTGTGAGACAGAAGCAGGCAGGACGTTGCTAGGTGCGGGGACATGTCACTGTGTGCGGGCGAGATGCAGCTTGACGTCATCGTAGGCGATGCACCTGCTGCTATTTTGGAGACTACATACAGAATTACGGGCTAATTCAGCTCGTAACGACTAGGCTACATGGATTAGATAGGTACTAGTCTCCGAAGTAAAATTAGCTACCGTTTCGTGCACCACATAAAGGAAGGGACCACCATCAGCTTGTGACCCCTGCAACTTCAAACACTTAGTGGTAGGACATTTTATTAACTGATCTTAGTACTGAAGCGATGGCTCATAGCTGCATTTAAATAATTTGCCATGCTTTTTGGGAACATAATTCATAAAAGATATTTGAAACACTGATTTTTCATATTCCTGAGTCGCTGTAACTGCCCATTACTAACTTTCTGCTTGAAAATATAGTGGAGAACGGCATCAGAGCAGGTAAATAAATACCTCTAGTTCTCATGCGTCAATGAAACAAATATCTCTTTAACGTAGCAGTCTGGAACCGCAAGACCGCTACGGTCGAAGGTTCGAATCCTGCCTCGGGCATGGATGTTTGTGATGTCCTTACGTTAGTTAGGTTTAACTAGCTCTAAGTTCTAGGGGACTAATGACTCCAGCAGTTGAGTCCCATAGTGCTCAGAGCCATTTTTTTGTCTTTAACGTAACCCCTCAATCTACACGTGTAAAATTGAACGTGTGTGTGTGTGTGTGTGTGTGTGTGTGTGTGTGTGTGTGTGTGTGTGTTACCACAGCTACGAAACGTCGCGGATAATTTCAACCAAACATAGTATACAAGTATCCTCGCATCATATAGTCAAAATCAGTGCTGTAAAGACATCACGAGTAAGTAAACTTCTCAAACTGCCTTAATGAACTTTTACTTGATTAACTGTCATTGTTGTGCTGGAACATTAGTTATTAATGTATTTCAATGATATTTCAGTTGTAAAATTAATGATAAACTGTGATTTTCATCAAGTTTATGTGGGCTCGGTTTCTTCCACGAAGTAGAGAGTTGTCTTTCAGCGTTGTTGGAATGCGTTATGTTCAGAGTTAAGGTTAATTTGGAGTAATTGTGTGAATGCAGAATGAAAGTTTTACTTTTCGACGAGTTCGCTACGACCAAATGTGACGAGAACGGAGAAGGTTGGAGAGAGTAAAAGAGGAGGAGGATGCGATCCGGACTTTATCCAGAGGCAGCGAGCTTTTTGTATGGTTTTTACAACCCCACTGCAGCAGCGAAAGCCAGGTGGTTACAAGGAACGCGCTTTCCTGTCGTCAGCAGCCTTTGTTTTGAACACACAAATGTTACAATATTTGGCGCAACACTGTTACTAAAACGAAGTCTGACAGTTGAAAAATTGTTGACTGAAGGAAAAAGGCACAGTTGAAATTCAATTCTTTGAAAGAGGCGCCAGTACTAGCTCATCCAGATCCGTCACAAGATTTCTGCCTTAGAACGGATTCTTCTAAAGTTGGTCTTGGTGCCCGTTTATTTCAAGAAGCCACAGAAAATGACACTACTGTTGCTTTTGCTAGCCGCTTGTTAACGAAATCTGAAAAAAAATTATTCCGTTACTGAATGAGAAGCTTTAGCTATCGTTTGGGCATTTAGCAAATTCGGTTTCTTTCTTTCTGGTAAACACGTACAAGTATACAGTGATCATCGTGCGTTACAGTTTCTTATGTCTTCAAAATTAAATCATGACAGGTTAAAACGTTGGGCATTGTTTCTGCAAGAATTCCACTTCCCAATAGTCTATATTCCCGGCAAAGAGAACATAGTTGCCGATGCTCTATCACGTGCAACGGCTGGGCTCGAGAAAAGTAACACAGAAGGCAACCTCGAAAAAAATTTCGGTATTCTTTACATTCAGAAAGTCGCCTTTGAAAACTTCATCACCACATCTTTAAAGGACATTGCTCTTGAACAAGATAAGGATCCAACTTGGAAAGACATCAAAAGTAAATGGCATGAAACGATAAACAAGCAGATTCGGCACTATTATCTGGTTAGAAACAACACACTCTTCAAACGCTGCACTGTTGATGACAAGCTATGGGTACTTTGCTTTACTGACGATTTTGTTAACAAGCCTCATTTGGTACATTCATTTCAACTTCGCACATTTTGGCCCACGAAACGTTATCACATTCTTCGGATGACTTGTTATTTCAACAATATGGAAAAGAGAAATCGAAGAGTCTTGTCTATTTGTAAACTATGTCAAAGGGATAAACCATCTACTATCTCGCATCGTGCTCAGTTGTTTCCTATCATTCGTTCTAAATTAAAAGAATTTGCTGCTGTTGATCTCTTGGGACCCCTTGTCAGAACATCGAATGGATTTTCGTACGTTCTAGTAGCTGTTGAACTTACTCCAAAATTTGTTTCTTTCACACCGTTACGTAAAGCCACTGGACGGTCTGTATCCAACGCCTTTGTTAAAAATTTCTTACGTGAAGTTGGCCACGTTACTAAAGTAATTTCAGATAACGGACCGCAATTCAGATCTACTGTTTGATCACGCACGCTTCGGAATCACAAAATCAAACCTGTTTTTATTTCATTGTACTCACCACATTGTAACCCGTCTGAACGGATTCTGAAAGAAATCAATAAGCTTAGCGGGCTTTATTGTCACAGAAAGCATCAGTATTGGGACAGCTATTTACACTTATTTCAAAATGTGCTGAATGAAATGCCTCACGACTCCACTGCTTTACCACCTATTCTTGTACTGAAGAATGAAGAACTACCGAACAGAATCAGAGAGCTTGTACCTTTTCCAAATACAAGTAAATTTTGACACAAAGACATAATTGATTTGGCTATTAAAAATACAAATTCTGCTGCAGACAAAAGGAGAAAACTACACGGCAAAGCAAATGCAAAGAAACTATATATTGGTCATTGTCAAATAAGAAGAAAAACTTGAGTCACAAATTCATTCTGATTTACAATGGACCTTACAGAATCCTACGTATACCACATGATAATTGCGTTGAAGTTGGAACTCTGCGTACTAGGAAGAGTAAAGTATTGCACCACATTTACATGTAAAACCGTTTATTGAGAGATAATCTACTTTTTAACTTAGTCTTTGCCATAAAATCTTTCACTTCACATTACTAGTACGCTTTGTCACACTTAGAAACTGTTAACATGCAACAATGTTTTAAAGTTAAGAACCTAGGGAACTTATTTAGACAGTCATTACGAATACATTTTTGTAGTGAACAGACGACACTGTGTTATTGTGTGTACATTCTTCCTTGTTCATTGCACGATTACGTAACGACTATAAGGCTTACATACTTAGAACATATACCGGTACTGCTAAGGAGATTTTAATGCAACATTTTGATTTACTTGAAAATACATTCTGGATTTAAAGTACTTTCTGAGAGATACCAGATGACACAGTGGTTAGTTTATTTGACAGCTACACGATTATATTACGATGCTACTAATGGGAGACACAATTTATATTATTGCTTTTGCGCTGTATCTGTTTTATATCTGCACAGTTTTTCTGAATTCTTCTGGAAAGCAAAACATGTTTTAGTAGTAACTTTTGTGGTATAGCTACAATGAGACAGCCTTTTCGATAGCACAACAATATGTTACAGTATAGTACTTTCTTGATCACGGTAATGTATGAAATAACTACAATATCTATACGCATAGTATTTCACTTTTGTTTTTCACGAGGTAAGTACATTGACTTCTACAGAACTTTGCTTACGGACGATGATATTTACTACCCTTGGCACATTTTTTACCATTAAGTAATGACAGAGATTATCTTACGACAAGACGCACAGTTTAGCACTACAGTAAACTTATTTGAGCGATTAATTTTGTACTTAAAACATTTATTTTTAAAGATTTTTGAATTACAAAGATACAATGGCTTTCCGTGATAAATTTCATTCCATTGCTGTAATCTGTAACACCTGAGGGTATGATTACATTAATCCTCAGGGGGTACACGCCTACTTTGTGTACTAAGCGTGTGGCAAGCGCTAGGAGCCCTAGCTAATATGGTATTTACTTATACAATTTTACACATTGGTACCATATTTCTCTAACACAGAATTACAATGCTATCTTATCATTTTAGAGAGACAAACATTTTTTTACTACGTCAGTGAATTCACAGTTATGAAATTGCATTTTGTATGTACTTTGTAAACTGTTCATATTTTTTTGGCTCCATTGTGATACTATGAGAGCTTTGAATGAGGTATTTGGTATGGGATCATGATTTTTGAAGTACGTGTTTTAGGTAGATGACACTATTGAAATGAGCAGAGTAATTTTTTTTAAGGTTTTGAGATTACTGGGAGAAGCTATGACGATTTTGAGGTGTGATTGATCTGTTATGATAATGTTATTATGCTGTTGAGATATGTTTATGATCAATAAGATGATGTTATATGAGGTATGTGATTACATGTTTATATGTATATGAATAATGAGTAGTGGTTAGGGACTCTGATTTGTGAAAGGATGTTGAAAACCAAGAATCGTACATTTTTAAGACATGCATGAATGTATCACAACACTGCTATTCATGAGATTTCGTTTCTACACATTTCTACTGTAATTTCTCGACATGTGAAATTTTATTTGTATCAAACTGTCTCTGTAGCAGAAACTGCTGTGGTAAATAAGTTGGTAAGGAAGGTAAGTGACCTTGACGTAATGCACCGTGGGTGCCCAGCTGCGCGACAGACGCCTGAAAAAAAATGGGGGGAGGGGGCATTAGGTGGAGAAAAAGAGGCCATTAACCTCGCTATTGACACTTCTTTGTAGAAAGCCTCACAAATACGACACGCTCATACTTGAAAACGTATGATTACACTTTGGCGATCGTAATTTCTGATATTTACTGAAACGCCTAATGAAATGATGAGAAACATTTTATGCCTATTGTCTTGCTAGTTGAGAGATTTTTTACTGTCTTATGAAATGCCATATGGCTACTGAATGACGTTTCATGCCTTGCTTTATTTATATATTTGCTCATTTTGTTTTTATCTGGTTTCTAGCTGCACTGCAGATTGGTTAAAATAAAATTTAATAGATGTACTAATAGAAAAATTTCCTGTCTACAGACCTAGCAAAGAATAATTTTATGATCTACTTTCTTAGAACATGGAGCACAAATAGACATTTCCCTTCACAGGAATTGCATACATAATTCTTTCAGCGATTTGGTAACATTTTTATTATAGTAGATTAAGGTGATGCATCACTCTAGTGTTAAGATCTAACATAGGTGTTAGACATTTCCTATCGTTACTGTAATATTTTTTCTGCTTGAGCTTCATCATGTTTAGGTATCAGTTATTGCATTTGTTGCTGCTGTTTGCCAGGCATAGTTCTACTGAATTTTACGTTGTATTAAGCCAGTTTTAGTACTGATTTAGTTTTCTTGTTCCTGCACATTGGCTCATATTAGTTGTAATGTTGCATTTGCTTTGCTAATTTAGATATACTGCTGCTTGCTTTGCCAATTTGCGTTTTTTTGTCATTGCTGTTTGTGTTAATTGTTTTGTGCTGCTACATTGCCTTGTCCCTTAGTATATATATCTGAGCTCAGTAGATTTAAGTTAGCTTAAGAGGGGGTAGACTGAATAAGAGAATGAGTTGTGATGAACTAGAAGAAATGCATTGAGAAGCTATAAGAAAAAAGTTTGAGACAAATGAGTATTGTACAATGAAGAATAATTATTTTGTAAGAGGATAGGAACAAAACAGTAGGGTTTAGAGACAACAGCTATAGACAGGACTTTTTGGGAATAATGATGAACTAAGGGAGATCTCCAAGAAGTAAAGAAAGTTTTGTTTGCAAATCAAATACGATAAATACTGCAATACCCAATGTCATAATGAAAACGAACCCTGTCCTTTTCTTTTGTGTTATTCCGCTATGTGTTTGTGTACCCTTGTGTATTTGTGTTCTTCCTGTCTTCACATGTTTATCTGATAAGAGTTATGTTGTAGAATTTTTCTAGAAATATCTTATTTACTTTGTAAAGATGTTTAGAGATCATTTATTCTGTTTTGTGTTAATGCTCATGTGTGAAATTGAAGTTTCGAAAGCTATTCTGATCTTTTATGTATTTACTTATGTCATAATTCCTGTAACACTGATGTATATGTTTATTTCTATTCTTCTGTAAAGCCTGTATTACTACAAATGTTGACCGAACGAGGTGGCGCAGTGGTTAGACACTGGACTCGCATTCGGGAGGACGACGGTTCAATCCCGCGTCCGGCCATCCTGATTTAGGTTTTCCGTGATTTCCCTAAATCGCTCCAGGCAAATGCCGGGATGGTTCCTTTCAAAGGGCACGGCCGACTTCCTTCCCCGTCCTTCCTTAATCCGATGAGACCGATGACCTCGCTGTTTGGTCTCCTTCCCCAAAACCAACCAACCAACCAACTACAAATGTTGTCTATATTACTATGTTCTTTAATGATGTATCTTGTACCTTCGTAATTGTATTCATATGTTGTAAATTAATAATTGTATAGACACCAGTTCTTCAAATTAAGTTTCATTTCACTGCACACATTTCTGTTGGTCATAGTATATGCATAATATGTGAGAAGTTAAAAAAAGAGGACTATTAGCATTTGCACGTGTGTTGACAATTCAGCAAGGGACTGGTTATCAACACTGCTGGTTCTAAGGACATTCCAAAAAGTTTATGAGTGCACAAGTGGTTGTACATGGATTTGCTATATTGTCCGCAAGACTCTTCGATGGTGATTGCGCACCCACGCAGTCGCAACAGATGACTGCTAGCCGTCTCTACAAGGACTACAGTGGGTTTGCATCTTTGATGGCTCACCAATACCATTATCTCTACATGGACTACAGTGGGTCTACACCTTTGATGGCCCAAAAGGTTCATCAGTCCCCTAAAACTTAGAACTACTTAAACCTAACTAACCTAAGGGCATCACACACATCCATACCCGAGGCAGTACTCGAACCTGCTACTGTAGCAGTCACGCGGTTCTGGACTGAAGCGCCTAGAATCGCGCGGCCACCGCGGCCGGCTTGATGGCCCACCAATACCATTATTTCTACAAGAACTGCAGTGGGTCTGAAACTCTGGTGGCCCACCAATACCATAATCTCTACTAGGACTACAGTGGGTCTGCCTTGTGATGACCTACCTACCAATATTCTTCAAAACTTCGACTGACTCTGCTGTGGTTTGCTCTGTTGTGGCCCATTACCTGTCTGCATGTCAAGAGTCAGCACTGTTTTTCCGTTGGAAGGACAACACTACTTCTTCAAGACTGCATGGAAAACATTACTTCTGTGTGCATTTTGTTTTACTGATCAGACTTTGTACAGTGTGATTACTACTGTGATTAATGATCAGGACTGTGTTTATGAGAACAATTTTTGCGTTTGACCAACATTGTATCAGTAAGTGTGTGCATTTGATATATTTTTATCGTTAAAATAAAAAAAATTTTACCAAATAATTATTGGGCACTGCCCAAAACTATTTGTAAAATTTTTGTGGGGAGCATGGGGGGCTATGTAAGTAGGCTGTTTAGGTTTTTATGTTGGTAACGCCATGTAGCGCTCTTATGTAAGTAGGCTGTTTAGGTTTTTATGGTGGTAACGCCATGTAGCGCTCTGTATGAAAATCACTGACTGTGCCGTGTGCAGTCTGTTGCTGGTTGGCATTCTTGGAATATTCGCTATTGTAGTGGTGGGCAGCTGTATGTGCACAGCTCATAGCGTTGCGCAGTTGGAGGCGAGCCGCAAGCAGTGATGGATGTGGGGAGAGAGATGGCAGAGTTTTGAGAGTGGACGATCTGGACGAGTGTCCATCAGAAAAAGGAAATTTGAAAGACTGGACGTCATGAACTGATATATATATATATATATATATATATATATATATATATATATATATGTATGTATGTATGTTATGACTTTTGAACACTATTAAGGTAAATACATTGTTTGTTCTTTAGAATCTTTCGTTTAGCTGGCAGTATTTTTACTCGCTGTATTGCAGTAGTTCGAGTAACGAAGATTTTTGTGAGGTAAGTGATTCATGAAAGGTATAGGTTACTGTCAATCAGGGCCATCCTTTTGTAGGGTTTATTTAAAGTCAGATTGCGTTGGGCTAAGAAAAAAATATTGTGTGTTAGCTTAGTAATGATCAGAATAAGTAAGGAGAGAAATATCTGAGTACGTTCAGTTTTATTCAGCTGTTTGAAAATCAAATAACGTAAAAGGTTTTCCAGCAATGTCCTTTATAAATTTTTTCCAAGGGGATGTTTTAATGGTTGCAATGGACAGCTAAATCAGCCACAGTTCGTGACTAACTTGTGGTTATTGTTGTTTAACAAATAGTATTAAAAAGTCCAGTGAATCCTGGTTCATAGGCAGAACTGAACTCAGTTCATAGGCAGAACTGAGCTAAACTGGTTGCGCCTGCACCCATACCTTCGATGATCCATCAATGGAAAAGAGTTAGGATTTGCTTAAGAGCATCTGAGATGAGCTGTTACAGATCGGAGACGGATAGCCTTTTGTCATTAGTCCTGTTTACTGCCTGTTGCGGTGCATGAACGTAATCATGTAAATGGAGAAACATCTTAGTACTGTAATATGAAGGTTAATCACAGCCCAAATGCGGAATAAATAGTCAATACTGAAAAACGTCTCAGGGCAGAAGCTAGGTGCTCAATGTATCACATCTTTTCTATAGGAGATTGGTACTATCAGTGATCCACAAGACCTATAAAAAGTGCATAATAAACATTTTTTTGTTTATAGCTGCCAAGTTAAATAATAATTTTATTGATACAAGTTGAATGCAGAACTTTTAAAAACAGATGTTCCTAGACAAGTAAGTCACATACAGTTACAGAAAACTATCAAGGATGAAATTAAATTCATTACTAAATTCCTGAAGAATAAAGTGTCATTTGGGCATGATCAAACGTCAGTTACACTCATAGACTCATTACAACATGAATTAATTATGTACTTCGAAACATGAGCAATGTGTCTTTCAGGTGCGGTCAGTTTCCAGGTAAGATACAATTATATCAAAAAGGAGAAAAAGGTAATGTACAGTGCAGTACCACTGATACGAGTGTTCTGTATTGAGAGTGGTAATACATCTCACGTAGTTCGTTGGCAGTCCTGAAGCTGTTTGGCTGCAGGAAAGAAGAGTCAGCAAAAATATAATTTATTAATTATACCTGCAGGTCTAAGTGTTGAGGACAGTATGTGTCTTCTTTAAGAACACAAAGAAGCCATTCGACTGTGTGGACCTTTCTATAAATTTGCTTTACGTTGGAACATTGTGGAACCAAGCGAAAGGAACAAGGGTCCATTTCACGTCTGTAATGTAGGAACCTGAAAATTACCTTTCATTGTTAACAAATTGGAAACAAATTTAACATCAAATGAAACTATATGGTTCCAGAGACCTTTTTAAGCCTCAAACATCTATGATGCATATATCCAGACTGAAGCAAGGAATTAAAATTTTTACCACGGCAAAGATTCGAACCTGGGTCTCCTGCTCACTAGGCACATGCGCTAACGAGGGCAAATTGTCATTCGACGTTTCGATCTGCATGCATACATCATAGATGTTTGAGACCTGAAAAATCGTACATGATTTAAGTATTATTGTAAAGGAAGTACAGTGTAATGTAAATGATCACAGCATACTTGCTCTACAGATGAAGGAGAAAGTGAAATACTCGCTCACTGAGAATTTTGAAATAAATATGCTGTTTCAGATGACGCTAACCTGAATGAGTCGGGCCAATTAATGTTACAAAAAACTCTCCCAAAGACCTCAGAGAACCATTTATGGCCTGAAGTACACACTCTGCACACTACGGATTAAACTCTTCTGGCCGTCGGTGAGCTGAATACTTTGCATCACTTGATAAATAAATAAATAAAATAAATCCCGTGCGGGGTAACACTACACGCCTTTAGTCAGCTGCTATCCAATTTCTGTATAGTTTGGGCCATTGAAGACGTTCAGATTCATGTTCCACTGTGAGCTATGGTCTTTTGCGAGGTACCCTACACGAAACGGCTAATGCATGTACTTCCCTTAGCAACGTTAGCTTTGAAACAGTATCAGATAGGGCATAGAATAGTAACCGCTACTAGTCACAACAGAAGGTGATTTTATTTAATACACGGCCGGTTTCGAGCTTTTGTCTATCTTGGGTAGTTTTGCATTCAGTTACATATTCCAATGCTCACTGTTGGAGATTACTGTTTAAATAAAAAAAAACAAGTAAAGTGATAATGACTAAATAGTCGCAACTAAAACAACTGGACGTTAGTGAGAAATATGTGTTGTAAAGTGTTATGGTACTTACGCACAGCTGGAGTATCCATGTCGTTTCTACATTACATTCATCAAATTGTTTGCAAAAATATCTCGATTTTTTACACGTTAACTGTACATTGTATACCATGATAAGTATTGGTACTTCCATGTTATGTTGTTGATACGGTAGATTTTAATAACTTCAGAAGTACATATGCTCACAATGTCTGAAGTGCTTATGTACGAAAGGCCTTAGATCTAAGAAATTCAATGGTGTTATACGTACAGAAACATAATAGATACTGCAGTTTATGAAAATTAAATTGTTACTTGATTGTGGAACCACACTGTCAGTCATGATATATAGTATAGTTGCTGGTAAATTATATAATGTTCTAATCACTGTCAATGTTCTTAAGGGTCATTGCCTCCTCACTACTGCTTAAAAAATGTGTTATATTTTATATGTGTAACATCGTTAAACTTCTTAGATCTAAGGTCTTTGACGATAACCTCTGTTTTCCTCTGTAAACACGTTAGATGTTGTTTCTGAAGTTATTAGCATCTACCGTATCAATGGCATAACATAGAAGTAACAATACTTCTAAGATGCACAGTATACAGTTAATGTTTAAAAAGTGTGATGAACGTAATGTGGAAACAACAGAGAT
Source organism: Schistocerca serialis cubense (assembly GCF_023864345.2). Taxonomy (NCBI): domain Eukaryota; kingdom Metazoa; phylum Arthropoda; class Insecta; order Orthoptera; family Acrididae; genus Schistocerca; species Schistocerca serialis. The sequence goes on from NC_064641.1 coordinate 184,448,053, forward strand.
ACTCCAGTTGTATGTAAGCACTACTGTATAATAGTTTACAACGTATGTCACTTAGCAACTTGGAAATTTGTGGTAAGATCTTATGGGACCAAACTGCTGAGGTCATCGGTCCCTAAGCTTACACACTACTTAATCTAATTTAAACTAACTTACGCTAAGAACAACACTCACACCCATGCCCGATGGAGGACTCGAACGTCCGACGGAGGGAACCGCGCGGACCGTGCAGGACGCCCAAGACCGCGCGGCTACCCCGCGCACGTATCAACTTCCAGTTGTTTCAGTTGGGTCTGTTTAGTCATCATCACATTATTTGTTTAGTATTTAAACGGCGATCTCCAACATTCAGCATTGAAACATACAATTGAATGTAACATCACTTAAGGATCCGGTGGACCATTAAATAAAATTACATTCTATTGTGACTGGTAGTGGTTATTATTCTACACCCTATAGAGTGTAGAAATTCCACAATATTTGCTCAAAAAGGCGCCAGAGCAGAAGTGAGTTCCAACAGAACCAGCCACAGGCAGGCAAGAGTGTTGTAGGTTGCTAAGCGAAACACAGCTGTTAGACGTTGCGATGCAGTGCCAGTTGGGCACGGTATAGCAGCAGCCGACGCTGTAATACGCTAGCGAAAGGTTGCAACCTTTCCTCATTTGCCACCACGAAAGTGTTTAGAGTACTTGCTTTGAACCCTAAACGAACATAGCCCAGAGTGTATAAGTACTCAGCCATTCGTGTGCTAAAATATTCTCTTCTCAGTATCACTGCCTACACCACAAGGCTGTGGCACTAGGAGCGACATCCCAGAATCACGAGACCAGCCGCCGCTGGCGCAGAGAGCCGCCCACTCGCTGGAGGAAGGTCACGGTCACCCCTGTGTCATCGCAGCCGTAGCTGGAGACGTCGCTAACAGCCGTGTTCAAGAGGCGCCATGCTCAGCCCGCTCTTTGTGCTGTCAACAATACCGGATGCCATTCTTTTTGTATGAGAGACAACTGGACACCTCCCAAGCGGTTCCTGATGTACTACGGCTGAAGGCTGGAATAAAGAAGTTAATTGAATAAATCTACTGTTGTCCTGACGTCTTATTTCATTCTCCATGGGTGACAATCCACGGATTATCACAAAAGGAACAGTCACGAACATCATCCGCATAAAATTATGCATAAAACTCACTGATGTACACACGGGATGGTACAGACAAAAGCAGCCCATGTGAGTAAAAATAAAATGCAGTGAAATTACTGTAACCTAGAGCTTAAATTGACTTACCATTTATTTACAATGAAAAATGCAGTGAATACATTTATAGAAGATGTTGAAAGTGATCCCCTGCAACATCAATACACAGCTATGCACGATATTCAGATATACCGGGTGATCAAAAAGTCAGTATAAATTTGAAAACTAAATAAATCACGGAATAATGTAGATAGAGAGGTACAAATTGACACACATGCTTAGAGTGACATGGGGTTTTATTAGAACCAAAAAAATATAAAAGTTCAAAAAATGTCCGACAGATGGCGCTTCATCTGATCAGAAAAGTAATAATTAGCATAACAAAGTAAGACAAAGCAAAGATGATGTTCTTTACAGGAAATGCTCAATATGTCCACCATCATTCCTCAACAATAGCTGTAGTCGAGGAATAATGTTGTGAACTGCAATGTAAAGCATGTCGGGAGTTATGGTGAGGCATTGGCGTCGGATGTTGTCTTTCAGGATCCCTAGAGATGTCGGTCGATCACGATACACTTGCGACTTCAGGTAACCCGAAAGTCAATAATCGCACGGACTGAGGTCTGGGGACCTGGGAGGCCAAGCATGACTAAAGTGGTGGCTGAGCACACGATCATCACCAAACAACGCGCGCAAGAGATCTTTCACGCCTCTAGCAATATGGGGTGGAGCGCCATCCTGCATAAACATCGTACGTTCCAGCGGGTGTTTATCAGCCAGGCTGGGGATTATGCGATTCTGTAACATATCGGCGTACCTCCCACCCGTCACGGTAGCAGTTACAAAACCAGAATCTCGCATTTCCTCGAAGAAAAAAGGCCCGATAACGGTAGATGTGGTAAATCCAACCCATACCGTGACTTTCTCGTCGTGCAATGGAGTTTCCACGACAGTTCTAGGATTTTCGGTAGCCCAGTTGTGGGCGTTGACAGACCCTCGGAGCGTGAAATGAGCTTCGTTGGTCCACAGCACGTTACTCAACCAATCGTCATCTTCCGACATCTTTTGAAACGCCCACACCGCAAATGCCCTCCACTTCACTAAATCGCCAAGTAACAGTTCATGATGCAGATGGATTTTGTACGGATAGCATGGAGGGTACGCCTAAGTGCCAACCAAACAGTAGTGTATGGAATGCCGGTGCGACGTGCGACTGCACGAGCGCTGACTTCCCCGTGCATAGACGAACACGGTACAATCTCCATTTCTTCCTGAACTGTCTCAGCAGCATTACGCCTTGTGCTCGGTCGGCCTCTACGGGGTCTATCGTCTAAACAATCCGTGGCTTCGAACTTCGAAATCATTCTCGCCACAGCTGCATTTGTCGACGGACCTTTACCCGTTCGAATCTCATTCCAATGGCGATAAGATCGTAATGCTGAACTAGTACATTCCCCATTATGATAATACAGCTTCACTAAAAGCGCCTTCTCAGGTAACGTCAACATACTGCGATTGCTGGCGCATCTGATTCTCTCTCTCTTTTTTTTCGTTATCATGATTTCATTCCCCTGCCCCATATGGGCAGGGGAGGGCTGTCAGCAGCACAATCCGCCGCTCTTCAGCCGAGTGACATGACAACTAAAAGAAGAATAAAATGCTATATATATAAGGCGACAAAATTCTCTCTCTCATTACAGCTCCTTTTATACATGACTGTCATGCGCAGTCACTGACGCTTTGCTGTCCAGCACCATCTGTCGGACATTTTGTGAACTTTGTTTTTTTTTTGTTCTAATAAAACCCGATGCCATTCCAAGCATATGTGTCAATTTTTACCTCTCTATCTACATTATTCCGTAGTTTATTAAGTTTTCAAACTTATATTGACTTTTTGATCATCCGGTACTTGGTGTAAAGCTCGTATATCGATGGCGGCAACTTCATGGCTGATGTTGTCTTTCAGTTCCTGTACTGTGTATGGATATGTTTCATAGACCTTGCTTTTCCTACAGGAAAAGTCACGAGTGGTTAGATCCGGCAAATGTGGTGGTCAGAAATGTTTGCTGACAGTTCATTCCTCAGCGAAGACATCAAGGACTCATTCCAGAGATGCTTCTGATGCGTGGCAAGTTTCCACATTTTTGTGAAAGAAGCAGTATTGTCTTTCATATTCAGCGAGTTGAGCACAAAATGTATAAAAAATTACCATGTATGTAACCATGTTGAGGGTAGCATAAAAAATATCGTTCCAATGATGTGTGTTCCTGTTACACTGCATCAAACGCAAATTTTGTCATCATGGAGTTGCTACTGACACACAATGCTAGGGTTCTCCGTTGCCCAGTACGACATGTTCTATGAACTCACCTGACCAGAAATATGAAACCATGCTTCATCACTGACGATGTTTTGGAAAGGATCTAATAAACCATCGTTGATGTTACTGGAAAGCTGCTTGCAGCAATCTACATGTTTCTGACTGTCATCTTTCCGTAATTGCGGAACAACCTTCACACGACATGGCTTCAATTTAAGACTTTTCAATGTCCGCTGGCAACTCCTCCTACGTATATGCGCCTCATGGGCCTGTTTACGTATAGACTTCTGTGGGTTCTCAATAATTCTTCAGCGAATGTCTGCAATAATTTCTGGTGTGGGAGTCGAAGGAATTCTTTGTCGTTTTACATTTTGCACACTTCTAGGTGCAACAATTTTTATACAGACTTTGTATTGCTCTCCTTGGTGATAGTCCTCTATCTGGATACTTGACTCCGAAAATTTCGCGAGTTTCCTTACTCGAACGTGTTTTCACATTTGCTTCCACAATTTGAATTCTTTCTTCTATCAAGAAATTCATTTTGGAGAACGTCTAACTTCAGTGATAAAATGATCTGAAATGCTAACAGAAGGGGGTGCTGACATCAGTTATTGCATAAAACTGTCCATTATTGCTGCTGTTTACTCTGTTTCAGACGTCAAAGCATTGCATTCGCGTTCGGAGGGGAGGCGGGCTACTTTTCACTGTGCCATCCTGTATATTGCTGTCGACTTTTAAACCGAAATCATTGACAAGACGAGGTACCAGTCTACGATCCCCGTCAGTTAGAATCTTCTTACGATCAATGTTGTTACGCTCTACTGGATGGTTGCGAGTGGCACACGTGTTGATGCACCAACAAAGCAGCCAATATCAGTCACGGTGTGGTCATACGCACGTCCAAACACGATCGCTGTTTCGTACCAATCTGTTCCGGCTTCATATCGATTGATCTCACTGTCGTGAAACCATACAACGCGTACACACTACTTCATTTTCATTGTACTGTACTATATGGAACCGGGGATCCAGTAAGGACGGGGAGCTTGGGTAGCTCAGTTGGTAGAGCACTTGCCCGCGAAAGGCGAAGGTCCCGAGTTCGAGTCTCGGACCTGCACACAGTTTAAATCTGCCAGGAAGTTTCATATCAGCGTACATTCCGCTGCAGAATGGAAATCTCATTCTGGAAACATCCCCCAGACTATGACTAAGCCATGTCTCCGCAATATCCTTTCTTCCAGGAGTGCTAGATCTGCAAGGTTCGCAGAAGAGCTTCTGTGAAGTTTGGAAGGTAGGAGACGAGGTAATGGCGGAATTAAAGTTCTGAGGACGGTCGTCATTCGTGCTTGGGTAGCTCAGTTGGTAGAAACTCGTCCGCGAAAGGCAAAGGTCCTGAGTTCGAGTCTCGGTCCGACACACAGTTTTAATCTGCCAGGAAGTTTCATATCAGCGCACACTCCGCTGCAGAGTGAAAATCTCATTCTGATTCCAATCTCTGTCTTCCTCTACACATTTTACCCTTTATAGCTCCCTCTAGTACCATAGAGGTTATTCGCTGAGGTCTTAAGAGATGTCCTATGCTCATGTCCCTTCTTCTTGTCAGTGTTTTTCATACATTCCTGGCACTTGTCGATTCTGCAGAGAGTCTCCACGTTCCTTCATATATCAGTCCACCAGTTCTCAACATTCTTCTGTAGTACCAGATGCTTAGATTCTCTTCTGTTACGGTTTTCCCACAGTCTGTGTTTCACCACCATACAATGCTGTGCTCCAGACGTACATTCTCAGCCGGCCGGTGTGGCCGAGCGGTTCTAGGCGTTTCAGTCTGGAACCGCGCGACCGCTACGGTCGCAGGGTCGGACCCTGCCTCGGACCCTGCCATATGTGACATGTCCTTAGGTTAGTTAGGTTTAAGTAGTTCTAAGTTCTAGGGGATGATGACCTCAGAAGTTAAGTCCCATAGTGCTCAGAGCCATTTGAACCATTTGTAATCAGGCAATTCCTCCCCCTCACAGAGGCCTTCAGTATACTCTTTCTATCTATCCGCTCTCTCCTCCGCGTTAGGAGTGGGATTTCCAATCCACTCTTAATGTTACAGCCATTGTTTTTATACTTCACTGACTGTCAATTTGACTTTTCTGTATGTTGAGTTGGTCTTGCCGACAATCATTTCTTTTTCGATTTCTTACATTTTTCATGCAACCTTTTCGCATTAGGTTCCCTGCACTTCCTATTTATCTCGTTCCTAAGTGATTTGTACTTCTGTATTGCTGAATTTCCCCAGACGTGTTTATACTTCTTTCTTTCGTCGATCAGTCGAAGTATTTCTTGTGTTACCCATGGTTTCCTTGCAATTACCTTCCTCGTATCTATTTTTTTCTTCCCTACAGACCATAGTATGCGACACAAATTTCGGCTTGATATGTCAATGAATTCCTGAGGGAAAAGGGTCTTAATAGACGAACGGAAGGACAGACAGTCGGATACAAACGACAAAAATTTTTTACGTATGGCATTATTAATAATTTACATTTTTCAAGTTATTCTTTTAACTGTACTGTGAAACCTTGCTTCGTACCAAATATCAAGATTCTAGGCTAGCGGGAAGGTTTTGATTGCAGTGACTTAAAAGTTTCAATTTCTTAAACCGCCAAGAAACGGTATACCTTAGTATGTGACATAAATTTCAACCTGAGAAGTCGACCTGTTTCTGAGAAAAAGGGTTTTTAGCAGTCGGACAGACGGACAAACGGATAACAATGTGACCCTATAAGGGTTGCGGTTTTACCGATTGAGGTACGGAACCGTAACAAAACATTACAAACTTATTTAATAATAAACATAACAGTAAGTAATATCAAAGTACTTACTAAAGCATTTTTAAAGCTGTATCTGTGAAAATTGATATCCGATTTCTCGGATGGAAATAAAAAAAGAATGTTCATTGTTTTTTTAGAAATTCAGCTCCTACGGGGGGTAAAATAGGGAAGGAAATTTGTATAAAAATATTTCATTTTATTGAAACATATTTAAAGCTAAATCTACGGAGGATGGTATTTCACTTCTAAAGAAGTATGTGTCAGGGGATGAAAGTTTTTGTGAAAATATCAAACAAGAACCCAAAAGGCAGGATGGGACAAAGATCCCAGACTCCGGCTACCAGAATCGCCTTTTGGTCAAAAGTACATTGGTAAAAGACCATGCTTCTATGGCCTCAAATAGGGCGAAAGGTTTAATTTGTGAACAACATAAAAATTCGATTAAACAGAAACAAAAGAAATCTGTGCAGATCATACATGAGCAAAGCAAAATAAAGGTGAATGTCAGCATATGATGGCGTATACGGCAACCTTAATTATCTACAGCAATATCGCTGAGAAAAACACTTTGGTAGAAATAAATAAAGGATAAGTAAAATATGAATTACCTATGACATAGCAGCATCTTTTGAGCCCAAATATTGTGATTAAGCGGCGTTTACACGTGGAAATATGTATGGAATCTTACCTCCCCCTGCTCCCTCTCCTTTGGTGCTGTCATTATTGCCATTTCCTTTCTTTTCTTGTTGACGCGGGCTTCAAAATAAATTTTGTTTTCCTTTGTCTATATATTATTTAAGTTTTTCCTCATTTCCTTTTCTTTCATAATCAATAGATTATGTTAGTGGAACCAAAGTTAGTGTTCAGTCCATAGTGAGTGAGACAGGAACTGAAAGTGAGGGTAGCAAAGCAAACGCTGAAATGCTTAACTGCGTGTTTAAGTGTTCCTTTACAAAGGAAAACGCAGGAGAACTGCCTCAATTTAATCCGAAATAAGTGTTACTCTCAGTAGTGTTAAGAAATCTTTAAAATTGAACAAAGATCCAGTTCCCGATGGAATCCCTGTCAGATTCTATACTGAGTTTGCGGCTGAGTTAGCCCCTCTTCTAACTATAATCTACCGTGAATCACTCGAACAAAACACCATGGCCGGTTCATGGAAGAAAGCACAGTTCACACCCGTCTACAAGAAGGGTAATGGAAGTGATCCACAAAAGTACTGTCCTATATCCTTGACATCAATTTGTTGTAGAATCTTAGAACATACTCTGAGCTCAAATATGATGAGGTACCTTGAACACAATGACCTTCTGCACGCCAACCAGTGCGGTTTCCGAAAATATCGATCATGTGCAACCCAACTCGCACTTTTCGCACATCACATACTAAAAGCTTTGATCAAGACAGTCTGGTAGACGCAGTATTTCTTGATTTCCGAAAAGCTTTGACTCAATGCTAGACTTGCGCTTATTGTCGAAAGTACGATCGTATGGGATATCAAATGAAATTTGGGAATGGAGTGATAATTTTTTGGTAGGTAGAACGCAGCATGTTATCTTGGATGAAGAGTCCTCGTCAGATGGAGAAGTAACTTCAGATGTGCCCCAGTGAAGTATGTTGGGATCCTTGATTTTCATGTTGCGTAGTAATGACCTTGTAGACTATATTAACAGCAACCTCCAAGTTCTTGCAGATGATGCGCCTATCTATAACGGAGTATTGTCTGAAAGACGCTGTGTAAAAGTTCAGTCAGATCTTGATAAGATTTCAAACTGGTGCAAAGATTTGCAACTTGGTTTAAGTGTTCAAAAAATGTAAAATTGTGCACTTCACAAAAAATTGTAGTATCCTACGACCATAATATCAATGATTCACGGTTGAAACCGACCAACTCATACAAATACCTGAGTGTAACACTTTGTAGGGATACAAAATCACATAGGTTCAGTCGTGGATAAGGAAGGCGGCAGATCGGTTTATTGGTAGAATACTGGAGAAGTGTCGTCAGTCTACAAAGAAGATTGCTTACAAATCATTCGTGGGACCGGTTCTAGAATATTGCTCAAGAGCGGGGGACCTTTGCCACATAGGATTAACACGGAACAGTAGTGTATATGGAGAATGGCAGCAAAAAATGATCACAGATTTATTTGATCCATCGTAGAGTTTCACAGAGATACTGAAGGAGCTAAGCTGGAAAAGTCTTGGCTCTGAGCACTATGCGACTTAACTTCTGAGGTCATCAGTCGCCTAGAACTTAGAACTAATTAAACCTAACTAACCTAAGGACATCACACACATCCATGCCCGAGGCAGGATTCGAACCTGCGACCGTAGCGGTCGCTCGGTTCCAGACTGTAGCGCCCAGAACCGCACGGCCACTCCGACCGGCGGAAAAGTCTTGAAGGTAGGCGTAAACTATTCCTAGAATGTCTATTAACAAAGTTTCAAGAACCGCCTTTAAATGATGACTGTAGGAATACATTGCAACCCCCTATGTATCGTCACATAGGGATCGTGAGGATAAGATAATAACAATTACAGCACCCATAGAGGCATTAAATGGCGGCTTTCAGATTTTCGATGCAGATGTAGATACTAATATTACGATCATACTGAAAAAACTTATCACAGCTTGTATTGGAGCTCAAACAACTAATCTACTGTGCACGAACTGTTTAACCGGTTTCGTCGTATTTCAAACTCTTAGCGTTCCAACAACTTTAGTCAGGATTTAACTGTTTCTTATCACTACAAAAATGAAAGTGCTTTCAAAACAGCTTGCTTTGAGCAATAAACCGTGTTCACGGCATGTCGGAAAGAACGCCTTCTCTATATCCCATCATAGTGGTTTTTCCTTTGTGTACTAAGGACATGCTAAGTAGGCACTGGCAATTTATACACTTTTTTTCCACAAAATAAACCATTTCTATGTAAGTCAGTCGCTGTCCTATGACCTTCCACGCAGTACAGCAGAAGCGCCAACGGTACCGCGGACAATGTAGTTCTCATCTCTGTTGGTTGCCACAGGTCTCGCGCCGCAAGTGTTGTCTCCATAATGCCACCCACAAGGGATCCCTTGATTGCGAGTCGCAAAAGGCCAATGATGTTTACTTCATTCGACACCGTACATATTGTCTACCATGCAGCCACAATATTGGCTGCTAATGGCAACAGGGGGCGGAACTGGCGGTATCCAATGGTGAGCAGAGAATGAGGCTACGGAGCGTAGTTGAAACACTAGTCGACTAGTAACTCACAATGGTGCTACAGTGCTAGTGTTGTTGATACAAAGCAGGGAAGTGGCAACGATAAGCGAAACAAACATCGCATTCTCTCTACAAAAACAGTTGCTTAAGTTGACATTTGGTCAGAAAGGAACCCAAAGAATTTCGCAGACAGATAAAGAAGTGGCGTATGAAATATTAGCGTTCCTACAAGATGAGTCAGTGGAATGTGTGGTGTCGTATACGCTAGACTGTGCGCTGGGAAAATGTACTTAAGGAGACAACGATGCGTGATTAACTAATGGAAGTGATACTGATATATGAGAAGGAAGTCTTTGGCGACGGCACTGTTGTATAAAACATTCTCGGACTCCTTGCCGCGTCAATTCAGGGTAAAACCTCGAGCTTTCGACCATTTCCACTCTCAGCTTTGTCAGGTGCAACCGACTGTCAAAACTGCTTTTTTTTTTCTTTATTGTGATTTTAAACACGTTATACAAAGGCGGGCTGTCAGCAGCAGAATACGCCGCTCTTCAGCCTTGACAATAAGTATTACATAGAGGTGGCACAGAGAATACAGTCAAAACGGTGGGCAAAAAAATGTAGACGCTATAAAACAAAAAAACATGGAGCCGTTCACGCTGGACGAGAAACATCACTAACACTAGTTGACACGGTGCACATAACAAGGATGATGGCGACGGTATACGTGAACGGTGGTGGCGTCACGGCGAACAAACACTAAACACAAACGAAGGCACACACACGAGACACTGATGGCGATGATCTCCGGCGCACGAATGTTCACTGAGCGTGTGCGAGTCTGGGGACCTGCCAAGAGAGGAGGAGGAGGAAGGGGAATGGGAGAGGGAGAGGGGAGAGCAGAGCAGAGATGCCATGGGCAGGGGAGATAGGGGGAGGGAGGAAGGGGGAGGGGAAGCCCGGGGGAAGAAGGGAGGAGGGAGGGGATGGGGGAAAAGGAAAGAGAAGGGAAGGTAAGAGAAGGGAGGGAGGGTGCCTAAAGGAAAGGACACAGGAAGTGGGGGGGGGGAGGATCAAAGTTGATAGGAGGGGTAGATGGAGGGGAGGAGGACATCATCAGGGAGGGGGAGCTGGCGGAAGCCACCTTGGGAGAGGGTAAGGAGGGTGGAGAGATGGAGACCAGGTGGGACTTGGGAATACAGGCGCGGCAGAGGGCGGGGGTTGGAGAGGATGGGTGAGACAAGCGGATGAGGAGGATCGAGTTTGCGGGAGGTGTACAGGATCCGTATCCTTTCAAGGAAAAGGAGGAGGTGGGGGAAGGGCATGAGATCATACAGGATCCACGTGGGGGAGGGGAGACGGATGCATAGGCAAGGCGGAGAGCATGGCGTTCAAGGATTTGGAGGGATTTATAAAAGGTAGGGGGAGCGGAGATCCAGGCCGGATGGGCGTAACAAAGGATAGGGCGGATGATGGATGTATAGGTGTGGAGGATGGTGGAGGGGCCCAGACCCCACGTACGGCCGGAAAGGAGCTTGAGAAGTCGGGAGCGTGCCTTGGCTTGGATTGTCCGGAGATGGGGAGTCCAGGAGAGTCGACGGTCGAGGGTGACGCCAAGGTACTTAAGGGTGGGAGTGAGGGCGATAGGACGGCTATAGACGGTGAGATAGAAATCAAGGAGGCGGAAGGAAGGGGTGGTTTTTCCTACAATGATCGCCTGGGTTTTGGAGGGATTGACCTTGAGCAACCACTGGTTGCACCAAGTGGTGAACCGGTCAAGATGGGATTGGAGAAGGTGTTGGGAGCGCTGCAGAGTGGGGCAAGGGCAAGGAAGGTGGTGTCATCGGCAAACTGGAGAAGGTGGACGGGGGGTGACGGCGGCGGCATGTCCGCCGTATACAAAAGGTACAGAAGGGGGGAGAGGACGGAGCCTTGGGGCACACCAGCGGAGGGGAAAAAGGTGTAGGAGTCTGTGTTGTGGATGGTGACGTAGGAAGGACGGTGGGAGAGAAAGGAGCCGATCAGACAGACGTAGTTAATGGGAAGGGCGAAGGTTTGGAGCTTGAAGAGGAGACCGGAATGCCATACGCGGTCATAAGCTCATTCAAGGTCCAGGGAGAGGAAGATTGCGGAGCGACGGGAATTAAGCTGGTCGGAAAGGAGATGAGTGAGGTGAAGGAGAAGATCGTCAGAAGAGAAAGATGGCCGAAAGCCACACTGGGTAACGGGAAGGAGGCGGTGCTGGCGGAGGTGCTGGTGGATGCGGCGGGTGAGGATAGATTCCAGGACCTTGCTGAAGACCGAGGTAAGGCTGATGGGATGGTAGGAGGAGATGGCAGACGGCGGTTTGCCAGGGTTAAGGAACATCAGGATATGGGAGGTTTTCCACAGGTCGGGATAGTAACCAGTGGACAGGTCGACATTGTAGAGCCTGGCCAGGGTGAAGAGGAAAGAGACAGGAGCTTCACGAAGGTGACGGTAGGTGACACGGTCGTGACCAGGAGCGGTGTTGTGTTTTGTGCGGAGTGTAGCAATGAGATCCTGTGTAGTGATAGGGGCATTGAGTTCTGTGTGTGCAATGTTGTCCAAGTACTGGAAACCAAGTGCGAGGGGAGGGACAGAGGTGTCAGTTCGATCGCGGACATCTGGGAAGAGGGAGTAATCAAACTGGGGATCATCGGGGATGGAGAAAACATCGGAGAGGTAGGAGGCAAAGTGATTGGCCTTACTAAGGGAGTCAGGGAAGGGGTGAGCATCATGGAGAAGAGGATAGTAGGGGGAGGGTTTAGTTCCGGTAAGGCGACGGAAGGCTGACCAGAACTTGGACGAGTTGTTAGGTAGAGTATCATTTAAACAGGTGCATGTCTGTCGCCAGTCCCGGCATTTCTTAGCCGCAAGCAAATTATGAATGTGTCGCTGGAGTTGCCGGTGGCGTTGTAGTGTGTCCGGGTCATGCATGTGGAGGAAGGCACGGTAGAGACAGCGGGATTCAAAAAATGGTTCAAATGGCTCTGAGCACTATGGGACTTAACATCTGAGGTCATCAGTCCCCTAGAACTTAGAACTACTTAAACCTAACTAACCTAAGGACATCACACACATCCATGCCCGAGGCAGGATTCGAACCTGCGACCGTAGCAGTCGTGTGGTTCTGGACTGCGCGCCTAGAACCGCTAGACCACCGCGGCCGGCAACAGCGGGATTCACGGAGGAGGAGGATGGCCGGTGGGGGTAAGGTAGGATGGTGGGGGTGGACGGCGACAGTAGGGATGTGGGCCTCCACGGCCCCAGACAAGGTCTGCTGGAGAAAGGAGGTGGCATGGGTTAGATCGTCAGGGTGTTGGTAGGTGAAGGGGTGGCTATCGACCTGGGTGGAAAGGGTATCCCAGTAGGCATTCCAGTTGGCACAGGAATAATCATGGACGTACTTAGGGGGAGGGTCATTGCGAGGGTCACGGCGGGGGCGACGACCGTCTGAAATGGTGAGGAGGACAGGATGATGGTCGCTACCAATAGGCTCCAGGACATCCACCGTTATGCAGCCAAGGAGGTTGGGGGAGGAAAGGATAACATCGGGATTGGAGTTGGATTTGGGATGGGTGTGCTGGGGGATGAGGATGAGGTCGCCTTGAAGGGAGGAGAGGAACCGATGCCACCGCCGTAACTGGGCGGCGGAACGACTATGGATGTTGAGGTCGGCGGCGATCACGTAGGAGGAGAAGGTACGGTCAATGTGGGAGAGGAAGTCGAAGGGAATAGGGGCGTTATGGCGGACATAGATGGTGGCGCAGGTAACGGTAAGGCTGGGCAAGAAGAGACTAAGGATCAGGTGTTCGGTGGGGTGGGGAAGGAGAGGTTGGAGCTGAACGGGGATCTGGCAGTGGTGACCAATGGCAACTCCGCCTCGCGCAATCGGGAGGGGATTATCGGAGCGGTGGAGGAGGTAGGGTGAAGTGTGGCTGGTGTGGTGTGTTGGAGGAAGGTTTCATGGAGGAGAAGGCATCCACGCGGTGGGTGGCAAGGATGTGCAGGAAAAGGTTCTTGTTGGCGGAAGGAAGCGGATGTTGTTGAAAAGGATACGGTGCTGTCACACCATGACATGGATTTAAACGAGGGTGTCAAGACGGGAGAAGGTGAAATGGGCCTGGTTGTTGGAGTAGGTGGCGTACATTTTCAGTTGGAAAACGGAACGGGCAGCAAGGGATATCTGTTGGAGGGTGTGTGGGCGCTGAAAAGGATGAACATTCTGAAGGACAATGGTGAGGAATCTGATGATGTCCTCAGCGGTAGGGGGCGGGCGAAGGGAATTGCCGGGAGGGGTGGGGGCGTCCAGAGGGCGGACAGGAGGGTAGGAGGGGGTCGAGCCTTACATTTCTTACCGTCTATGGAGGGGCTGTGCTCAGAAAAGACCTACAAAAGGCGGGTGGGGCTGGCAGTGTTGTGGATGCGACAAACCGCACGCACCTCCAGATGGGGATGTGCCTGAAGCTCCGCCAACACCTCCTCCTCTGTGATCGTCGGACTAAGCCGAGTGATCACGGCGGTTGGTCGGCGGGCGGGGTTGGGGTTGGCGGGAGAGAGGCGGGGAAGGAGCAGGGGTGAGGGAGGCATTAGAGCCAAAATGGGTGACTGGGATGTGGGAAAGGACATCTGTGTGGAGGGTAGGGCTGGGGGAGGAGATGTGCACCGAATCACGGCGAGGAGTGAGGAGGGAGATGGGGGCACCAGGAAAATTCTGGCAAAGGAAGAGGGTGAGGTTCCGGGTTTCAAGAAGGGAGGGATCAGGACGGGAGAGGAATAGCGGTAGGAGGAGGGGGTAGAGGAGGAGGAGGGCGCAGAGACAGGTGGAGAGACATCCATGGCATCATGGGTGGGGGAAGGGGGACGAGGCCGAGCCTTTTTGGGAGTAGAGGAGGCAGGGGTGCCACTGGGGCGCTTGACGACGGTGGAGGAGGTGTGGGGGATGGGAGCGACTGGAATGTGGCGGGGAGTGGCAGGTCCCAGTGCTGGAGGCGGCGCCGGAGATGGTGAGGGCGATGGCGAAGGCGACAGTGAAGACGATGATGATGAAGGCGAAGGAGAGAGTGGAGCGTGGGCCGCAGCCCTCCGGGCGACCACCCGAGCGGGGGCCGCAGAAACGGAAGGAGCAGATGGAGGGAGTGGAGGGAAGGGATCAGAGGAGGCGCGGGAGGGAGGAGCCGGGGATGGGGCGACAAATAGGGAAGGAGACGGGAGAGTGAGGAGGGGGGGATGGACTGAGGGGGGAGTGATGCGGCACACCATGTGATAGTGGTGGCAGCGGCGGAGGGGGAGGTGTATATGATGGCAGTGGTGGTGGGGGTTGACATTATGAAAAGGGAGAAAAAAACACAGGACAAGACAAAGAAGCAAACGAGAGATGGGCAGGGCGACAAGAGACACAGAGTAGAAAGGGACAGAGAATGACAAAGGACAAAGGAGACTGGGGCTGAAGCTCCACTCTGCTGCCGCTGGTGGGGGGGGGGGAGGGGGGGCGACCCGGCTGGCTGGCCGGTGGGGACGCCTCCGCTGCTGGTGGTGGTGGTGGTGGTGGTGGTGGTGGTGGTGGAGGTGGTGGTGGTGCTGCTGCTGCTGCTGGTGGAGGTGGGGGCAGCTAGGACCACTGCTGGTTGCTGGCTGCGACTGCTGGTGGCTGCGACTGCTGGTGACTGCAACTGCTGGTGGCTGCTACTGCTGGTGTCTGCGACCACTGGCGGGGACTGCTGCTGGCCGCTGGCTGCGGGCTGCTGGTGGGGCCCGCTGCTGGCTGCTGGCGGGGACTGCTGCTGGCTGCTGGCTGCTGGCGGGGACCACTGCTGGCTGCTGGCGAGGACCACTGCTGGCTGCTGGCGGGGACTGCTGCTGGCGGGGACCGCTGCTGGCTGCTGGCGGGGACCGCTGCTGGCTGCTGGCGGGGACCACTGCTGGCTGCTGGCGAGGACCGCTGCTGGCTGCTGGCGGGGACCGCTGCTGCCGGGGACCGCTGCTGGCTGCTGGCGGGGAACGCTGCTGGCTGCTGGCGGGGACCACTGCTGGCTGTACTGCTGCACACCGACGGGCTGGCTGGCTGGCTGGCTGGCTGGAACCTGCAACATCTATCGCTTCGATTGGTACCGGAATAGCACAATCGAAGGGCGGTATTCAACCGAATTACCGCCGGAGATGTCAAAACTGCTGCTGTGGTCGTCTTATATAGCGCAAGGATGGCTACTGATCGGTCGGTAGTTACACCGTCCTACCGCAGATGGTATCAACATCTGCGCTGGTGGCGCCACTGTTCCCGCTGTAACGTAAACAATGGGAAGAATATCTCTGACTCTTCTTTGCATCGAGAGCTCGCTTCTTATCACCGCTAAGACTATATCCGTCGTCACAATTGAAGGTTTTCTCACATATCTTATTTCTACAGGCCTTGTAATTATAGAGTGTTAGTATGTGGAACCCCAGCACAAATGTTTTGTTTCTTAAAACAGAATTTTATGTTTGTTCGTGAGGCTGTGTTCAGCAACTGCAGCCTTCTCCAGTTCTCGGTTCTTTAATATACCGTTGATGTTCTTTACATTGGTCGGAAACCGACTGACTGATGCAATTGCTTCCACACTGACATTGGATGTTGTAAATCCCAGGAATCCTGACGCCGAGACTGTTCTTAAGAGTGCGCTGTATCCGTTTTATCTTCTTAGGAGGTCGTAAAATACGTCTGATACTTCTTCTTCCCAGGAGTCTCCCTATCCTGCTGGATGTAGCGCCGTAAAATGAAGAAAACGCAGTTGGTGGCTCATCATGTGAATGCCCAACATTTTCACGTTCCCTTTTGTTGGAAAACACTTGATTGGATATCATGTGACCCATAGCTGTTCTTTCGGACCCATACTTCGGATGATTAATTTCGGAATGGAAGTGGTCCTAGCCAGAAACGGTTTTTTCTCTGTGTATCAGCGTATATAAAGCTGCTCCCTTCTGGACTGGATGCTGTAAACTCTGGGCGCCAAGATATAAATCAGTGTGCGTCGGTTTGCGGTACACTGAGTGGCCGAGGTGTCTTTCCGACTTTTGTGGAAGCAGAACGTCTAAAAACGGCAGCCTACCCTCTTTCTCTGTCTCGACAGTGAACTGGGTGCCTCGGTGCACGCTGTTCATATGTTCCTGGAACTGCTCGAGAGCTTCTACCCCATGTGGCCAGACTATAAACGTGTCGTCAACATAACGATAAAGTGAAGATGGACGAAGGAGAGCCGAATTTAATGCGCAGACCTCAAAATGTTCCATGAAATGGTTGCCCGTTGCTGGAGACAACGGAGAACCATAACCATTCCACCTGCCATTGCATAAAGCTTACTGCCATACAAGGAGTAGTATGTCGGAGCAAATTTATCGTTTCAGGAGGAAAGTGCTCTGCCAACAGTTTCAATGTGTCCCTCGCAGGAAACTTTGTAAATAGTGAGGCCACACCCAGGTTAACTAAAATATCGTTTGGGCCAACTGTAACTTGTTTAATTTTCTCAGCGAACATCCGAGGGTTTTTTATAAGACGTTCACAGCGGCCAACTATCGGAGTCATCAGCTTAGTTAAATAATTGACCAGCCTGTAGGTAATTGAACCAATGGGGCTAATAATTGGCCTCAACGGAATATCTTCCTTGTAGACTTTAGGTAATCCCTACAACCTAGTAGGTGTATGAGCTCGTGCTCTAAGATTTTTTGATGACATTCTCTGGTATACCAGAATTCTTCAGTAGTTCCACTGTTTTTCCGCTGTATGACAGGATTAGATCCCGTTTAGGCATTTGTACGTGCTACCTTCCAACAAGGTACCTTTGCGGTGATATTCTGCGGTATTAATAACAACTGAGGCTTGTCCCTTGTCAACAGGAAGTACCACAAGATCTTCATCTTTCCGCAATCCCCCCCCCCCCTCTCTCTCTCTCTCTCTCTCTGGTCTGCTGATGTTAGATTTGGGCGGCTTGGCTGAACCTAAAAAGCGACTGATGGTAAGTCTTACATCGTCGGCGTCGCCTTGTGAGAGATGCCAAGCCGCCTGGTCCACTCCAGTAATGAACTCCACGATAGGTACAGTGCGTGGCGTAGGAGCGAAATCCAATCCTTTACTAAGGGCGAGATGGCTTCTTCATCCACGCTCTCGTGCGACGCATTGATGGCAGTGCATGCCAGTCCATTAAATGACACTGATGTTTGAGTGGTTGCAAGTCGCTCTGATTTATTTGCCTGTTTCGTCATTATATTGCTATGGTGGCTTCTCTGATGAGCTGCCGTCGACATACCGACCCACTCCCAGTCGATAGATGCGAGGAATGCAGATAAAAAAAAGATGATAGTTATATAAATTGCGTGCATTAATATCCAGTTCGTACTCTGTATGTTGTATCCTTTCTTTGACGATAGCCAGGTTGGTCTTCGTAAAATATTATTCACTGCAGACGACCTTATGTGATCTTTTACCACAGAAAACTTTCGCCGTTATCCCGACAGCGTTGCAGCAATGCCAAATTACTCCGCAACTGTGCATATTTTGCGGGCAGCTTCTCCAGTTGGCGAACGGGGCGCGCAATGTGTTTCCCGCAGAGCGGAGTTATATGAGAGCGAAGTCTTTCGCGATGGCACTGTTGTACAAAACATTCTCGGTCTTAAAAGGGTTCAAATGGCTCTAAGCACTATGGGACTCTACTTCTGAGGTCATCAGTCCCCTAGACTTAGAACTACTTCAACCTAACTAACCTAAGGACACGACACACATCCATTCCCGAGGCAGGATTCGAACTTGCGACCGTAACAGCGGCGTGGTTCCGGACTGAAGCTCCTAGAATCGCTCGGCCACAGCGGCCGGCGTTTCTCGGACTTGTTGCCACGTCAGTTCAGGGTAAAACCTCGAGCATTCGACGGTTTCCACCTTCGTCTTCGTCAGGTGCAACTGATTGTCAAACTTACTGCTGTGGTCACCTTATATAGCCCAAGCACTGCTTCTGATTGGTCCATCGTAACGTTATGCCGTCGTAGACGGTGTCGACGTCTGCGCTGTTGCCGCCTCCGTTCCCTCCGTAGTGTAAACATTGCGACGAATATACCACAGTCTCTTCTCTGCATCGAAATCTCGCATCCACGCACCACTAATTTTACATCCGTCGTCACGAGTGAAGGTTTCCTTACACATTCTTATTTCTACAGTCTCTGTAATTATAGAGTTCCTGTATCTGGAAGTCTAGGACAAAATTTATGTTTCTTCAAACAGTATTTTATGTTTGTTTGTCAGACTGTGCTCAGCAATTGCAAACTTCTCCATTTCTCGATTTTTAATATGCCGTTAATGTTCTGCACAGCAGTCGGAAATGGTGCAGATGGACTGACCTATGTAATAGCTTCTGCACTCATATGTGATGTATATCCCAGAAATCCTGAGGCCGATACTACTGAAGAATTCTGGTATACCAGAGAATGTCATCAAAAAATCTTAGAGCACGAGCTCCTAGACCTCCCACGTTGTAGGGATTACCTAAAGTCTACACGGAAGATATTCCAATGAGGCCACTTGTTAGCGACATTGGTTCTCTTACCTAAAGGTTGGCCAAATATTTAACTAAATTGATGACTCCGATATTTGGCGGCTGTGAACATCATATCAAAAACTCTTGGATGTTCGTTGAGAAAATTAAACAAGATAAAGTTGGCCCAAACGATATTTTAGTCTGCGTATTTGCAAAGGTTAATGTGGAGGACACATTGAAACTGTTGGCAGAGCATTTTGCTCCTGCAACGATAAATTTATTCCGACATGTTATGATGACAACCTACTTCTTGTACGGCGGTAACTTCATGAAATGGTACGTGGAATGTTTGTGGGTTCTCCGTTGTCTCCATCAATGGCCAACTACACTCCTGGAAATGGAAAAAAGAACACATTGACACCGGTGTGTCAGACCTACCATACTTGCTCCGGACACTGCGAGAGGGCTGTACAAGCAATGATCACACGCACGGCACAGCGGACACACCAGGAACCGCGGTGTTGGCCGTCGAATGGCGCTAGCTGCGCAGCATTTGTGCACCGCCGCCGTCAGTGTCAGCCAGTTTGCCGTGGCATACGGAGCTCCATCGCAGTCTTTAACACTGGTAGCATGCCGCGACAGCGTGGACGTGAACCGTATGTGCAGTTGACGGACTTTGAGCGAGGGTGTATAGTGGGCATGCGGGAGGCCAGGTGGACGTACCGCCGAATTGCTCAACACGTGGGGCGTGAGGTCTCCACAGTACATCGATGTTGTCGCCAGTGGTCGGCGGAAGGTGCACGTGCCCTTCGACCTGGGACCGGACCGCAGCGACGCACGGATGCACGCCAAGACCGTAGGATCCTACGCAGTGCCGTAGGGGACCGCACCGCCACTTCCCAGCAAATTAGGGACACTGTTGCTCCTGGGGTATCGGCGAGGACCATTCGCAACCGTCTCCATGAAGCTGGGCTACGGTCCCGCACACCGTTAGGCCGTCTTCCGCTCACGCCCCAACATCGTGCAGCCCGCCTCCAGTGGTGTCGCGACAGGCGTGAATGGAGGGACGAATGGAGACGTGTCGTCTTCAGCGATGAGAGTCGCTTCTGCCTTGGTGCCAATGATGGTCGTATGCGTGTTTGGCGCCGTGCAGGTGAGCGCCACAATCAGGACTGCATACGACCGAGGCACACAGGGCCAACACCCGGCATCATGGTGTGGGGAGCGATCTCCTACACTGGCCGTACACCACTGGTGATCGTCGAGGGGACACTGAATAGTGCACAGTACATCCAAACCGTCATCGAACCCATCGTTCTACCATTCCTAGACCGGCAAGGGAACTTGCTGTTCCAACAGGACAATGCACGTCCGCATGTATCCCGTGCCACCCAACGTGCTCTAGAAGGTGTAAGTCAACTACCCTGGCCAGCAAGATCTCCGGATCTGTCCCCCATTGAGCATGTTTGGGACTGGATGAAGCGTCGTCTCACGCGGTCTGCGCGTCCAGCACGAACGCTGGTCCTACTGAGGCGCCAGGTGGAAATGGCATGGCAAGCCGTTCCACAGGACTACATCCAGCATCTCTACAATCGTCTCCATGGGAGAATAGCAGCCTGCATTGCTGCGAAAGGTGGATATACACTGTACTAGTGCCGACATTGTGCATGCTCTGTTGCCTGTGTCTATGTGCCTGTGGTTCTGTCAGTGTGATCATGTGATGTATCTGACCCCAGGAATGTGTCAATAAAGTTTCCCCTTCCTGGGACAATGAATTCACGGTGTTCTTATTTCAATTTCCAGGAGTGTATTTTATGGAACATTTTGAGGCTCGTGCAGTAAATTCGGCTCCCCTTCGACCATCTTTATTTTATCGTTATGTTGACGACACGTTTATGGTCTCTCCATATGGGGTAGAAGCTCTCGAGCCCCTCCAGGAACATATGAACAGCGTGCACCGAGACATCCAGTTCACCGTCGAGCCAAAGAGGGTAGGCTGCCGTTTTTAGATGTCCTGCTTCAACAAAGTCGGATGGACATCTCGGCCTACGCACACTAATTTAATCTTCAGCTCCCAGAGTTGTCACCAACCATCGTATTGTAGACGTCTGCGATGGTGGAGCCTCCGCTCCCCCAGTAGCGTAAACATTGTGACGAATATTTCTGGTTCTTCTCTGCATCGAGAGCTCGCTTTCATGCACCGCTAAGATTATATCCGCCGTCACGATTGAAGGTTTTCTCATACATTCTTATTTCTACAGCCTCTGTAACTGTAGAGTCGCAGTATGTGGAAGCTTAGAACAAAACTTTTATTTCATCAAACTGTATTTTATGATTTATTTGTGAGGTTGTGTTCAGCAACTGCAGACTTCTCCAGATCTCGGTTTTTTACTATGTCGTTGATGTTCCATACAGTCGTCTGAAACGGGGCAGATGGTCTGAACGATGCAATTGCTTCCGCACTGACATTGGATCTTGTAAATCCCAGGAATCCTGACACCGAGACTGTTCTTAGGTGTGCATAGTATCTCCTCTTAAAATACATCTTGTATCTCGTGTTCCCAGTACTCTCCCTGTATTGCTGGATGTAGCACCGCAAAAGGGAAGGACTGCAATCGGTGGCTCATCATGTGAATGTTCAACATTTTCACGTTCCCTTTTCTTGGAGAACATTGACTTCATATCACATGACCCATAGCCGTTCTTCCGGAACACATACTTCAGATGTGACAGCACGCTGTAACTACCGACCAATCAGTAGCCGTCTTTGGGCTGTATAAGGCGACCACGGCAGCAACTTTGACAGTCAGTTGCTCCTGACGAAGACGAGGGTGGATTTCGTCGATAGCTCGAGGTTCTACCCTGAACTGACGCTGCAAGGAGTCCGAAAATGTGCTTCTGAAATACCTGTCAGGTTTGTAAGACAACGAGTCATAAATCCCGTTTCCAGTGGAAAGTAGTGGAGGACAATTGTTGAGCAAGGATCGGATGCTAAAGATTTTTACGTACAAAAAAAAAAGATTATTTATAGATTTTGGCTGTGTCCGCAGCAGTATGACCGTACTGAAACTTTCTGGCAGATTAAAACTGTGTGCCGGACCGAGACTCGAACTCGGGACCTTTGCCTTTGGTGGGCAAGTGCTCTACCAACTGAGCTATCCAAGCACGACTCACGCCCCGTCCTCACAGCACACTTCTGCCAGTACCTCGTCTCCTACCTTCCAACTTTACAGAAGCTCTCCTGCGAACCTTGCAGAACTGGCAGAAGTAAAGCTGTGAGGACGGGGCGTGAGTCTTGCTTGGGTAGCTCAGTTGGTAGAGCACTTGCCCGCGAAAGGCAAAGGTCCCGAGTTCGAGTCTCGGTCCAGCACATAGTTTTAATCTGCCAGAAAGTTTCATATCAGCGCACACTCCGCTGCAGAGTGAAAATCTCATTCTAGTATGATCGTACTGTGCATAAGCAAAACTACGGATGTTCAGGGAAGGACAGGGCGCTCATGTTACATAACGTAGAGTTTGCGCATTTCAAAGATGCTCCATACAATTTACAGTATGTGCATGATAGTGACCTACTACGTCATGCACATCAAATTGCGTGCGACATAGATTAGAGTGATTTCGAGGGACGTAGTGGATAGTTGCATAACTTCAGTGATACAGAATTCGAGGACGTAAGGTAACGAAATTTCAAACAAAGCGTCAACTTGACGATGCACAACGAACGGTGGAATCGGCCCGAGAATTTGTAGACGAGATAAACAAACTTATCGCATCCTTCAGCAAGAAATTTGTTTTCAACTGTGACTATTTGGAATTTGTGGAGGAAATGCACATGAAAGGAACCTTAGAAATTACAAGTACCAAGAAAGTTGAATCATGATCAACTAACATCAGTGCCTTAACACATTCGTATATAAATATTAACCTGGATGGTAAATCGGATGGAAAGTTATTTCTTGTGCTACGAGAAGTTTGAGGTGCTCTGTCCCCTACGATCCTTTCTCGGCTGCGTGATTTACCAGGGCAGTAGGGAATATTTACGTCACAGCAAGTAAGAGTGGGAAAATGGGCGTAAGTGAACTACAACTGTGGTATGAGCACGGCTTTTGACCAATAGTTGGTCAAAGGGACTTGCTTTTGCTTGATTTCTGGTCTGCGTATAAAAGTATACTCCCTTAGAGCAAATTATCCCTCCTGAAAAGTGGGTGACATTGCCGTTCGTACCACATGGTACCACTGGACAAATTCAGCCTCTATATGTTTGTTTTTTCAGTGGCTATAAATCACATTATCGCATTATCTGCAGTTACGTCTCAAAGATAGCCAGTTTCATGATAAGTTCGAAGACAAACTGTTTTGCATTTTGTTGTAAGCCATCATATTCTATCAGTTCTCATCACTCCGTTACACCAATACGATCCTATATGCATTGTTTAAGAGTAATTACCTAGCTGAACGTGCTGCATGGTTCGTAACTCGCAAGGAGTTTGTCCTCGATCTTGATGGCGCGAACCTTTGTGATCACTGTGGTCCGATACTCTTCATTCGGTGTTCACGGTGCCAATTAATGGTTTGTTTTGAACAGTTGTTGAATGTCGACGGTGTCCATTTTGCGATGTGTAATACATACGTGCGATAGAAGGTTGATCTCTACACCTCCCGCACACTCATTTTCTGTCACCCTCCAGATGCACATGGAGAGTCATTAGCAGTTAATATTTTTTCCATTCACGGAAACTTAATTTATTTATCTTGTTGCAAATCGATTTCGACTGATATCAGTCATCATCGGTGCATTTTTCTAACCAATAGATGCCATAAGTAGAAGTACCGTCCCTGGTATATTTCTATCATTATAGTTTTCGGTGAGCCATTACATTCCTAATTTAGAGGTATAGTTAGCCTTTCGTAAGTAGACTGTTTAGGTTCTTATATTGGTAACGCCACCGCCACGTAGCGCTCTGTATGAAAATCACTGGCTGTGCTGTGTTCATTCTGTGACTGGGTGGCATTGTTGGAATTTGCTATTGTAGTGTTGGGCAGCTGGATGTTAATAGCGCGTAGCGCTGCGCAGTTGGAGGTGAGCCGCCAGCAGTGGTGGATGTGGGGAGAGAAATGGCGGAGTTTTGAGAGCGGATGATCTGGACGTGTGTCCATCAGAGACAGTAAAATTGTAAGACTGGATGTCATGAACTGATATATATATATATATATATATATATATATATATATATATATATATATATATGTATATAATTACTTTTGAACACTATTAAGCTGGCAGGAGTGGCGCTCGCTGTATTGCAGTAGTTCGAGTAACGAAGATTTTTGTGAAGTAAGTGATTAGTGAAAGGTATAGATTAATGTTAGTCAGGGCCATTCTTTTGTAGGGATTATTGAAAGTCAGATTGCGTTGCGCTAAAAATATTGTGTGTCAGTTTAAGCACAGTCATGTATATTTTTTCTAAGGGGACGTTTCACTTTTTCGAGGGGAAGAATTGCTGATTTCATCCGGCCGCACAGACGGCGTGCAGAGGTGGACATAATTAGCGACTTCCATATGTTGCTTGCTGACCAGCCACAGGCGCGTCTTACAGTTGCAATGCGACGTCTGACTTTCGCTGCCGCTTCGAATGTAGGTTTTGGAAGATAAAGTTAAATTTCAGTATAGTTCATGTGGGGTTCAGTAAGCAGTAAGATGTCTGCAGTGGAAAATAGAACTCGACCCTGTAGTGGTAAACTTATTTTTGATCTTTCTATAACTACGGACTCAAATATTCACTTATTGTTTGGTGAGGATTAACGTACTTGTCGTTATCACGTGACGAGAGAAGCTGTGGCACTTGTTCCCTTTGTTTGAATTCGACCATAGTCTAACCCCCTTATTTGGAACTATATGATACATTTCAATTTTTTTCTCTTTAAGTATATACTAATGTAATATTTATGTTTGTTTTTAATTAATATAAGCTCTTTCCTGGACCACATTTTCCATGTAATAGTTACCCAAGTTGTTAGAAAAACTGATGTTAGATCAATCCTGCAAACTCAACTTAGCGTTAGGGCCATTATTAATTGTAGATTAAAGTCCAATTAACCTCTTAGTAGCGTTTCCATCAGGTGCATAGATGTAGTGAGCGCTAAAGTACGGGGCAGCCCCTGCGTCACGGGATACAGCCTGCCAGAAATTGTTGTGAACATTAGGTTACGTGCAGCTCGAGTACGCATACCTAAACTGTGAGAACAGCGTTGTTTAAGTGTGTACCAAGTCTAGAACACAGTAGGACGTAATACTTTTGGAATCGCCATGAACTTTCTCCATTTTAATGGAAGTTATCAGATACGTATCAAATTACAGATGATCAGTACAAAATTCTTCCTCAACTACGATATTACTGATTCATTATTACAACAAATGCTATTATATTGTGACCCAGACGATGACAAGCGTTTAAGAGTGTCTCTCGTATGGGAACTTGTTATGATTTAATACAGGTCGATATCCCTACTAGCTGAGGAGAAAATGCTTCATGTTTAGCTAGAGAACTGTCTCTGCATGAAAAAGAAAAAGTTATATGGTTACCAATCATAGACTATTTAAGCATATACTTTTATATCAAAGAGAAAATGAAGTAACTAGTAACAAACATCCATGGAATTAAACAGAACAAATCATTGGAAAACAGAGTCAACTCTGGTATTCGAAGACGATATTGCCTACATACTTGTACACAGTGTCTGGTGGCGGACACTTCGTACCAATACTAACAACATTCTGTTCCTTACTCCTTTTTTGTAGATGGACGGAAACGTATCAGTGCGAGAGATCATATACATCGTAGACTTGGCGATTCCGCCGCAAGCAGTGGTAACTACATCACTCTGCCATGCGCGCATGTAGGCCACGTGAGAGATTGTGAAAATGACGAAATAACCAGCCACGGAGAACGTGGAAGTGAGTTATATTCGGGCAGCTACTTCATCTTCATCTACATCTACATGGTTACTCTGCAATTCACACTTAAGTGCCTGTTAGAGAGTTCATCGAACCATTTTCATGCTACTTGTCCAGTCAGGCAGCAGTACCCCACCCCGACAGCCGCAGCAACAGATAAGTAACCGCATTTGTCATTTATGAGTTCCTAACCAGGAGCGAATTTTATTATATCATCTGCGTGCTTTAATAGTTTAGTTTCTTGAGTTTCTGCGTGTAAATTTAACATCTAGTAGCCACAGTTCTCGCGTTTTCGTTTGCGTCAGAAAGTACACCGATTTTGTGACATATTACAAGTTCCAAATCAGGGTCAAATTATTTAGTTGCACCTGAGTGCTTCGGTAGTTAGGTTCTCGAATATCTGTGTATTACTACACACAGTTCGTGCGTTTTCGTCAGCTTCTACAGTAGAGTTGCGCAGCACGTTCTGATAGTCTGCTTATCTGCCTAGTTTAGTTTTCCACGGTCTTTAGTATGCACAGGGACTGCGATTGTTGTGTGCGGATGCGAGCCGAGTTGGTAAATAAATAAATGTCGTGTGACTAGGGCCTCCCGTCGGGTAGACCATTCGCCAGGTGCAAGCCTTTCGATTTGACGCCACTTCGGCAACTTGCGCGTCGATGGGGATGAAATGATGATGACTAGGACAACACAACACCCAGTCCCTGAGCGGAGAAAATCTCCGACCAAGCCGAGAATCGAACCCGGACCCTTAGGATTGACATTCCGTCGCGCTGACCACTCAGCTACCCAGGGCGGACAGCCGAGTTGGTGACACTTCGCTCTCAGATTCAGGCTGTGATGGCTTCAGTTACACTGTGGATGGGCACCACTGTTGTGGGCCAGCCGGGGGGATCCAACGGACGTCCAGCGCGTCAGAGCCCTCCGATCGGCCCTCACCGGTGGCCAACCCAGTTACTGCTTGCACTGAGACTGACCCCTCACCTGTGGTCGAGTGGAAGGTTGCCCAAGGGCGAAGCAGGTGGCGAAAGATTTCCCAGGCGGCCGCACATAGGGCCTCCCCGGTTTGTCTGACAAACAGGTTCCAGGTGCTGTCTGTGGCTGACACTGTCGCTGAGCCAGATTCTGTCGCCTGTCCTGTTTCAGAGGAAACCACTCAGCCTGCAAGATCCGGGCAATCGTAGAGGGTGGGATTATTGGTAGTTGGTAGCACCAACGTTAGTCACGTTATGGGGCCCCTTAGGGACTTGGCTGACAAGAAGGGTAAGGAAACCAATGTGCACTCTGTGTGCATA
The DNA here is from genome assembly GCF_023864345.2 of Schistocerca serialis cubense. Taxonomy (NCBI): domain Eukaryota; kingdom Metazoa; phylum Arthropoda; class Insecta; order Orthoptera; family Acrididae; genus Schistocerca; species Schistocerca serialis. The sequence goes on from NC_064641.1 coordinate 184,475,357, forward strand.
CTGGGTGGAGTCATTGCAGATGTGGAAAGGGTCCTCCCGGATGCCATGAAGGACACAGGGTGCAGCCAACTGCAGGTGGTTGCTCACGTCAGTACCAATGATGTGTGTCACTTTGGATCAGAAGAGATTCTCTCTGGTTTCGAGCGGCTAACAGGAGTGGTAAAGGCTGCCAGTCTTGCTTGCAAGATGAAAGCAGAGCTGATCATTTGCAGATAGTCGACAGGACGAATTGCGGAGCTCTGGTACAGAACCGAGTGGAGGGTCTGAATCAGAGGTTCAGACGGTTCTGCGACCGTGTAGGCTGCAGATTCCTCGACTTGCACCAAAGGGTGGTTGGGTTTCGGGTTCTGCTGAATAGGTCAGGTGTCCACTATACGCAGAAGGCAGCTACACGGGTAGCAGGGGCTGTGTGGCGTGGACTGGACGGTTTTTTAGGTTAGAGGGTATTGGGAAAACACAAGAAGGGCTTCAGTCACAAAGGGTGCAGGCTGAACACAGGAAAAACGTAAATACAGGAACCATTGGTGTAACAGTTTTAAATTTTCGCAGCTGTGTTGGGGAAAGTACCAGAGCTCCAAGCGCTAATAGAAAGTACTGATGCTCAAATCGTTATAGGCACTGAAAGCTGGCTAAAGCCGAATATAAGCCCAGCCGAAATTTTTCCGAAGAACCTAACGGTGTTCCGAAAGGATAGGCTAAACACGGTTGGCGGAGGCGTGTTTGTTGCTGTCAGAAGCAGTTTAACTTGTCGCAAAATTGAAGTAGATGCTTCCTGTGAGTTGGTATGGGCAGAGGTCATTGTTGGCAACCAGAATAAAATAATAATTGGATCCTTTTACCGACCTCTCAATTCAGCTGATACAGTTGCTGAAAGGTTCAAAGAAAACTTGAGTTTGATTTCAAACACGTACCCGAATCATACGATAACAGTTGGTGGTGACTTTAATTTATCCTCGATATGTTGGCGAAAATACGTGTTTAATTCCGGAGGTACGCATAAAATATCAACCGAAATTGTGCTAAACGCATTCTCTGAAAATTATCTCGAGCAATTAGTTCATGAGCCCACGCGAATAGTAAGCGGTTGTGAAGACACACTTGATCTCTTAGTAACAAATAATCCTGAGTTAATAACGAGCATCAAAACCGATTGAGGGATTAGTGAACACAGGGCTGTCGTAGCAAGATTGAATATTGTAATCCCCAAATCCTCGAAAAATAAGCGAAAAATATACCTATTCAAAAAAGCAGATAAAAATTCGCTTGACGCCTTCCTGAGAGACAATCTCCACTCATTCCAAATTAATAATATAAGTGTAGACCAGATGTGACTTAAATTCAAAGAAATAGTATCGGCAGCAATTGAGAGATTTATACCAAATAAATTAACAAACTACGATGCTGATCCCACTTGGTACAAAAAAACGGGTTAGAACACTGTTGCAGAAACAACGAGACAAAAATACCAAATTTAAACAGACGCAAAATCCCTAAGATTGGCGATCTTTTACAGAAGCTCGAAATTTGGCGCGGATTACAATGCGAGATGGTTATAACAGTTTCCACAACGTAACTTTTTCTCGAAACCTGGCAGAAAATCCAAAGCGAGTCTGGTCGTATGTGAAGTATGTTAGCGGCTGAAACAATCAATCCCGCTCTGCATGATAGCAATGGAGACTCTATCGAAGACAGTTCTGCACAAAGCAGAGTTACTAAACACAGCCTTCCGAAATGCCTTCACATAAGAAGACGAAGTAAATATTCCAGAATTGGAATCGAGAACAGCTGCCAACATGAGTAACATGGAAGTAAATACCCTTGGAATAGTGAATCAACTCAAATCACTTAATAAAAGTAAGTCTTCTGGTCCAGATTGTATACCAATTAGCTTCCTTTCGGAGTATGTTGATGCATTAGCTCCATACTTAACAATCATATACAACCGTTCGCTCGACGAAAGATCCGTACCCAAAGACTGGAAAGTTGCACAGGACACACCAATATTCAAGAAAGGTAGTAGGAGTAATCCACTAAATTACAGACCCATATCGTTAACGTCGATATGCAGCAGGATTTTAGAACATATATTGTGTTCGGACGTAATGAATTACCTCGAAGAAAACGGTCTATTGGCACTCAGTCAACAAGGGTTTAGAAAACATCGTTCTTGTGAAACACAACTAGCTCTTTATTCACATGAAGTGCTGAGTGCTATTGGCAAGCGATTTCAGATCGATTCTGTATTTCTTAATTTCCAGAAGGCTTTTGACACTGTACCACACAAGCGGCTCGTAGTGAAATTGCGTGCTTATGGAATATCGTCTCAGTTATGTGACTGGATCTGTGATTTCCTGTCAGAGAGGTCACAGTTTGTTGTAATTGACGGAAAGTCATCGAGTAAAACAGAAGTGATTTCAGGCGTTCCCCAAGGTAGTGTTATAGGCCCTTTGCTGTTCCTTATCTATATAAACGATTTGGGAGACAATCTGAGCAGCCGTCCTCGGTTGTTTGCAGATGACGTTGTCGTTTATCGACTAATAAAGTCATCAGAAGATCAAAACAAACTGCAAAACGATTTAGAAAGATATCTGTATGGTGCGAAAAGTGGCTGTTGACCTTAAATAACGAAAAGTGTGAGGTCATCCACATGAGTGCTTAAAGGAATCCGGTAAACCTCGGTTACACGATACATCTGTCAAATCTAAGGGACGTAAATTCAACTAAAAACCTAGGAATAATAATTACGAGCAACTTAAATTGGAAGGAACACTTAGAAAATGTTGTGGGGAAGGCTAACCAAAGACTGCGTTTTATTGCCAGGACACTTAGAAAATCTAACAGATTTACTAAGGAGACTACCTACGCTACGCTTGTCCGTCCTCTTTTAGAATAATGCTGCATGGTGTGGGATCCTTGCCAGATAGGATTGACGGAGTACCACGAAAAAATTCAAAGAAGGGCAGCACGTTTTGTATTGTCGCGAAATATGGGAGAGAGTGTCATAGAAAGGATACAGGATTTGGGATGTACATCATTAAAACAAAGGCGTTTTTCGATGCGACGGAATCTTCTCACGAAACTCCAATCACCAACTTTCTCCTCCGAATGCGAAAATATTTTGTTGACACCGACTTACATAGGGAGGAACGATCACAAAGATAAAATACGGGAAACCAGAGCTCGTGTGGAAAGATATAGGTGTTCATTCTTCCCCCGCGCTATACGAGATTGGAATAGTAGGGAATTGTGAAGGTGGTTCGATGAACCCTCTGCCAGGCACTTAAATGTGATTTACAGAGAATCCATGTAGTTGTAGATGTAGATGTCTATCATTCCACTCTCGAATGGCGCGTGGGAAAGGAACACCTAAATCTTTCCGTTCGAGCTCTGATTTCTCTTATTTTATTATGATGAACATTTCTCCCGACGTAGGTGGGTGTCAACAAAATACTTTCGCATTCGGAAGAGAAAGTTGGTGATTGAAATTTCGTAAATAGATATCGCCGCAAAGAAAACTTCAAGCAGATCATTGCCAACTACGCCAAACCACCGTGTTCTCACCGCCGCTGCCACTGAACTCTCATCACTCCAGCCCGCTGCACTCTGCTGAATTCGTCGTCTCACCCTGCTGCACTGCAGCGGACTCTGTCAGCAGTGCTCGGCTACAGGCGGTAGACCCGGGACCATTTCCTCTGGATGCCTGTACTACCGTGGCCTAAAACATGTAGAGCACTTTGAACGTTGTCACGTTATTGTCAAGTGTCACTGATAGCAACACGTGATAGACGCTTAAGTTCCGGAAGTACAAGTGTCAGTGTCTTCTGGAAATATGGTTCAAAGGGCTCTAAGCTCTATGGGTCTTAACATCTGAGGTCATCAGTCCCCTAGACTTAGAAATACTTAAACCTAACTAACCTAAGGACATCACACACATCCATGCCCGAGGCAGGATTCGAACCTGCGACCGTAGAAGCAACGCGGTTCCGGACTGAAGCGCCTAGAACCGCTCGGCCACAGCGGCCAGCAGTGTCTTCGACTTTGCTAGTTTTCCTAAGGACATTTGTCATCCACAGATATAATTATCCGGCTACTTAAGCTTTATTAATACGATGGTGTGCAAAACTTAAGGACGAAAGTATCTTTCGGATGTTTTGTCACTGCCAAGCCAATAGCTCGATGAAACATGGACCGCATGCATGATGAAAAAGGACGTGGCATGTGACGTTATGGGGAGAGTAGTGACTTGCACATGGGAATTGACGAAGTGGACCAGAGTCACTATAGCCAAACTATTAATTGCATATTTCGTAATGTTATAGTAATATTATTACGTAAGTCTAGTCAAGTTTAGTGTACACCACTCTTAATCAAAACTCGAGAGCTGTAATGGTAGACGTCCAAACCGTCCAAGCGTCATCCAAGAACTGGGGTCCAGTCATAGTGCAGCGTCACCCACCTCCACCTAAGCAGGCGAGAAACTACTAAGACGGAAGGGAGACAGCATTCCCTTCCCGACATCACTGGTTAATATTACATGTGCTGACAAACTATACGATTTATGCCATAGGAAGCATAGCCTTCAGAGCGCAATTGATCTTACGGACATTGGAGATATTACTGACATCAGTATTTAATTAGAACCATCAGCAACGCTGCAATACATGATACTGATTGGCTAAATGATAAGGGGCCTGAAATCTGGGGAGCTGCGCGCTCAGAGGCACCGACTCACGGGAGGGGTTGATGACGTATGGTGGCGTGGACTGGCCAGGCGCTGCAGTTCTTCATCCAGTCCGGCTTGCCTTGTCTGCAGACACGGCGGTTTCCTCAGCAAACAGTACTCCTACTGCACGAATTCCCACGTCTGTATTGCTCTATGGTATACTACGAAAGTATGCGTTATTCTACATTAACTTCCCACACACCATGCTGCCACTCAACTGATTATTCCCTTATGAGTAACATCGTTCCGTTCTACATCTACATCTACATGGCTACTCTGCTATTCACACTTAAGTGCCTGGCAGAGGGTTCATCTAACCATTTTCATACTACTTCTCTACCATTTCACTCTCGAATGGCACGTGGGGAAAAGGAACACCTAAATCTTTCCGTTCGAGCTCTGATTTCCCTTATTTTATTATGATGATCATTTCTCCCTACGTAGGAGGGTGTCAACAAAATATTTTCGCATTCAGAAGAGAAAGTTGATGATTGAGATTTCGTAAATTGATCTCGCCGCAAATAAAACCGCCCTTGTTTTAGTGAATACCACCCCAACTCGCGTATCATATGAGTGACACTCTCATCCCTATTGCGCGATAACACGAAACGAGCTGCCCTTCTTTGCACTTTTTCGATGTCCTCCGTCAGTCCTACCTGGTAAGGATCCCACACCGCGCAGCAATATTCCAGCAGAGGACGGACAAGTGTGTAAGTAGGCTGTTTAGGTTTTTATATTGGTAACGCCACGTGGCGCTGTGTATGAAAATCACTGACTGTGCTGTGTGCTGTCTGTGGCTGGCTGGAATTGTTGGAATATTCGCTTGTGTAGTGTTGGGCAGTTGGATGTGAACAACGTGTAGCGTTGCGCAGTTGAATGTGAGCCGCTCTACTCAATGATCCCTACGAACTGTGACCTCTCTGAGAGGAAATCACAAATCCAGTCACACAACTGAGACGATACTCCATATGCACGCAATTTGATTAACAGTCGCTTGTGGGGAACGGTATCAAAAGCCTTCTGTAAATCTAGAAATATGGAATCGATCTGAAATCCCTTGCCGGCCGGAGTGGCCGAGAGGTTCTAGGCGCTACTGTCTGGAACCACGCGAACGCTACGGTCGCAGGTTCGAATCCTGCCTCGGACATGGATGGATGTGATGTCCTAACTAACCTAAAGACATCACAGCGCTACTGTCTGGAACCACACGAACGCTACGGTCTAGAACTACTTAAACCTAACTAACCTAAGGACATCACACACATCCATGCCCGAGGCAGGATTCGAACCTGCGACCGTAGCGGTCACGCGGTTCCAGACTGAAGCGCCTAGAACCGCACAGCTACACAAGCCGGCCTGTTTCACAACACTTAAGATATCTACTTTTATGCCACTCATGCTAATAGCTGTTCTGGCTTCGAATTCTGGAATATTTACTTCGTCTTCTTTCGTGAAGGAATTACGGGAAACTGTATTTAGTAACTCCCCTTTAGTGGCACCATCATCGGTAACATTTCCATCGCTATCGCGCAGTGACGGCATTGACTGGTTTTTGCCACTGGTGTACTTCACATTCGACCAGAATCTCTTTGGGTTTTCTACCATATATTGAGACAATGTTTCACTGTGGAAACTATTAAAAGCATCTCGCATTGACGTCCTTACTGAATTTCGAGCTTCCGTGAAACGTAGCCAGTCTTGGGGATTTTGCGTTCTTCTGAATTTGGCATGCTTTTTCGTTGCTTATGAAACAGTGTTCTGACGTGTTTTGTGTACCACGGTTGATCAGTCCCGTCTCTTATTAACTAATGCGATATGAATCTATCTATTGCTGTTGATACTGTATTTTTGAATTTGAGCCATATCTGGTCTACACTTAGATAACTAGCTTGTAAGGAATGGAGACTCTCCCTTAGGAAGACATCAAGCGAATTTTTATGTGCTGTTTTAAATAGATATATTTTACGTTTTTTTTAGTGGTCTTGGTTGATATGGTTTTTAGCCTCGCTATAATGACCTTGTGTTCACTAATCCCTGTATCCGTCATGACGCTCTCTATTAGATCGGGATTATTTGTGGCTGAGAGGTCAAGTGTGTTTTCGCAACCATTTACAATTCGTGTGGGCTCATGAACTAATTGTTCAAAGTAATTCTCAGAGAAAGCATTTACTACAATTTCGGAAGATGTTTTCTGTCTACCACCGGCTTTGAACATGTATTTTCGCCAACAAATCGAGGGCAGATTGAAGTTCCAGCAATTATAACTGTATGAGTGGGGTACTTATTTGTAATGAGACACAAGTTTCCTTTGAACCGTTCAGCTATTACATTATCTGGGTCGCGGGTGGCGGGGGGGGGGGGGGGGGGCGGTAGAAGGGGCCAGTTATTATTTTGGTACGACTATTGAGTATAACCTGTACCCATAACAATTCTCAGGAACTATCTATTTCAACTTCAATACAAGATAAACTACTAGCAACAGACACAAACACACCACCACCTACTTTATTTAATCTATCCTTTCTGAACACGATTTGCGCCTCTGTAAAAATTTCGGCAGAATTTATCTCCGGCTTTAGCCAGCTTTCTGTTCCTATAACGATTTTAGCTTCAGTGTTTTCTATCAGCACTTGAAGCTCTGGTACTTTTTCAACACAGGTACGACAATTTACGACTACAATACCGACCGATGCTTCGTCGATTCTCGTCGTTTCTTTGCTCTGTGCCCTTTGAGACTGGAGCCCTTTTTGATCTTTCCCAAGACTGTCTAACCTAAAAACCCGCCCAGTCCACGGCACACAGCCCCTGCTACCCGTGTAGCCGCCTTCTGTGTGTAGTGGACACCTGACCTACTTAGCGGAATCCGAAACCCCACCACCCTTTGGCGCAAGTCGAGGAACCTGCAGCCTACACGGTCGCAGAACCGTCTGAGCCTGTGATTCAGACGCTCCACTCGGCTCGGTACCAAAGGTGCGCAATCAGTCCTGTCGACGATGCTGCAGATGGTGAGCTCTGCCTTCATCTCGCTAGCAAGACTGGCAGTCTTCACCAACTCAGATAGCCGCCGGAAACCAGAGAGAATTTCCTCAGATCCATAGCGACACACGTCATTAGTGCCGACATGAGCCACCACCTGCAGCCACCCTTCATGGCATCCGGAAGTACTCTTTCCACATCTTGGGTGACTCCCCCCGTTGCAGGCGTTGTTTCCGAAACCTAAATCTACATCTACACTGATGAGCCAAAACATTATCTGTCCGTCTTTGGAACGAAATACATCACTTATTAAGCGTATCAGGTATCTGACGCTCTATTGGTGGGTTTGTGGTTTAGATGTCTACTCACAGATCATGTAATTCGCGTATAACGGACGACTTATTTGAGTATCATACGATCTACATCAGGGGAAATTGGTCGCCGACACTTCAATCTGATTTCACTATAGCTTATCATAGCACTGTAGCACGGTTCTGGCTCCGAGACACGGACACATACTGCCGAAAGATAACGTCGCCATCGGGGAAGACATGAAGGATGAAAGGTTGTATGTGGTCCGCAGCTGTCAGCCTGTCTTCGATTTCTATCACAGGTCCCATGCAAGCGTAATAGAATGTCTACCATAGCATAATACTGCTCCCACCAGCCTGCGTCCGTGGCACGCTGCGCGTTTCGATCTGCCTTTCACCTCGATGTCGGCGTTTGTGGCAGAAATGTGCTCCACCAGAAAAACCAACGCGTTTCTATTAATATACGGACGAATACCGATGGCCCCGTGCCCACAGCAATCGTAATTGACGATGTCGTTGGGCAACATGTGAACACGTAGGAATGGTCTGCTGCGGAGCTCCGTGTTCAGCAACATACGATGAACGCGGTGTTCTGAAACACTTGTGCGTTCACCAGCATTGTGCGCTTTCAGCAGAGATGCCACAGATCCCCATCTGTCCTACTTTGCGGGGAAACAAGTCTCCGAACCTCACGTTCTGCGAAGAGTCGTGGACGTCCAACCATTTAGCGCCTAGTGGTAGCTTCACTGTCATTCTACCTCTTTCCGTACATGCTCACGACGGTAGCACATGGACATTGGACCAGCTTCCCCGTTTTCGAGATATTCGTTCACAGGCTCTCATAATAAAAATAATGATTTGCCCTTTGTCAAAGTCGCTTATCTCAAAGGATTTCCCCATTTGCAGTCAATATCTTTTCTAGAGCGATCTCCCGTCCGCGACTGCTCCGGTTACATACTTTTGTTACCGCATCACGTGCCCGCAACGTCACCAGGTGGCATCCAACGTAGATGTGGGCTGTGGTCAGTGCATATTTACATTCTGCAAACCACCGTGAAGTGCATAGTGGAAGGTAATTGCCATTGCACCATGTGTTAGAGGCTCTTCCGTTTCATTTGCGTATCAAGCACAGAAGGAATGATTACTTAAATGTCTCTTTTGTTCTGTAATTAGTGTAATCTTACTTTCGCAGTCTTTACGGAGTGATAGGTGGGGGGTTGTAGTATATTCCTAGATTCTACGCAGCTTCTTAGAACTTTCTAGGTAGAGTTTTGTGGGATAGATAGCGTCTGTCTTCAAGCGTCTGCCAGGTCAGTTTTTTCAGCATCTCCGTAGCACTCTTCCGTGGGTCAAACAAAACTGTGAACATTAGTACTGCATTTCTTTGCAAACGTTGAACATACCCTGTTGTATTGTATTGGATTGTGTGTTAACCGGGGACCTAGAAACGACGGAGAGGCTCCGTCCCCGCCGCAGCCGCAGTGGTCCACTTCACCCCTCCGCCGCCCCACACCGAACCCAGGGTTATTGTGCGGTTTGGCCCCCGGTGGACCCTCCAGGGAACGTGGTAGAATAATGGTGGTGTACGCGTACGTGGAGAACGTGTTTGCGCAGCAATCGCCGATATAGTGTAACTGAGGCGGAATAAGGGGAACCAGCCCGCTTTCGCCGAGGCAGATGGAAAACGGCCTAAAAACCATCCACAGACCGGCCGGTTCACCGGACCTCGACACAAATCCGCCGGGCGGATTCGTGCCGGGGACCCGGCGCTCCTTGCCGCCCGAAAAGTCGTGCATTAGACCGCACGGCCAACCGGGCGGGCTGACATACCCTGTTAGTCCTTTTTGGTAGAGGTCCCATACAGTTGAGTAATATTCTAGAATTGTTCCCATGAGTGCTTTATGGACTAATTGCACTTTTCCAGTAATCTACAAATGAATTAAAGTTTGTCACTTGCTTTAACTCTGACATAGCCTATGTGATCATTCCATGTGCTTATAGTTAGAAGTATTGGTGTTCCGAGGGCTGCATACATCGCAGGATGCTACAATATCGTAGGTATGTTCATTAATCGGTGTGCTCACGGAGTATACTGAAAAAAATAATTGTTCCACTTTCTGCCAAGAGGTGAAAGTATGGCGCAGTAAGCAGTCAGAATGTGAAATCCAGAATGAGATTTTCACTCTGCAGCGGAGTGTGCGCTGATATGAAACTTCCTGGCAGATTTAAACTGTGTGCCCGACCGTGACTCGAACTCGGGACCATTGCCTTTCGCGGGCAAGTGATCTACCAACTGAGCTACCAAAGCACGACTCACGCCCCGTCCTCACAGCTTTGGAAGGTAGGAGACGAGGTACTGGCAGAAGTAAAGCTGTGAGGACGGGTAGCTCAGTTGGTAGAGCACTTGCCCGCGAAAGGCAAAGGTCTCGAGTTCGAGTCTCGATCCGGCACACAGTTTTAATCTGCCACGAAGTTTCAGAATGTGAAATGTTTCCTGTTTTTTTACGTCAGTATGTTGTTTGTCGCTTGGCACCGCGTCTTGATTTCTTCCGTGAAGTGGCTGTTAGTGTAAAGGATTAAGAAGGTTGAATTTTTCCGTATGAAATGCAATGGCTATTGAGAAGAAAGACTGTGCACTGCTGGTAAAACTGTTTTATCAGAACGGTAGCAATAGCAGGGCTGTATTGTGGAAATATCACCGACAGAAACAGCTGCGAAGAGGCCCCATGTCGATAAATGGGCTAAATAATATGATCAAGAAATTTGAAGAAACAGGTGAATTACGTAATGCAGCAGACAGAGGAATACTGCCCATTCTCATTGCAGTTGTTGATGTTGCTGTAGCTATAGCCGACCGAGCAGCACATGCATCAAATTCTGCAGCCAGTGCTCGAGCTGTTCAAAAAATGGCTCTGAGCACTATGGGACTTAACAGTTGAGGTCATCAGTCCCCTACAACTTAGAACTACTTAAACCTAACTAACCTAAGGACATCACACACATCCATGCCCGAGGCAGGATTCGAACCTGCGACCGTAGCGGTCGCGCGGTTCCAGACTGAAGCGCCTAGAACCGCTCGGCCACTCCGGCCGGCTGCTCGAGCTGTGTCACGGGAATTGTCTTTCCCCTGGTCAACAGTTCAAAAGGTTTTGCGGCACCCGCTACGGTCGCAGGTTCGAATCCTGCCTCGGGCATGGATGTGTGTGATGTCCTTAGGTTAGTTGGGTTTAAGTGGTTCTAAGTTCTAGGGGGCTAATGACCTTAGAAGTTAAGCCCCATAGCGCTCAGAGCTATTTGAACCATTTTTTTGCGGCACATTTCACATTGGTATCCCTACAAGATTCAGAATGTGCACCAACATAGGCTACAATGCCGTGACTTTACCCATAGTTTTTTTATTTTTTATTTATTTTTATTTTGGCATACAAGTAAATGGATGACATGTGGCTGGGACGGAGGAGGCACATACTTCGCATGGTGTCGTGAATGTACAGAACTGTCACATATGGGGTTCTACTCTGCCACATATTATGCAGAAACATCTACTGCTCTCAGCTTATAAGTCTGCGTGGTGTGGTTCCACAAGCCCCTTCATTCTCGGTCTGTTTTTCTTGGCGGAGATGACACCTTGCGGGACTGTTAGATGTACAGTGACATCCGCCGCTTATAAGAATCTCTTCGTGCAACACGTGATTCCAGCTTTGCAAGAACTCAAGTGGGTCCACACCACTATTTTCATGCAAGATGGGGCGACAGAACATGTCACTTTCCAGGCGAAATATTTGCTTCGAGAAGCTTTCAGTAATGAGCACACCATCTCTGGACAATGTGTGGCTTTCCAGATCCCGCAACCAAAATCCATGTGATTTATGGTTGTGGGGCTATATGAAAGCTCGTGTTCAGCGATGTACCTGGACTCTTCCTGGTCTGAAGGATACTATACGGCGACAGATCACTCTGATTACACCGAATATGCTGCGAGCAACTGTCGACCATGCCGAGTTACGTACGTAGCATGTTGCCGAATCTAGGAGTCATACTTGAAACTATGTCTTTACTTATTTTTATCATTTAAGCACTGACCTTCACAATTTTCCTTTACAAAGACAACTCAAGCTTAACCTATTCATTTATCACCCACAATATACAAGCCCAACTTAATCTGACTGCTATACAGTGACAACATGACATGCAATAATTAGCAGAAAAGAATGGCCCTTAAATGCAAGAAATCCTAACAATAATAAAAATCCAAAAACTGTGAAATTAAAGAAATATGGAACTACCTCCAACTCTGTTAATTGCCTAAACTCATTTCAGTCACGATCCCCATTTTTTTATAAGTCACTTACCTCACAGAAAATGTTCATAACACGAACTACAGCAATTGCAGTAAGCAGTAACTACAGCCAACTAAGCAAAAAGATTCTAGCTGTTATATACTCTAACTACTAGGAGGCAAATGGTTAGCAAAAGAAAGATTTTGTTGAAGAGAAAACTGTGGTGTCACCGCCAGACACCACACTTGCTAGGTGGTAGTTTTAAATCGGCCGCGGTCCATTAGTACATGTCGGACCCGCGTGTCGCCACTGTCAGTGATCGCAGACCGAGCGCCACCACAAGGCAGGTCTCGAGATACGGGATAGCACTCGCCCCAGTTGTACGGACGACTTTGCTAGCGACTACACTGACGAAGCCTCCCTCCTTTGCCGAGCAGATAGTTAGAATAGCCTTCAGCTAAGCCCATGGCTACGACCTAGGAAGGCGCCATTAGCCTTACATAGCAATTGATACTTATCGTATAAAGCATGTCTCATCAAGAACGATGTATACAACAAGGATGGATTAAAGTTAAGTATTCCAAAAGCTACGTACTTTTCTTTATAGCATTCATTACGTATCCTGTTTCAGACCTCACGCCATCCTTCGTGTGTTTATAGCGTGCATTGCGGTTCCCTCAAATCACACTGTGTCGGCACTTCTGTCGACACATCAAAAACAATCTATTTAGAAAATATTACCTCCCAGTTGCAAAAATTATTTAGTTGTCAGTAATTCCGCAACCCAAACATTACCAACAACATCCAGCCTCATTTTATATTTCCCTGCGTCTCACTTTAAAAAGAAAGTAAACATGTCCTTACACTTCTCCATCCACTCGCTAACTGCTAGTCGTCCAACCACAGAATCTCCTGCCTAGGGCGCAGAGCGCTGTCAGCGATATTATCACAGTCTATAAAGCTGTAAACATACAAACAGGCTACTCGCATACTGAAGGCGCGCTGTAGCTTGTGACCGTTTCCTAATAAACGTGCCAGAACCACCATTATCTGTGTTTGATCATTCCTCCCCTTTCTCTGCATCCACACCGCATCCTGACAGCTTACAGCGCTATGTTTTCACCTGGTGGCAGAAAGTATAACTATTATTTTTTCCGGCGTACTCCTTGAGTGCACCGATTAATGAACATACGAGGGGCGTTCAGAAAGTAAGCTCCGATCGGTCGCGAAATGGAAACGACTTTGAAAATCCGATAAAGCTTTGCACAGATGTGTTGGGTAGTGTCTCTAGTATAACCCCAGTTAGCATCACGTCGCTCTTCTCATTTCTGAGCTCGCAGTGAGTGCGTAAAGATGTCTAGAAAATAGTGTCTGCCGCCAAGTACGAGGGCCTGTTGAGAAATTTCGCCTGAAGCTATGCAGCTAACATTACATAACTGTCGTGCTGTTTCGTCTTCACGACAATTCTCAGCCGCATTCTGCAGGGGCAATGAAGATGCTCCTGCATCGTTTTCAAATGGAAATGTTAGATTACCCACAATACAGTCCGCAATTGTCTCCCCCTGAGTTTCATCTCTGGTCACATGAACCGCTGTCTTTGAAGACAACATTTTGACACAGACAACGAGGTGTAGGCCAGCATGGAGAATTGGCGGAAAGCACTGGCGGCTGCCTTCTATGATGAGGCTATTGAAAAGTTGGTACAACGCTATGGCAAAAGTCTAAGTCAGAACGGCGACTACATAGAGAAGTAGCTGAAAGGTGTAGCTAATTGTTACAAGTAAAACATTTCTGATGTTCACTGTGGTTTCAATTTGGCAATCAATCGGAGCTTACTTTCTGAACAGGCCTCGTATGTACAATGAATGATAATTAATTGAAATCCCAGCTGCCGACAGGTGTTGTTCAAATGGTACTGAGCACTGTGGGACTTACCATCTGAGGTCATCAGTCCCCTAGAACGTAGAACTACTTAAACCTAATTAACCTAAGGACATCATAAACATCCATGCCCGAGGCAGGATTCGAACCTGTGACCGTAGCGGTCGCGCGGTTCCAGACTGAAGCGCCTTGAACCGCTCGGCCACACCGACCGGCACAGGTGTTGCTGATATACCTCTATGGGGACAGCTGAAAATGTGTGCCCCAATCGGGACTCGAACCCGGGATCTCCTGCTTACACGGCAGACGCTCTATCCATCTGAGCCACTGAGGACACAGATAAATAGTGCGAATGCAGGGACTTATCCCTTGCACGCTTCCCGTGCGACCCACATTCCCAACTGTCCACAATCTACATACATAATGTACCTAGTAGATATTTGCCCATCCACTCATTTCTCGCGCACACTGAGGTGACGATTCCCGTAAGAGTTCGGGCAACCCGTGCGCATTCGCACAGACGAATGTCAATGGCTGGGTAGCATTTAACTACATATATGAAGATAGTACCTGTTCTCGAAAGAAAAGATACCATTGATGACCGTGCAGCTTCTGTAGAATAAATGATCATTAATTGAAACCCTCAGCTGCTGACAGGTGTTGTTGATATACCTCGATGGGGACAGCTGACAATGGGTGCCCCGATCGGGACTCGAACCCGGGATCTCCTGCTTACATGGCAGACGCTCTATCCATCTGAGCCATGGAGGACACAGATGAACGGCGCGGCTGCCAGGAATTATCCCTCGCACGCTTCCCGTGAGAAGTCGCGCTATTCATCTGTGTCCTCAGTGGCTCAGATGGAGAGAGAGTCTGCCATGTAAGCAGGAGATCCCGGGTTCGAGTCCCGGTAGGGGTACACATTTTCAGCTGCTCCCATCGAGGTATATCAACAACACCTGTCGGCAACTGAAGGTTTCAATTAATTATCATTTATTGTAGAGAAGCTGCACGGTCATCAATGGTATCTGTTCTTTCGAGAACAGTTACTACCTATATATATATATATATATATATAATCCTGCGATGTACACAGTCTGCACTGCAGCACTTTGAACGACGTTAGTGTTAGTTTAATTACAACCACCCGGAATTATTTGTTGCACGCATGTACTTGTATAAGCAGATCCGTTCCAATGGTGGCTCATTGCTTTTGTAGCTTAGGGACTTTTTTTTTCGTTTTGTCAAGAATACAGTTTTGCCTTCCTGGACGTTTAAAGCAAGTTGCCAATCTTTGCAGCAAGTTAAAAATCATATCAATATCTGACAACATATTTGTGCTGCACCGGCCGCAGTGGCCGAGCGGTTCTAGGCGCTACAGTCTGGAACCTCGCGACCGCTACGGTGGCAGGTTCGAATCCTGCCTCGGGCATGGATGTGTGTGATTAGGTAGGTTTAAGGTTAGGTAGGTTTAAGTGGTTTTAAGTTCTAGGGGACTGATGACCTCAGCAGTTAAGTTCCATAGTGTTCAGAGCCATTTGAACCATTTGTGCTGCTGTATTCATATAATACTTCACTACGGATAATACCATTGTCTACAAAAAGTTTGAAGTTACTGTTAATATTGCCTGCCAGGTCATTAGTACTGTAGACGAACAGGAAACGATTCAACGCGCTACACTGCAGCACGCTAATGTTCCTTCTACATCTATCGCTGTCTCTCCACCAAAATATGCGGCGTTCTCCCTACCAATAAACCCTAAAAACAGATATAAATTTGACGTCCCACATGATCGAATTTTCGTTAGCAAGTATTCGCGCGCTTAAATGGGTCCACCTGCAGAGCATATGCAAACAATAACATAAAAGGCCGTGATGTTGAACTTAGGATCAGTCAGTAAAGCCCCCCGCTTGCCTCCTCGGGGTTTCCCACCGCCGCTGTGACCCAGCGCGGCTCGGTGACGCGGCAGGTGTCCCTGCGGCTCTCGCATTGCGCCTGCAGAGCACGCGCGCCCCGCGCCTGCTGCATTAAAAACGCGCCCGGCGGACGCCGACACTGTACCCCCACCCGCCTCTCGCTGCCTGCCCGCCCCTCTCGCCATGTGGGAGCGCAGCCGCTGAGAGACGAACGAAAGCAACAGTTCGATTTGACAGCGCACCAGCGAGCCGTTTCCCAGGTCACACGCACCTGCACTCCGCGAGGCACCACAAGCCGTTTGGAGCGGGGGGACCTGGTGTACCAGTATCTGCTGCCTTCTTCACGTATCTTCAGTACACAAGGTGTAAGAAAAATTATCCGTTATTCCTACAGAAGATAATCAAATACACTGCTGGTCATGCCTCGGGCATGGATGTGTGTGATGTTCTTAGGTTAGTTAGGTTTAAGTAGTTCTAAGTTCTAGGGGACTGGTGACCTCAGAAGTTAAGTCCCATAGTGCTCAGAGCCAATGCAAATAAAAACTGAAATTTTCGTGAGAAAAATTTTTTAACCTGAAGAAGATAATCCAAGCACGAATGCAGGCGCAGACATAAATCAGGCTGAGGCTTCGACAGATGGGCATTGTGCTAGAGCTGCGAAAACTCTCCCAGCTCAGTCTAGTGACTGCATGTCTCACACTCAAAGTAGAAGTTATGTAGTTGTTTCAGACCTCTCAAAATGGTCTGACAAAATAGACGACTCTGTTAGGACAACCCTCCAAAACAAATTACCGAATTTGAAAACTGTCCTAATAATGATTCTAATCGTCGCTTTACTTCTAAAAATTACAATTAAAGTTTATGCAATGCTGAAATTGTTCATAGAAAACGGTTAGCTTAATCAAAAAGTGCACATGTTATTTTTATTTCTGTTGCAAACTCTTTTCTAGCATTAAAATACTATTCACTTCAGCTACAACTAACAGCACATTTCTGAGACATTAACTATGCACGGTAGATCCCATGTGCACTTATAATCACGCCAAAATTGGGCGGTGCTCTCCAGAAGATTAAAATCTGGCAATACTGTCGATGCAGGAACTCTGGAGACATTAAATGACAAAACGCGACATTAGAAAGGTGTAATCGAAAGTTTTCCTTTAACAGGAACTTCAGACAAACTGTTGAGGTCATGACAATGATTGCACGTTCTGTTAATGAGAATTCTATTGAGCCAGCCGGAGTGGCCGAGCGGTTCTAGGCGCGTCAGTCTAGAACCGCGCGACCGCTACGGTCCCAGGTTCGAATCCTGCCTCGGGCATGGATGTGTGTGATGTCCTTAGGTTAGTTAGGTTTAAGCAGTTCTAAGTTCTAGGGGACTGATGACCTCAGAAGTTAAGTCCCATAGTGCTCAGAACACTGCTGGTCATCCAAAATGCAACACCAAGAAGGGCCGGAGATATCACATCCAAACTGATCTGGGAGATGTACAAAGATGACGTGACTGAAAATCCATTTGAAGTGAGAAGGATGATGAAATCAGTATTGAGTATTGCCGCCATTCCTGGCTATAACCACTGCTACAGGCCTCGGCATTGAATCAAAGAGGCTCTGGATGTGTTGCAGGGTATAGCTGTCCATATTGCTTCCACATATTGCCAAAGTTGATCTGCTGCAGCAGCAGGTGGTTGTGTTTCGGACTACTCGTCCTGCAGTCATCGACAAGATGTTTTCGATAGGCCAGAGATCGGGAGAACAGGAATGCCAAGGCAACAATACAATCCGATGGGTGACGAAGAAGTCTTGGAACATTGCGTATCACTTGTGGTCACACACTATCCTGTTCCAATGTAGTCGTCGGCGAGTTCCGAAGGTATGGGAGGACAAGAGAGTCCAACACTTCAGAGTTGTAACGCTGGCTGGTTAGTGGACTGGCGGTGCATACTAGTAGGTTGCGGGAGTGGTATCCAGTACCATCCCAAACCATAATACCGGGTGCAGGACCAGTACGGCGATGCGTAAGGCCACGGTTCAACAATCTGTTACCACGGTGTCTCCAGACTCTAAAGTGATTACCGCGGTGATGCAGGCAGAATCGAGACTCCTAGGTAAAAAATAATGTCGTTCAATTCGGTTGTCCATGTCCGTCGTTCATCGCACCACTGCCAGCGCAAACCACTGTGTCGTCGACTCTGTGGTAAATGCAGCAATGGACATCTTGCGGACAGTCCACACTGCTGCAGACGACGTCGAATGGTAAGCGTGGACACTGGTTGTTGCGCAACAGACCGAATTTATCCTGATATGGTTCGTGATGTGGCGGAGTGATCCATCACTGCCATGCGCACAATATGCCTGTCATGCAACGAGGTGGATGCAAACAGTCCCGTCGGTCCGTCGTTCCCACCTGCACCCAGCGGTTACAGATCCGCTTCACAGTTGCTTCGTTCCATACAACACGATGACCGATTTCTCTGAGGAATAATCCGCAATCCCTATAGTCAACAATTCTTTCTCGATCGAGTTCCGAAACGTGCTCGGAAGACGCTCGCTGTCTTCTACCAGGCATACTGAAGCTGCTTATGCAAAACAGCGGGTGAAAGAACAATTTCAGTACGTCCACGCGGTCGTCGGTTGTACCTTTATACAGCGCTTCCAGGTTCCGCTTCTGGTGCCCATGATGGGGGCCTGCGCTGAAATGCTAATCGTGTAATAATAATTTAGTAATAATGAGCAGTAGTCTTAAGTTTAAGCGCCTAGTCAGAAGAATCAATGCCCAAAGAAGTGGGATACGGAAGTACTAAAGTACAAAGAGATACACTTGAAGTTGTCTGAGGCTATAGATACTGTGAAATGAATAGTTCTGTAGGCAGTTCAGTTGACGATGAGTGGACGTCTCTAAAAATGGCAATTGCAGAAGTTGGATAGAAAAACATAGGTACAATGAAGGTAAGTGCGAACAAACCATGCGAAACAGAAGAAATACCTCAGTTAATCGACAAAAGAAGGAAGAACAAAAATGTTCAGGGACTTCAGGAACACAGAAATATATGTCACTCAGGAATGAAATAAATAGGAAGTGCAGGGATCTAAACCGAAAGGGCTACATGAAAAATGTGAGGAAATCGAAAATGAAGTGATTGTCAGAAGGACTGACTCCACATACAGAAAAGTAAAACAGCCTTCGGTGAAATTAAAAGCAAGGGCGGTAAATGAAGACTACAATGGTAATTCGACTGTTAAATGCAGAGGAGGGAGGGGACAGGTAGACAGAGTATACTGAAGGCCTTTATGAGGGGGAGAACAAGTCTGATGACGTGGCAGAAGAGGAAAGAGGAGTCGACAGGGAAGAGATAGGGGTCCAGTATTACAGTCAGCATTTAAAAGGTCTTTGGACAACTTAAGATCAAATAAGCCAGAAGTGATAAATAACATTCCATCAGAATTTCGAAAATCATTGGGGGAAGTGGCAACAAAACGGCTATTCACGTTTGCGTGCAGAAAATACACTCCTGGAAATGGAAAAAAGAACACATTGACACCGGTGTGTCAGACCCACCATACTTGCTCCGGACACTGCGAGAGGGCTGTACAAGCAATGATCACACGCACGGCACAGCGGACACACCAGGAACCGCGGTGTTGGCCGTCGAATGGCGCTAGCTGCGCAGCATTTGTGCACCGCCGCCGTCAGTGTCAGCCAGTTTGCCGTGGCATACGGAGCTCCATCGCAGTCTTTAACACTTGTAGCATGCCGCGACAGCGTGGACGTGAACCGTATGTGCAGTTGACGGACTTGGAGCGAGGGCGTATAGTGGGCATGCGGGAGGCCGCGTGGACGTACCGCCGAATTGCTCAACACGTGGGGCGTGAGGTCTCCACAGTACATCGATGTTGTCGCCAGTGGTCGGCGGAAGGTGCACGTGCCCGTCGACCTGGGACCGGACCGCAACAACGCACGGATGCACGCCAAGACCGTAGGATCCTACGCAGTGCCGTAGGGGACCGCACCGCCACTTCCCAGCAAATTAGGGACACAGTTGCTCCTGGGGTATCGGCGAGGACCATTCGCAACCGTCTCCATGAAGCTGGGCTACGGTCCCGCACACCGTTAGGCCGTCTTCCGCTCACGCCCCAACATCGTGCAGCCCGCCTCCAGTGGTGTCGCGACAGGAGGGACGAATGGAGACGTGTCGTCTTCAGCGATGAGAGTCGCTTCTGCCTTGGTGCCAATGATGGTCGTATGCGTGTTTGGCGCCGTGCAGGTGAACGCCACAATCAGGACTGCATACGACCGAGACACACAGGGCCAACACCCGGCATCATGGAGTGGGGAACGATCTCCTACACTGGCCGTACACCACTGGTGATCGTCGAGGGGACACTGAATAGTGCACGGTACATCCAAACCGTCATCGAACCCATCGTTCTACCATTCCTAGACCGGCAAGGGAACTTGCTGTTCCAACAGGACAATGCACGTCCGCATGTATCCCTTGCCACCCAACGTGCTCTAGAAGGTCTAAGTCAACTACCCTGGCCAGCAAGATCTCCGGATCTGTCCCCCATTGAGCATGTTTGGGACTGGATGAAGCGTCGTCTCACGCGGTCTGCACGTCCAGCACGAACGCTGGTCCAACTGAGGCGCCAGGTGGAAATGGCATGGCAAGCCGTTCCACAGGACTGCATCCAGCATCTCTACGATCGTCTCCATGGGAGAATAGCAGCCTGCATTGCTGCGAAAGGTGGATATACACTGTACTAGTGCCGACATTGTGCATGCTCTGTTGCCTGTGTCTATGTGCCTGTGGTTCTGTCAGTGTGATCATGTGATGTATCTGTCCCCAGGAATGTGTCAATAAAGTTTCCCCTTCCTGGGACAATGAATTCACGGTGTTCTTATTTCAATTTCCAGGAGTGTATAAGACAGACGTTATACCATCAGACTTTCGGAAGAACAACATCCATACAATTCGGAAGATTGCAAGAGCCGACAAGTGCGAAAATTATCGCACAATCAGCTGAGCATCTCATGCATCGAAGTTGTTGACAAGAATAATATGCAGAAGAATGGGAAAAAAAACCTGAGAATATGGCAGATGACGATCAGTTTCGCTTTAGGAAAGGTAAAGGCAACAGAGAGGCACTTCTGACGTAGCAATTAATAATGGAAGCAGGACTAAGAAAAATTAAGACACATTCTTTGGTTTTGTCGACGCAGAAAAAGCGTTCGACACTGTAAAACGGTGCAAGATGTTCGAAATTCTGAGACACACAGGAGTAGGCCATAGCGAAAGACTGGTAATATACAGTAGGTAGTAGAACCAAGAGGAAGCAATAACACTGAAAGACCAAGAACGATGTTCTCGGAATAAACATGGTGTAAGACTGAGACGTAATCATTCACCTCCTACTGCTCATTCTATAAATCGAAGAAGCAATGACGCAAATAAAAGAAAGGTTCAAGAGCGGGATTAAACTTCAAAGTGAAAGGATATCAATGATAAGATTCGCTGATGAAACTGCTAATCCGAATGAAAATTAAGAAGAATTAAGGGATGCGTTGAATGGATTGAACAGTCTAATGAGTGCAGAATACGCTCTGAGAGTAAATCGAAGAAAGACGAAAGTAATGAGAAGTAGCAGAAACGAAGACAGCAAGATATTTAACATCACATTTGGTAGTCACAAAGTAGATGAAGTTAAGAAATTCTGCTACCTATACAACAAAATAACACATGATGGACGGAGCAAGGAGAATATAAAAAGCAGAGTAGCTCTAGCAAAAAGGGCAATCCTGGCCAAGAGAAGTCTACTATATCAAACATAGGCCTTAATTTGATGAAGAAATTTCTGTGAACGTACATTTGGAGCATAGAATTTTATGGTAGTGAAACATGTACTGTGGAAGAGCGGAAGACAAGTGAATCTAAGCATTTGAGATGTGGTGCTACAGACAAATGTTGAAAATATCGTGGACTGTGTATCATAATCATAAAAAGGTATGTATTTAAAATGGAAAAATTTGAAGGATAGTACAATTGCATTATTAGTAAATGTTCTGCGTGTACGAAACTCTGCTATCCTTCATTCACTTTACCTTGCCTCGCTTCTTTATTTCTGTGTGAGTGTGTCCATCACTATAAACACACATTTAAAAAAAATTTGCATCGCCAAGGTTCCGAGAGTTCCGGAACCTGTACAGAAAATTGGAATAGAGATCAGCATAAACATCATTTCCGCCCTTTTTATTGCTCATGAAAACCACACATCGCATGTTGTACCACCATACAGCGAGACGTTCCGATATGGTGGTCCAGATTGCTGTACACATCGGTACCTCTCATATCCAGTAGCACATCCTCTTGCATTGATGCATGCCTGTATTCGTCGTGGCATACTATCCACAAGTTCATCGAGGTACTGTTGGTCTAGATTGTCCCACTCCTCAACTGCGATTCGGCGTAGATTCCTCAGGGTGTTTGGTGGGTCATGTCTCCATAAACAGCCCTTTTCAGTCTATCCCACTATCCCAGGCATGTTCGATACGGTTCATGCCTGTAGAACATCCTGGCCCTCTAGTCGAACGATGTCGTTATCCTGGAGGAAGTCGTTCACAAGATGTGCACGATGGGGGCCCAAACTGTCGTCTATGAAGACAAATGCCTCGCCAATATGCCGCCGATATGGTTGCACTACCGGTCGGAGGATGGCATTCACGTATCGTACAACCGTTACGGTGCCTCCCATGACCACCAGCGGCTTACGTCGGCCCCACATAATGTCACCCCAAAACAGCAGGGAACTTCCACCTTGCTGCACTCGCTGGACAGTGAGTCTAAGGCGTTCAGCCTCACCGGGTTGCGTCCAAACACGTCTCCGACGATTGTCTGGTTGAAGGCACATGCGACACTCATCGGTGAAGAGAACGTGATGCCAATCCTGAGCGGTCCATTCGGCATGTTGTTGGGCCCATCTGTTTCGCGCTGCATGGTATCGTGGTTGCAAAGATGGACCTCGCCATCAACGTCGGGGTTGAAGTTGTGCATCATACAGCCTATTGCCCACAGTTTGAGTCGTAAAATGACGCCCCGTGGCTGCACAAAAAGCATTTTTCAAAATGATGACGTTGCTGTCAGGGTTCCTACGAGCCTTAATCCGTAGGTAGCGGTCATCCATTGCAGTAGTAGCCCTTGGGCGGCCTGAGCGAGGCATGTCATCGACAGTTCCTCTCTCTCTGTATCTCCTCCATGTCCGAATAACATCGCTTTGGTTCACTCCGAGACGGCTGGACACTTCTCTTGTTCAGAGCCCTTCCTGGCACAAAGTAACATTGCAGACGCAATCGAACCGCGGTATTGACTGACTAGGCATGGTTGAACTACAGACAACGCGAGCCGTGTACCTCCTTCCTGGTGGAATGACTGGAACTTATCTTCTGTCTGACTCCCTCCGTCTAATAGACGCTGCTCATGCATGGTTGTTTACGTTTTTGGGTGAGTTCAGTGACATCTCTGAACAGCCAGTGGGACTATGTCTGCGATGCAGTATCCACAGCCAACGTCTATCTTCATGAGTTCTCGGAACCGGGGTGATGAAATTTTTTTTATGTGTGTAGGTCAGTAATTGTCATCCTGTGCTTCCACATACTCGTACATATTCCTTAAGCCACCGTACGGCCAATAGTGGAAGGCACCCTGTACCACAACTAGTCGTTTCCTTTACTGTTCGACTCGCAGATAGAGCGAGGGAACAACGACTGTCTATATGCCTCCATATGAGAGCTAATTTCTGATATCTTATCTTCGTGGTCCCTACGTGAAGTAGGGTCGTTCTGCAGTAAGCTTCAAATGCCGATTTTCTAATTTTTCTCAGTAGTGCTCTCCGAAATGAATGTTTCTTCTCCAGGGATTTCCTCTTGACCTTGCGAAGCGTATCCGTAACACGTGCATGCTGATCGAACCCACCGGTAACAAATCTAGCAGCTATCCTCTGAATTGCTTCAATGTCTCCTTTCAATCCCACCTGGCGTGGGTCCCAAACATTCCAGCAGTACTAAAGAACAGGCCGCACTAGCGTCTTATATGCTGTCTCCTTTGCAGATGAACTACACTTTCCTAAAATTTTCCCAATAAACTGAAGTCGACCATTCACCTTTCCTACCAAAAGGCTCACATGCTCGTTCCATTCATATCGCTTCGCAACGTCACGCCCAGATATTTAGACGACGTGAGTATTTCAAGCAGGACATTATTAATGCTGTAGCCGAACATTACGGGTTTGTTTTTCCTACTCATCCGCATTAACTTACATTTTTCTGCATTAAGAGCCAGCCGCCGTTCATCACACCAACTAGATGATACATCTTGTACCAACCTAAAGTCACTTATCTTCGACACTTTCCTGTTCACCACAGCATAACCAACGTACAACCGCAGATTACTGCTACCATGTCTGCCAGATCATTTATGTACATAGAAAATAGCAATGGTCCTATCACAATTCGCTGGGCAGTCCTAATATTACCCTTGTCTCCGATGAATATTCACCATCGAGGACAACATATTGGGTTCTATTACTTAAGAAGTCTTCGAGCTAGTCACATATCTTATGAATATTCGCCGTCGACGAAAACATACTGGATCTATCACTTAAGAAATCTTCCAGCCAGTCACATATCTGGGAGCCTATTCCGTATGCACGGACCTTCGTTAACAGTCTGCAGTGGGGTTCCGCGTCGAATGCTTTTCGTAAATCTAGAAATACAGAAAATATACAAAATTTTGGGGTAGTTTTCGACATATCGGACTGGAGCACTCCCCTGTCAGTTGTGATTGAGGGTCCACGTACTGACTGTCATTAACTTTCTGTGTACATTTAATTTATACTGTGTGTATATGTTTTAGACTAGCCGGGGATCTAAATGCCCAGGTGGGAAGAGAACTGATCTATAGACCAAAAATTGGATTCTATGGTAAAGATGCCGTAAGTAATGACAACGGGACAAGGTTGATACTATTTGCAACATCTAGAAACATGGTGATACGCCTAGCATTGTTCCCACACAAGGAAATACATAAGGTAACATGAACACCACTAGATGAAGATGCAATAAATCAGATCGACCGTGTTCTAACTGATGCAAGCCACTTCCTGTGGCACGGGCACGGGTGAGGGCAAAAATATCCACCTCAGAGAAAGGAACCAGGCCCAAGACTCAGAAATATAACATCACAGCTTTACAACCAGAGGAAGCAAGGGAAAGATACCAGGAGAGAATAATTCAGGCCTTGAAAACGCTGGAGAATGTAACAACATTGAAGATCAACAGGAAAAGATAAAAAAGACAGTGTGGACAGCAGCAATCGAGATACTTGTGAACACCATAAAGCAAACAAGAACCTCATGGTTTGATAACGAATGTGAAACAGTAACAAATGAAAAAAATGAAGCATAGGGAAGAACATTACAACCACGTTATACCAGGAGGATAATGGAAGAATATAAAGTAAAACGTAGAATTGAAAAAAGCACCCATAAAAGGAAAAGAGAGAGTGGATGAAGGCAAATATTGAAGAAATGGAACTTCTAAGAAGTGCAAACAAGGCAAGGAAATTTTACAGGGAGGTGAATAAGGCATGGAAACCTTTCAAGGGCAGAATAAGTTTAATAAAAGATGAGAATGGCGAAATTATAAGTGAAGGGAAGGAGATATGTGAGAGGTGGCGTCGCTAGTTTGATAAACTCCTTAATCCGATACCAGTTGTGCCAAGGAACCCAACACAAATACAGGAGGAAGAGGACTCAGATAACAGTTTTGACCCACCTAACTTAGTATAGCTGAGAATTGAAATGAGGAAATTAAAGAACAACAGACAGCATTCCAGCAGAATTTTCCAAGAAACGAGACTCTGAACTGGAAATGAACACTGAACATCCTGACGCTGGCTAAACCATTATGGAAAGAAGAGGAAAAGCGTCAATCCTGGAAAGAGGGAATTATTTGCTCTATAAACACCGCCGTTTGTGGAAATTACAACACCAAGAAGGAAACGCATGAATTCAATTAATTTAATACCACAGGTCAGGTACATAACAAGTAACAAATGATTACCTTTTCAAATCTGTACAAGTCCTTTGAGCCCTACTATTCAGTATGTCGTGTGGCCACCTTGCGCTGCAATTAGAGCTGCTGTACGCTGTTGCATTGAAGCAGTAAGGTTCTGAATACGTTCCTGAGGGGTTTCCCTCCACGCAGTTTGTATCCGAGCCCAGAAATCCGTGACGCCAGTTACTGGAGGACCGTGACGCACCAGGTGCCGACCAACCATATCCCAGGCATGTTCGATGGCTGATATGTCTGGCGAACATGCAGACCAGAGAAGCAATGGTACCCGTCGCTCTTCGAAGAAGGCCCGTACATTCCTCGCAATATGTGGCCGGGCATTGTCCTGTTGAAATGTGGCCTGTGGAGATGCCTAAAACAGGGGAAGTACCTCAGGCTTCACAACCTCCGTTAGGTACCGGTTGCTGTTCAAAATGCCCGCAATACGTACGAGGCGAGATCGGTTTTTGTAACCAATGGCTCCCCAAACCATCAAACCTGGTGTTTGCCCGCTATGCCGCTCCACAATGCAGCCCTCCAGGTTGCTCTCACCACGGTACCGGCGGACATGTATGCGGCCCTCACTGCAGGACACGTTGAAGCGGGACTCATCCGAAAAGATTACGTGTTGCCACTCAGCACCCTAGTGTCGGTGCTCAATTGCCCATTGCAGTCGGAGGAGCTTGTGGTTTCTGGACAATGGAAGCCGATATAATGGCATGCGTCCAACCAGTCCATCCTGCAGCAGACGGTGACAAACCGTCAATGCAGACAAGTTCACACCTGTTGCAGTGCTCCAGCGATGAGCCAACGCTATGGATGACGCTGTACGGTCCGTAATGGCCATACGGAGAACATGGCGGCCATCCCGTGCTGTCCTCATGTTCCGTGGTTCAGTTCCCGCTCGTCACTGCGTATGATCTTCCCCTATTCACAGCATGCCCTGTGCGAGCCGAAATGTCGCGGTATAACAACCCCCCCCCCCCCCCCCCGCCCGCATCTCGTGGTCGTGCGGTAACGTTCTCGCTTCCCACGCCCGGGTTCCCGGGTTCGATTCCCGGCGGGGTCAGGGATTTTCTCTGCCTCGTGATGGCTGGGTGTTGTGTGCTGTCCTTAGGTTAGTTAGGTATGAGTAGTTCTAAGTTCTAGGGGACTGATGACCATAGATGTTAAGTCCCATAGTACTCAGAGCCATTTCTTATAACAACCCCGTTTCCCGGATACCGATCATCCTGTCGCGTTCGAACTCGCTCACATGCCGATATGGCTCCCTTTGACGTCGACGAGGCATACTGGCACTTACTGTAGTGCTTCCAGCTTGTGTGACAGCTCTGAACCGACTTTACTATGTGCAACAACGACCCTGTCGGACCGACACGAGACGGCTCAGCTCGGCCTACGTGTACCCCATCTCGCTGCAAAATGTATCACGTATTGCTTGCACACCCGTCGCCATTTCCAGCATGTGTGGCGCTATTAGGGTAATTCCTTCTCGGTGTTGCACTTTTCACAAACGGCAGTGTATTAGAAAGGAGACCAGATGGAATGTGGTAACTACACAGGGATGACACTGCTTAATCTGGGATATAAGATCCTCTCTAACGTACTGTACGAACTGACTCCTTCCAATAACACAGAGGGAAACGGCGCCGTACCAATATGGATTTATGCCCAATAAGTCAATTATCGACCAGATATTTACCCCAAGACAAGTTCTAGAAAAAAAAAAAAGGAATATGGGGTCGGAACATGCCATCTTTTTTATTGATTTTAAAGCAGCATGCGATAGTATAGACAGAGAGCAACTATATCAAGCTCTAGGTGAATTGGGTATCCCAAACAGACTGATAGGGGTATTAAGAATGAAAATTGAATAAAAACTGGAGGAATGTTGTCCAGTCTTTTGGAAATTAAAAATGTAGTACGGCATGGTGATGACCTGTCATGCCTCCTATTCAACACCGCATTGGAGAAGGTGATGAGTGAAGCAAATATCTTGAACAAGGGAACGATTTTTCATAAATCTGTGCAAATACTAGCCTATATAGACGACGTCGACATAACAGCAATAACTCTGGCGGCAATCAAAGAAACACTCACTGCACTTGAAAAGACCGGTAGGAATATAGAACTAAATATTAATGAGCGGAAAACAAAATACCTAACTACTGGGAAAGCGGACAAGAAGAACATGCCAGCGGAAATAACGATGGGTAGTTATACCTTTGAAAGAGTTGGTCATTTCGAGTACCTGGATTCGATTGTAACCAGCCTAAACGATACCTCAAATGAAGTAAAGCAAAGACTAATTGCAGCAAGTAAAGCTTATTTCGTCTTCACAAAGCTTCTATTGTCAGGCCTCCTGATTAGGACTACAAAACTAATCATTAATAAAACACGGATCAGACCAGTGCTTACGTACACTCTGAGACCTGAGCTCTGACAACAAAGTATGTTGAGCGTGTTGGGTTACAACAACAGTATGTGGGCGAGAATTATCCTGTTGGAAAACACAACACTCCCTGGAATGTTGTTCATGAATGGCAGCGAAACAGGTCGAAGCACCAGACTTATGTACAAATTTGCAGTCATGGTTCGTGGAATAGCCACGAGAGCACTCCTGCTGTCAAACGAAGTCGCATCCCAGCCCATAACTTCAGGTGTTGGTCCAGTGTGCCTAGCACGCAGACAGGTTGATTCCAGACCCTCAACTGGCCTCGTACTAATCATCACAGGGCCATCACTGGCGACGAGACAGAACCATCTTTCCTGAGAAAACACATTGACCTCCACCCTTCTCTCCAATGAACTCTCGCTTGGCATCACTGAAGTCAGCCGGCCGCGGTGGTCTAGCGGTTCTAGGCGCGCAGTCCGGAACCGCGCGACTGCTACGGTCGCAGGTTCGAATCCTGCCTCGGGCATGGATGTGTCTGATGTCCTTAGGTTAGTTGGGTTTAAGTAGTTCTAAGTTCTAGGGGACTGATGACCACAGTAGTTAAGTCCCATAGTGCCCAGAGCCATTTGAACCATTTTTGAACCATCACTGAAGTCACAAATGGCAGTGGTTTGCGGTCAGTGGAATCCAAGCTACAAGGCGTCTGGCTAGCAGCTGTCCTTGAAGTAACCAATTCGTAACAGTTCGTTGTGTCCCTGTGGCGCCAACCGCTGCTCAAATTGCTGCTGCAATTCAGTACGATGTGCCAGAGCCAAAAACCAAACTCGATGCTCTCACCTCTCGGTAATGTGACGTGGCCGACCGGAGCCCAGTTTTCTTGCGACTGTACCTTCTCGTGACCACCACTGTCAGCAGTCATGTATAGTGGCTACATTCCTGCTGTGTCTTTATGTAATATCACAGAAGGAACATCCAGCTTCTCGTAGCCCTTTTATGCGTCTTATTTGCACATCTGCAGTGGCTTGTTCTTTTTCCAGTAGGTTCTTCCTTCGTGGCAGTTGTTTTCGCCAAATACTTCTGTTTGTACATTTTAATTTCGACCCCTTCCATTTACAGTTTCCCTCTGCATATGCCTGATACATTAACTGCACTTAAAGGAGTAATTTCTGAAATAGGGAATGGTTTAAGTCTGTTCGGTACATTGTTTCTTTTTCTTAGTACTGCGGAATATATTCTTTTGTGGGAATTAGTCCTAATTTAGCAGTATCTATATTTGACAATATTGTAGAGAACGACGTCCTCGATCGGGAAAAAATCTCCCTGATGTCACATGCTATCTGTGCCCCACCCCTTCCCGTCCCTACCACCGCTCTCTCGCCGCATGCTTGTGACGTCAAGGGGATGGTGCTAAGATGTGTCTGTGTGTTTGGTTACCAAGATCTCACACAAGTCAAGATTTTTGAGGTGTTCAGAATTATACATGTTTTATGCTTCATATTACAGAGATGCAGACTTCCGCCCCAACGCTCCCTTCTAGCCACATACCTGTAATGTCTGCGGACTGTGCTATGACATGAAGGTGTGCTCAGACAGAAAGGGATCAGACAGTCCGAGACTTCAAAAAATGGTTCAAATGGCTCTGAGCACTATGGGACTTAACAGCTGAGGTCATCAGTCCCCTAGAACTTAGAACTACTTAAACCTAACTAAGGACATCACACATATCCATGCCCGAGGCATGATTCGAACCTGCGACCGCAGCGGTCGCGCGGTTCCAGCTTGAAGCGCCTAGAACCGCTCGGCCACTCTGGCCGGCTCCGAGACTTCTTGTCCTGTTATTTCTCTTACTATGGAGATGGGTGTTGGATATGTATCAGGTTGCTATCAATGGGTGGGAAGGGGAGCGGAGAGGGGCTGCTGTGTTCTAGTCGACAGCCAAGAACTATATTAGAAAAGGGATGCACTGTGGCGTTAAAGAAGGAAACGTGCAGTGGATTTAATTAAGGTAACCATCCGTCCCGTTTTTTCGGGACAGTCCCGATTTTTGTGTGTCTGTCCTGAATTTTTTCAAAAGTAATTCGGGACACCTGTTTGTCCCGAAATTAACAATCATGACCCAATTTGTCCCGAATTAGACATTCATTTCACCTGTATCGGTATATTTTATTATTAGTTTTAATTGTGGTGGGAAATTGTTTGACAAGAGGGTACGACAAATTGTTGAAACCGTTATCAAACTGTTTCTATTGTGCAAACACGTGTTGGCCGCAGCTCGAACAGCTAATGGGCAGTCAGAGACCTCGGCAACTGGGAAAAAATCGCACTCGAACGCATTGGCGCGGTCGAAACAGTTCTAACCGTAACTCGAACAGAAGAAGGAAGAAATCTGCATATTTTCTGATAGCCATGGAAGAGGCAGAGGAGGTTTTATGGCAAACATGCAGACGAAATACGAAGTAACTCGAACAGACGAACAGTAATGTACGCTCTCGTTGACTTTGGCGTCGCCAACGCAGTATATGCTGGTCTCTATAATACTACCATTTGTCATCTGTGTGCGCCAAGTTATATCAGCTTGAATTTTGTGTTACGTCGTGTTATGGTATATTACGTTTGATAAGTTTAGTTGTTTTTGCTAGTCAATAACAATAACAATACTTCTTCGCAAGAATGAGTTCAAAGAAGCGCAAGTGCTCCTTCAATGAACAATTGCAGAAAGAATTTCCATTCATCAGTGACACTAGTTCTTCGGACTCAAAAGGAAAAGTGAGGTGTAACTCACGTGCTTCTAGTTTCTCACTAAGTCACAGTGGATGTGGTGACACACAACTACATTTAAAAAGTGACAAACATAAAAGAGCAGTCTCTGCAGCAGCGTCTAGTGCAACATTAAAGTCATTTTTTACATCAGAGAAACTTTGTGGTCAGGAGCAGAGGTTAGTTGCAACCGAGCGCGTTCTTGCGTATCATACAATTCAGCACAATCATAGTTTCAGATCTATGGACTGTCCATCGAAACTTCTTCAAGCGACATTAGAGCTTAAATTTGCTTGTGCACGTACAAAAACAGAGGCAATAATTGTGAATGTGTTAGCTCCTCATGCATTAGATATGTTGCGACCTGATTTAGAAAAAATTACATTTATTTTACTTCTGACTGATGCACAAAGAGATGCACAAAGAGATTAAGGTCTTTCCTATCCTCGCCAGATATTTTGATTACAAAACTGGTGTAAAAGTAAGATTATTACAATTAAAATCGTTGCCTGGGGAAACATCTACTATTGTCAGTGGCTATTTAACAGACTGCCTCAGAAAAAACAGCCTAGAACAAAAAGTTGTTGGACTGTGTGCTGATAACACTAATTGCAATTTTGGAGGTGCTGAAAGAAAAGGTCAGAATAATGTTTTTACTAAACTACAAGTGGAACTTGGTCATAGACTGATAGGGGATGGTTGTGCTGCTCATATACTGCATAATACTGTCTGAGCAGCTACTGATATTTTGCCTGTAGATATAGAAATGGTAGTTTCCAAAATATTTCTGTATTTAAAATCATAACTGTGATAGTTGAAACTCTGAAGGACTTTTGCAGCTTTGTTGAAACAGATCTTGCAATGATTTTGGGTTATGCTCAAACAAGATGGTTAGCACTGTTGCCTGCTGTCGAACGAGTTATAAAAATGTTTAAACCATTGAAATCATACTTCCAACCTGAAAAAAGTGTCCATTGTTAATTCAAAATTTCTTTCAAAACCCTTTGTCTGAAGTATGGCTATACTTTGTTCACAGTCAGGCTTCATCATTTCATGAAGCAGTTAAAAAAGTTGAAGGACAGACAGTCACTATATTTGAAGTGGCTGATTGTATTAGTAAGTTGAAAACTACATTGCAGTCCAAAATTGAAGACCAGTTCCTACCCTCAAGAGTTAAAACAATTCTTGAAACTCTTGAAACAGAGCTAGGTCTGCTCTTCCAACAGAGGTAAAGAGTTTTCATGGTGCTGTATTATTTTTCTATGAAACTGCTCTATCCTACTTAAAAAAGTGGACCGAAAAAAGTTTCCAGAACTTGGACTGCTACAATTGGGTTACTTTGAATCAGATACCTGTATGGGATGACATTGAAAGAACTTCTTCTCTAGTTAGCGAAACTGTGCCATACGTCCAGTTTGCAGAAAATGTAATGTATGATGAGTATGTCAGTGTCAAACAGTTCGTAACCACTGAGAAAATCATTTAATGGACTGCTAACAACACTGTTCTAGGTCAGAGATGGGTTGAGATGATTTCTCATTTCAGCCAGAATCATGTGCCATTCTCAAATGTACTCAAGATGGGGGATTTTCTTTTCTGCCTTCCTGGCACTAATGCTGCTACTGAAAGGGTATTTTTCCACATGAACAATATATGGACAAGTGACAAAACACAGTTGGCTGTAAAAACCATGAAAGCAATGTTAGTAAGTAGAGTAAATTATGATGAAACTTGTGTCGAGTTTTTTCATATGTTGTTGAAAAATACAGACTTGATACAAAAATTCACAGCACTGATAAATACAGTTGCCCTGATCACACTCATTCATCTTAGAAGGTATTAATAAAATGTAAATGTGATTTTCTTTGTAACAAATTTAATTGTTATTTTGTATTTATTACATTCAATTGAAACCTTCTTCTCATATAATAAATAAATAAAGAAGTGTAGCCTATTTTGCAAAATTTTTAATGTGTCCCGGATTTGGGCACAGGAAATATGTTAATGTCCCGAATTTGAGTCTAGAATATATGGTCACCTTAATTTAATGGTATATTCTCCTTTCACATATCTACGAGACATAGCGTAAAGGTAAACTATCATCCCACCCACATGGGCACGAAATGTGACAGCAAGAAGAATATTGGAAAAAATAGGCAAGGAATCACTGGAAACCATCTCTAGAAAATACAAAAATTATATGGAATTGGTTAACGTTAAAGTGGCTGTACTAATGGATAAGCTGCCTGGTATATTTCAGCAACTCTGTGTGGACAATTGTTATCTTATGGACATCGATGTAAAGCAAGTTTTTGTTGGAAATTTTGGCATAACTGATGTATATGATTACCTAACATCAATCTCCGAATTTTTTGTGCAAGAAGAGTACCAAAAAACAGCAACGCGATTGTAAACGATGATAGGACAGCTGACATAGACAGTCTCAATGTCGGTTTTCCCTTTTAGCGAAAATAAATAACAGGATTTCCAGCCAGATATGATGCACTTTAATTTTTGAACATCCGCCTTTTATTTTTGAGAGATATACCAGTCCTTAACGGTTTGTGGTTCTTGACGCCACTAGACACGATGTGGCATTTGTTCCTGTTGCATGAAGTGACACAGCTCACAGGTTGCGAAGAAAATGCTTCTTGCACTTGCATTTTAGTCAACTCGACGAAATGTAAAAATGCTTTGAGATTAATTACGTCAAGCATTCTATGAAAGCACAAGTACACATGTCAACAAGTTTGACTTGTCTGAGGCCTTGGTCACTGAACAGGAAGGTAGCTATTAAGAGCAAGCCAGCCACTAGCAGTAAATCACTGATGTTACTGCCACAGTAGGCTATCCTGTTTGTGCGTGTCATCCAGAGGTTTTGTGAACACAAAGAACTCTTTTCAGCTTCAAAATGTCAGTGTAAACGATGTTTCTATCAATATAGTCTTAATTTTGTGTGTGTAAGTGTTCATATAGCTTTAGAGAATCACCTTCTTGCAGTTACAAAGCATAGTCACGAAATTCCAGAATACTGTGACATCTTCACTTGCAAAGTTTTGGTGAATAAAAGGAGCTGCTACAGATAGTTCAGTAATAAATAGTTATAAACAGTGAATGAACCATCTGCAAAATGCTTTAATATCAGCGATGATACTCTTGAATGGATTTGTGTGAAATTTGCTTTATGCTCTGGCATAACATTCGATCATTAAGGGTTTAAGGATCCCAAGGACTTACTTCACGCATCTCTTCTGGTCTGCAGCAACGGCTACAGATTTCAATAGGTCATTTAAGATAAAAATCTCACTTATCTATAAATTCCAACTTACCAAGTCAGATGAGGACACAGACATGTATATGAGCAGTAAGAATACGTCTAATCGCTGTATAATGACATCACAGTCGTATTCAACCAATACTGCAGACTTCTTGTGTAAAAAACTAGAATCTTTCTAAGTTTGAGAGTCCAATTTGACCTTCAAAGAAATTTTGAAACTTTACAACAAATATTCTATTACCTAATGATTCAATAACGTGTCATGCTGTCATCGTTGAATGTGTTTTGTGTAGAGGAAATGATGATCTGATGCCTAACTGAAAATACTGATAATTTAAATTTGCTATATCTTTTAAACAAATGAAGTACAGTGTTGATATTTACAACATGTGTCATTTTAATGATGCGCTTCTATATGAAATATCGATCGCTATGGTCGACCAAAGCGTTGATATTTTAACACTCAGGACTTTGTTACAAAATTTGTTAATTTCACTTTAACAGTAAATCCTAAACTATTACAGATATGATCAAGTTTTATTTATTTTATTGGGGTCACCATGAAAATTTATGGAGGATGGCAGATTAAAATTACTGTGGCGTGATTCCCTGCATTCCTACAAATTTTAATAGTTTTCATATATGTTTCTCTTTATGGCGATCTTAGGTTCGCCATATTTAACACTGTTACGTCTCCTTGTCCATAAAAGCCTTCTACTGGGTTTCCCTATGATGTAGATTCTCGTCTGTCTCATTCGCACACTACAGCGCTTAGGCCTCAAAAGACAATGGACGCCTGTGAGTTTCCCCATCTCGTGGTGAATCTGCGCCCTATGTGGCACGTGGTCCTGGGCGACAGGGTTCGTTTCACAATTCCTGTAGGCTGACTCTTTCAGCCATATATTTAAATGAGAGCGCAATGCTCATGAACTCAAGGCCCTAAGCAAATTTTGGAAGTCAGTAATGCACATATACTTGACAAAACTGATACATTATGGTATTTGGCTACTGAGCAAGGACACAATGGGGAGGGGGGGGGGGGACGAGGTGCCCTCCCCATACCCCTACCTCCTTTGGCATTAGCATTGGTTCCCGAAATGAAAAGTTAGTGCTGATACTGCTACGAAATATAACAAGGGCAATTGTCTCAGCTGCAATATGATATTGCTGATAAAGCACTGATGCTGATGTCATCACCTTCTGGATGCATTCCCTTCTTGCCCTACCACTCAAGGAACGCTTCAAGTACACTGATTTGAGAAACATGGATATTGCTGTCGTTTCACAGTTAGCTTTTGAGGAGCTGCACATGGTACCTGAAATTTAAACATAGACCTAATTTTACAGTACCTGTTGTGTTTCACAATCTGTCGATTATGATATTTATAATTATGACCCTATGCAGACGAGTGGAAGAAAAATATAATAAAATGATGAAAATAAATCTATATCAAGTTTCTGTAATTGCAACAAACTTGGAAAAGTATAAAACACTTACTAAATCTATCACAGTGGAGCATCATTGTGCCATACAATTTCGTTATGTAGAGTCTTTCAACTTTCTGGTGTGCTGGCTCCCAAAATGTGGCCCATATTCAAAACCTGATTAGTTAAAGTAACAATAAAGTATTTCCCCAAAAGTGAACTGTTTAGTCTGTTTAATAAGAAAGGTGTGTTCCCACATGAGTATGTAACTGATAAATCCGTTTTGTTGGAGGAACAGTTGCCGTCAGTTGACGTGATCAACAACCTGCCGACTTGTGTAACACTTTCAAAGAGTATGAATACCAAAGACCATGAAAGTTTGGTGTTTATTTGAATGCAAGGCATTAGAGGACTCTGACTTATATTTGAAAATCAATTTCTCGCTATTGGCTGATGTTTCTGAAAATTTCTGGGCACTATATCTGAAAAGCTACGACCTAGATCCAGCTTATTATGCGACTCCATGTTATTTAGAGTGTGATGCTTTCTTGAAAACTGATAAAGTAAAATTGTAGCTCATACACAGAACAATTACAGCTTGCTGAGCATAATGTCACAGGTGGTATTGTCCACTCCTCACATAGATATGTTGTTGCATACAATATATTCATGGCTGATTATAATGAAAATAACTATGAATCTTATATTATATACCTCAATGCTAATAGTCACTATGACTCGGATATGATGCAATACGTATCACTCTCTAATTGCTGTCTGTGGACATCGTTGACGTAATGACCATACTAGATATTTTAGATCTAAAGCTTGACTAAGCAGAAAATATTCATGAACTTCACTCTGATCTACTATTATACCCAGACAAAATTATATCACCACAAAGTATAAACTAATCAGGAGTTCTAAAGAAACTGATTTCCACATTATACAATAAACAGTTATATGATTCGCTGCAGTAATTCAAAGCAGAGTCTAACAGCAATCTGATTCTAATAGAAATTCATTGGATAGTATCAACTTCCCTGGATGGAACCGTATATCGGTAATGATTCTGAGAAACTTATAAATGTAAATTTCGAAACTAATGAATTATAATCTTAAGGCAATGAATTACAGTCTTTACAAGAACTAAACATACTGGGCGAAAAATGAGTGATGTGATGCTAGCAATGCATTGGGAAGGTAGATATTAAGCTGCTGTTCTCATTGCAAGACTGAATTTGAAGAGAAGTTTCGTATTTAGGGAAAATTTGGATGCTGTTGAGTTAAATAGAAGGAACATTACTTCTGATAAATCCATAGCTTTGGAATGGTCTTTTTTAGATGTTTCTAGGGCACTTGTTGTAAGTTTCAAGTATGGGAATATTTAGAAGAAATTT
The DNA here is from genome assembly GCF_023864345.2 of Schistocerca serialis cubense. NCBI lineage: Eukaryota > Metazoa > Arthropoda > Insecta > Orthoptera > Acrididae > Schistocerca > Schistocerca serialis. The sequence goes on from NC_064641.1 coordinate 184,512,804, forward strand.
AGGAAAAAAAGTAACTATCTCAAATATTTATGACATTAAAATTATGTGCCTAGGTGGGTTGACGCTTTAGGTTTCACTGTTAATAACATTTATCATATCCTAAGCGTCAATAAAAAATGGATTTTATAAAAGATGAATTATTGGAGAATATAATTAGAGAATTCATACAACAGAGTAGAAATGTGTGCGTTAAAAACCGAAAAACAACACTCGTTGTATAGACCCAAAGGTGTGAAACAGTCATCAGCAAAGAAATTAAGTACTGATAATTCACAGACTGTGCATTAGTAAATGCTAATAAATTTACTATACAGGGTGGTCCATTGATTGTGACCAGGCCAAATATCTCACGAAATAAGCGTCAAATGAAAAAACGACAAAGAACGAAACTTGTCTAGCTTGAAAGGGGGAACCAGATGGCGCTATGGTTGGCCCGCTAGATGGCCCTACCATAGTTCAAACGGATATCAGCTGCGTTTTTCTAAATAGGAAGCCCCATTTTTTATTACTTATTCGTGTAGTACGTGAAAAAATATGACTGTTTTAGTTGGACCACTTTTTTCGCTTTGTGATGGATGGTGCTGTAGTAGTCACAAACATATGGCTCACAATTGTAGACGAACACATGGTAACAGGTAGGTTTTTTAAATTAAAATACAGAACGTAGGTACGTTTGAACATTTTACTTCGGTTGTTCCAATGTGATACATGTACCTTTGTGAACTTATCATTTCTGAGAACGCATGCTGTTACAGAGTGATTACCTGCAAATACCACATTTATGCAATAAATGCTCAAAATGATGTCCGTCTACATCAATGCATTTGGCAACGCGTGTAACGACGTTCCTCTCAACAGCGAGTAGTTCGCGTTCCGTAATGTTCGCACATGCACTGACAATGCGTTGACGCATGTTGTCAGGCGTTGTCGGTGGATCACGATAACAAATATCTTTCAACTTTCCCCACAGAAAGAAATCCTGGGGCGTCAGATCCGGTGAACGTGCGGGCCATGGTATGGTGCTTCGACGACCATTCCACCTGTCATGAAATATGCTATTCAATACCGCTTCAACCGCACGCGAGCTATGTGCCGGACATCCACCATGTTGGAAGTACATCGCCATTCTGTCATGCAGTGAAACATCTTGTAGTAACATCGGTAGAACATTACGTAAGAAATCAGCGTACATTGCACCATTTAGATTGCCATCGATAAAATGGGGGCCAATTATCCTTCCTCCCATAATGCCGCACCATACATTAACCCGCCAAAATCGCTGATGTTCCACTTGTAGCAGCCATCGTGGATTTTCCGTTGCCCAGTAGTGCATATTATGCCGGTTTACGTTACCGCTGTTGGTGAATGACGCTTCGTCGCTAAACAGAACGCGTGTAAAATTCTGCCATCGTCCCGTAATTTCTCATGTGTTTGTAGACGACTCTCAGACCAGGATAACATACTGACTGCTGTCTCAAAGGGAACACTGTAGCTTGTAACCTCTCCCTCACTTATCGACCTTAATGACAGTGAAAAATTAAACCGCGTGTAACTAATGGAAATTTGGGAAAAGCAATCGTCACCGAAGTAAATCTGTCGGTAAAGAGGGAGGTAAGGGTTACATCTGCATGAAAGGAAAAATGCAAATGAAACTGGTGGAAATCAATTTCGAGAAAAGGGTAAAATTAATAAAGAAAGTAAATGTGCGGTCGTCACGTTAACAATTAATTGGCGTTAATTAGATATTTGAGATTTGGGGAAAATTACGTTCGCCAGTCCTATAACTACTATAATAACTGAAAAAGAAAGGTTATCGCACATATAATTAGCACTAAAAGTGTGGCAACTGAAGGTTGACACGTGTTGTGTGAAAACTGAAAGTTTGTCAGAAGTAATAAATTTCGCTACACTCTGACTTAATTTAGCAAAAGAATTAATAAAACCGGAAAATTGAAAGTTAATTTAGTGACTGAAATTAATAGTGAGATTTGTTTCTGAAGCACTACGAAATTCAGTAAAATAACGTTAGTCTTGGGTTGCCTCAACACTCATTTCAAGAGCTACTTGAATCTACGCAATTTAGAAAAAAGAGGTTTAACTTTGAACTTGAATTAAATGATTCTGGATAATTAACAATAGTAACATTTAGTACGTACCAAGCTGAGCTGCAGTCACAGGTAAGCTAAAATATGCTGACAAAACTCGCACTCTTAATTTGTGCTTGTGTAATCTAAAATTTGCAGCCAGTTATGAATACCTTAACTGAACTTTGAAATTAAAGCAGTGAAATGGAATGATATTACTTTAATGCTGGCGTCTGAATTTCAACGACACTCGGGTTCATTTCGGAAAAGGAAGGGACCCTGCTTGGTAATGCAATTGGGACAATGAGCAACAAAGGTTCATGCTAAGTTACTGTAATTTTGTGATGCAACAATTTTAAAAGCTGAGGTCTGCCAAACAGTTATAAAACTTTACGTGCTTCCAGTCTGCCTTGTTGGTTGATTGAAGGTTTGAAGCCGTCGATCGAGGAGGTGGCGACAGTCACTCATTGTTGGCCGTCGCTGTTGCAGAAGCTGGATGTTGACGCGCCTTCTTCTCGACACGGTCACCAGGCGAAACGGGCTCTTGATGTGCGCCAGCTAATGCTTCCCGTCCGCGACACCGTGTCAGAAACTATCATAGCAAGTCGAGCGCAATTACATGCTGCCAAACCCCGAAAGCGCGGCAACTCGCGGAAGCGTCAAACAACACACCTCCTCCGCTGCCCTCCTCCAGCCAGACTCCCTCTGCTTGCGCTCCACGCGGCAGAGTTCACACTACCAAAGATCCTAAACACTTTGGTTCTCCACACGACCTATCGATGTATTCGTTCGATAGCATAGTTTTCCCTAGGCCAGACCCAGCGTATGAATACAAATAATATTCACAAAACAAACCAATTATACATCGACATAAATGCATATATATACAAATAGTAAAACAATTACAATATACAAATACACAGAAATGTTATATCTTCAGGTAACAAAATAAGGAAAAAAATTTGCAGTGCAATAGATGGAAATAGGAGGATATGCATTTCCGGCGTTACAAGCTGTAGATGCAGATGTGTTGCAAAATAGGTTTAAATCATGGTGCACGCATACAAGAGCAATATTTTATCTGGTTCCGTCACATCCACCGATTCTCCCTCATTAGTTTCCATACTAGAGCAACGATTTCTTCAGCGACCGACGAAGAAGAGCGAACTGGAAGGAACGAATCTTCGGCGTTACTCTCTAAACTACACGAATATGTTATAACTGCATCCCCAGTTTTCCTCACTGAGGACACTGAAGGAAGCGTTGGTACGGATTAGCACTATAGACGAAAAGTACACCACAGAACTGCTGACCACTGCTACATCACCTTTACCTAACTGACGAGTATCTGCGATAAAAATGGTGGTACTGTGCCTTATACCTGCTGCGCACACGCGCGCGCGCGGTTGTGTGTGTGTGTGTGTGTGTGTGTGTGTGTCAAAACATACATATATTCACTTTTGGTTTGTATATATGAACCATGTAAACTGTCCTAACAGCCCATAACTTTACTTCCAGAGCTTGTTTTCTTTCCGGTAACTGGTGTTGTTTTGCCTGTTCGACTTAGAAGTATTTGCCAAACACGAAGTGTGTCCCTGAATACAGCGATGGAGCATTAGCGGTATCCTTGTATTTTCCCACCTTACTCCCTTTGCAGTCTCCTAGTGCATGCTTACAAAATGAAAAAGACTGCTGAGGTCGGTTAGCGTGGCAGCACCAGGGGAACAGCAGGAGTTAACATCTCTACTGGAATGACCCATAAACATTTGTTTTCTTCGTACATCCATATTTAAACTGGATGTAGACACTAGTTACTGCCCGCCATCCATGTAGAGCACGTGTTGATCTCACCGCGGACTTCTAGACTGAGCCACACGTAACTGATTTCAGCAAAGTGTACGGGCCAGAAGATGGCGTTGACGCAACGCCGAAACTAGTAGCGAAGTAAATAAAAAATCGTAAGTACAGCTGGAGGAATTTCATTTCTAATAAAAATGATCCATAAATAGCGACAACGTATCATTTCTTCAACTCAAAAAGTTAAGACAGTGCATTGTTAAACAACTTCAACTGCTTTCAATAGTTTATGACTCTTTCAAAATGGCCCGCCAAATTATTCATAGAAACTACTGAAAGGGTACAGTACCGCCCGACATTGAAAATAGGTACAACATACTTCATTATTCTTGTCAGAACAACACATTTTTTTGTAAAAATAACTCAATTTTACTTAATACAGCGAAGCCAGATACCAGTGTGGGAAAGAATGACAATTTATTTATTTAATTTATCACATGTGCACTCCCACAAAATAAATCCCTACATCCAGTTTGGTGAGAGCTGTGAAATGAATGCATGTATGGTCGTCTGCTAACCGCAGATAGTGAATGTGAATATATGATCATCTTGAGACGATCCTTTGGCCACCTTTGGTGGGATCAAAGAGATGAAATTTACCTGAGCTTTGAGTGCCTGAAATGTGACTGACCAATATGGTAGCAAGGTGCTCCCCCACTTCAGCAGAGGTGCGAGAGGACCTGAAGAACGGCCATGTTTCAGCACTCTGCCGCTGGATCTTGTGGTATTATGACCTGTCTTAGTTGTGCTCCGTAAAGACAAAAGAGTGGAGACATGGTATGCATGTGGAATATTTAAGAGTAGTTTGAAATAATAATTTCTCTATTTCAGGAACTTTTGTGGGGAGAATTAAATGTCAGGCACGTAATATTAATGGGATCGTAGTAATCTTCAGAAGTGACCAACGGTCACAATGAAACCACGTGTAGCAATAAGTTGAAATACTTCCGTGCGCTTAAGTTAAGCTGAATTACTAGCGTGTGTACAATAAGTTGAAATATTTAAGAAATAGCGTGTGTACCATAAGTTGAAATATTTAAGAAATGGCGTGTGCAGGACTTGAAATTAGAGACGAGTACTTCCACGTGGTGAGTACTGTGTGAGTCTCAATCTCTGTATGAGACAAAGGATAAAGAGAAGTACTCGTCCATGGTATCAGTTGAGGACTCGCGTGTGTGATGAATATGTTCTTAATATTACTTTGCGTGATATGATTCCGTGTGACGCTAGATTCAAACTCTGAGAGAGAAGCAAGGTGAGTCGGCCGTCTATCCAGCAACGCCACTTGGCTTGCATTGCACGAGAAGACGTGCATATATCTCCAGAGTTCATAGTAGGAAAGTAGAATTACAAAGTGGGGCAGTGTCGTGTGAAACTGGGATAAATACTAATTGAAGTGGGAAAGCTGAAAGTGATAGTGTTGTGACTATTTATTGTATTGTATTCCATGTTGTAGTGTGGTGTATGTCATGTAATTTGGGTATGTGTGGTTTGCATGGGAGAGTAGCAAGGTAGTTTCAAAAGATTAGTGGGTTATGCTTGTTCCTTCTGCACCGCTCGATCTGGAGGAAAGTTTCGTGATGATGATTGTGAGAGTCGAAGTGTGAGATATAATAAAAGATCCACCATCCTATCCAGAAAGTGCACTGTAGCGTTAAATAATTACGAGACCATAAGGTAGAGAATCACCAATGTAAAGCCATGCCCACTGGGCGGAACTTCTCATGTGTTATTGTTGTAGGTTATAGAATTTGTGTGTTTAGGTTATAGAATTTATCGGAATAAATAAGATAGTGAAAAGAAAAAGATTGGTGGCCTTTTCTTTCGAATTGTATGTTGTCATGATATCCAGAATTTGTAATGTGTGCGCCACTCATATTCAGTGCGATGGCCACGTGTTGATAAAAGCCGTTAAATAAATAAAAGACAAAAAGAAAATGTGGTATTGCCAGTGCGTAGTGAACAGTCAGAGTTCTGTAAATTACTGATAGTCAGATGTGCGTTTCCGTTGCGTATTATTCATACAGGAGGATAATTTGTAACTTAATTGAGAGTACGAGAGTTCATATTACTCGATAAATAAGAATGAATCCACTCGCTTGGCAGACCACTCATCTTGCAGGCCTGACTGCTTGATGCCACAGTATGAGCAAGGCATGTGGGTGCCTCTCACTACTTCCTCAAATTAAGGCCTATGTTTGATTATAGTACATTTCTTTTAGTGAGGAATGCCCTCTTTGTGTATGATGTCCTTGTTGTTCCGTCCATTAAGCATTTTACTACAAAGCTAGCATTTTTTTTTTCACTGCAAATTTAGATCTTATGTTTACCGCCATAGAGGGCCGGAGAAGTAGCCACTACGGTTGTCTGTACAGCGTGGTGTGGAATAAGGGGCCAAAGACCTGTCAGATACCTGAAGGGCTAGTAAGATACTGTTAACAGAATACACATTTATTGTTCGTAGATATACAGTTGTGTACTTTAAGCCAGGTGAAGCTCACAAAGGCTAGTATGTGCTGACACTTACATGCCTCATAGTCAGAGCCACTCAGTGATGGGGCTGCAGTCACAGCGGGCAACTACGTCACAGGAGACTGCTGACCGGACACACTGCAGACGTTGCCTGTATGGTCCTAGCGGTCATCATCACGCGTAGCAGGTTACCAGAGCAATCTCAAAGACGTCATAGAAGCGTCACAGAAAATGCATCCAACAGCTCTGCTTGTGGTGACCATAGTCTTGAAGAGTTATGTCACGGGCTCTCAGCTGAGAATGGCCAGCGCAGACAGTGTCTGCTAATGGATGCAGGTCGGGGGCTGCACCTACTCTGCTCCCTCCAGATGATGGTAGTTTCTTAGCTCATCAGGTACTATCTCCTAGGATTCCAGGGGGCCTGGCGGCAGGAGGTACCCAAGTCTTCTCATAAGCAATGGTGAAGCTGAGGTGACATCAGCCTTCAGCAGCTCAATCCTTCAGTCCAGGCTGGCAGCTACATGGTAAGTAAAAGTCATACAGGTGGACTTTGAATCACAGGCCCACCTCAGGACTGGTTAGTTGCAGACTGAGAATTGAGCTTCAGAAGACAGAGTATTTGTACCAGTCCGTATATGCCAATGACGTCATCAACTGGCAAGAATGATAGAATGTGCCCTAGTTTTATGAACCCGTGAGCACTCTGCTCCACATTCTACAGCTCTTCCCTCAAGGCTTTCTGTTTGGTTATTTCTGTATTTCTGAAGCGTCTGTCTGCTATAAAGCTACTCTTGTGCATGACTTACGTGTTGTCACTCCACTGTGCAAGTTCAACAGAATGACATTATGCTCCCATCTTCGTCAGGTCATTTTGCTGTATTGTCATCTTGGTTATCAAGCTCCAATGTACCTATGCTATGTACAATATTGACTGTTCTCCCTTGTTGGCATTCCAGTCTAGATTTTCTCGCTACCAGCTTTCGCTTCAGCTCTGGCGGTAGTGCCGGCCAGGAAAACTGAAAAAACTTTCACTCTGCCCGGAATATCATTCTGGGTCACAATACTCCCCCTCCCTTCAGAAACCTCGCCTAGAATTTTTAGTCTGAATGTACCTGGAACAATGCATCATACATGTTTTACATCAACAATTATACACTGCATATTTTGGTTATCTTCCTGCTCCTATGAAGCAGAACAATAAAGGACCGCGTTTTAACCCTTCATCCTAGTAACGATGTTTCACGTTCAGACCATTAAACTTATCCTCTTAAATCTATAAATTCTCTCGAATTCATCTCTTACAAGCTAGTGTGATCTTTCATAAATTCACAACTTCGTCTACTAGTTAAACATGTAATTTACTATCTTAAGTCTCGCGTATTAACTCTTCAATCAACTGGTATCTGATGTACAGGTAAGTCAGATTGGTGCACAGCTCTTCGCGTAAAGCAGAATCATTGCAACATTGGACGTCGTAACACGTATGGTAGTAGTGTGACGCTGCCTGTCGCGATGTTGTCGCACATGTTGAAGTATTTGCTCCACAGTGTTGTTCTTTTTATGGACCTGCAAATCTGTCCAGTGAATGTGGGAAGTTCGAGTGTTGGGTATTGTTCAGGAAATATAAATTTCTGGTTTGCAGCATCTCTGACGGCTTTTCTGGTCAATGAAACATAAGTTGTGTCCGCTTGAGCATTGCTACACCGGTGACCACATTTGGGAGATGAAACTCCGTGCCCACTATGTCACAAGTCGTACCATATGCACTGACCAGCCACAACATTACAACAGCCGACCTGCTATCGATATCAACCCGTCCAGGCGATATCATCGCCTTCTGGCGAGGAATATCTGGTAGTCAGATACACGCATGGTGCTTGCAGTATCAGTGAGCCAGATTAGGGAAGGCGTGAGATCTATCCGAGCCTCACCGAGGGCAGACTGAAATGTACCAGAGACTTGGCTCGAGTATTTCTGAAACTGCACAACTTGTCGGTTATTCGAGAAGTGCTGTGGTGAGTATCTTCAACACGTTGCGAAACCAAGGGTGAAACCATGTCCAGATGTCATCAGGTTGGGCGGCCACCCTCATTGCAGATATCGGGTGTCTGGTGTCAAAGGCTGGGCAGATTGGTAAAACAGGACAGGTGGCGAACTGTGGCAGAACTAACATCAGACATTAATTCTGGGCAGAGTACAAGTGTGTCCTGACACACGGTGCACCGAACATTCCTAGTGATATGCCTCTGCAGCCGACAATACATGCATGTGCCATGTTACCACCACGACATCGGAAACTACGACTGAAGTGGATATTTGACCATTGGCACTGGACGTCGGCACAGTGCCAGAACATTGCATGATCTGATGAATCCTGATACCTTCTTCATCATGCTGATGGAAGGGGGTGAATGTGTAGTCTTCCAGGGGAAAAGCTCCTCAACACCTGTACTGTGGGGTGGAGACAAGGTGGCGGTAGCTCCGTTATGGTCTGGGAAACATTCACGTGGGCATTCATTGGTCCAGTGACGCTCGTGCAAGGCACCATGATGGCCAAGGAGTATTGTACATTGACTCCAGATGCACACCACTTCATGACGATCATGATTGATGGCAGTGGCATTTTTCAACAAAATAATGTGTCATGTAAGAAAGTCATGAGTGTGATGAAGTGGTTCATAGAACACAGTGGCGAGTTCCAATTGAAGTGCTGGCCCACAACTCGCCAGATCTGAACCCAGTTGAACACATCTGGGTTGTGATCCGTTCTTATCAGCCCTTTAGATTCCCTTTTACATAATAATTTCTTATCACTACTTCAGACGAAAAAACTGGATAGACCCAGTATGTTCCCACTCTCTAAAAATCAGCTGTGGGGCGAACACTTCTCCTTCATATTCAGTTGCTTCTACTTCTCCCAAGAACAATTGCATCTTCCATGCCTGTGCGCTAGCTTGAAACAGCCTAGTACTTTCCCTCTGACATCCCTGTATGTCTTCCAAAGACATTAAAATGTATGCTTCCCCTTGCTTTAAAATTGCTAATATGTCCCACGTTAGCAGCTGTACCAATTTTCCTATAGTTTTCCACTTCACTGGATAGGAGTGTACTGTAAAACAATATCTTGCGTTCATACCTGTTACTGGGAATCGGATTAACACATGTAACCTATCTCGATCAGTACTCATTTCAATGGCTAACATGTGGTAAATCAGAGCCAAGCGTCTCTCAATTGGTTCCACTACTTGCTATTGCTATAAATTCTCTCTGTGCTCTGCGTAGTCTGCCTAGGAATTGCTGTGGAGGCAACAACAGAGAATTCAATTGCCTGTGTACACCATGATATTGTTTCGTGCAACTTACACAGTTCCATCTTTGCGTCAATTCAGACCGTCAAGGTTCTTAACAATCTAGCTACAGCCATTCTCCCATCTGGTGCATTCATTCGATTTTGTACTCTTTGTCACTTATTGTTCTTGATTACATGGTGTACGGCTTGTGTTTTACTAACTCTTCGGTTAAGGGGAGCCGGAGGTGCGTATGTTGCCCATGTTAAAATCACTAAGTTTGAGGAAGATTTATGAATAATCTACCAAACAAAAAAATTTGAAATTTTTTCAACATATAGAGCGGTTTAGTATTGCAGTTATGCTGGGGGGGGGGGGGGTATTGGAATATCTTTTCTAGTTTCCATTCAATAATTTTTTTATTAATGACCCAATTTTTATACAAAAAATTGCTTTATTTAATCAAATTGTAATGAAATTACTGAGCATATTGCCAAATGGCTGTGTTACAACGTAAGTTTGACTACTAGGAGTGCTGTACGAAAATTTCATAGTTTGTGTGGATTTTCAGAAAATGTTCCTTACATTAAAAAAATTCTAATTTACGGTAAATGGCTGCCTCAAAGTTTCTCAATGCATTCCTGCACTATAGAATGGATTATCAGGGTCTTCTTTTTCATCCTCCAAAACCTTCCTTTTTAGTCCTCTTTCGTGGCCTGTTGCTCCATCAGATTTCATATCCCTTTCCCGTCTTTCTGCTCCTCTTATCCTCTCTCTGACAATATTTCTTAGTGCTTGTGCAGTGTTCACACCAGCTGAAAATACTAATACCTTCAATACTTCGCACTTCACATTGTTCTCTTGGTTGTAGGTTGCTACTGCATCATAAATGGCAAAACGCAGTGTTTTTGTGCTTATAAACATCCTTTTTGGAATCACTGTCCAAATTAAATTGTTAATGCTCTCATTAGGACTTTGCGTTTTTCCATGTAGACATTTGTGTAACAATTCTGGCTATGCTAAGTCATGAAAAATTGGTTTTATTGCGATTATCACAGCTGCTGGCAAACCATGCTTGTGGTCATAGTCCTTTTTGGCATTATATTTCACCAGGAATCTTTCGTGCACAGGCTGTGTTGAGAGCATTGATGGAAGAAGCAGTATGAAGGAACAATGCCCACACTGCTTTTCGCTAGTCACTAGCATTACTAGTATTTTGCCTTATTGCATACCCATAGTATCTCTGTAGACGCTCAGTCACCTCATCAGTAAGCATGCCTCTCTCTCCTATTGACTTTCCATCACTGAGCTTACTTATCCAAAAGTTTGTTTGAGCCTTCGAACCCATGCAAACCATACCCTTTTGCACATGCCCAATGCATTCCAACTTCTCAACTACAAAATCATTTCCATATGGTTACAGTTCCTCTATAGTCTTGAAACCTTTGGAGTCACCATCCCCAATGTTGTATTTGTACTTAACAACGGATCTGGGAACTGATTGTTCACAAATTTGTTTCATTCCTTCCACTTCCATTCCTCCACCTGAACCACTAAAATTTGCCTCACAGGCACTGCTGTGCTCTCCTTTGATTTTATATTTGCACCTACAATGTTTTGACAATATTGCACTATCACCTCAAGTTGCAGCTACGACCCCATTCAGGAATTTTTGAGCCCTCTTGTGCCAGAAACCATTTCAATACCTGTAAGTTGTAAATTACAGCAAGTTTTAAGCAATTCATAATTTATTGCCATTTCTGTTGTGTAGGGCCTTCTGCCCAGATCACAGTGGCTTGTTTTAAAACATTATCAGCTGTATTTGTACGTAATGGTGATTTGCTAAAATCTGACTCACTGAAAACACTATCATTTACATAATTGTTTATTCCTTCATTAATAACGTGTGGTATTATTATTTATTGTTGAGTGTGGAATTACTGGTTTAAAATAATTTGTGTGTAACTGTAAAAGGCAAACCATAGTAAGTGATTACGGCGCCGTCCACAATCGTAACCGAATCCTGCCTTCCCTTCACTACCAGGTTGTAAGCTTAGTACAACAGGTTTTCAGATTATAACTAATGACTGAGAAATGCAATTGCAATCAAAGAATTGAACCTGTTAACATCTAGATCTAACCACAAGGTCCCTCATTTGTTTACCGGCAACCTCTGATTTAGTACGATTGTTCCGGCTATATTTACGACCAGGAGCTGATTCATTAGAACATTAATGATCGGGTACAAACCAGAAAGGAAAGGCAATATAATATCTGGACAAATTTTCAAACAACAACTACTGTCTTAATACAATACTACGGCCTATATTTACGACCAGAGAGCTGACAGAGTAAAATACATGGTCAGGTACAAACCAGAAAATAATAAGGAGGGCAGGTAGTTGTTGTTGTTGTGGTCTTCAGTCCTGAGACTGGTTTGATGCAGCTCTCCATGCTACTCTATCCTGTGCAAGCTTTTTCATCTCCCAGTACCTACTGCAACCTACATCCTTCTGAATCTGCTTAGTGTATTCATCTCTTGGTCTCCCCCTACGATTTTTACCCTCCACGCTGCCCTCCAATACTAAATTGGTGATCCCTTGATGCCTCAGAACATGTCCTACCAACCGATCCCTTCTTCTGGTCAAGTTGTGCCACAAACTTCTCTTCTCCCCAATCCTATTCAATACTTCCTCATTAGTTATGTGATCTACCCATCTAATCTTCAGCATTCTTCTGTAGCACCACATTTCGAAAGCTTCTATTCTCTTCTTGTCCAAACTATTTATCGTCCATGTTTCACTTCCATACATGGCTACACTCCATACGAATACTTTCAGAAATGACTTCCTGACACTTAAATCAATACTGGATGTTAACAAATTTCTCTTCTTCAGAAACGTTTTCCTTGCCATTGCCAGCCTACATTTTATATCCTCTCTATTTCTACCATCATCAGTTATTTTGCTCCCCAAATAGCAGAACTCCTTTACTACTTTAAGTGCCTCATTTCCTAATCTAATTCCCTCAGCATCACCCGACTTAATTAGACTACATTCCATTATCCTTGTTTTGCTTTTGTTGATGTTCATCTTATATCCTCCTTGCAAGACACTGTCCATTCCATTCAACTGCTCTTCCAAGTCCTTTGCTGTCTCTGACACAATTACAATGTCATCGGCGAACCTCAAAGTTTTTATTTCTTCTCCATGAATTTTAATACCTACTCCGAATTTTTCTTTTGTTTCCTTTACTGCTTGCTCAATATACAGATTGAACAACATCGGGGACAGGCTACAACCCTGTCTTACTCCCTTCCCAACCACTGCTTCCCTTTCATGTCCCTCGACTCTTATAACTGCCATCTGGTTTCTGTACAAATTGTAAATAGCCTTTCGCTCCCTGTATTTTACCCCTGCCACCTTTAGAATTTGAAAGAGAGTATTCCAGTCAACATTGTCAAAAGCTTTCTCTAAGTCTACAAATGCTAGAAACGTAGGTTTGCCTTTCCTTAATCTTTCTTCTAAGATAAGTCGTAAGGTCAGTATTGCCTCACGTGTTCCAGTGTTTCTACGGAATCCAAACTGATCTTCCCCGAGGTTGGCTTCTACTAGTTTTTCCATTCGTCTGTAAAGAATTCGTGTTAGTATTTTGCAGCTGTGACTTATTAAGCTGATAGTTCGGTAATTTTCACATCTGTCAACACCTGCTTTCTTTGGGACTGGAATTATTATATTCTTCTTGAAGTCTGAGGGTATTTCGCATGTTTCATACATCTTGCTCACCAGATGGTAGAGTTTTGTCAGGACTGGCTCTCCCACGGCCGTCAGTAGTTCCAATGGAATATTGTCTACTCCGGGGGCCTTGTTTCGACTCAGGTCTTTCAGTGCTCTGTCAAACTCTTCACGCAGTATCGTATCTCCCATTTCATCTTCATCTACATCCTCTTCCATTTCCATAATATTGTCCTCAAGTACATCGCCCTTGTATAGACCCTCTATATACTCCTTCCACCTTTCTGCCTTCCCTTCTTTGCTTAGAACTGGGTTTCCATCTGAGCTCTTGATATTCATACAAGTCGTTCTCTTATCTCCAAAGGTCTCTTTAATTTTCCTGTAGGCGGTATCTATCTTACCCCTAGTGAGATAGGCCTCTACATCCTTACATTTGTCCTCTAGCCATCCCTGCTTAGCCATTTTGCACTTCCTGTCGATCTCATTTTTAAGACGTTTGTATTCCTTTTTGCCTGTTTCACTTACTGCATTTTTATATTTTCTCCTTTCATCAATTAAATTCAATATTTCTTCTGTTACCCAAGGATTTCTATTAGCCCTCGTCAGGTAGATGATGACACAAATCACCAAGACGATTGCAGAATATCACTCCCCTTTATCAGCAAGCAGTTCCATGGATCCAGGGTGCCGATGAAAGCCAGCTAGAAGAGGGCAGCCAGACCACGAGCGGTCATCCGACACAAATGTTGCCAACCAACCGACAGGATGGCCGCTTGTAGTCGACGCTGACCCTGGTGAACTACACTGGTATCTTCGCTCTGCGCAGGCCCTCCTTGCGCAGCTCGTGGCTTCGGCCTCTCGGACCTCGTGACCACCTCTTGTCACGCCGCTACCGCCAAATCCCCAAACTTGGTGTCTCCCTCTCTCAGGCCGGCGAACCCCGTATATATATCGGCAAGCAAAGATCTCCTAAGGGCACAATCCTTAGATACCAATTGGCAGTGGGGCCGCAAGAAGGATAGTCGAATCTACACCTGAGGCAGTGGCGCCAGTCAGCAGTCTACTAACTCAATGGCGTCACGGATTATCCAGTGTGTTACCAATGGACGCTGATGTCTTAATGAGCTGTGTCCTCAGAAGAAGTTAAAACAGTGCTACAGGCTCTATGAATTTATACTTACAATCAAAAACGCAAGATTAGACCTCCTAAATAGAAAAACATGCACGAAACATAAGGAATATACTACTTGGAGCCTTTGTGACTGAGCGGGACATTATTTTCCAAGGTCCAATGATACATGCCTAATCTCCAAGATTCGATTCAAACCATCTAACTGGAAATTTATCTGCTATACAACGACGTAGGATGTGAAGAGATCGTAAAGCCAGTACTGATCCAGAGTTTTTCCAGACACAGGCAATACTCGTCAAGCTATCTCAAACAGAAAATTGGGAGTGATTGTGTGACGGTAGAAACTGAAAAACCTTCACTGAAATTATCAACGGAAGCAAACTAGAATGCACACTATTGACCGAGAAATGAAATGACATCGATAAAATTTCGAGTACTGTTGAAGCTCTCAAATCACCCATAGTACTAAATATGTTAACATCATGAAATTACACACGAAATCAATATTAAATTTACGAATGCGGCGTGAAAGAACAGATAATCGTTTTCTAACAGAAACTAATTTATTTGCATTTCCTGCAGCTTCAGACAACGTTATTATCTGATATGCCAAACCATCAAGAGGAGGTGTACATTCCAAAGCAGAAATGTTGTTTTCATTATCTTCATTAAAAGTAACCACATTAATGCAACCAAATTTTAATCAACCATCACTTCCACCCAAAGCATGGACAGGAAAGCTAGAAATTCTAAGCTGGAAAAATTGTACACTGGCTGTTCATCTATAATTCTATTTGGTGGTATGATAGAATGTTAATAAAAATACGAAAAATAAATAAAAATTTGAGTGTACCAGGTTACAATGTTTGATCTTACAAAAATTATACAAGCCAACAATGAAGCAACTTTTTCAAAGTAATTGGATTTTTCTTGCGGTTTTTTGTGTGCTAAGCCTTAATACCATAATAAAAAGGGCGCATGAACCGAAGTTTTTCCAAATTAATACAGAATATTTTTGTTAAAAAATGCGTTTTAGTTATTTTAATGGCATACATTTCACGCCTTATTTCACTTAATAACAATATGAAGTAGAAATTTCGGTAATATATTTTGTAACTACTAATACAAGCGCTTTAGCTATTCTTTTTTTTGCGCAAGAACTTCTAGTCGTTATATAACTCCTAATGAAACAGTTTTTGCAAGCCTAGCGATCGATGGCGGATTCTGTCAAAAGCGGAATTGAAAGAAGGTGTGTTTGTTGGACCTGACATCTTAATATGATGCTATTTTCCAACTTTAAATGAAAAATTAATACAGGGGAGACGGAGGCATGTATATCATTCGTGGATATGATTACCAGGTTCTTAAACAACAAAGAGAATTTCGAAAGGATAGCCTGTTTGATAAGCCACATGATTCAAGAGTTACGTCAAAGTTGTTAAAGATCAGTAAAAAAGTTAAAAAGAAACCTTTTTTTACTGAAGTGTTGCACACAGGAGTCGAATAGTGGAAGGCGAAAAGAGTAGATTGTACGAGCATAAGAAAAGTTTTGCTCGACAAACAGAAACTCCTCTACGAAACACTGGTCTAGACCTAGGGTAGAAGTTCCTGAAACTACACTTGCGCGCATCTCAGATAAGGAAGTATGTCCATATGGGGCAGTCATGAGGCTACAGGTGGATAACAGTAGTTAATTAGATAAATTTCTGTCACGTAGGAGACAAGTATAGAAGCAAGAAGGAGTTCTTAATACTAGCTATTTCTGAAATTAAGAAACAGTAAAGCTGTAAGAGTGCTGATAATACAAAGTAGCACAGATCTACACATGAATATAATGGAAATAACACTAGATGTAGATGAAACGAAGGACGCCTCCAAACCAGTCGAAAGACTGATAGAAAAGTAAAATATCTAAACATGTTTCAATGGGAAATTCAGCTGTCTGCCATGACAGAGGTTAATTATACTGATTGCCAATAATGACCAGAAAGTATTCGCGACACTCTTGGGAACCACTAACCTGTAACTTATGAAGAAATGCACACAGTTCTGAGCAAAAGTGCTTTACCTACAGTATATATATACGACTTAGGCAAAAATAAAGTGAGGCTGCTATTATTTGCCTTGGTTTATTGGAGAGTAATTATTATTCGACCTTGAAATACGTCCTTATGATGTGATGCCATCAAAATCTCCATCTCAGTGGTGCACAACGTGATTTTAAGTACATCTTTATTTGCTGATCAGGTTATTCTTTGGTTATCAGAAGACGCCCTGCAATTAGAAGCGAATATACCTGAAACTTCGACGTGAATTTTTAGCCGTAAAGGGTATAAACAAATACGGACTAAAATAGATACGAGTGATAAAATTACGGAACAACTACCTAATTTCAGTTGCTTAGGGTATAATGTATCTTACTGCGGCACAATAGAAATTAGCAACAAAATAATTTTTTGTACATATGATGCAATTAACAGGACATTTAGAGGGAAAACCTATAAATCCCTA
This sequence comes from Schistocerca serialis cubense, assembly GCF_023864345.2. NCBI lineage: Eukaryota > Metazoa > Arthropoda > Insecta > Orthoptera > Acrididae > Schistocerca > Schistocerca serialis. Next base: position 184,529,881 of record NC_064641.1, read on the forward strand.
TAAGTTTTATAATGTGAAGGCTTCAACCATGATAACATTCGGCAGCGAAAAGTCAACTTCTAACGGCTCAAACAATAGAAAATTATAAGGCGCTGAGGTGTTAATCTGTATCTGCAACTACCTCTATACGGTCAGAAGCTATGCGCAGTACGTCACAGAGTTCACTTTCCATTGTACAACATATTAATATTTCATCCTTTACAGATCATGTTTGTCTAATTTTATCTGATAGTTATCTCTCTATGTTTTTCGTTCCATGGATCCATGATCGGGAGATCCTCAATGGTGAAGAACATGTCACAAAAACAAAAAATATGTAATACATATTTACGAAAAAGATATATGGTAATTGTTTCTACGAGACAGCCAAACTGAAATTAAACTCAAAGAGGTGGTCACAGTCAAAAATCTCAATCATGTTTTCATTTAAAAGTTAATAACACTCTGTCACAAAAGTACGTATACAGTGAAGTCCACTTACTTACACAGACCTCCTTGGGCAAAATATTTAAGAGGTAAAATATCCCTATGCAGGTCTCCGGGCGAAGGTCACTGAGGAGCATGTCGTCATTAGGAAAAACGAAACCGGCATTCTAGGATCGGAGAGTGGAATGTTACATCCCTTAATTGGGTAGATAGATTAGGGAAACTGATAGTTTGAATTTATAGTGGGGACTAGTGAAGTTCGGTGGAAGAATGAGAAGGACTTCTGGTCAGATGAAAAAGAGTTATCAATACAAAATCAAATAGACGTAATGCAGGAGTAAGTGTAATGATAAATAAGAAAACAGGAATGTGTGTAAGCTACTATGAGCAACATAGTGAACGGATTGTAGACACAAAGGCAACACCCACCACAGTAAAAAAGTTTATGTGCCAACTAGCTCCGCAGATGTTCAAGAGATTGATGAGATAAAAGAAATTACTCAGATAGTTAAAAGATAAGAAAACTTAATTGTGAAGGGTAACTGAAATTCGGTAGTAGGAAAAGGAAGAAAGAAAAAATTGAGGAGAATATGGACTGGGGAAACGGAATAAAATAGGAAACCACCTGACAGATTTTAGCATGAGTACAATTTGACTATCGCTACCACTTGATTTAAGAATCATAAAAGAAGATTGCATACGTGGAAAAGACCTGGAGAGACTGGAAGGCTTTAAATTGATTACATGATGGTTAGACGGAGATTTCGGAACCAGATTTTAAATTGCACTACATTTCCATGGACAGATATGGACTCTGACCATAATTTATTGATTATGAACTGTAGATTAAGACTAAAGAATTCGCAAAAGGTAGGGAATTAAAGATATGGAACGTGGATAAGTTGAAACATGAGAGGTTGTTGAGATTTTCAAAGGGAGCATTAGGCAACAACTGACTGAAACAGGGTAATTTAAGACGAGTGCGTGGCTTTGGGAGATGAAATAGTGAAGGCAGCAGAGGATCAAATAGGTAAAAAGACAAGACCTAGTAGAAATTCTTGGAAATCATAGGAGATACTGAATTGGATTGATGAAGGAGAAAATATAAAAATACAGCAAATGAAACACCAAAAGGAAATACAAACGTCTAAAAAATAAGCTGGACAGGAACTGCAAAATGGCTAAGCACTAGTGGCTAGAGGATGGTTAATGCAAGTCCGTAGAAGTATGTACAACTAAGGGAAAGAGACATACAGCCTACAGGAAATTTAAAGAGGCCCTCGGACAAAAGAAAGGCAGCTGTACAAATATCAAGAGCTCGGATGGGAAACCAATCTAAGGAAAGAAGGGAAAGCTTAAAGGGGAAGAAATATATGGAGGACGTACACAAGGGATCTGATGCTGTTATAGGAAGAAAAGAGTAAGTAGATAAAGCTGAGATGAGAGATATGATACTATGGAGACCACTTGACAGAGAACTGAAAGACCTAAGCCGAAACAAGTCCCCGGAGTAGACATCATTTCCTAATACTACTGATATCCTTGGGAGAGGAAACCATGACTAAACTATTCCACCTTGTGTGCAAGATATTTGAGACGGGGACAATACCCTCAGGCTTCAGGAGTAATGTAAAAATGCCAATTCCAAAGGAAGCAGGTACAGACATGTGTGAATATTACCGAACTATCAGTTTAAGAAGTCACGCTTGCAAAATACTGCCGAGAATTATTTACAGACGAATGGAAAAACTGGTAGAAGCCGGCGTCGAGGAAGATCAGTCTGGATTAGGGAGAAATAATGGAACAAGCGAGGCAGTACTCATCACACGACTTGTCTTGGAAGATAGGTTAAGGAAAGGCAAACCTATGTTTATAGAATTTGTAGATTTGGAGAAAGCTTTTGAAAGCACTGACTGAAATACACACCTTACATTTTTGAAGATAACAACGGTAAAACACAGGGAACGAAACGGTATTTAAAACTTGTACAAAAACCAGACTACAGTCACAAGAGTCAAAGGGCATGAAAGGGAAGTAGTGGTTGAGAAGGAAATGAGGCAGGGCTGTAGTCTGTATTCTCATATTATCCAATCTGTTCACTGAGCAAGCAGTAAAGAAACCCAAAGAAAAATTTGGAGTAGAAATTAAAGTTCAGCATGAAGAAATAAAAACTTTGAGGTTTGCCAGTGACATTTTAATTCTGCCATAAAGAACTTGGAAGTGCAGTTAAACGGATTAAACCGTGTCTTGAAAAAATGCTACAAGATGAACATTAAAAAAGCACAACAAGGGTAATGGAATGTAGTCGAATTAATCCAGGCGATTCTGATGGATTTAGATTAGGAAATGAGACACTACAAGCAGTTGATGAGTTTTGCTGTTTGGGTACTAAAATAACTTGTGATGCCGAAGTAGAGAGAACGCAAAATCTAGATTGGCAATTGCAGTGGCGGTTCGTGAGTATACATTCTGGGTGTTCGCAAATTCTTAGATTTAGATAAGCCTTAGAGAGTTAAATCAATAGCATCTTCTGTATAACAGTTATGCTTATCAACAAGTTTATACAACTACAGCCACTGCAGATAAGAATAATTATTATAATTATAACAACAATAATAATATGTATAACGTTTCTGAAAAAGAAAGAATTGTTTTTGTAGAATTTTATTGTTTTGTACATAATTAAGTACAGTTTAGGGCAATAATGAGATAATGTTTAAGCTTTCGCTACTCCACGAATTAACTTCCGCCACATTCTTACTTTACATCTACACAATAACTTATGCTTCTTTGTTAAATTTTCTCTTGTAGGCATGCTTATTTGATTTCGTCACTTCATGAGTCAACAGATCTAGTCTCCTTTACAGCTAACTTATCCTGTAAATTTTCTATTCTGTTAGCACTTACAATAGATTCAATAGGGTTCATGTTGACACAGCACACGAAAGCCGGTTCTCCAGCAGAATTAATAACAAACTCCAAACAAGTTGCCGTTTATGAAAATGATTAAATTCAGGTAGTAATGTCTACCAGCATAGTCACTTGACTAGAATACAAACGAGACGCTGAGAACCACAAGGACTAAATCACACAGCCATCGATCCCACGTTTAAGTGACGATCAGACGAACCAGTGAGACAATTTTTTGTAAATGTTTATATATACAATGTGGGTCTACAGCACAGACAAACCTGTCTCACCTAGAGGTCAACAGATTTCAGGAGCATGAATAAATGCTACAATCTCAGGTCGATAATGAAGTCCTTTACAGTTCTCAGCGCCTTAAATGGATAACTGCACGAGAAATTTCAAAACTTAATGTGCTATAACTCATTCAGAAACCCACAAAACCGGTTTTCTGTCAGTATAACTATAACATATACTGAGGTCCTATCTAATTTTACTTTATAGTGAGTGAACTGGTATCCGTGAGGAGTGTGCTACCGTCTAGAGGGATTTATGCCAAGCTAATGGGGATAAAGGTCTGTTGTAGTAAGCCACCATGTGGTGGCATTCACATAAACTTGCAGTTGAGTGAGAACGGCTAGCTGTGGATGCAGTGAACCATGCACATTGTTTATCAGATCCATATGTATTTGGCCCGTAAGGCAATTATGTCACGCCATCTGTGCATGCGCAAAAGATCGTTAAAACGTGCACAGCTGAAGGTGTGCTCACGACATTGATGCCATATTTCACGAAGTCTTGAGGAGTAGCTATATCGAGTAGCTCGATAGATTTAGTGGCGTGCATTTCAGATTACCGCATCTACATTACGTTTAACAGCATTCAAAGAAAAATAACCAAAAAAATCCACAAGGTGTTAAAAGTTAGGGCGTTTACATGCTCTTGTGCTCTTACACAGCTGCTGCCACTGGGTGATGGCAAGAAAAGTGTTTCTAAAGAGGAGAAATTTGTTGACATCGAATGTAAACGTAAGTGTTAGAAAGTCTTTTCTGAAGATTTTTGTCTGGCGTCTAGCCTTGCACGGAAGTGAAACGTGGATAGTAGGCAGTTCGAAGAAGAAGAGAATGCAAGCTTTTGAAGTGGCGCTACAGCAAAGTGCTGATGATTAGATTCATAGATCGAGTAACTAATGAGAAGGTACTGCAAAAAATTTGGAAGGGGGGGAGAAGGAATTTGTGGCGTAAATTGACTAAAAGAAGGGATTGGTTGATAGAACACATTGTGAGACATCAAGGGATTACCAATTTAATGTAGGATTGATGTGTGGAGGATAAAGAGTGTAGAGGTAGTCAAAGAGATGAATACAGTTAGCAATTTAGAATTATGAAGATATCAGCAGTTATTCGGAGATGAAGAGGATTGCACAGGATAGAGTAGCGCGTAGAGCTGCATCAAAGCAGCCTTCTGACTGAAGACCACAACGGCAACAGTGGAAGAGTGTACACAGTCGCTTTGTCCTCTCTCCATTTGCAAGTGGAACAGGAAAGGGAATGCCTAGAACTGGCACAAGGTACCTACAGCCATGACCGTGTGGTGGCTTGCAAAGTATGATTGTGGACGTATATGTATATTTAATTTACTTCAAAGGATACTGTGATTTACGCAAGCACTTTTAACAAATCACGGAATGTAAGAGTAGACTAATATATTGTCTACGGCGGCGGTGTTCAACCTGTGCTCTGCAGCGCCTTGGTGCGCCTTGAATGGCCGCCGTCGATTTGTTTTGTTGTTAGTGGCAATGAAGACAGCTGTGGGAAATTTCACCTGCGGTGTCAACCTGTGTTGCCTCGGATGAATTCCACTTGAGGTATGGCCAGTCTACATTAGCAGTCAGAACCTCGACGCTGATCTGTCGTGCGTTAAACTTAGCACCACAGTGACTCATGAACCAGAATTCCAATACACCATATTATTCTCCACTCTTTTGGCTACAAAACCCTATTTTTCAACATAATGTCCGTTTAATGCGACGATTTTACGCCACCTGTGTGCCCGCATGGTAGCACTCTACTAGTCGACTTCAGAGCCAACGTCTTGCTGATTCAATAACCTCCCCATCATGCAAGTATTGCTTCTCGCGGAGTGCATCCTTCACTGGGCTACACAGCCGAAGTTGGAAAGTGGGTGATCCAGGCTGTAGGATGGATAAGAAAGAACTCCCCAAGAACAAAGTTTTTGAGCTTCTTTCTGGTGTACAGACTTGTGTGAGGCCTTGCGTTGTCATGGAGAATGAGGAGTTATTTTACATTTTTGTGATGACGAACACGCTGAAGTGGTTTATTCAATTTCCTGTGGGTAGCACAGTACACTTCAGAGTTGATTTTTGTACCATGAGGATGGACATCAAAGAGAATAACCCTATCAGATTCCCAGAAGACCGTACGCCATGACCTTATCGGTTGACAGTGCCGCTCGGTGAGGTGCCACTCCACTGATTGCCATTTTGTTTTCGGTTAGAAGTCATGAACCCATGTTCCATCGCCTGTGACGGTGTTCGATAAAATTTTGTAACGATCAGCCTCGTAACGCGCAAGAAATTCCGCACAGACGGTCCTTCTTTGCTCTTTTTGGTCTTCCCTTAGGCAGCGAGGGACCCACTGGCCACACACCGTTGAGTACCCGAACTGGTGCACGAGTGTGTTAGCACTACCTACAGACACGACAGCTGAGCAGCAAGGTGTTTGCGATCCGTTAGTTGCCTCGTATGAGACTGTTCGCATGTTCCAACACTGCACGAAACACAGCTGTGTGCGGCTGGCCTGCGTGACGGAAATCGGACAGGTTGCGACGGTGACAGACGCCTCGCCCAACGGCTCAATGTGCTCTTTTTTCACTGCCATGTTTCCGTAGACATTCTGCAAGCGCCTATGCATATCTGCGATGGTCTGGTTTTCCGCCGAAACTCAGTGACAGCTGATATTTCATTGTAAAAATACAGCAACCAGCCACTTTTTAATGCGTGGCTGGTTGCTGTATTTTTACAATGAAATATCATTATCCACGGCCACGGAGCTCAACAGTCCAAATATAATGGACAAATTGTCAGTGACAGCTCTCTGCTTTGTACGCACCTCTGTCACAGACGCCGTTTGGAAGGTTACGTGCCGGCCGTTGTGACCGAGCGGTTCTAGGCGCTTCAGTCTGGAACCTGTAAAGAAACTGGTTCTCTACTTCTAATAAAAAAAAAACCATTTAAATAATAAAACAGACCTATGCAAGGAATCTGATTACCCCTGTTAGTCATGAACAGAAAAGAAAAAAAAATTTGGTAATTCAGTACAATTATTATATAGATGCGATAAATCACTTTAACGGGAGCCAAATGAACAATTAAAGTCAATAAAATTCCAGTAAACCTGCAAAAGTAAAAACAAGTTATTGTAGTGGCCTACATAGACATCGCGCATCTGCTAGATGCCCACGAAATACGTAATTTTGTTTTGAAGCTGACAGCCAATGAGAAAATAGGTGCAGTTTTCAAGCAGTAATGGCGGACAGCATCAGCTGGTAATATACTTAATTTTATGGTAGCTAATTTTACTACACAAAAAATAAAATATGAACTCCCTCCAAAAGAAGTTACAAACAAACATTAAAATAAAATTATAATGAGCAGCAAAACGTCTGAGAAGAATTTTGAAAGAATATTATTAATTGAACTTTAATTTGGGGGGTTTTCAATTCTGTCAACAAGACGAAATAATGGAAAGAATATTTATTGGGGCTAAACAAAATTGCGATATTGTGACAGTATTTTTAAAATAGTTAATTTAACTGCAATTGTCTTTAATTTTGAAATGAGAGAGAACGTAATAATTTTCTTTTCATGTCTTAACTGTAGCTACAGGCAGTGCGATGACGTCAGCGATGGTCCGCGCGGACGATGTGTGAAGTGAATCCTGGTTAGTGGCTTGAAGTCCGCCCCAGTAGCTGAGTGGTCAGCGTGACGGATTGCCGTCCTCTGGGCCCGGGTTCGATTCCCGGCTGGGTCGGAGATTTTCTCCGCTCAGGGACTGGGTGTTGTGTTGTGTTCATCATCATTTCATCCCCATCCGGCGTGCAGGTCGCCCAATGTGGCGCCGAATGTAATAAGACCTGCGTTATGGCGGCCGGACCTGCCCCGCGAGGGGCCTCCCGGCCAATGACGCCAAACGCTCATCATCATCATCATCAGTGGCTTGAAGATAACGATGGATCCTCCTGTTTCGTTAATATTCCAGTTACGGCGTTGGTCCACGTCTCCGTTGTAGTGGAATCAGCTGGCAGCACTGGCGCGACAATAATAGTTCCAGTATGTGCGTTGTCGTTACGCGCGCGACGTTTTATTATGAAAAGTTTATTAATCACGCGGTGCGGGTAGGTCGGAATTATGCAATGTCGTTAGTATTTACGATATATATCCGGTTAATGACAATACTTCGCACAGTGTTGCCACAGGAAAACAGTCACATGTGTTCATCACTATAACAGTCCGTTAAACATCAGTTCAATTTACGTAGTCGTCTTTAAGACAGTTTGGACGATATAATAATTGTTTCGTGATCAAATCACAGTACTGTTCTTTTACTTAACATTTTGGTTTGTTCCACTTTTACAGTTAGTGTCTCCACACGACAATGGTGTCTGTTTCATGGCTAATTCTCACAAGTTCACACAGTTTGTAAAATCGTCACCGCAAACACTCGATACACTTTTCAGGTTTTACTGTTCACTTAATAATACACAATCTCCTATTAACACAGTGGACGCACTGTAATTAATTGTTCCTCCGCGTGTCACCGTCTTTCACGCCGAACTTTTCAACGTTTTTCACCCGCGAACCGACCACGAACAGTTCGCACGCTCTCTATCGATAGTCGTACGCTCTCTCTCTGACACAGTACTTCTCCTAGCCTAACCAAAGATTTACAAAGCATATAGAACCAGAACATTCATATTCGTTCAATATAAAATATAAAACAGTAGCAAAATGAATGAAGAAACAATGTGACGTATTAACAAATAAAGAATAGTTGAAATAAATGATACATACGTACTATGACAAGGTAATGCACAAAAGAAAGAAAATACTATCGACTTTCGGGGAAAGCAATGTCTTTACATGTGCCCCCCATTTTATCATGAGATGTTCCACAGTACATCTTATGATAAAATGTCCTTACACATATAAGCCATATGCCACAAGTGATATGTTTATGTTTAGCTTTGGCACTTCGTCAATTTGCATTATGAATTGTCAATCAATATTAAAAGTGATGAACTTATCTAACAGCAAAAAAATTACATAACTTTCACATATTAAGCAAAACGTATCCCTCACTGAAGCAAATAACTAATTCATTACACTACAGAAATTTGACCATAATGAAAAAGAAGAACAAACATTATGTGTTCAGTCCAAGAACATATATATAGCTATAATTATACACTATGAACCTGAATATATACACATACCTTTTCGTATTTTCCCCACACAAAGTCTTGTCATTATGTTATTGTTTTTTAAAGCTGGCTCTCTCTCTCTCTCTCATTTCACGTTTTAACCACAGCGTCATATTTTTTATTTACCCGCACTGTCACAGATACAAATTAAATATGGTATATATTGCCTGTCAAACATCAATTGCATATATTTCCTACATATACACACACACACACACACACACACACATATATACATATATATATATATATATATATATATATATATATATATATATATATAATCTTTTGGTGTGAGTATTCCCTAACTGTGTGTCATATCATTAAATATAATTTGCAGAACTGCAGATTACCATATCATATTGTCTGTGTTCTTTGACATAAATTGGTTTAATTTGTCACAATATGGTGGCTATTTAAAATTTAATGGGCTGACATATGTATACATAAAGTTAATCGTCTTACCATCTCACTAACATTTGACTCTGTTCAGTAGTTATAGGTCACATTCTGCTTCTCACAAAATTATTTACTAACCAAATACCCAATTAAGGTTTCAGATTCCTTGCACTACAAGGATTTAAATACACTATATTTTTAAGAGCAAACTTCTTTTTCGATTTTGGGTAAACCAGATAAAATGCATGTGGGTGGGGTATACCAGCCACCTCAAATGGACCTTTGTACACATCAAAGAATTTAGAAATCTCACTATTTATTTCTTTAGACTTCTCACATGATTTAACTAAAACTATTTTTAATTCAACACCTTTTACTTTGTCATCATGTCTTTTCTTCCTTTCCAACAGTTTCTTCTCTAGCAGCTCTCTTACTCGTTTCTTCTTTTTGTCCCAACTTAACTCCTCCTTAGTAGGGAAAGAACTTTTATGTCTTTCACCTTTCATAATCTCCTGAGGAGTAAACCCTGTTACATCACCAACAATAGTATTCATAACCTCTTCAATATTTCCTACTATATCTCCCCAAGAACCGTGGTTGCTGCTACAGTGGGTTCAGCAGAATCTGCCAATCTCCCTCATATAACGTACTACGGGGTTCCCCTGTGGTTGATACGTTGAAGTGTAAATTACTGTAACTTCCTTGATTCGTAAGACCTTCTTTCCACTTCTTACATGCAAACTGTGACCCAATGTCAGACAATATGGCCTTAGGTTTCTCAAACTTCACAAAATAATCACCTACCAATTTGCTCAAAACGGCTTTCCCAGTAGCTTTACATAACAGATAGAGTTTTATAAATTTAGAAAATACTTCTAAGACTACAAAAATGAACGCAAAGCCTCCCTTAGTCTTCGGCAATGCACCATAAAGATGCACAAACAACAGTTCCATCACATTATTCAGTTTAACATTTTGCATAGGAAGCTGACATGTTTGAATTGCAACTTTTGCTCTTTGACATTTGTCACAGGTTTTGATTCGGTTGTTCACCCTCCTTACCGTGTTGTCAAAAGACACACTTTCCCTTAATTTCTGTACACACTTCTTAGCACCTACATGCACAAAACACACTTTCCAGTCATCCGAATTTTCATCAGTTCACCTAAACAATACTCCATCATGAATTTTGTAATATTTTGGCAATTTATTGTTACTATCCAGCTCACGTTTCACCATCTTCCATATTTCATTCTAATTCAGGTACCTTCTCATGTTTTTACAAATCCCTTCAATTTTCTTTTCCCCTTGAACACCTTTTATATAAAATAATTTTAACATGTTCCTCATCCACATCGTACCCTACCTCATTACCTTCACTCAATGGTAACCTGGATAAAGCATCTGCAATTTTGTTCTGTGTACCTTTAACTTACATTATCTCAAGGAAACTGTTGTAAGAACAAAATCCATCTTGTTAACCATCTATGTACGAGCCGAAACTTTTTGAAAAATATAAGGGCTCTGTGATCAGTATAAATGATAGTTTTATTTCCCCATAGGTAATCTCTAAACTTTTGAAATCCCCAAACTATTTCCAATGCTTCACACTCAGTCACAGTGTAATTTCTCTCATACCTTGTCAATGACCTACTTGCAAAGGCTATGGTCCTATGATCTTCATTTTCCTCATTCCCAAAATTTTGAAACAATTCCACTCCAATACCGTACCCACTTGAATCAGTCGCCAACCAAATGGTTTACTAAGATCAGGATGGTGTAAAACGTTTCCTCTTTCAAAGCTTCCTTAAGCTCATTAAAGGCTTTCTGACATTTTTCTGTCCAAACATAGCTCATTTTAGGGCTCAATAATTTATTCAAACATGGGTTCTTAAAAACTTGCCCTGACACAAAATTACGGTAAAAATTACACACACCCAAAAATGATTTCAACTCTTTTCTATTCCTCGGGGATGGGCACTCTTTAATTGGTTTCATTTTGTCTGAATCGACTTTAATACCAGTAGTTGACAGAATTCTACCCAAAAACTTTATCTCCTTGCGAACAAACTCACACTTTTTGAGTCTCAGGGTCATGCCCCCTTTCCTTAAGGCTTGAAACAAGTCATTTAATAAACAACAATGTTCTTTCCGTGACTCAGTGGCAACTAATAGGTCATCCACACATATTGTTAGTTTTGAACTCAACTCTCGTCCTAATACTTGATCAAGGGCTCGTATAAAAACAGATACACTAATATTCACCCTGAATGGGACAACAGTGTACTGATAACACTTCCCGTTTACCAAAAATGCTATATACTTCCTATATTCCTTGGCAAGTGGCACCTGCCAGTATCTGGAGGTCAGATCGAGACTACTAAGATAGTTTACTTTGTGATACCTCTGCAACATCCCCTCCATACTCTCTGGCCTATCAGTTTCTCTCCTTACCACTTCATTTAACATTCTGGCGTCAATAAGTAGTCACACACTAGCATCTTTCTTGGCCACAACGACCAAAGGTGAATTATATTCACTCTTCCCTCGCTCTATAACACCAAATCCAACATCCTCTCAATCTCTTTATTCACCGCTTCCCTCTGCACGAACGGTGTGGAGCAAGGTTTTTTCGAAAAAGGTTCATGTGGTTTGATATCCAAAATTCTTTACTCTTCACGGTTTGTCAGAAAAAAGTTCTCTATTTGCCCACAAAACTTCTTTCAGTTCTCCTTTCTGGCATTCATCTAACCCTTCAACTTTAGCCATTTGGTTCCCCAGTTCGTCTCTAAGTCCATTTGTATCCTCCTCCCTTCTATAATTGAAGTTCAGCTTAACATCACCCAAACTAGTCCCTACAGGCATCATCTTCACTTTCAAATGCCCTAATAAGTGGTCCTTGTCAATGACCAATCCATCAAACTTCACACTGATCCTTGATCCATCACCCTTAAAATTAGGAAAACTTTCTCCACAATTTCTCTCTGCTTTGCACTCTGTCAACCAATCCATGCCCAATATAATATTCACTGTTAACCCATGTACAACAAAAAAAATATGTACTAGTCCTATGCCCCCAATCTCAAATTCCAGAATTATTTGATGTTTAATAACCTTGCTTCATTTCCCTGTAGCACCCACTATCTTCAAACCTACTACTGGTACATTCATCAATTCATTATGCTCCTTTATGTTATTAAATAAACTTTCAGCAATAGCACTAATTTCACTACCTGTATCCAAAAGAGCTTTTTCTTCCTCACCATACATTCAAATTCTCACAAAACGTTGCTTAATTCTATCATCCTCATCACTACTTTCTTCACGTAACAAATCCTGCTCAATTTCACTATGAACCCAGTCATCACAATTCAACTTTGAACTTTTATTCCCTTCTAAACATTTCTGAAGAGCACAAACACCTAATTCCTCCTTATCATCAGCTGCTATTCATACATTTCTATGAATAATAAAAACATTAACTTCTTCCTCATTAATTACTCTCTCTTTATGGTTCAAAGCATGTGTATTCATCACTTCTCCATTAACCTCAGGATTTGACCCTTCTCCTAGCTTAACATCTTTTCTTGAACCATCACATTCATGGAAAGCACCCTTTTCACTACTTTCTTTCTCTCCTCCTCTACTGCAACCGTTACTCATATTCTTCCCTTCACTATTATCACTAGCATTTTGCAATATCTTCTGTTCTTTTATCACCCCTCTTTGGCTGCCCTTCATATTCTTTAACTCCCTCATATATCTGGGAAAATCTTTCCATACATAGGTCTCCTAATTCCTTACCACCTTCACCATTAACTTCAGGTCCAATTTCTTCAATCACCAGACCATGATGACTACATACCATATCACCATAATCATTACTAATACTACTACACATCACTGTATCCCTTACATTACCATGGCGATTTGAAAATTCAATAGGCCCTAACCTATGACCTGCCTCTGAAATTTCTTTGGCCTTGGCCTCTTCCTCTACCTCTAACATTTACTTGGTTCACTGATTCTGATGATGAGTATCTACATGGCTGTTTTCATTAAATGCCACCTATCTATATCCCTCACTCTGTTCAGAAAATCTTTAATAGTATTAACATTTCCTATCAACCCACATCTTCTATTAGGAGGCAACTTCCCTATCAATACTTCTATAGTGTCTTTGTCACTCCATGGGCTGTCCAAATGTTTCAGTTTACTGATCCACTTCTCACAATATTCTCTCATATTCTCCCTACTCCTCCTATCATACCATGGTGCCCTCTTAAAAGCTTCTATGACATCACTTTGTTTTTCTTTCGACCAGTACTCTTTCAAAAACGCTGACCGAAAATCCTCAAATGTTTCATATTTTTCTGGTGCATCAGCTCCCCAATCTAAGCCTTCTCCCTTTAAACAAACACTTGCCCTCCTTAGCTTATCTTTTTGTGTCCAATCTTTAGTACACTGACCCTTCAAGCTATTGGATCCTGGCCGAATAGACGAATACAACGAGAGTTTATCATAGAACTTGGAAAACGTGTCGTCCAAAGAATTGACAACATAAGGTCTAGGACTTTGTCTTCCGATAGTACAAACTTCTACATAGCCACCTGGAGTATAAATGTGTCTGTTTTTTAACTTCCTTTCTATGGTGGAGTGCATAGAATCACACTCCATTTGAGTGTGACCTTTCCCCAGAAATTTTTGCACTATTGTAATGTCTTTCTGATTGGTGAGATGAACCAGTGCATTGCTCATGATTGAGTTTCGATTCTTGTACGTGCATCCGTCGCTATAGAAAATAGCTTCTGAATCATTTTGGAAGTACGTTTCTATAAAATGCACGAGTATACTGGCAAATTCCAAATCTGTTAGTCCACCTTCACTCTCGTGCCAAAGGTAACAATAACCATCGTTACTTTTTAAATCATAGATGGTAAAGTTGTGGACCTTTATTTTGCTTTTATAGTACTGTACAAATGCTTTTAGTCTAGGAGAAAGCAGAAGTGCTTGAAGGTCCATAGTAAACACTCTAGCTGGTCCTAATTTATCACTATCTTTCGCTTACCTTGCCTCAGTTTTTCGGGCCATATGCAAAGAGTATTCATTGTCTGAGAGATTGCCTGTCTGGTGAGAACAAGAAAGATCGCACTGGTCCTTTTTAGGCGAAAATAAGTTAAAATTATTTTCATCGAATACCTCACAGGACTGTTTGTAAGCAGCTGGGATTTGTCCCCTTTTCTTGCAAAATGCTATATGTTCCCTATGTAGTTCTGATTTACTCTGACAGTTAGGTTCCAAGTAGAGCTTTGTGGAAAAACGACGGCAGTAATGCGATTCCAGTTTCGGCAACTCTGCAAAAAAATCTGATGCTGATTGTCGTTGACTTGAAACTTTCGTTGGTGGTCTCCTGCATTTGAGACCCTTCTGCAAAGCGTTCTTCCTGATGCACTAGATGCCCATGTTCTGACACTCCACTCGCCTAAGCACAAAGTATTCAGAAACATAGTCTTGCAGACAGTTTTTCTCTGTCCTTATATAATAAAATTGTAATATAGTGTGTTAGAACGATGAGATTTGTTAGATTCTGAATTATTTCTGCGTCTTTTAACTGGAACGTAGTAGACATGGCTTCTAACAAAAATTTTTCTTTCACCCCAAGACATATCCTGCCAGAAATGATTAAATATTAGCTGTCTCTGCTCTTCTGTAGTATCCTTGCAATTCCTGTTCCGATTTAAGGAAGAATGTTTACAAGTACATCGTGGTTTCATTTCCCTCCTACTTCTGCTCATTGTTGGTCTCTTTTTACCAAACTCATCTTTTTGGATTCCTAAATGATCCTGTCCCGTCATACGTTTTCCTTTCTGCAAACTTTGAAGTGATTGATTGCTTTTCCTTTTACGGGGCTGCTTAGTACTTTTTACTCCAACATCAACTTCGTCATCGTCGTCTTCCGTGCTGTTGTTACTGTTATGGTCATTTTTGTTTATATCTGGATCGTACACATCACTACTGCCACTGGAGATATCATCCTCATTGCTGTGTTCGAAAGACTTTCAAACTCAGAAGTGGAATTCGCCTCTGTATTGGCTTCTTTTTCCGCATTATCTGTAGTGTACACATGAATGTCATCAATAATATTTAAATAATTTAGTCACCTTGTAACGTGCGCGCGTGGGGCTCACGATACTCATTAAAGCCTGTACTGTGGTAAGTTGACGGGCTTCACCCTATAAGAAAGGATTTTTGTATAGATATTGACCGCGTGTACCTGAATGGAGGCAAATCAGACTCACACCCACTCTGTAGTAACAATGATACGTCAAGCAAGTCCGAAATGCAACTACACGTCAGGACGGACAAGAAACAACACGGAAGATGCTACCAATTTGTTAATTATACGGTCGCCAGCCTAATAAGGCATTAACTGAGTTTCTTCCCTGTACAAGTTGATGTACGTTCGTGTAAAACAACACGTAATAACACTGCATAATATAGTAAATTTTAGAACCAGAAAATCTACTGAACTGATAATTTCACTTTCTGTACTAATATGGATAAACCATAAATACATAACATTAAACTATAATGTTTACTACAAAACTTCGTACTGTCTATTGATCTGATTAAAATCGGGCATAGGTTACCCTAGAAACAGCACTTTCGAAACACACACACAATGTCAATTTTGATAAAGGTAAAACACTGATAAATTTTGGTTTCTATTTTGACTTTAACTTTGTTGGTCAAATCAGTTCAGTACACTTCAGAATTCAAATGAATAAGAAAGAGGGGGGGACCTTGAAACTGTTATGATCACTGTATTAAAACAACTAATTACTGAAGTCATTATGCACTCAATATTTCCAATATATGATTTACTACTCTTTTTGTCTTATTTCCTGCTCATTTAAATACCATTATATCTGTCTCGAAATAATTAAACTTCATTACTAAATCAATTTCAAAATTATCTTCCAACTTTGTCAGACCTTTGTTATTCGTCTATTAGCTCATTAACAACAAAGTTCTTTAAACATAATTCTAACATAGATAGGTCTGCAGGTAATTATTATTAACATAAACTTTAATTCTTCATCTCGGGACACTCGGATTGCACAACATGTGGAAAGGACCCTGTCTAGGTTAGTTGTGAGGATAATTAACTGATAGGACAGTTCTGGTAAAATTTAAGTTGTTATTGAACAGTATGGAACAAAGTAACACTGGTCCACACGAATACAGTACTAAAAGTTTCAACCTGTTCGTATCGATGCGGCGGTTGGCGGGCGACGAGATGGCGAGGCACAGAGCACACATACAATCACAGCTATAGCTCTTGATGTATCGGCACTTTGCTTCTTCTTAGCGTCGCAATACTTTTCCGTTTAGTGCCTATGGAATATTGCCATGCTGTATAGGCGTCGGAAAATGCACATCCGAGGCTCAACGAAATCATGTTTTCGAGGAGAGCCTCCTCGATCCAGAACGTGTTTCTCAGACCGATGCCCAACTCCGACTACTACTGCTGAGCCCGTTATGCCGTGCAGCGCCCGTGTGCATTTTCCCGCGCTCGCCTGCCATCCACCTTTTACCGCTCCCCTACAGACAGGGTATTCACCAAAGGTTTTGCATTCTACATATCCTAATACATTGCCTACGTATGGACCAGACGCACAATTACAACTTTAACATCTTACATCAGTCTCAACATTTGTTAAACTTCAATGCTATTACAATATTGCTTGAAATTTGACATAAACATTAATATTCACATCGAAAATTGTTTACAGTTTCTTTAACATAATGGCATGAAACAAAAAAGAATTGAAATCAGAACATCGATTACACTAATTTATCAAAAATCAGAAGAAAAAATTATTATATGTACAATAGTACAGCGTTATTGTTGTTACAACCTCAACTTTCAAACAAGAATCTTACTTGAAGTTACAACAATATGAACTACGCTTTACACTCATTTTGTAGGTCTACTCTTTCTTTTGGTGCAGGACAAGGAAGAACCTGACTAGAATCTTCTTCCGGTGATTTTATACGATATGACCCGTTGTCCGCTTGTTTGACAAGGTGAAGAGTGAATTTAATCTTTTTACCCATAGCTGAAAACATAGTAGTTACTGCAGAATGTGTAGGTTTCTGTTAAGTTCTAAAATTCAAACATCGTATGTACCGAGTGCAGTCTGCTTTACGCGCGATGAAAAACTCGTAAATCAACATTGTATTTAACGAGGTCATTATTAACTCTGTATATTAAAATACAATACATAAATACCTAGAAATACTAACACGTACCTGTAGCAATAAAGCAGTGTTGGACCCTTCAGTCAAAGAGGTTACTATCATATCAAAAAACGTTTTAATCTCGAAGCATGTGTTCGCCCTGCGCATTAACAATGGCGATTACCGGATATGCGAGGTTTACAGCACAAACTACATATCGCTGGAGATGTGAGTCTAGATGGCGACACCGTACAACTCGAAGAAGGAAGGTTTCAACAGGCAATGTGGCATAATTGTCTACGCTCTCTATCGATAGTCGTTCGCTCTCTTTCTGACACAGTACTTCTCCTAGCCTAACCAAATATTTACAAAGCATATAGAACCAGAACTTTCATATTCGTTCAATACAAAATACAAAACAGTAGCAAAATGAATGAAGAAACAATGTGACGTATTAGCAAATAAAGAATAGTTGAAATATTTTATATATACGTACTATGACAAGGTAATGCACAAAAGAAAAAAATATATATTATCGACTTCGGGGAAAGCAATGTCTTTACAAACCGCGCGACCGCTACGACCGCAGGTTCGAATCCTACCTCGGGCATGGATGTGTGTGATGTCCTTAATTTAGTTAGGTTTAAGTAGTTCCAAGTTCTAGGGACTGATGACCTCAGATGTTAAGTCCCATAGTGCTCAGAGCAATTCGAACCATTTTTTTGAAGGCTACACATATCGCCGCCACCTATCGGAACTTCATGAAACTAAAGGTGCTAAAGCGGAGATTTCTCACGATGTCCCACAATAAATTAAGCATTTTTTCCAACTGAAACTGGCCGAGATCCTGCTTGCGTGTTGTCCACGGTCCTCAGACTCTAGCTGTTTCGTCAAATAATTATCGAAAATTTATAATTATGCGTCTGCTTTGAAATAATTCGAGAAATCCACAACCAAATCTTGTTCCGAAACTTCCTGGCAGATTAAAACTGTGTGCCGGACCGAGACTCGAACTCGGGACCTTTGCCTTTCGCGGGCAAGTGCTCTACCATCTAAGCTACCAAAGCACAACAAACGACTCGTCCTCACAGCTTCAACTCTGCCAGAACCTCGTCTCCTACCTGGCAGGTACTGGCAGAATTGAAGCTGTGAGGGCGGGTCGTGAGTCGTGCTTGTGTAGCTCAGATGGTAGAGTACTTGCCCGCGAAAGGTAAAGGTCCCGAGTTCGAGTCTCTGTCCCGCACACAGGTTTAATCTGCCAGGAAGTTTCATATCAGCGCACACTCCGTTGCAGAGAGAAAATCTCATTCTGAAAATCTTGTTCCGTTTTCTTTGAGTGCGTGTTAAGAATGTTGTTATGTTTCTTTTCATTAATGGTGAACACTGTCCTAGTTAATTTGGTACAAATGCAATCGAAATGTAAACTGTCGATGAACTCCTCATGTAATTGGTCTCATATTTCACCCATGGTCCACGGTTGGAGAATGTGGTAAACGCATGATGGTGTAACAGAATGACATCAAATGTGCCCGCACCTTGGCCTCCAAAATGACCTGCCCAAAGTCCTCTGGATTTTTCTATTCAGAAGAAGCACTCCCGTGGATACGGCTCAAGTAGTGGGGGATCAAAGACTTTCGAGACCACTCGGGAGTGATGTAAAGAACGACGAGAATCATCCCGCTGTGAGACAAGACGGTCAGTGCCTTCATGGGAAAATGTTTGCTGTGCCTACGGGGCCACAATTGTAGCCAAGTGTGCATCTCTTCGTCCGAAGCAAATCGACGGCCACCAACGTCTTCCTTCAGGGCTCCAAAAATACGGAAGTCGCAATGGGTAGATATCGGGACCGTAGAGAGGAAGTGTAAGGATTTCCCAGCGAAACTTCTGCAGCGATTCGAAGCAGGCTTGGAAACACGTGGGCGGGCATTATCCTGCAACAGAATGAGTGATGTCAAGGTTGTTTCGGCTACACTGCAAAAGTTTCACTACGAATCCCTTACACATCCTGCACACAGTCCCGATCTCTCCCATGTGATTTCCTTATTTTTGGAACCTTGAAGAAAGACATTGAAGGCCATCGATTTGCCTCGGACGAGAAGTGCATGGTTACCATCACGGCTCCGTAGGCAACCGCAAATATTTTTCCATGAGAGCTTTGCGGTCTTGTCTCACAGTCGGACAAATATATTAACAGTAATGACGATAACTTTTGAAATAATTAACAATTCCTTACCATCGTTCCGTAGGACTTCCATAAGCTCCTTGTTTTTGAGAGAAAAGTGCTTCGGAAGATCTTCGGCCTGGTTCTGGATGCAGATACAGGGGAATGGAAGATCAGATACAACCAAGAGCTTGAAGAACTATACCAGCAGACCAACATAGCAGGAACTGTCAAAGCCAAACGAATGCAGAGGGCCGGCCATGTGGCCCGGATGGAGGATCACGGATGGCCTCGGAAGCTCCTGGACTTCACACCTACAGGAAAGAGCCCGCCAGGGAGACCCAAGAAGCGTTGGAGGGATGGACTCCATGAAGATTTAAACCAAGTGTCAATAGATGTGAACGGATGGCGGATAGCAGCAATGGACAGAATACAGTGGAGGAGGAAACTTGTAGATGCGTGCTGTCCACTGGGCCTGATCACGTAGTAGTAGTAGTAGTTCCTTGCCTTTTTTCCATCTGTCTTCTTTTCATTTGATTGCCCCTTATATTACCCCACATATGCACCGAGTATGAAAACGCATTCGCATAGTCGAAATCAGCTTCACACCTACGCCATTTCGCCGCGCGGAGTGGCTGCACGGTTTGAGGCGCCATGTCACGGATTGCGCGCCCCCTCCCGCCGGCGGTTCGAGTCCTCCCTCGAGCATGGGTGTGTGTATTGTTCTTAGTATATGGTAGTTTAAGTAGTGTGTAAGTCTAGGAACTGATGACTTCAGCAGTTTGGTCCTTTAGGAATTCACACACCTACGTCGTTTCGTGTCCACTAAATGCAGTTTTT
Organism: Schistocerca serialis cubense; assembly: GCF_023864345.2. Classification (NCBI taxonomy): domain Eukaryota; kingdom Metazoa; phylum Arthropoda; class Insecta; order Orthoptera; family Acrididae; genus Schistocerca; species Schistocerca serialis. The sequence goes on from NC_064641.1 coordinate 184,550,360, forward strand.
AGAAATTAACAAAAAACTTATTTCAGGCATATGTATGAATGAAAATCACAATTGCAACTCAAACGCCTTTACTTTTGTGCCAAAAGGCAGTTAACATCTGTAAATCAAATCTACAATGAAAATATTCCTTTACAAGGTACATTTACATACAGACATGCTCTCATTAGCTTTGACCATTTTGACTTGTTTGGCTTTTAATGATTTTCAAAAGCAAATATCTTTTTTAAAAAAAATACATCTTTTTGTGTAATGCTTGCCATACTATATCAAATTACCTATTTGTAACAATTTAGTGTGTGATATCACGAAAAAAATATAAATTGGTAATTGTAACATTGATATTAAGTGTTTTACCGAAAGTTCCGATTTTATTGTTGCTCACAATTATATAAAACAGTTCAAATCACATAACAGAACACAACGATGTAAGAAAGGAAGTAACTACTATTAGAACGGTTCTCTGAGCTAACTGTAACACTTAAACATATAAACCAGAAGCGTCTTCTAATCAATCACAAGCAATTTCCTCTACCACTTTCTTAAGCAACATGGGTACATCGTCAATGATAGATGTACACCAACTTAAGTTCACTCGCATTTGCCGGTGTTCTCCGAAAATAGTTTACAGTAAATTATCAACATCTTCCTTCTTGGCGTCTGAGATTGCATAGCTGAGAAGTACTTCAGCTCATTGTTAAGAAAAAGAGTTTCGTAACAGTCTGCCCGCTTTTCTAAAGAGACTTCTGCCGTTATACATCTTCCTGGGTACATCCAGAATGCAGCTGCATGCATATCAAAATGAGTCTTTCCCAAGGCTTCTTACTCGTATATGAAAATCCGTTTCATTTGACTTGCGTGATCCAAATTTCGAAGGCCTCTGGATAGGGATTTGACGTCTATCACACTCCAACCTTCAGCAAGATTTATTAGTTCACCAGCTGACAGGTAGACCTCTTTTGTTACAATTGTTGGCCTTTTTCTTTGAAGTTTCTCTACTCTACCGAAAATGCGATCATCAGGTAAGTAACTGTGTCCTAGTAATAATAATTATTAATATTAGTACTATGCAGTACTATTACGAGGGAGCTCAGAAGCACAAACTGATGCTAACAGCTGCCCAGCGCGGGAAGACTGGCTCTGACTGGACTGGAAATCACAACACTGAAATCAGCGTCTCCTATCGGCTATTATGGACGAAATGGTTCAAATGGGTCTGAGCACTATGGGAATTAACTTCTGAGGTCATCAGTCCCCTAGAACTTAGAACTACTTAAACCTAACTAACATAGGGACACCACACACATCGATACCCAAGGCAGGATTCGAACCTGCGACCGTAGAGGTCGCGCGGTGCCAGACTGTAGCGCCTAGAACCGCTCGGCCACCCCGACAGGCTATTATGACGAGTTTGCACGAATTGTATATTTGAACAGGTTCGTGTTTGCTCTGAACGATGCATTTTCACAGGTTTCTATTAGGGCACATGTTCTCTTTCACTTAAATTGCGCGATGTATACTGACGGAAAGAAAGTCTCAACGTTAAGAGGGATTTGTGCGACATAAGTGAAAGTTGGCTGATTCTACATGTGAAGAATTCTGTCTTTTCAAATTTCGTGCCAGTCGCACAAGAGCGGCTCTAGTAACATCACTATGAGGATACGAATCAGGTTTGCCTTAGATCCACGCTGTACCGGTCGTGAGAGTTAGTTACCTCTGAGATTGGACACGTTGAGTTCATATTAGTCAAGGATGGCTTAAAAGTGACAAAGACGGCATTATCAACACCTCGCTGAGTATTAACGAGGCCGTATAATAGGGCTACGAGATATTACAGAAATACTTGCAGGAATATAGCCACTGTACATGATTGCTGGCAGTGGTGGTTACGGGAATGTACCGTCGCAAGGATACCGGCCTCCGGACGGTAAGGTGGTACTACCGAGAGGGGAGACCATCGTGTTCGGTGTATACCTCTGGCGCATCGTACTGCATCTGCAGCAGAAATTTGAGAGTGTGTGGCACCATAGTGACACAACGAACTGTTGCAAATCGATTACTTCAACGACAGCTCTGAGACAAATGCCCTGTAGTGCCCATTCCACTGACCACAAACCACTGCCATTTGCCACTTCAATGTTGTCAAGCGAGAGCTTGTTAAAGGACCGGGTGGAGGCCTCTTGTGTTTTCTGATAAAAGCTGATCCTGCCTCATTGCCAGCGATGGGTGTGTATTGGTTAGAAGAAGCCCTGTTGAGGACCTGCATCCAACCTGTCTTCATGCTAGAGACACAGAACGTACAGCTGAAGTTACGGTCTGGGGTGCGATTTCGTATGACGGCAGGAGCATTCTCTTGGTTATCTTACTCCAGCGTCATCCACAAATAGGATTAATCGTTCCTGTATCGATCGTCCAAGTGCAAGAGGCAGACAACTCCATCCCACAAACTGACATCCGGCACCTGTACAAAACAGTGTATTCACGTTTTCATGCTTGCATTCAATATTCTGGCGGTTACATCCGTCATCAATGTACCAGCATTTCACATTTGTAATGGCTTATACCGCGCAAACATTGCTGTGTTAATCACTTAAATATGTTACCTTGACAAATTTATTCTCGAAATTTCATTACTTTACATTAACTATTTTTGTTTTTGCGATTTTTTTGGATCAGTATATATTAACAATAAAGATAACTAACCAGCACAACATTATCATCAAAGAAATATATTTCAAACGGTTAGTTTCGGCGCAACACTTGCGCCATCTACAGGTCCACTACAAACCAAAAGAGAACTTTTATTTCGTGGCCCATTTATTGTACTCGGTGCATATATAAGTTAATATCAGGTTGAATCAAATGAAAACGAGAGCGATGTAAAAAATCAGCTGATGATATACATAAAGACAACTAACAACCGCAAAGATATGTATTTCAAACAACTAGCTTCTCGCAACACTTAACGATAACTTTAGGTCGAACATGAGCGAAAAGAGTACTTTCATTCCTTGGCCCTTGAATCATGGAACCCATATATTACTAGATAATGGATGCAGTCCACGACAAATATTATCAACGGGATCTGTGTACAAATGTATGTGTGTAATCTTATGGGACTTAACTGCTAAGATCATCAGTCCCTAAGCTTACACACTACTTAACCTAAATTATCCTAAAGACAAACACACACACCCATGCCCGAGGGAGGACTCGAATCTCCGCCGGGACCAGCCGCACAGTCCATGACTGCAGCACCTAAGACCCCTCGGCTAATCCCGCGCGGCTCAACGGGATCTACGATGCATGGGCCAAGGAATGGAAAAGTACTCTATCGTTTGCAGTGGACTTGAAGTTAACGCACCGTAAGTGTTGCGCCGGAACTAATTGTTGTTGTTGTTGTGGTCTTCAGTCCAGAGACTGGTTTGATGCAGCTCTCCATGCTACTCTATCATGTACAAGCTTCTTCATCTCCCAGTACCTACTGCAACCTACATCCTTCTGAGTCTGCTTAGTGTATTCATCTCTGGGTTCCCAATACGATTTTTACCCTCCATGCTGCCCTCCAATACTAAATTGGTGAGCCGGCCAATGTGGTCGAGCGGATCTAGGCGTTTCAGTCTGGAACCGCGCGACCGCTACGGTCGCAGTTTCGAATCCTGCCTCGGGCATGGATGTGTGTGACGTTTTTAGGTTAGTTAGGTTTAAGTAGTTCTAAGTTCTAGGGGACTGATGACCTCAGAAGTTAAGTCCCATAGTGCTCAGAGCCATTTGAACTAAATTGGTGATTCCTTGATGCCTCAAAATATGTCCTACCAACCGATCCCTTCTTCTAGTCAAGTTGTGCCACAAATTTCTCTTCTCCCCAATTCTAGTCAATACATTCTCATTACTTATGTCTAATCTTCAGCATTCTTCTGTAGCACCACATCTCGAAAGCTTCTATTCTCTTTTTGTCTAATCTATTCATCGTCCACCTTTCACCTCCATACATGCCTACACTCCATACAAATACTTTCAGAAAAGACTTCCTGACACTTAAATCTATACTCGATGTTAACAAATTTCTCTTCTTCAGAAACGCTTTCCTTGACATTGCCATTCTACATTTTATATCCTCTCTGCTTCGACCATCATCAGTTATTTTGCTCCCCAAATAGCAAAACTCATTTACTACTTTAAGTGTCTCATTTCCTAATTTAATACCCTCAGCATCACCCCATTTAATTCGACTACATTCCATTATACTCGTTTTGCTTGTGTTAATTTTCATCTTATATCCTCCTTTCAAGACACTGTCCATTCCGTTCAGCTGCTCTTCCAGGTCCTTTGCTGTCTCTGACAGAATTACAATGTCATCGGCAAACCTCAAAGTTTTTATCTCTTCTCCATGGATTTTAAGTCCTACTCCGAATTTTTCTTTTGTTTCCTTTACTGCTTGCTCAATATACAGATTGATTAACATCGGGGATAAGCTACAACCCTGTCTCACTCCCTTCCTAACCACTGCTTCCCTTTCATGGCCCTCGACTCTTATAACTGCCATCTGGTTACTGTACAAATTGTAAATAGCCTTTCGCTCCCTGTATTTTACCCCTGCCACCTTCAGAATTTTAAAGAGAGTATTCCAGTCAACATTGTCAAAAGCTTTCTCTAAGCCCACAAATGCTAGAAACGTAGGGTTGCCTTTCCTTAATCCATTTTCTGAGATAAGTCGTAGGGGCAGTATTGCCTCACGTGTTCCAACATTTCAACGGAATCCAAACTGATCTTCTCCGAGGTCGGCTTCTACCAGTTTTTCCATTCGTCTGTAAAGAATTCGTGCTAGTATTTTGCAGCCGTGGCTTATTAAACTCGGAACTAATTGTTTGAATCAAAATTCTTTGATGTCTACGGTGGTTAGTTTTCTGTATTTGCATCAAGTGGCTCCGAGCACTATGTGACTTAACTTCTCAGGCCATCAGTCGCCTAGAACTTAGAACTAATTAAACCTAACTAACCTAAGTACATCACATACATCCATGCCCGAGGCAGGATTCGAACCTGCGACCGTAGCGGTCGCGCGGCTCCAGACTGTAGCGCCTAGAACCGGACGGCCACTCCGGCCGGCTGTATTTGCATCACCAGCTGTTATCCCATGCCTGCGAGGACGATGGACTTCCAGAAATATATTGGCAGTTATGGTGATTACTTAAATAAAAGATAGTGTACATACTTTTTTCCCGTCTCTCTCGTTCACATTTGACTGCCCCTCATACTAACCTCAATGTGCACCGAGTACCAAAACGGATTCACGTAATAGAAACCAGCTTCACACCTGCGCCGTATCAGCTTTCCAGCCCGTTTACAATAATTTCTTATATGTGAGGGAGCCGGCCGTTGTGGCCGTGGGGTTCTAGGCGCTTCAGTCTGGAACCGCGCGACCGCTCCAGTCGCAGGTTCGAATCCTGCCTCGGGCATGGATGTGTGTGATGTCCTTAGGTTAGTTAGGTTTAAGTCGTTCTAAGTTCTAGGCGACTGATGACCTCAGATGTTAAGTCCCGTAGTGCTCAGAGCCATTTATATGTGAGGAGGAACAGAGGAAACCAAAAATGGCTCTGAGTCCCCTAGAACTGAGAACTACTTAAACCTAACTAACCTAAGGACATCATACTCACATCCATGCCCGAGGCAGGATTCGAACCTGCGACCGTAGCGGTCGCGCGGTTCCAGACTGTAGCGCCTAGAACCGCTCGGCCACGAGGAAACAAAAGACAGCGCTCGTCTAAAGGACGCGAGTTCGATCCTGTCCTTTTCTGAGGACAAAATGAAAAGTTACGACCTAGTGAGTTAGTGACGTTAGACTGCAGTGTCTCTTGATGTGCAAATCGTGTCGCAAACGTACACACACGGACGCACACGTCCACAGAAATAAAAACGCCGCTGTGCTCGAGCGAAGAGTAACGCTACCATTGTCTCGATGTGCCTACGCGTATAAGAATACCCTCTTTTCAGCGACAGAAAAGGAAAAGAAAGAAGCAGAGCGAAAAAAAAGGAGAGAGAGAGAGAGGAAAAAGGGGGGAAAAGGAGAGTGGTAGTAGTAGTAGGAGGAGGAGGAGGAGCAGGAGGAGGAGGCGGCTGTGTGGCAGACCCCGCCCCCCGCGCGGCATCCGCGGCCGCCCGCGAGAGCGCGTCAGCAGCTAGCAGCAGCCGGCAGCCGGCAGGCAGGCAGCGCCGCGCGCACTCACACACACACACACACACACACACACACACACACACGTGTGGCCGCCTCGTCTTCGGCGGCGTGGCACCGAAGAGGAGAGAGAGAGCCAGGCAGGCGGGCAGAGCAGAGCAGCAGGGCAGGGCACAGCGGCGAGTATCGATTGTGGGCGAGCCGGCAGCCGGCAGCCGGCAGCGGCGGGCGGTCGCGGACGCTGACGCCCTGAGCGACGGCCGCGCGAGCACCGAGGCGACCGCGCCGAGCCGCGCCAGTGGGAGTGCCCGAGAGCCGCCGCGGTGGCCGCGCCGGGGGACAGCGCCGCCGCCGGCGCCGCCGGCTCGCAGCCGCAGCCGCCGCCGCCGCCGCAGCCGCCGCCGCAGCAGCAGCAGCCGGTAAGTGCCGGCGCGCGCGCTTCCGCGCTTCTTTCCCCTCGCCCTCGCCTCTTTCGTAGCGCCGCGCGCGCGCCGCTCGCGCCTCGCGTCGCCCCGCGCCGTACCGGACACTGGCCGCCGTCTTTTGTCTCGGGCGTCGCGTACCGCCCCTTACCGGCCTCCTCTCGCGCCTTCGCCGGATTCCGATCGGTGGCGTCCTCGTCGTTACGGGAGGATAATGCTGGCGGAGGCATTTGCTTCCCGGATTCGCTGAAGAACTGCGCGCGGGAGCAATGCTGTGTCGGTCTAGACCAAGGGGTCTCCAAACTACGGCCCGCGGGCCGCAACCGGCCCGCGAGGATTGTCAAACCGGCCCGCGTTAGCTGGCCGGACATCCCTGGTAACCGGCCCGCCAAATATTTGAGGTGGTGCCTATACTGCCAACAATTGAGTTTCGAGGCCTATCGTGACCAATACACCGCGATATTGTCGGAGCTCCATCTTTACAAAGCGGAAGGTCATGGTTAAACTTGTGGCTATCCACAATAAACAGACAGACCATTCTCCGTGCGATAGTGAAAAAAAAAGGTTAACAGACTAGTTTGGCGAAAACTCTTAACTACTATCGACCGTCTCTCAGACCGCTACTAATTTTTGTGTCGAGATATTTCTCACACCCCTGCAAAGCCAAATGGACTCTTCCATATACCTTCCTATTGGCTGTCAAGCTACACATGCCAGCATTCTTGCATTGTTGCTGCTCTTTGTTTCGTAATTATTTGCCTTGAGAGGTCTCACAGACGTACCATAGTGTTTGCGTGCCGCGTTTTTATTGCATGCTACTGTTTCTCCATGGCGGGGAAAGCTGGGCCTTCTGTGCAACGTGTGTTACGTGAGACAGATGTCTTCACTTGCAAGATGAGCCTCAGACACCGAAAGAAGAATTCGAAAATCGAAAAACGTGCACCTTTTGCCCTCCTCGTCTGAAGAGGAAAACAAGGTATCCATGTCAACTGCGTGGTGTTCCGATTTGTTTGGAGTGTTCCAGGAAGGTCTACGTGAAGTGTTTGCAGGTGGAAATTGACTAAAGTATGATTCAGTGGCACATGAGAACAAGTATTTAGTTTCTACTTGTAATTTTAGAAGTAAATTGGTGGCAAAGTTTCTCCATTCATAGACTTATGGACTCGCTCTACATTGCAAAGTGAGTCGTAAACTGAAAGCTGACTTCGCACACACTTTATTGTAAGTCATGTCGGATTTTTCCACCTAGTTATATTGCCAATTTGTAATATAATCCCTCTGATGAAAATCTGTGTGTGAGTAGAGAGCTAACTATTTGCTGTTATTTTCGTAAATCATAAAATAAAAATATACTCCAGATTTCACTTTGTTTTAATTGTCGAAGTGTTTAAAATACGGCAGTGTTTAAAAAAAATCAAATTTCTACAAAAGCCACCTCTAAGAAGTGTAATGAATGACTGGAAGTCGAGAAACTATATACATTCAGCAAAATTCTGGTTTGATATATAAAATAGAAAAATGCGGTCTGTGAGACCCCTCCATAGTAATTTTGTTCCTGTGAATGAGCATAGTAGTTAAGGGTTAAGTAAAAAAATTCTTTGCATTTTCTTCTGGTGCAAGTCTTTCAAATGGACGCCACTTCGGCGACTAGCCTTAGTAATCAATCATTATGGAAGATGCTTCTTAAGCAAGTTTTCACTTTCTTTACGTATTTCTATTTTCAGATTTTCCTTGTCTTTCAAACTTTGAATTGTCCCACACCTACTAGTACAGCGCATAAAACACTAAAAAAAAACTCGTGAGACACTCGCAACATAGACAGAATCACGCAACAGAACTATCAATTATATGCTCTGGCTCTGCTACTCGCTACAAGACTACATAACTAAACTTACTGCTTGAAATAACAATGCGTTGACACACTCTACATCTGTTACGTCTTGTAGTAATAGTGTTGCTAACAATGATTTTGAGATTTCGTTAACTTTGCAGGACGCTTTCGTGAAGAATGTGCAGTGACATAATTTTTTGTCGGTGAAATTCGCCAGAATACAATATGCCAGAAATTCTGTCAGGTACGTCCACCAATCAAAATTATGTAATTAAATAAAAATCGTAGTTCGTTTCAGTGCTAGCTATTCCCACAACCTTAGATTTTTGCGATTTCATCTTTCCTTTAGCCTTACATTACGGTGATCTTGGAGTGCTAGGGTTCTTTAATCCCACTAGGTAGATCTTGGCCCTTATGACTTCGTGGAGGAATCAATGTGGCCCGCAGACTAAAACGTTTGGAGACCACTGGTCTAGACAAACTCTCGGAGCGGTGCTCAGCTAAGCCTTACGACCAGGCAGAAGTGTAGCGTGCTTGCTGCGCACTTACCAGAATCGTCGACGGCCTCGTCATTACAGCTGGAAGTGACTGACGCACTGTCAGTCAGGGCAAGCTCAAGAACCGCGCACTTCTACATCCAAACGACTAAAAATTCATCCTAACGAGCTTGGCAGTGGATTCGTCGAGCCATTTTCAGATTATCTCTCTACCGCTCCATTCTGGGACAGGACGTGGTGAAAATCAAACCCTAAATCTTTCCGTTCTAGCTCTGATTTCTCTTACTTCATCACAATTGTCATTCCTCCCTATATAGGAGGAAATCAACAAAACGTTTTCACTCCAACTCGCGTATCATATCGGTGACACTCTCTTCACCTCTTCACAACGGAACACAACGAGCTCTCCTTGTGTGAGCTTTTTTGATCCACCGTCGATTCTGTCTGGTAAGGACACCATAACCCACAGCAGTATTCTACAGGGGTCGGACAAGTGTATAGTGGTGCTTCTGAAGAAGACTAAATTAATTTAGCCGCAACCTGGTAAAGACCAGAAGTTTGCGCAATTGAGACTGATTGCTCAAAATATTAGTCTATCACAGTTGGTGACGGTGCTGCAATATGATAAAAATTCTTAGACAATAAATATGTTCCTCCACTCCATTTCCAGCTTCGTTCAGCGATAGTAACCCAATGTTCAAGTAAAAATGCAGACTCTGTTGCAAGTATTTATTTTAAAACTGTCGCGTTTGTTACTAGCGGCGGTTTATGCTGTCTAAGAAACTCTGAAGATGCGCCGCTATCGAGAAACGCGTCAATTTCACAATAAATGCCTGTAACAGAGACTGCCTTTTTATTTGAAAACTAAATTGACTGATTTTAGATTCCTCTCATTTATCGTGTGACCGAAATTTGACGGAGTTGTAGTACACCTGTGTATGGCCTCACATGTTTTATGGTATTGTCTAGAGTCAATTGTCGCTTTCCGCGTCATACAGATATTTTCTCTAAAGCGTTCTACAAATGGTTTTCGTTTTTTTCTGGCTTTACTAGACGGTAAACGACAGAATCATCTGCGAACAATCGAAGAGGGATGCTCAGACTGCCTCTTAAATCATTTACACGGATTACGAACAGCACAGGACCTTGGGGAACGCCAGGTGTCACTTCTGCTTTACTCGATGACTTTCAGTCAGTTACTACCAAATGTGGCGTTTATGACAGGAAATCGGGAGCCCAGTCTCACAATTGCGACGATGCTCCATAGGCACACTGATTAGTAGCCGCTTGCGAGGAACGGGGTCAAAAGCCTTCTGGAAATCTATAAATATGGAACCAATTTCAGTTCCCGTGTCGACAGCACTCATTACGTCGTGAGGATAAGGGGCCAGTTGTCCTTTACAAGAACGATAATTTCTGAATCCGTGCAGAATATGTGTCGATAGGTCGTTTTCTTAGATGTAATTGATAATGTTCTAACGTAATATATGTTCCAAAATCGTACTGCAAATCGACGTCAGTGATACGTGTCTGTAACTCACCCAATTACAATTTCTTTCTTGTGTATTGGTGTAATCTATGCAAGGTTCCAGTCCTTAGGCACTAATCTTCCACCCAGCGTCCCCAAAACAAGTGCCCCGCTAAATCTCTGGACCAGGTCGAAGCATAAAGTGCTACAACTTGGGAAGTCCCACACACTTGAATAATATTCTAGGATGGTTAGCACGAGTGTTTTGTAAACAATCTCCTTTATAAAGTGCCCAGTATCCTGCCAACGAATCGAAGTTTGCTACTGACTGCATCTACAACTGAGTCACTGCGATCATTTCATTTCTTATCCCTCCGTGACAATGTAGTGCTCACCATCTGCTTGAAGTTATTTGTTAATGATTGACGATGCGAACAGTGACCGCGTGCTTGCATGTTGATGCTGTCCTTCGTCTTCCCACCTTACACTAATTATAATTTGTTCCTGGAAAACCGCGGTTTCCACACAGCTGTGTTATCACTTTACTAAAGGGACATTTTCAGTCAGAAACGGACCATTCTCATGTATAATGTGCGATGATTAATCAGGTACATGAAAAATCCGAACTATTAGTTATGCTGTCACAAGATACCTGAGGATGGTCCGTTTCTGACAGAAACAGGTCCTTTAATAAAGTGACATAACAGCTATGCGCAGTCCATGATCTTCCAAAAGTTTCTGAAAGCTGCAAATCATAGCCCCCTCAAAATAATAATTTCTTCCTTTTTCTTTTGCAACGACCAAAGTGGATAAGGTTATGGAATCGTATCTCAGATGAGATAGCTTCGAATCTTCGTCAGGCGGTCCTGATTTGGGTTCGCGTGGTTTCCCACGATATTCTGGTTCTTCTGATAAGACTGACAGCTTACTCTCTCCAGATGTGTTCTGTGGCGTAAGACCTCGATGTTGATGGCGTGTTACAATCCAATATCCCTCAGTATGATCTCCTTCCTCACTTCGGCGAGTTGAGCTAACATAGCTGTACAATTCACGGGTTCGAGCCACGTGGTCTGGCCGATTTCATCAAAACCGCATGCCATTTCGGCAAATTCATGCACTCGAAAATCCGAGAACTATGTATTAGTTCAAATGTTTCTTCTTGTTATTATTTATTCTAATGAATCTTTAAGGACAATTCTGAAGAACTTTATTCGTTTGATCTTGTAATCTGTACGGTGAAGAATCTGATATGCAACTGTTCACGTAGCTTATACTGATCGAAAAAGGGCCTCTAGAGCCTAAATCCATAATGTTCGTCAGAACTATCTTCCAACTGGACTGGAGTAAATATCCAATATACATTTTCAGTTTTTGTGAACTTCTTTGTAAGAATATGCCCGCACTTATAAAAACCTCCTTCTTGTCTAACTTTTTCCAGATTTGCCTATCAGCCCCCTCAGTAAACTGTTTTCTGTATTCTAATCTTTATCTGCCTACTTGCTTTACTCTGTAATACGATCCCTCAAGCCGGCCGAAGTGGCCGTGCGGTTAAAGGCGCTGCAGTCTGGAACCGCGAGACCGCTACGGTCGCAGGTTCGAATCCTGCCTCGGGCATGGATGTTTGTGATGTCCTTAGGTTAGTTAGGTTTAACTAGTTCTAAGTTCTAGGGGACTAATGACCTCAGCAATTGAGTCCCATAGTGCTCAGAGCCATTTTTGAACGATCCCTCAAACGCCAATCTGACATTTCCTGCACTCCTCAGCACCTGTCCCACCAATTTCTCTTCCGAGAAATGTTCTCCGTACAAGAGTTGGCGTACTTTTCTCTCTACGCTTGATCCAGTTTCTTCTTCCCTCACGATTTTTTTTCATGCAATGCTGTGCTGTAGATATATAGTTTCAGAGACATCTCTATTAAACGTCAATATTTGATACCTACAAAGCTCTTTCATTGAAGAAACCGTTCTTAACCTGCGGCAGTCTGCTTCGAATGTGTATGTTGATTCTGTTATTTTGTTGATGGCAGAATACGCGAATGCCTTGCATCATCTCTCGTAACCCTTTCTCCATTTTAGCGTTAAGGCTATTTGCAAAACAGCGAAATCTTTCCAGTAACAATTATTAAACGTTTACCATTTAGTATAGACTAATGTTGCTTCAGCACCGATATTATACTAAATCGACGTCTTAATCGCTTTCGACAAGAATGTGGGTGAGAAATAAGCCCAAGAACTTTATGAAAGATTCACTCAAACCTTCTCTCGAAGTGACGTAGGCATGTGGATTGCAAGCTCAGCCTATGATTGGCACCTTTGAACACTGTATCACTTCTTCTATCTTTTTTTGATAGACAAAAGTTAATGTTGTGTTGCTGATGTGACTCTGTGCTTTCCGATATGTGTTCAACCAGTTTCGCGTAAGACGCAACACCGAAATATCGAATCTGCGCTTCGAAATCAGTCAGCAGTTCATTTACAAATGCAAGACGTCTTTTCACAAATCCATCTGCATTCATCTGCAAGATTCTTGATGGAAGCAGTCTCGACAGGTTAATATTTATTTCAGTCTGTAATAAGGCCGCCTTCACCAATAAGTAAACTGCGCGAGATACTTCGCTGCAGTGGAATATCTCAGCCTTTTCATTGAGAACTGGTTCCATAGTTTGTTTATAGCTTACTTCACAAAATTTGTGCTGTACACCACGATAGTGATGAACATTCATGTAAATGATGCTTCCTGCATCTCCCCCGTTTCTGAAGTATGGTAGTTGTTACATTGACATCAAAAGCGTTCTCACTACATACTAAACGATTTATCAGCAAAGTTCAAATTTTTCTTGTAAGCAAAAAACTACCTTCCCTGGAGCTATACTTCCCTTATAGGTCGTGTCAATATACGTACGCCAGAATTCATCCCCAGACTTGGGAGTGCTGGTGTGCTCCGTTGCAGACGATGCATTGCTTGCAGCGTAGTGCTTCTTCGTGACAGGTCCTCGCAACGCCGCACCAGAGCTAAAGCCCTTTTTCTCCTTTTTGCCTTGACGGACGACAGTCGATTGTGATCTGCCGTCTGAGAACTGCAGCAGTCCGAAGCAGAATTGAAACCGGTCTTTTAGCTTCTGGCCTCCGCCTCCAACGCTCCTACGCCATCGCCGCTGCACCACAGCGAGGATTTCGCGAGTTCCAAGCCAGCCGGTTCAGTCAACACTCATTCGTGTGACTGTTGTTTAACTGCTAAACCTCGGCGATACTGTCTCTTACATAGTATGTCATACAGAAGTGTCACGCTCCTGGTTTTACCTCGTTTTCACTCTGATGCCTCCCACCTACCGAGATAGCACAGTGGGTTTGGCTCTGGCCTCGTATTTTAAAGGACGCTAGCATTGCATGTTTTTACTCTAAAGCGCTCTAGGCGAATATCGGGAAACGGACATGACTGATTTCCTAGCCCATAGTTTCTCAATCCGACGTCGTGCTCCTTCATTAATGACTTCGTCGTGGACGAGATGTTAAGCCCTAATTCTCCATCTCTGATGTTGACGATGATGATGATGATGACAACGATGAAGATGATGATGACCTGCCACTCATCCAACCAGTCAAGCAGCTTTACTATTGAATTATGCCCTTATTTCGTGGTGTTAGCTCCCTAAATGGTTATGTACTGTTCTACTTCCAAGACCCTAAGGATTCGTCACCAAAAGGCATGTCGTCAGTCTCAAGTTTGAAGGAGAGCAACGATTTACACAGCTTCGCTCGTGCGAAACTCAGCTTGCTCTTTCTACGCACGATATCCTTTGAACCAATGTCCGACTGCAGAATGTTGACGAAGCAACGAGCATACGAAGTAGGTTCCCAGACGTGTGAGTACTTGAAGACCTCTTAAGTAATAGAACCCAGCAGGTTGCCCTCGATAGTGAGATTTCATCGGAGACAAGAGCATGGTCAGAGTGCCGAAGGGAAGTATGATAGAACTGCGCTTTTTCTCCGTATACATAAATGATCTGACGGACAGGGTGAGCAGCAACATGTGGCTGTTTGATGATGATACTGTGGTGTACAGGAAGGTGTCATCGCTGAGTGCCTATAGGAGAATACAAGATGAGTTAGACAAAATTTCTAGTTGGTATGATGAATGGTAGCTAGCTCTAAATACAAATAAATGTAGGTGAATGCAGATGAGTATAAAAAGCAAACCAGTAAAGTTCGAATACAGCATTAATAGTGTGCAAGATGGTTAAAATGGCTCTGAGCTCTGTGGGACTTAACATCTGAGGTCACCAGTCACCTAGAACTTAGAACTACTTAAACCTAATTAACCTAAGGACATCACACACATCCATGCCCGGGGCAGGATTGGAACCTCCGACCGTAGCGGTCGCGCGGTTCCAGACTGAAGCGCCTAGAACCGCTCGGCACTCCGGCCGGCAATACTATGCAACTTGACGCAGTCACGTCGAAGGAATATCTGGGCGTAACGTTGCAAAGTGATATGAAAGGGAACGAGCACGTAAGGACGTAGTAGGAAAGTTCAATGGCCGACTTCTGTTTATTGAGAGAGTTTTAGGGAAGTGTGGTCCATCACCTGTAAAGGAGGCCGCGTATAGAACACTAGTGCGACCCAGTCTTGAGCACTGTTCGAGTGTTTGGGATGCCCACCAGATCGGATTAAAGGAAGACGTCGAAGCAATTCAGGTGCGGGCTGCTAAATTTGTTATCGGTAGGTTCGATCGACGAGCACGTGTTACGGAGATCCTTCGTGAATGAAATGGGAATCCCTTGAGAGAAGACGACGTTCTGTTCACGAACCACTATTAAGAAAATTTAAAGAACCGGCATATGTAACTGACTAGAGAACGATTCTACTACCGTCATTTTGCGCAAGGACCACGAAAATTAGGTAAGAAAAATTAGGGCCCGTACGGAGGCATATAGATATTCGCTTTTCCCTCGCTCTATTTGCGAGTGGATCAGGAAAGGTAACGACCAGCAGTGGTGCAAGGTATCCTCCGCCATGCGCTTTACGGTGACCCTCGGAGAATGTATGTAGATGTAGATGAATAGATATGTAGTAATAAATATGTCCTGAATTTCGTAAAGAAATTGCTACAACCTCAAGGTAATTGAATGCGAATCATTCCGAGTGTGAATTCCATGTCCACGTGACATCTTTGCTTTAGATACACCTCTTCTAGTGCACAGGCTGAAAGCGGATTTGCAGGACGGTTCACGAATTTACAACAAGAAATCTGCCCTGAATTTCGAAAATAAATAAATCTCAAGGTAATCGTATGCCAATTACTCGGAGTGTGAATTCCACGTCCGTGTGACATCACTCCCTTGCATATACCTCTTCTGGTATTCAGGCAGAAAGCGTGAAGGAACACAAAGGAATCTCTGTAGGAGATTTGGGGCCTCCGTCTCCAGTGTTTTCGCAATGTGGTGGACTTCTTTGTTATTCCGCTCCACGCCTACAGCCGACAGACGCGGAATTAACAACAGCCTCGCCGTTGTGTTTCGCTACTGGGGTCTACAACACGGACTGATTTCATCGAGCACGTCAACCCACACAGAGCTATCTTTTACGTTGCGTATGTTCGAGAGGACCAAGAAACAGCTGCAGTGGCAAACCACAATTGCTTACTCACATTTCTAATATCACGCATTGTTCCTAGCTATCAGTTCTAGTTTACGACAAGACCTACGTGTTCTGAACCATGTTCCCGAAACAATCCTCTTACGAAGAGTCACCTTCGTCGCTGAAAAGCGTTTCATTGGTGGGGAAGGGAGGGAGGGGGCATAAAAAGGTAAAGGACACGAGATTGCGATTGCAGTGATCAAAACGATCCGGTGTACGTCCTAGTCTGATGCAGACCAAGACAAACTTGCAGTCACAGGAAATGACGATTTGCATTCTTTGTCAGAATAAATTTATATTGCAGACAGCGACGCAAACCAGGGATCTTGCCTTTCATGGTCAAGTTTCATTGCAGCGCACACTCCTTTGCCAAGTGCAAGACTAATTTTGGAAGAATTTCATTTTTGCATTCGATTGCGAATGTGACAGGAGGCAATTTTTTTGAATTGCAAGATGAGAAACATTCCGTCCTAGTACCGAAAAAGAAAGAAAGGGAGGCAAAAAATATGATACTGAGCAGAAATTAGAACTCTGATGGAAATTAATACTGGAGAAACGATATTCATAAGACACGAAAAATGTTTAGAGACTGCACCGTAAAACATGTATTGACAAAAATGCGAATGCGAATGTGCCTCTGGAATGAAGTGATACGTACGAAAAAGACCGAGAAAAGAATGTAAGCTGGTGCTAAAACGTTAAAAACTCTTTTCTTGGATTATTTGGTAATTCCATACAGTTCATCTTTTCCACTATTTCGCACATATTTTCCACGTTTGACTTAGGAAATTCATAACGTATCATCAAACCTTTTCGTGACAAAAATATGCATTTCACCTCATTCAAGAGAAAAAAATCTTGCATTACGACGAATTACACCTGATGATGGACCCACCAGGTCCGAAATGCATCGCGTGCCTAATAAAAAACGAAAATTTGTTACTGAAGGCATTTTTAATTCATACCTCCAGAAATTAAATGGTTTTTTCCTGAGATATTTTAGAAACTTTATAAGGAGAGATCTTTACTATAGGAATGTTCTACAACAGATGATATCTGATATTTAGTGCGAAACGACAAAGTTTTCGTGGAGAAAGGAAGATTTTTAAATGTTGCAAGAGGGTAGATTTGAAAGAAACATTATCCTACTTCTATGTATCCGCTTTCCCGATAGCGTTATTGGGTCCAGTCCCAATGTCTTCTTCGTCGACTAGCCAGGTCTGGCGCAACGCATCGTCTATCAATTACTCTACTTGCAGTGCGATCAAGGTGGGGGGGGGGGGGGGGGGGGGGGGAAAAATAAAATAATAATTGCAGCAACTTCTGCAGAAGGTGGCCACCGAAACAACTGCGTTGCTTTTATTTTACCATTGTTTGCAGAGAGGTTTCTTCTTCGTGGGAGAATATTACGACCTGGCCTCGTGAGACAGACAGCAGTCTCACAGAATGGACGGTGGTAAAGTATTCATTACGAGCTGTCATTCCCACTAAGAGCGTGACTGCCCATCTTTTACTTATGTAGATGACTAGGTAATGCGGCCAGCTCTGCTGTCCACGAGTCGCTGGGCTGCCTGCTACCGTGGTCCCTCCCTCTCCCTTCTTCCCACCCCCCTCTTTCCATCCTTCCTTCCTTCCGTCCTTCCTTCCTTCCTCCCTCTCATCCTGTCATCCTCTCTCTCTCTCTCTCTCTCTCTCTCTCTCCCCGTCCGTGCATTCCTCTCTTCCCCTGTAATTGTGCGCCCGCAACTCTCCTGCACGTCTATTTCTGTCCCGCTCACTCTGCGCCCCACCATTCCCCCCGCACTCACATACACACATACGAACAGACGCTCACACACACTCCACACACGCACACATTCACACCCACACCAGCACACTCACGCATACACGCACACACACTCAAAAGCTCCCACTCCAGCCGCTTGTCACTGCGCAGGAAATCCAGAGTTCTGCCGCGAATACTATGGCGCGGAGGGGGGCAAGGGGGGGCCGCAGGGGGGACGAGGAGGGGGTAGGTAGAGGCAGGAAAGGGGGACGGAGAGAATTGTATCGACGCGCTTCACCGGAAACGAACGAAATCGTCCGCGCCTCGCGCTTTAAGGTGAGAACTCGGCTTAAAGCAGTTCTCGCGAAAGCTTTAAAACGGCTCCGAAACCTCCTTTAATTCGGCTGCGCGCCGACAGCCGAATGTAAACGTCGCGCTGAAGGTTAAATGGATTTTTATCTGGAACAGTAAATTATATAGTTGACGCGAGTGTGCCAGGCAAAGTATCGTGTAGTTTGGTGCCTGCAGCGGGGCGCTACGTGTGGGGGTAGGGGTGATTCCGCTAAAAGCGTATAAGTAGCTCGCGACGCGCCGCATTATACGGCCGCAGTGCGGACCGCAGGCCGTAATGCGATGAGGGGCGGCGCGGAGCGGCGTGATTAAGGAAGGCGGCGACGGACAACAGGTGCGGCTGCAGCCCGCGAGCAGAAAGCAGCCGGCACAGTCGCCGACGGCGCCGGCGACGCATCGAGCGGCCGAGCTGCTTCCGCCGCGCCGAAGGAGGGGGGGGGGGGGGGGGGAGGGGGTGTAGGCGTCTGCCTGGAGCACCGCAGGGCCGCGCTGGGAGCGCTCGCCAGGTGCGGGCTGAAGGACGTCGCTTTCCGCAGAAACGCTGCCCAGACTGACATTCCCTCCCTGCTATTACATTATCACGTCCTTAAGTCTTAATCGTGCCGCAAGTTAATCGTTTCAATTTCATTTGCAAAGCGTCAACAGTGGTTATTAGCTTTTGTTATACCTTTTTACTTTTTCTTAAATTTATGTCACGGTGGCCTTTGACAGCAAAAATGATGTACTACATGTTGTTGTTGTTGTGGTCTTCAGTCCTGAGACTGGTTTGATGCAGTTCTCCATGCTACTCTATCCTGTGCAAGCTTCTTCATCTCCCAGTACTTACTGCAACCTACATCCTTCTGAATCTGCTTAGTGTGATCCCTTGATGCCTCAGAACATGTCCTACCAACCGATCCCTTCTTCTTGTCAAGTTGTGCCACAAACTCCGCTTCTCCCCAATTCTATTCAAGACCTCCTCATTAGTTATGTGATGTACCCATCTAATCTTCAGCATTCTTCTGCAGCACCACATTTCGAAAGCTTCTATTCTCTTTCTGTCCAAACTATTTATCGTCCATGTTTCACTTCCAAACATGGTTACACTCCATACAGATACTTTCAGAAACGACTTCCTGACACTTAAATCAATCTATACTCGATGTTAACAAATTTCTCTTCTTCAGAAACGCTTTCCTTGCTATTGCCTCTACATTTTATACTTCGACCATCATCAGTTATTTTGATCCCCAAATAGCAAAACTCCTTTACTACTTTAAGTATCTCATTTCCTAATTTAATTCCCGCAGCAAACCCGACTTAATTCGAGTATATTCCATTATCCTTGTTTTGCTTTTGTTGATGTTCATGTTATACCCTCCTTTCAAGACACTGTCCATTCCGTTCAACTGCTCTTCCAGGTCCTTTGCTGTCTCTGACAGAATTACAATGTCATCGGCGAATGTCAAAGTTTTTATTTCTTCTCCATGGATTTTAATACCTACTCCGAACTTTTCTTTCGTTTCCTTTGCTGCTTGCTCAATATACAGATTGAATAGCATCGGGAAAGAGGGTACCATTTCTGTCTCACTCCCTTCCCAACCACTGCTTCCTTTTCATGTCCTTTGACTCTTATAACTGCCATCTGCTTTCTGTACAAACTGTAATAGCCTTTTGCTCCCTGTATTTTACCCTTGCCACCTTCATCTACATCCACTATTGCAAATTCGGTCGAGTGTCCATCAATCAAGTGGTAATGGTATCAGTCACAATGGTATCAGTCACAATGGTATCAGTAGCCCCGCGTATTGGCGCTGATGGCCCAAGCGGGACTGTCCGACCGTCGTGTCATCCTCTGTCAGTGGCGTCATTGCATCTGTTTTCTGTATGTACCTGGGGTATTTCCACGTTACTCCGACATACTTCAAGGGGATGTGGCATGTGTCTTACGGAACAAAATGAGGATAGGGACCCGGGTCCAGAAACATCACCCAACAACGCTACAAACCATTCAAGTTTTGGGCACCGGCCCTATATAGGTACGTATTTACCGAATGATTCCGTCATGATGTTACAAACTTTCATGGATGATGGAGAAGGATAACTGTATCAATTTCAGGTAAGGGGCCACGGTCCAAAAACGAACGAATCTAAAGTTACAATCCGATACTTTTCTGATGGCCCTGACAGTGGAATGCAAGTACCGGTACTTTTGTTACTAAAACTGTAGGATAGGCAATTTTCAGAGTTATTAGTTTGGACCGAAACAAGGATAAAGTGCCCAGTAAACTTCGGCTCTAAAATGCGTACCTGAGGAGTTCCGAGCGTTTGTTCGTCTTCGCTGCTGTGAAACACATTCTATCGAACAAGTGCTCATTGCTGTTAAGGTGTGCAATTTAGAGCACATGTTTACTGTAATTTTTTCTTGATTTAGTCCACACTACCATTAATCAAAGTTGCCTACCTACAGTCTAGCAACAACAATACTAATACATGTATTCCACTGTCAGAGACAACAGTTTTCGCTTATAACTTTCGACTCACTCGTTCGTTTTCGGTACAGGGACCATTACCTCAAATTCATATATTTATCCTTCTTCATCATCCTAGAAAGTTTTTAACATTAACATGGAATCAACCTGCTTATATATATATATGTATATATATATATATATATATATATATATATACTCCTGGAAATGGAAGAACACATTGACACCGGTGTGTCAGACCCACCATACTTGCTCCGGACACTGCGAGAGGGCTGTACAAGCAATGATCACACGCACGGCACAGCGGACACACCAGGAACCGCGGTGTTGGCCGTCGAATGGCGCTAGCTGCGCAGCATTTGTGCACCGCCGCCGTCAGTGTCAGCCAGTTTGCCGTGGCATACGGAGCTCCATCGCAGTCTTTAACACTGGTAGCATGCCGCGACAGCATGGACGTGAACCGTATGTGCAGTTGACGGACTTTGAGCGAGGGCGTATAGTGGGCATGCGGGAGGCCGGGTGGACGTACCGCCGAATTGCTCAACACGTGGGGCGTGAGGTCTCCACAGTACATCGATGTTGTCGCCAGTGGTCGGCGGAAGGTGCACGTGCCCGTCGACCTGGGACCGGACCGCAGCGACGCACGAATGCACGCCAAGACCGTAGGATCCTACGCAGTGCCGTAGGGGACCGCACAGCCACTTCCCAGCAAATTAGGAACACTGTTGCTCCTGGGGTATCGGCGAGGACCATTCGCAACCGTCTCCATGAAGCTGGGCTACGGTCCCGCACACCGTTAGGCCGTCTTCCGCTCACGCCCCAACATCGTGCAGCCCGCCTCCAGTGGTGTCGCGACAGGCGTGAATGGAGGGACGAATGGAGACGTGTCGTCTTCAGCGATGAGAGTCGCTTCTGCCGTGGTGCCAATGATGGTCGTATGCGTGTTTGGCGCCGTGCAGGTGAGCGCCACAATCAGGACTGCATACGACCGAGGCACACAGGGCCAACACCCGGCATCATGGTGTGGGGAGCGATCTCCTACACTGGCCGTACACCACTGGTGATCGACGAGGGGACAGTGAATAGTGCACGGTACATCCAAACCGTCATCGAACCCATCGTTCTACCATTCCTAGACCGGCAAGGGAACTTGCTGTTCCAACAGGACAATGCACGTCCGCATGTATCCCGTGCAACCCAACGTGCTCTAGAAGGTGTAAGTCAACTACCCTGGCCAGCAAGATCTCCGGGTCTGTCCCCCATTGAGCATGTTTGGGACTGGATGAAGCGTCGTCTCACGCGGTCTGCACGTCCAGCACGAACGCTGGTCCAACTGAGGCGCCAGGTGGAAACGGCATGGCAAGCCGTTCCACAGGACTACATCCAGCATCTCTACGATCGTCTCCATGGGAGAATAGCAGCCTGCATTGCTGCGAAAGGTGGATCTACACTGTACTAGTGCCGACATTGTGCATGCTCTGTTGCCTGTGTCTATGTGCCTGTGGTTCTGTCAGTGTGATCATGTGATGTATCTGACCCCAGGAATGTGTCAATAAAGTTTCCCCTTCCTGGGACAACGAATTCACGGTGTTCTGATTTCAATTTCCAGGAGTGTATGTATATATATATATATATATATATATATATATATATATATATATATATATAAGCACCAGCACCTATAACTTTGACGCTCTATACAGTCATCGTTAGATGACGTTACCGGACATGGGTTCATGTGTAAAACCTGATTTCCTAAGTCCCCTCTATAATCTCTAGAAGTATGTAACACGTATTGAGAAACACCCTCTGCATTTAACTTTTTATGGAATTTAAAAATTTCATTTTAAAAGATAATAGATGTGCCTTTTTCTCAAAAGCTATTCAAGAGATTTCTACAAAATTTTATCCGTTTAATCTCTCTGCATATAGCAATCTTCTCTGATGAGGGTTTTTAGAATATATTGAACACGAGATTCTGAAAACGTAATATAAAGTATATGCAAAATTCCAAGCACTTTGCCCCATACTCACCGCAAACTCAAAATTTCAAGATTTACTCTTGAGACAACATTTGTAGGCTTTATAGAACTGTGGGATCTGCTGAATGGAATGAATAGTCTAATGAGTGCAGAATATGGATTGAGAGCGTATTGAAAAAGACGAAAGTAATGGGAAGTAGAAGAAATGAGAACACCAGGAAACTTTACATTGGTGATCACGGAGTAGCTGAAGCTCACGAATTCTGCTACCTAGACAACAAAATAACCCATGACGGACTGAGCAATGAGGGCAGGAGGGCATAGAAAGCAAACTAGCACTGGCAAAAAGAAGTCTACCATTCTGAGAATGTATGTGTGGAGCACAGCATTGTAGCGTAGTGAAACATGGGCTCATGGAAAACTTGAAAAGAAGATAATCGTACAATTTGAGATTTGGTGCTACAACAGAATGTTGAAAATTAGGAGGGCCGGTAAGGTGAGGAATGACTAGGTTTTCTGGAACATCGGCGAGGAAAGGAGTCTATAGAAAACACTGAGAAGAATAAAGGACAAGATGGTTGGACAGGTGTTAAGACTTCACGGAATAACGTCCATGGTACTAGACGAAGCTGTAGTGAACAAAAACTGTAGAGCAAATCAGAGACTGGAATACATCCAATAAGTAACTGAGGACGTAGGTTCCAATTGCTACTCTGAGGCGATAAAGCTGGCAGAGGAGAGGAATTTTTGCCGTTCTGCATTAAATCAGTCAGAAGAATCATGACTCAAAAAAGAAATATGTCTACAGAATTTCATATTTCTAGCCCTCACAGATTCTGAGAATAGATACGCAAATTTAAAAAATTGAAAGGTCAACTCAATGATTTTTCTTACGTCACCTCTACAGAACACCCTAGATTTGTACTCAGGGTCCTCTATCGCTTCAAGTCTTCTCCTGCAGTTTCTTGTTTTCTGCCCTCTTTCGTTTACCAGGATTTCAATTAACTTTTCAGTTGCAGAGAGGTGTCGTAAGTCTCTTTTTCTCAAGATTTGTGAAGTGAAATTTCCTGTCTTAAAGCCCTTTATCTCTAATACTTTCATCCTCCCAACGTCCTCATTATTAAATACAAGAACTGCATCATAAGTTGGCGATTTTGACAACTGCGGCGGATCAAAGTGTCGTTTTAGGGCATCGTTTCCATGTGAGTGAATTTAGAGACTCATTGGGATTCTTGGTTTTGCCATGAACACTCCTTTTTAGAAAATCAAGATCTGCCAGAAACCTGTAAGTGGGCTTGATAACATCCAGGATACAATTTGGAAGTCTGTAATCCACGATATCATTGTGCACCAAGCTAGTATTGAAGAACAAATGGTTCGAATGGCTCTGATCACTATGGGAATTAACATCTGAGGTCATCAGTCCCCTAGATTTAGAAGTACTTAAACCTAACTAACATAAGGACATCACAAACAGCCATGCCCGAGGCAGGATGGGAACCTGCGACCGTAGCAGCAGCGCGGTTCCGGACTGAAGCGCTTAGAACCGCTCGGTCACAGCGGCCGGCAGTATCGAAGTGTAACATCAAAAAGTAGTCGTGGAAGCAAGATCAAGTCGCACATTTAATTATTTTTCAGGCACTTTGGATGCAATTTCATTATTTAAAATTTGGGAACTTATATTTCGTATGTCCGACTAATAAATAAAAAATAAATTGAAAATTGATATTTTCGATCACTTTCATGAAAATCCCCCGTTGAACAGACGTCAACATCGCCTTTGATTCTAACTGATGTGTTATATCTACTATTCCAGTATTGCAAATTCGGCCGTATGATCATCAATCAAGTGATAGCAGTACCAGTAGAAACGGCGTAATGACCCTGCTGGGCCAATCGGGACCGACCGACCACCATGTCTTCCTATGACAGCGGCGTCATTGGATGCTGTTATGGAAGGACGCGTGGTCAGTACATCTCTCTCTCGACCGCTGCCGGCTTTCTTGACCTTGAAGCTGCTACTCCTCACTCAAGCAGCTCCCCGATTGGCTTTACGAAGTGGCGTGCACCCTGTTCCAAACCTCTCACCACGGAAACATCTCTGGCAATATCGGGAACCTATACCGTGTCCTCCGCATAGCAGTCCGATATGCTGACCACTGATAACGTAACTATCCCGAAAATGCACGAAAAACCTGTCCTAGGTGAAAAGCTGATATTAGTAAAGGAAGTCCGCACTACAACTGATGACCTCCTAACTCCCCCTCCTGTGGATGAAGTCGCTTTGTATTTTCAAATGGGAACCTCCCACTTTTGTTGCATATTCAGATTCTACGCCTGAAGCTACATACGGTTTACTCAAACTATTGTTATTCCATCTATGGTAGATGGTACTGTAATTGAGAAATTTCAAGCATGCCTGTTTTTGCAATTAAGAACCGACGTATTTTATTCTACACTTATTTTACGGTCTGAATGAGTACCTTTATCTCTAATGGTTGTTATTCATGGTTCAAATTTTACTTTTTCAAATTTGATTGTATAGTACAAGATGGTTAGCCATTTCAATGTCTGGCTAGAAACTACGTTTACCATGATCCAGGAACAACGACGTAGATGTAAATTTTCTGTTCCCTTCAGGACGCTTGGTATCAGTGAGTTCCCTTGCCTCTCACGATTAAGATGCTTGATTTTGCTGTGTCCCCTTGCCTCTCACTATTGGTGTGCTTCATTTTGCTGAATTCCCTTGCCTCTTTCGATTCGATTTTGGGGAGTCCCCTTGGTGAGTCCCCTCGCCTCTCAACATTGGAGTCATTTGTTTTAGTGAGTCCCCTTGTCTCTCACCAATGGGGTCACTGATTTTGGTGACTCCCCTTGCATCTCACGACTGGGATGTTTGATTTCGATGAATCCCCTTGCCTCTCTCTATTGGGGTGAGTGATTTTAGAGAGTCTTCTTGTCTCTCACAGCCGGCCGAAGTGGCCGTGCGGTTAAAGGCGCTGCAGTCTGGAACCGCAAGACCGCTACGGTCTCAGGTTCGAATCCTGCCTCGGGCATGGATGTTTGTGATGTCCTTAGGTTAGTTAGGTTTAACTAGTTCTAAGTTCTAGGGGACTAATGACCTCAGCAGTTGAGTCCCATAGTGCTCAGAGCCATTTGTCTCTCACAGTTGAGGTGCTTAATATCGGCGAGTCCTCTTGCCTCTCACACAAATATCTGAGCGATCATACACCGCCACAAATACCATCCATACCAAATTTATATGCATCAATCACTCAAGAGGATGATTTTCAGAATAGGATGTGGTTTGCAATTGGGCGCTCATACAAATACAAAGAGACCCGCAATTCTTTTGTCAAGCAATGTTCTCTGGCGAGTCAACATTTGGGTTGGCTGGCTCTGAGCACCATGGGACTTAACATCAATGGTCATCAGTCCCCTAGAACTTAGAACTACTTAAACCTAACTAACCTAAGGACATCACACAACACCCAGCCATCACGAGGCAGAGAAAATCCCTGACCCCGCCGGGAATCGGACCCGGGAACCCGGGCATGGGAAGCGAGAACGCTACCGCACGACCACGAGATGCGGGCTAACATTTGGGAAACACGGCGAAGTTAGTAAGTGTAACATGCATTACTGGAGTGTGGAACACCCGCATTGGGTATTACAGTTTATCGTCGACGTCCTTGGTCTTTTAACGTTTGGTGCGGTATCATAGGCGACGAACTAACTGCCCTCCCTGTTGAGGAAGGCACTCTGAATGGGGAAAGGTATTGTAAGCTACACATTGTAATGGAAGATGTACCCCTCTTAGTGCGCCAGAACATGTGGTTACAGCACGATGGGCCAAAGAAGCACCAAATCGCGATTTCAGTGGCCGCTGGATCTGTGGAGATGGTCCAGTAACGTAGCGTGGCAGATTATCTGACCTTACGCCGCCGGATATTTTGTTGTGCGGTTATCTGAAGGAGAAAGTGTATGCAGAAGTACCAACTACTCGACAGAACATGATATAACGTAACAGAAATGTTTGCTCAAACATTCCACTACGCAGGCTTTTAAGTAGTGTACATGCATTCCTCTCATGAATTAATAAATGTATGGAAATGGAAGGTCTTCAGTTTCAGCATTTATTGTCAATTACGATGAAGGTGAGAGGCAAGCGGACTCGCCGATATGAAACACCCCATTGGTAAGAAGCGGGGGGACTCACCGAAATCAAGCATCCCAATGGTGGGAGGCAAGGAGACTCACCAAAGTTAAGCATCGCAATGGTGAGAGACGCCACCGAGTTCGTTTTTCAGGCGTCACACTTTCTTCGTTTGTAAATTGCTGTACAGCACGATGAGCAGTTGCATGGGATCGTGGACTACCAGCAAAACGTTTGGCATAAAGACCAATAGCAGTGTCGAGCTTTCTTGCAGCCTCGCCATAAATTAAAATTATGTCTATATTCTCTGGAACAGATACAATATCGCTGAAGAGAGGAGTGGTGCCAAGAAATCTGGTGTTTATGCTTACAAAGGACCCGACACTGCAGTGGAGCGTGCCGCGTGGTGGGGCACTGAGCGACGGGGGAGCGTGTGAGGTGTTTACACAGTATAAATAGCAGGTGTGCCAGTAACTATCACTCCATGGACATTGTACCTGTTTGCAGTGGTAGTGGTTTTTAACCCGCCAATAGCCGTATAGCGGCCAGCGCGAGAGTTACGGCGGTTGGATGGAAACACACAGCGAAATCAGTCACCTTGACAGTGGGCTTCACAGGATACTACCAAAACCAAGCATTTTGATGGTGTGGGGACTCACCATAATGTACCCCGTGGACAACAGTAAACTGCGTTACCATATAAGCATCTTATGTGCCACAAATGTCAATGTTGTTGTTGTTGTTGTGGTCTTCAGTCCTGAGACTGGTTTGATGCAGCTCTCCATGCTACTCTATCCTGTGCAAGCTTTTTCATCTCCCAGTACTTTCTGCAACCTACATCCTTCTGAATCTGCTTAGTGTATTCATCTCTTGGTCTCCCTCTACGATTTTTACCCTCCACGCTGCCCTCCAATACTAAATTGGTGATCCCTTGATACCTTAGAACATGTCCTACCAACCGATCCCTTCTTCTGGTCAAGTTGTGCCACAAACTTCTCTTCTCCCCAATCCTATTCAATACTTCCTCATAAGTTATGTGATCTACCCATCTATTCTTCAGCATTCTTCTGTAGCACCACATTTCGAAAGCTTCTATTCTCTTCTTGTCCAAACTATTTATCGTCCATGTTTCACTTCCATACATGGCTACACTCCATACAAATACTTTCAGAAATGACTTCCTGACACTTAAATCTATACTCGATGTTAACAAATTTCTCTTCTTCAGAAACGCTTTCCTTGCCATTGCCAGTCTACATTTTATATCCTCTCTACTTCGACCATCATCAGTTATTTTGCTCCCCAAATAGCAAAACTCCTTTACTACTTTAAGTGTCTCATTTCCTAATCTAATTCCCTCAGCATCACCCGACTTAATTAGACTACATTCCATTATCCTTTTTTTGCTTTTGTTGATGTTCATCTTATATCCTCCTTTCAAGATACTGTCCACTCCATTCAACTGCTCTTCCAAGTCCCTTGCTGTCTCTGACAGAATCACAATGTCATCGGCGAACCTCAAAGTTTTTATTTCTTCTCCATGGATTTTAATACCTACTCCGAAATTTTCTTTTGTTTCCTTTACTTCTTGCTCAATATACAGATTGAACAACATCGGGGAGAGGCTACAACCCTGTCTTACTCCCTTCCTAACCACTGCTTCCCTTTCATGTCCCTCGACTCTTATAACTGCCATCTGGTTTCTGTAAAAATTGTAAATAGCCTTTCGCTCCCTGTATTTTACCCCTGCCACCTTTAGAATTTGAAAGAGAGTATTCCAATCAACATTGTCAAAAGCTTTCTCTAAGTCTACAAATGCTAGAAACGTAGGTTTGCCTTTCCTTAATCTTTCTTCTAAGATAATTCGTAAGGTCAGTATTGCCTCACGTGTTCCAGTGTTTCTACAGAATCCAAACTGATCTTCCCCGAGGTTGGCTTCTACTAGTTTTTCCATTCGTCTGTAAAGAATTCGTGTTAGTATTTTGCAGCTGTGACTTATTAAACTGATAGTTCGGTAATTTTCACATCTGTCAACACCTGCTTTCTTTGGGATTGGAATTATTATATTCTTCTTGAAGTCTGAGGGTATTTCGCCTGTTTCATACATCTTGCTCACCAAATGGTAGAGTTTTGTCAGGACTGGCTCTCCTAAGGCCGTCAGTAGTTCCAATGGAATGTTGTCTACTCCGGGGGCCTTGTTTCGACTCAGGTCTTTCAGTGCTCTGTCAAACTCTTCACGCAGTATCATATCTCCCATTTCATCTTCATCTACATTCTCTTCCATTTCCATAATATTGTCCTCAAGTACATCGCTTTTGTATAGACCCTCTATATACTCCTTCCACCTTTCTGCTTTCCCTTCTTTGCTTAGAACTGGGTTTCCATCTGAGCTCTTGATATTCATACAAGTCGTTCTCTTATCTCCAAAGGTCTCTTTAATTTTCCTGTAGGCAGTATCTATCTTACCCCTAGTGAGATAGGCCTCTACATCCTTACATTTGTCCTCTAGCCATCCCTGCTTGGCCATTTTGCACTTCCTGTCGATATCATTTTTGAGACGTTTGTATTCCTTTTTGTCTGCTTCATTTACTGCATTTTTATATTTTCTCCTTTCATCAATTAAATTCAATATTTCTTCTGTTACCCAAGGATTTCTACTAGCCCTCGTCTTTTTACTTACTTGATTCTCTGCTGCCTTCGCAACTTCATCCCTCAAAGCTACCCATTCTTCTTCTACCGTATTTCTTTCCCCCATTCCTGTCAATTGTTCCCTTATGCTCTCCCTGAAACTCTGTACAACCTCTGGTTCTTTCAGTTTATCCAGGTCCCATCTCCTTAAATTACCACCTTTTTGCAGTTTCTTCAGTTTTAATCTACAGGTCATAACCAATAGATTGTGGTCAGAGTCCACATCTGCCCCTGGAAATGTCTTACAATTTAAAACCTGGTTCCTAAATCTCTGTCTTACCATTATATAATCTATCTGATACCTTTTAGTATCTCCAGGGTTCTTCCATGTATACAACCTTCTTTCATGATTCTTAAACCAAGTGTTAGCTATGATTATGTTGTGCTCTGTGCAAAATTCTACCAGGCGGGTTCCTCTTTCATTTCTTAGCCCCAATCCATATTCACCTACTATGTTTCCTTCTCTCCCTTTTCCTATACTCGAATTCCAGTCACCCATGACTATTAAATTTTCGTCTCCCTTCACAATCTGAATAATTTCTTTTATTTCATCATAAATTTTTTCAATTTCTTCGTCATCTGCAGAGCTAGTTGGCATATAAACTTGTACTACTGTAGTAGGTGTGGGCTTCGTATCTATCTTGGCCACAATAATGCGTTCACTATGCTGTTTGTAGTAGCTTACCCGCATTCCTATTTTCCTATTCATTATTAAACCTACTCCTGATTACCCCTATTTGATTTTGTGTTTATAACCCTGTAGTCACCTGATCAGAAGTCTTGTTCCTCCTGCCACCGAACTTCACTAATTCCCACTATATCTAACTTCAACCTATCCATTTCCCTCTTTAAATATTCTAACCTACCTGCCCGATTAAGGGATCTGACATTCCAGGCTCCGATACGTAGAACGCCAGTTTTCTTTCTCCTAATAATGTCAATGCCTAGCGATATTATTTGTGCCATACAATCACATATGTAGCACTCAAGTAACGTTTCAACACCAATATCAACCATTACAACACAAAGGTTTACATTTAGATCGTAAACAACATGTAGAATCAAATGTGCCAGTTCTTAATTTACAAAAACAGGGCCGCGCGGGATTACCCGAGCGGTCAGAGGCGCTGCAGTCATGGACTGTGCGGCTGGTCTCGGCGGAGGTTCGAGTCCTCCCTCGGGCATGGGTGTGTGTGTTTGTCCTCAGGATAATTTAGGTTAAGTAGTGTGTAAGCTTAGGGACTGAAGACCTTAGCAGTTAAATCCCATAAGATTTCACACATATTTGAACATTTTGAACA
This sequence comes from Schistocerca serialis cubense, assembly GCF_023864345.2. Taxonomy (NCBI): domain Eukaryota; kingdom Metazoa; phylum Arthropoda; class Insecta; order Orthoptera; family Acrididae; genus Schistocerca; species Schistocerca serialis. Next base: position 184,581,101 of record NC_064641.1, read on the forward strand.
AGAACAGGCACACTTGACATTTGACGATAACAACGCCATCTCCCAGGAATGGCAACCAATGATTTAAGTAAGCCGTACGTATTGTTTGGGCTTAGAATCCGAATATGACGTAGAAATAAGAGCGTTCCCATTTGAAAGTAAAAGGTTGACATCGCCCACACAGGAATGGTAGTCAGGAGGTGAGCAGTTGCAGCACAGACAGCACAGATCATTACTAGTATAAACTTTTCACCTAGAACCTTTTTTTTCGGATGACAGGTCGTAGTTGTCTCAAGTTGAAACAAATATCCTGTATCTATAGGGTGATTCAGCTACCCCTGCTGATAGGATTCATGCAGTCTGCAACACCTTCAAAAATCACTCATAAGACTCTCACATTTTCTCGCTCGCTACGTGCAAATTATCATTCCCACAGAGAAAATGAAAAGGAACTTTTAGTAGGAAATTTACGTTAAATTTTGTTCCAGAATACATTCTTGATGCAGGCCACGGTTTTCTAGCTATTCCAGAAAAACATTTTTTAAGAACACCGACGCACATTTTTCTTGAATAATTCGAAAATTACAACCTCTTGCGAAAACGTATCGAGCAAAAAATTTGACTAAATTAAATTTCCTGCAAAAATGTCCTGTTTATAATTTCTGTAGAACTAACAATTTGGGGGCATAGCAAGCGAGAAATATGAAAATCTTGCACGTGGTATTTGAAGGCGTTGCGGGTTGCGTAAAACTCATGGGTAATTGCAGTTTATAACTTTACAGTTCATATCTTTCTATGAACATAATGAATGGCGTACCCTGTCAGCCCAAATACTTTCCGACACCGCATTAAAAAAAAAAAAAAAGAGATTAGAAAAATGATGGTGCTTTAAATGCTATATGTATTATGCATAGTCTCCTCCCATTTGAGCGCAACACATACAAGATTCATACAACCATAAGAAACCGTAAGGAAAGTCCTTCTTTGGGATGCTGTTCAATTCAAATGGCCATATGGGGTTGAATGTCGATTATGTCGTCAAATCAATGACCCGTGATGTGAATTCCCGCATTTTGTCGTTTTGTGGTAAGTTCGTATTGATAACATAAAGTCTCATCACCTGCAATGATTTTTTCCAGAACCAAATTCCTCTCATTTTGCGTTTCAGTCAAGTGGCGGCGGGTGGCACCGCTTCGTTGTTTTTGTTCGGGAGTCAAAGTGGGCGTAACAAACTCAGCACACACCTTTCTCTTCTTCAAATTACTCTGCAGAATGTCTTGAGCAGTCGATACTGCCACGTACTTCGTGAATTTGACTTGATATTGTAAACATTAAAATAACATGACATAACCTCTCAACCCGTGAAATTTCATGATTTTTCACCTCCCCTTCTGGGTGAGTGACACTTTTTATCAGACAATACAAATTGCGTACCGCAGTCTAGGGGTAGTGTAGTAATCAAAACGTCCTCTTTCTCGGTCTCGAAACTCACCACTGCTTAAATTTTGGTTAAAAATAATCAGCAATGGCGGCCGATGTTTTCCAGCGTAAGAAGTCATCCTCATTCTGCTAATAGCCTTGTCAGAGAGCCGAGGAGCAGACAGAGGTTCAGTGCACTCCTTTGCCCTTGAGGTGGGAAACTGCCGCTGAAAGGCGAAAGTAAAAGCAATAAACAATAGCATGAGGATACAGAAGGCAGTGGAAACCACTGCATTAAAAACAAATAACTTGTCTGCACAGGACACGTGACCTGTAATTTAAAAATGTGTCATGATGATCTCTCCATTGGCAAAATATTGCGGAACAGTCCCAATTCCAGTCTATGGGAGGGGACTGCCAAGGGGGAGTTGACAATGAGAAGAAGTCTGAATAACTAAAGAAAGGATAACGTTCAACGAAATGGGTTGTGGAATGTGAAAATTTCAATGTGATAGGAAAGCTAGAAAATCTGAAAAGGGAAATGCTGAGGATCAACCGAGATGTAGTGGAGACCAGTGAGGTGAAATAGAAAGAAGACAGTTAGATATGGTTGAACACCGTGAACAAAACTGACATGAATGTAGTTGGCCAATTTGTCGGCATGTAACGGGAGACTGCTCAACGCGTCTACAGTGATTGGTGTGGCACTCACAGCCACGTAACACAGCGTAAGAACAGTGGTCGTAAAGAGATCCTCACCTACAAGGCCGGAGACGAATGAGGCGCCATGACAATGACAGTCGATTTCCAAACCTACAGAATTTGCTGCTCACAGTGAATGCAAGGTGTCGAATGCACCGATGGCCAAAAGAGGCGTTTAACTATTTGTGTTTGGAGAGTGTAATTCAGGCCGAAAGTGATGTTTTGGGGGTGTTTTTGTACCATGATGTGGGTCCACTCATTCAGCTTACCGTCAACATGATCCAGGATGTCTATTCTCACATTCTCGATGACCAAGTGTTGCCCTTCATGATAAACATACTGTGGACACCCGTTTCCCAAGAAAACGAAAACCGTGTTCACAGAGCTACACGTACACGTTCCTAGTCTGATTAACGCGTCGGTACCCCAGAGCACCATGACTGGCACGCTACATAGTTTTTACTTCACATTTTTGTCACAATAACTCCTTTCACTTCAGTCTTATACCAGACGTCTTCTTTGACAGATAACTGAGAGCCTCCCTGAACGCTGTCGAGTGGTTTTTCATTCATAATCATGAAAGAAGACGTGGCACGCGAAGCTAACGACACACAGTGAAGACAATTCAGAATGACAACAGTGCCATTGTAGACTACATCGTACCCTAGGCTAAGGATTGTAGCCAGCCGAACAAGTAAATATCGGTTCGAAGTCATAAACCGTCTTGCGAATTTTTTGAGTCCTGTTATTCTCATCAGACGCCGCGTAACAATTAATACACCAACTTCGACAACCAGTCATGACCTCCAAACAGTGTCGGTTCCCTCGTGGCTATATCGCAGACGATTGTGTTGTTCTTCTTCTCTAGGTAGCTTCACCAACGTCGATGCGCCAGGTGCTTGTAATGTAACCACACTTTTGAAATAAGGAGACAGTATGTTTAAAATGTTGCTTAATGAAACAAAGGACAAAAAAATGAGTAAGATTGTTTCGTCATAAATGCGAAGGTTTCAAACTAATAAACAATAAGTATTACACAAATAAATAAATAATTTTTAACTTATATAGTAGCTCTGAATTCACTCCAGCCATACAATCCTGTAGAATCATTAGTCCAGGAGTCATTCCTCATTGATATTTTGCTGAAGAATGGATCTTCTTCAGCAAGTTCACATTGTCACACAACATTTTGTAAAAATTTACACAAGTGTGATACAGTTCACCTTATTAATCTACATAGCTTCCAAAGTCTGTTCTGAAAGTGTGTTCTTGTCATTTGCCCACAAAATATTCGTATGGGTAGACTTCCTGACACATCTTAACTTGATGGTAACAAAGTTCTCTCCTTCAACAATGCTTTTCTTGCCATTGCCAGTCTACATTTTATATCACCAGTTATTTTGCTATTACTTTTAAGTGTCTCATTTCCTAATCTAATTCCCTCATCATCACCTGATTCAATTCGATTACATTCCAATATCCTTGTTTTGCTCTTACTGATCTACTTCTTATAGCCTCCTTTCAAGACACAGTCCATTCCACTCAACTGCTCTTCCAAGTCCTTTGCTGTCTCTCACAGAATTACAATATCATCAGTGAACCTCAGAGTTTTTATTTCTTGTCCCTGGACTTGAATTCCTACCACAAATTTATCTTTTCTTTCATTTACTGCTTGCTCGATATACAGATTGAATAACATCGGGTATAGGCTAGAAACCTGTCTCGCTCCCTTCTCAACCGCTGCTTCCCTTTCATGTCCTTCGCCTCACATAACTGCCATCTGGCTTGTGTAAAATTCCACATTCAGAATTTGAAAGAGAGTATTCCAGTCAACATTGTCAAAAACCTTTCTCTAAGCCTACAATGCTATAAACGTAGATTTGCCTTTCCTTAACCTATATTCTATGAGAAGTCTTAGGGTCAGTATTGCCTCAAGTGTTCACACATTTTTCTAGAATCCAAACTCATCTTCCTCGAGGTTCGGCTTCTACCAGATTTTCCACTCTTCTGTAAAGGATTCGTGTTAGTACTCGTATTTTGCAACCGTGACTTATTAAACTGATAGTTCGGTAATTTTCACCTGCCAGTACCTTCTTTCTTTGGAACTGGAATTATTATATTCTCCTTGAAGTATGTGGGTATTTCGCCTGTCTTGTACATCTTGCTCACCAGATGGAAGAGTTTTGTCATGGCTGGCTCTCCCAAGGCTATCAGTAGCTCTAACGAAATGGCGTCTATTCCCGGGAGCCTTGTTTCGATTTAAGTCTTTCAGTGCTTTGTCAAATTCTTCACGCAGTATCACACCTCCCTTCTCATATTCATCTAAGTCCTATTGCAGTCTCTGATGATAAGCCCTTATTTTTCTGTTTACCAAGAATTTATCTGATAACTGTTGTATGAAACAGTCTTCACCCTTGGAAACTAGCCTTTAAATCGTTAACACATAAATTACTTCAAAAAAGTAACTGTTTCGCGCTCTACTCTTTGAACTGCAGCGTCAAAAGTTGATGCTTTGCTGTGGAGAAAGTATAGCCAGGCTTTTGATAAAGAGTTTTCAAAGAATGATTTGATAACAAATGGACAGTATGGTTTTCAAATATTGCAGTATGCACATAGAAATGAGAATATATTTTTAGAAACAATGCCTTCAACATCAGTAAGAAGGACATCAGCAGCTGTCTGGATAGTATGGTGGGTCATATGAGCAGAACACTCGACCCCCAAGTAACTTATGGCCTAAATTTCCTTTCAGTTTTGTGAAGCCGCTATGAAAGTCCTTCCTAGATATACTTCCAAAACTGCAGTTCGTATTATCTGCACAAGGAGCTATTTTTTTCCTCTAAATTATTATTTGTAGAACACTCATTTAAAATGCAGCAATTACTTACGAACTTTCTCCAGGAAAAGACTTCCGATCTAATATTTTAACTTGAGCCCTTCAGTAGGATTACAGTACCTAAAAAACAATGGAAATATTTTTAAGTCCATATGGTTTCATGAATCCGTCATTATTGGAAAAAAAATAGCTTTCTGTTCATCAGATTCCAGTTGAGAAATGGCAAATAAGGTTAAAACATATAACACAACTTACTTTTTTTTGCTACGGCCACAAGTAAATTTTGGCTCAATGGTACACTGGACAAGTTCAGCATGTACAGTCCATTGATCTGAAAGATTGGTTGTGGTGGGCAGTATGGTAAGTGAGCGCTCTTTCAACAGCTGCTAATTTCATATCTTTGCCACCAAAACTTTCACTTTTTGAAAAAATAATCAATACTGTGCTGTAAGAAGCCCTTGCACGCAGCACTATTTTATGGTTTTCACTGTTTATAATTATGTTGTGATATATCCGATCCCCCTGCCCGCCCGATGGCTTATGCTGAAAGTAGATGCACACTTATTGCATCGAAGGTCTGAACCATAAATTGTTTTCTTAATTTATGGATGTGCTCCTTTTGTAGGTCACTATTACAATCACACTTCCTTTGCGACGGTGGCATATTATCAACTTCAAGTGTTTTAGCACTTGCAGTTTTAAACGTTCGCTGTATTTGATTATTTCACAAACGCAGAACACAGTATTGCATTTTACCAAAGTAACAAGTGTAGTGAATTTCTCTTGACTCACACTCAAGCATATGCGTTTGATTTTTCGTTATTTCTGGCGACATTCGCATCAAATACGACTAATTACGAATTGTTAATTGACAGTGCAGAGAAGCACAGTTCATTTGTCTTACGCAACTGTACTTTTCGAAGCGAAATCCCCACACAGTTCAGCTTTATTTGTATTTTAGCTCCATAACATAAACAGCACCTTTTTTGTTAGTGTCCTTAAATTGTTTAACAAACTGATGCAAAACAAGACATTCTGAATTTTTGAGAACTATAGTAGCGGTGTTTTATGTCGGTAAGTCATTTTGACAAAAAAGGAATATCTTGTCTCATTCTGCCTTCACAAAAGAAAAACCAGTACAGAGACACAAAAAAAAAAAAAACTGTTCCGGCTAGTAGGGCACTTCACCTCAGGTAATTGTGGGGTAAGGCGCTTAAGCAGTCTACCAACAATTATTGCCCATTCAAGACTCATCTCTGTCTTTTGGTTCGTTATCTTAAACTATTCAGTTTACGATCCTCTACAGTCTGTATAATTTTGTCTCAGAAACTATTGCATCGCTCGTACACTGCAGCTAATAAACGTCTGAGAAGGAATCAAGTGCAATTATAAATTACACTTTACTCATTCGTTTCTTGTAGCTCCTCGTCGAGAACGTAGCTGGCCAAAAACGTGGCTTGCTGTAAGAATAAATTGCGTCTAGGAACTATTATCCAGTTTTAATTGTTTAGATAAGAAGAACGCGTAGTTTAATTACATCAATTTGTCGATTTATTCAAGTCATTTCAACTAACTCCTAAATATAAAATTTTCATATTATAGAACAAATCAGAACAGACAACAACAGATTTTCGACTTCCATCAATTCGCGTCAGAGAATGTTAAGTCAAAAAAAAAAACAAAGATAACTAGTACTCGCAGCACAGTGATCCTAAGAGGTTTCGATTTTTACATCCACAGAAATTTATAAATGATTAATACTTATTTTCAGATTATTGCTCATAATAATTTAGAAAAATAGAATTACTACAAAACGGAAAAGTATATGAGTATCGTGTGATCTGGTCAATTTAGTGTATCGGGTACTTCAGTTAATTATTTGTATCGTCAGGTATCTCGCACCATGAAAATGAGCCATTCATCAGTTCCATTCAAGTTGGTACGGTGAATAGACCAGATGTCGGTTACGCATATTCTGTGTGGTTGAAGAATTTTGTGTGTGCGAACGTGAAACATTACGCAGATTGACGGTAACAAGGTATGTGGTTATAAAGAGTGAACCCGAACACCATCAAAAAAAAATTTTGGGATTGTTCAGGGATATTTTCTGAATACTTTAGTGAAACGGGTAAGTGGGCTGCAGTGGCTCGATACACAATATGGATGTATTGATTTGATGTATAGATTGATTTTGGATGTATTTGATGGATGTGTGGGTTTATTCATCTTGTTACCAAAATTAACTTTGTTTCTGCGAAAAGCATGTAACATGCGAACGCCAGGACTTACGACGCAAAACAGAATAATGCAACAACTCTAAGACGAAACATGTAAAATGTGATGTGGTTGCCGCTGTATAGCGTTCTTCCGTTGTACAGTATTTTTCCGTTGTGCGTATCGGTCAACTCAATACGAAACAGAACGACCAGTACTAATCCAGCTTGAGGACGAAGAGAAAGTGTACATTATTGTTGTCAACAGTAAGTACCCTGAATGAACAGAACAAGTTCATTCCCAAACATATCACACAGCGCATACCGTCGATATTTTCACCATTGTAGAGATATTTTCGGTGAAATACAGATACGAAAAAAATAGGGGAGTAAGAAATCAAACGAAATGCAGTGACTCTGTACATAGCGACCGACGACCATGGGTCTCTTGCATAAAAATACTCAGAAATATCCTCGAACAGCTTGTGAAACTTTGTTGGTGTAGCTCCGGTTTACCTTACATACTAATATGCAATGAGTTGATAAATGTCGTAGGATACCTCCTAATATCGTATCAGACCTCCTTTTAGCCGGCGAAGTGCAGCAAGTCGACGTGGCATGGACTCAACAAGTCGTTGGGAGTCCCCTGCGGAAATCTTGATCTAGGCTGCCTCTGTAGCCGTCCGTAATTGTGAAGGCGTTGCCGGTGCAGGATTTTGTGCACGAACTGACCTCTAGATTATGTCCCGTAAATGTTCAATGGGATTCATGCCGCCTAATCTGGGTGGCCATATCATTCGTTCGAATTATCCGGAATATTCATCAAACTAATCGCGAATAACTGTGGCCCTGTGACATAACATCTTTGTTTGGGAACACAGAGTCCACGAGTGCCAGTGAATGATCTCCAAGAGGCCGAACATAAACATTTACGATCAAATTATCTATTCACTTGGACCACAGTACCCATTTCATTCCATGTCAACACAGCCTACACCATTATGAAATCACCACCAGCTGGCACAGCGCCTTGTTGATAACTTAGATGCTAGGTTTCGTGGGGTCTGTGCAACACTCAAGCCTTTCCATCAGCCCTTACTAGAGATGGACAAACTCGTTCATCCTTGGGAACTAGTTCACTGGTGATCGCTCTTTTCTGGGAACCGTTCATGTTTACTTGTTCACCGTTCATTTGTGCTTGGTATACGGTTCTTATGAAAATCTGAAAATTAGTAACATAGGTGACTGAAGATGGAAGGCGCCAAAAGGGGCACTTCCCTCCCCCCTGGAGTACAGAGTTTTTATTCATGACAGAATTATCACACGTAATTTTTGTGATTCTGCAAAACCTCTCGTTTAGCCAACTATAGCGTTATGTGGCTGATCGCAGTGATATAATGTAAGGTGGGGCACGAAAAACCGGCCCCGAGCACAGAATGGTTCAAATGGCTCTGAGCACTATGGGACTTAACATCTGAGGTCATCAGTCCCCTAGAACTTAGAACTACTTAAACCTAACTAACCTAAGGACATCACACATCCACCTGCGGCCGTAGTGGTCACGCGGTTCCAGACTTAAGCGACTAGAACCGCTCGGCCACTCCGGCCGGCCGAAAACAGACTGCTCCTCCATTACGCAGTATTTGTTGACCGCTACGAGTAGAATAGATAAACATGTAATAATTAGGTAGTGAAGAAATAACAACCTTATGCAAACAACTTCGAAACAATAGATGACGATTGGTAGGCGACGGTGAGAAGTCTAGTACTCGGGGCTGATTTTTCGTGCGCCACCCTGTACCACTAAAACAATATTGTAGAAGTTGTCATATTCTCATTACAAAATGTGACACCAGACACTCGATTATAGAACGCGGACTTCATTCGGTTTTAAGTCGGTCTGCCTTCCATAACACTGAACATGCTCTTTTACCTTGGATCAAAAGAAAAAAAAGATGCGGCTGGTCCCAGCGGAGCTTCCAGTCCTCCCTCGGGCATGGGTGTGTTTGTTTGTCCTTAGGATAATTTAGGTTAAATAGTGTGTAAGCTTAGGGACTGATAACCTTCGCATAAGATTTCACACACATCTGAACATTTTTGAACAAAAAAAAAGACGGAAAATGACCACTTGTGTATGCCGTGCCGACTTCCTTTGTATATGTAACAACAACAAAATCTTGCCTTTTAAGAGTATTTCTTCTGCTGTTTATCGAAATAGTGATGTAAGCTGTGAAACGTCCCCTTAGAAAAATTAGTGAATTACTGTGCTGGTAAACCCCTTACGTTATTTGATTTTCCAACAGCTGAGCAAAACTGAACGTACTCACACATTTCTCTCTTTACTTATTCTGATCATCACTAAACTGACACACAATATTTTTAGCGAAACGCAATCTGACTTTTAAAAATCCCTACAAAAGAATAGCCCCGACTAACAATAACCTATACCTTTCATGAATCGCTTACCTCACAAAAATCTAAATCTTCGTTACTCGAACTACTGCAATACAGCAAGCGCCACTACTGCCAGCTAAATAAAAGATTCTAACTACTGAAGGGACTAATTACTGATAGGCATAGTTAGCAAATGAAAGATTTTGATAAAGAACAAACAATGTATTTACCTTAATAGTGTTCAAAAGTCATTATATATATATATATATATATATATATATATATATATCAGTTCATGACATCCAGTCTTAAAAATTTACTGTCTCTGATGGACACACGTCCAGATCATCCGCTCTCAAAACTCACCCATCTCTCTCCCCACATCCACCAGTGCTGGCGGCTCACCTCCAACTGCGCAACGCTACGTGCTGTTAACAGCCAACTGTCCAACACTACAATAGCATATACTCCAACAATCCAAACCAACCACAGCCTTCACACAGCACAGTCAGTGATTTTCATATAGAGCGCTACGTGGCGTTACCAACATAAAAACCTGAACAGCCTACTTACAACTGATATTCCGTTTTGTTACCTGAAAATATGTACTACAAACCACGTAATTTTATGTAATATACGTAATTATAAAATACATTTAATTAGTTGTCATGGATGCTGAATAGAATACGAAAAGAACCAGAAGTTCAGAGTTCCAAAAAAGGTTTGAAACAGATGTAGAATGGGCGTGCGCAGCGAACGAAACGAACGACTCTGTACTGAACTATGAGCAGTCGGCAATGGAACTGCGACGAGTGGCCACGCGAAGAAGGACGAGTCCGGCCGAGCGAGACCGTGACAGATGGGAACGGGACCGAGGCTGTAACGAAACCGGCCGATGTGCTGTTGCAGGAACGAGACCGACTGTTTCTCGTTCCCGGGAACTATAAGTAGAAAGCCGCGACCGAGATTGACGGGAACGGGGCCGAGGCTGGAACGAGACCGGCTGTTCCCTAGAACTATAAGTAGAAAGTTGTGACCGAAGTGAACTATGGAAGACCGTTCCTCAGAATTCGTTCATCGGTCGTTCCGTTCATCTTGATGAACCGTTCCTTTGGACCCGTTAATCCGCGAACGACCGATCTCTAGCTCTTACCAACTTAAATCGGGACTTATCTAATCAGGCCACAGTTTTCCAGTTGTCTAGGGTCCAACCAATAAGATCACAACCACAAGAGAGGCTCTACAGGCGATGTCGTGCTGTTAACAAAGGCTCTCGTGTCGATCATCTGCAGTCATAGCTCATTAACACCAAATTTCGCCGCACTGTCCTAACGGACATGTTTGTCTTATGTCCCATATGGATTTCTGCGGTTATTTCAAGCAGTGGTTGTCTGTTATCACTGAGAATTCTAAGTAAACGCTCGGTCGTTAAGTAAAGGCCGTCGGCCACTGCTTTGTCTGTCGTGAGAGGTAATGCCTGAAATTTGGTATTCTCGGCACTCTTCACTTTGTTTGTCTCGGAATACTGAATTCCCTAACGATTTCAGTGGTTCGACACTGGACTCGCATTCGGGAGGACGACGGTTCAATCCCGCGTCCGGCCATCCTGATTTAGGTTTTTCGTGATTTCCCTAAGTCCCTCCAGGCAAATGCCGGGATGGTTCCTTTCAAAGGGCACGGCCGAATTCCCTACCTGTCCTTCCCTAATCCGATGAGACCGATGACCTCGCTGTCTGGTCTTCCCCAAAACAACCAACCAACCAATCCTAACGATTTCAGAACTGGAATGCCCCATACGGCTAGCGCCAACTGCCATTCCGCATTCAAAGTCTGTTAACTGATCCCGTCGTGCGGCCATTATCACGTTGAAACCCTGTTCACATGAATCATCTTAGTGCAAATGACAACACCAATGCACTGCCCTTTTACACCTTGTGTACGCGATACTACCGCCATACGTAAATGTGTATATCGCTTTCGTTACTTCAGTGTATTCCACACTGTTGTGCTGAGCATGGTATATGTCTGACAAATGGGCCAGTGTTTCTTGATAGTGTCGAGTTCACCACAATTAGGTAAATGCTATGAAACAAGATCTGGTTTCAAATACAGTTACACACCGGTTCACGGGAAACTACTTCGTGCAAGAGATGTGATGCATACGTGGTCCACAATATAAAATAATGCTGGCTCACCTTGCCAGTAGGAAACAGTAAAATGGCGTTCAGGAGGATTCCAGTCGGCAGCATCTGTTTTATTTTTCCGATGCAGCTGACCACGAATTCCTCTCCTGTACCAACCACTTCATCTCAGAATAACACATTGCGCCCTGCGTTCTCAGTTATTTGTTGGATGTGTTCCAATCCCTGTCTCCCCCTCTACAGCTTCCTCTAGTAGGATGGACGTTATTCTCCGATGTCTTAGCACATGTCCTATCATCCTGTCCCTTCATCTTGTCAATATTTTCCACATGTTCCTTTCTTCATCGATTCTGCAGAGGACCACATCATTGCTTATCAGCCCACGTAATCTTCAACATCCATAACTGAAACCTTCGACTTTCTTCCTTCCCTGTTTTCTCACAATTCATGATTCATTACCATACAATGCCGTGGTTCAAACGTACTTTCTCTGAAGCTCCATCCTCAGATTAAGATAGATACTAGGAGACTTCACTTGACCAGGAATGTCCTCTTTGCTCAAAAAAAAAAAAAAAAAAAAAAAATGGCTCTGAGCACTATGGGACTTAAATTCTGAGGTCATTAGTCCCCTAGAACTTAGAACTACTTAAATCTATCTAACCTAAGGGCATCACACACATCCATGCTCGAGGCAGGATTCGAACCTGCGACCGTAGCGGTCGCGCGGTGTCCTCTTTGCCTGTGCTGCTCTACTTTTTATGTCTTCCTCGCATCGTCCGTCATCTTTTATTTTGCCTCTAAGGTAGCGAATTCGGTAACATCGCCTGCTCAATGGTCTCCAGTTTTGATTTTAGCTTCATCGCTATTCTCATTTCTTCGAGTCCTCATTATTTTCATCTTTTATCGGTCGCTCTGAGTCCATATTCTGTACTGATTAAACTGTTCATTCCATTCAGTATATCCTGTAATTCTTCTTCACTGTCACTGAGGATATCAATGTAATCAACGAATCTCATCGTTGATATCCTTTATCCCTCAATTTTAATCCCAGTTTTCAACCTATATTTTGTTTCCCTCTTTTCTTTTTAGATGTATGAATTCTGGTTTTGTTGCATTTCTTGGCTGAGGGCAGTTATGGAATATTAAGCCTGTCAACAGACTACATTTTAATCTGCGTGAAGACTACAAAAAAGCCTCTTGACCAGCACCTAAAACAAGCTGTGCTGGCTGTATATAGTACTAGGTAATACATTTAGCTTGCGTTTATTTCTGTTCATTTTCTTCACAAATAGCAACCCTACTGCAGTACAATGTTACCTCACTTACTATGAGAAGGTGAACTTCTTACAATAGACAGTACTACCTATTATCTGATAATTTTGTGTAGCCCTATACGAATTTCAGTTCTGATATGTTCAACTTACAGTATACACAAGCTTGTAGATCGGACATAAGAAAAAATATATTAAGTGTTGGGAGTGTGCGGGCTTCTCTCAAAATACCATGTTCTGTAGAATTTGCTTTTGAAACGAACGACCACGATCCAAAATGGATAGAATAATTGAATAAAACTTGCATATTTCTGTCTGAAGGTAACTTTTTTACATTGGGTCAATGTGAACTGGAAATCAGTTTTTCGAATACACGAAAAACCACAAAGTTTATAATAACTCAGAAAGTCATTTGTTGAAAGAGATGCAACTATGAACTTATAAATTAAATGTAACTCGAGATCGAGCAGCGAAGATTACTCCAAAAGAAATGCACAATTTTTTAACATCAAATTTATTTTCCATACCTCTGATATGTTTACAGTATTTTGATACATACTTGAGAGGAAAAAGTCATTTATCCTGATAATTTCCATCCCTTTCAACTGCCTTACGCCACCGTGGAACTAATGCCTGTATACCTGCGCGGTAGAAGTTACGACCAGCACGTTTGAGCCAAAGTTTAGCAGCCTTAACAAGGGGTTCATCACCTTCAAATCTCGTTCTGTGAAGGGATTCCTTCGGTTCCCAGAAAAACTGTTGATCACACAGTGCCAGTTGAGGGCTGTAGCGCAGGTTTTTCATTGATGTCCACACGTACTGCGTGTTCTCGGTGTTGGTTTTCTCACTGACACGTGGTTGGGCGCTATCGTGCGAGAGCTAAACACCGTATTTTGCCGATGTTGTCGAACGCTATACGTTAGATCACGAAGATTTTTTGAGTTGCCAAATATGCTTCAGAACTGATTGTGTTTCTGTGCGGCATAATGTCCACAAAAAATAGTCCTTGTGAATCAAAAGACACAGCAGCCATCACTTTTTCTACAGAATGCACAGTTTTGAATGTCTTCGAATGATGCCATTCCATCGATAGCATTTTCATCCCCTGTTCAAAGTGATGCAAACAGGTTTCATCTCCCGCCACAATTCTTGCAACAGTTCATCTTCATAATTCTCACTGTACATTGTCTTCTATGTTTCTTTGCCGGCGTCCGTCAACTGTCTTGAAACCTAACTAAGCGCAAACATTTTTCAGCTTCAAATTTCTTAATATTTGCAAACAATCGCTTCTCCTACTCACAATCGGATTGTCATAACATTGACTGTTACGCCTTTTTCAGCAAAAAATCTGTGTGTGAACAGGCTCTACATTGTGATCCTTCAAGCTTTCCCGGTGGATATGTTGTAAATATTCTTCACGGGCTTGTCGGCGGATGACGTTGTGCAAATTCCACAATATTAACTCGGAGCAACTGTCCGACCTCTTCAGGTGGTTGAACCTTGCTGACCTCAGCCATACCTAGGCACCAGAAAGGTTCAACCACCTGAAGATCTCGGACAGTTGGTCGGAGGAAATATGATGGAATTTGCACAGCGTTATCCGGCGGCAAACCCGCGAAGATTATTTACAGGCTGTACATTGTCAGGAGTCTGTGTAGTGCAGCCGGCCAGAGTGGCCGAGCGGTTCTAGGCGCTTCAGTCTGGAACCGCGCGACCGCTACGGTCACAGGTACGAATCCTGACTCGGGCATGGATGTGTGTGATGTCCTTAGGTTAGTTAGGTTTAAGTAGTTCTAAGTTCTAGGGGACTGATGACCTCAGAAGTCAAGTCCCATAGTGCTCAGAGCCATTTGTGTAGTGCTCAATCTGCCACTGTGCTGGAGGTCCAGAGTTTTGCCGTGTCCGCTTTCAAAAAAATGGCTCTGAGCACTATGGGACTTAATATCTGAGGTCATCAGTCCCCTAGAACTTAGAACTACTTAAACCTAACTAATCTAAGAACATCACATACATCCATGCCCGAGGCAAGATTCGAACCTGCGACCGTAGCGGTGGCGCGGTTCCAGGCTGAAGCGCCTAGAACCGTTCGGCCACACCGGCCGGCTGTTCGCTTTCACCAGATAATCTGTATGCCCAACGGCTGACTGTACTTTTATCAACAGCGTCATCCCCATACATCCCGTTTCCGACTTTGATAAAGGTCGGATTGTAGACAATCGCGATTGCGGTTTATCGTATCGCGACATTGCTACTCGCGTTGGTCGAGCTCCAACGACTGTTAGCAGAATATGGAATCGGTGGTTTCAGTTGGGTAATACAGAACGCCGTGCTGGATCCAAACGGCCTCGTATCACTAGCAGTCGAGATGACAGGCATCTTATCCGCATGGTTGTAACGGATCGTGAAGCCACGTCTCGATCCCTGAGTCAACAGATGAGGAAGTTTGCAACACAACAACCATCTGCACGAACAGTTCGACGACGTTTGCAGCAGCGTGGACTATCAGCTCGGACACCAAGGGTGCGGTTACCCTTGACGCTGCATCACAGACAGGAGCGCTTGCGATGGTGCACTCAACAACGAACCTGGGTGCACGAATGGCAAAACGTCATTTTTTCGGATGAATCCAGGTTCTGTTTACAGCATCACGATGGTCGTATCCGTGTTTGGCGACATCGCGGTGAACGGACATTGGAAGCGTGTATTCGTCATCGCCATACTGGCGTATCACCCGGCTTGATGGTATGGAGTAGCATTGGTTACACTGCTCGTCACCTCTTGTTCGCATTGACGGCACTTTGAACAGTGGACGTTACATTTCAGATGTGTTACGACCCGTGGCTCTACCCTTCATTCGATCCCTACGAAACCCTACATTTCAGTAGGATAATGCACGACCGCATGTTGCAGGTCCTGTACGGGCCTTTTTGGATACAGAAAATGTTCGACTGTTGCCCTGGCCAGCACGTTCTCGAAATCTCTCACCAATTGAAAACGTCTGGTCAATGGTGGCCGAGCAACTGGCTCGTCACAATACACCAGTCACTACTCTTGATGAACTGTGGTTTCGTGTTGAAGCTGTATGGGCAGCTGTACCTGTACACGCCATCCAAGCTCTGTTTGACTCAATGCCCAGGCGTATTAAGGCCGTTTTTACGGCCAGAGGTGTTTGTTCTGGGTACTGATTTCTCAGGATCTATGCACCCAAATTGCGTGAAAATTCAATCTCATGTCAGTTCTAGTATAAAATATTTGTCCAATGAATACCCGTTTATCATCTGCATTTCTTCTTGGTGTAGCGTTTTTAATGGCCAGTTGTGTAAATTTGAATACAAACTGGAAGAATACTTCTATAATCTCCGTGAATAACAAATATCTAGAACAGAAGTTGGATTTTTGAAAAAAAAAATTCTTTTTTTACTAACACTCGTAGTAATAAACATGCTTTCCTCAAGCAATAATTAGGTGAAACTTAGCTGTTGAGGTTCCGTATGAACGAGCTGGAGGATTAGATCTGCAGCCCTCTGAGACTGTGCGCAGAAACTTGTCAAGGAATGCAGAGGGAGTTGCACATGATTACAGCCTTTTGGCACCATTGGCCGCTCATTTGACAAACAAACGATGCGCTCTTGTAGATGATAACACCCGATATTTTTTGACTACACGTCAAGCTTATAAAAGGTTCAGTCCGGTGCAGAGTGCGATACTAGTAGATTTCATAACTAAGTTATACATTATTACACTGAAGAGGCAAAGGAACTGGTACACCTGCCCTGCCTAATGTCGTGTAGGGCCCACGCGAGTACGCAGGAGTGCCACAACACCACTCGGCCCATGTCTGAAGTAGTGCTGAAGTGAACTGACACCATGAATCCGTAAGTGTCCGAGGGGGTGGAGATCCGTTCTGAACAGCATGTTGCAAGGCATCCAAGATATGCTCAATAACGTTCAAATGGTTCAAATGGCTCTGAGCACTATGGGACTCAACTGCTGAGGTCATTAGTCCCCTAGAACTTAGAACTAGTTAAACCTAACTAACCTAAGGACATCACAAACATCCATTCCCCAGGCAGGATTCGAACCTGCGACCGTAGCGGTCTTGCGGTTCCAGACTGCAGCGCCTTTAACCGCACGGCCACTTCGGCCGGCTCAATAACGTTCATGGCCGCCGAGTTTGGTGGGCAGCGGAAGTGTTAAACTCAGAACAGTGTTCCTGGAACCACTCTGTAGCAATTATGGAAGTGTAATATGTCGCATTGTCCTGCTGGAATTGCCCAAGTCCGTCGGAATGCACAATGGATAAGAGTGGATACAGGTGATCAGACAGGAAGCTTACGTTCGTGTCAACTGCCGGAGTGGTATCTACAGATATCATGGGTTCGATATGACTCCAACTGCACACGCCCCACACCATTACAGGGCTTCCACCAGCTTGAACAGTCCCCTGCTGACATACGGGGTCCATGGATCCATGATGTTTTCTCCATACCCGTACACGTTCACACGCTCGGTACAATTTGAAACGAGACTCGTCCAACCAGGCAACATGTTTCCGGTCATCAACAGTCTAATGTCGGTGTTGACGGGCCCAGGCGAGGCGCAAAGCTTTGTGTCGTACACTCATCAGATCACCTTCGGCTCCGAAAGCCCATTTCGATGATGTTTCGCTGAATGGTTCGCACGCTGACGCTTGTTGACGGCCCAGCATTGAAATCTACAGCAATTTGCGAAAGGGTTTCACCTCTGCCTTGTTGAAAGATTCTCTTCAGTAGTCGTTGGTCCCGTTCTTGCAGGATCTTTTTCCAGCCTCAGCGATATCGGAGATTCGATGTTTTACCGGATTCCTGATATTCAAGGTACACTCACGAAATGGTCGTACGGGAAAACCCCACTTCGTCGCTATCTCGGAGATGCTGTGGCCCATCGCTCGTTCTCCGACTATAACACCACGCTCAAACTCACTAAAATCTTGATACCTGCCATTGTAGCAGCAGTAACCGATCCAACAACTGCACCAGGCACTTGTTGTCTTATAAAGGCGTTGCCGACTGCAGCGCCGTATTCTGCCTGATGACATATCTCTGTATTTGAATACGCACGCCTATACCAGTTTTTTGGCGTTTCAGTGTATTTTATTGAATACTGTTCAAAGTGAGACAGATATCTGACATTATTTTCAATCGGTCGGAACGTTCTGCCAGTCGTTCAATTCCTCGATGACAGAAATCCACTCGCCGATCACGGAGCCATCAGAGAATCGCTGTGTGAACGTGCTTGTCGCTGGAAAATCTCTTTTCCCCAGAATGTCTTTCAGCTTGATGAGAAATCGTATGGTGCAACCTCTGGACCTTCCGCTCAGCGTCACTCACGCCCATGCAGCCTTGGTCAAATTGCTGGCATCATTTCACTAAGACTGGACGTGACACTGCATTTGATTCATCTACCGCTAGAATTTCACGATGAATCTGCGAGTAATTTAGACGGTTTGCACACAATAATTGTACCGCCCCGCATTCTGACACTTTGAAGTACGTTTCCAAATGCCGTGCCATTTCAATCGCACACTGTGATGCACCTATCATCCGTACGACAGCAAAAATGAGTCTGCAGGAAACCCAAAATATATATCCTCTTCTTAAAATGCGCCGCTCTAGTGAGACAATGGTATTAGCGGTGGAGGACATGTCTAACTTACTTTCTACAGTTCCTACACAAAGAGATAACATAAATTTAGACGTGTAGAGGACATTTTCCAGGCTCGTAAGATTGGGCAGAAACTTACGAAAGTGTAATTCACACAGCAAAGAGTTCACTTACAAAATCCCCACTAGGTTAGTTCTTGAGCACTAGTTGTTTGTCAGCCTGGGAGCGTTAACAAGCCGAATTAACAGAAGCGATATTAAAGTTCTAAAGAAGATCTGTGCGACTCGTCACAGATGTGTTCAGTAAGAAAATGCAATGGACGGTATAACAAAGAAGGCTATGTGCATTATACACAGAAATTTGAAAGTCCACGTTCGAAAACAAGTCAAGAAGCTACTAGATCCTCCAACACACATCTTGCATGAGGACCACCACACTAAAATTACACAAATTTGGGCCTACACGGAGCGTACCGACAGTCTTTCTTCCCGTGTACCATCCCCGAATGGAATAAGAAGCGGGGCAACTGACACTAGAACATAATGCACCCTCGGCCACTCACCGTATCGTGTAATGCGTCCTGCAGACAAAGATGTACGTGGTAAAGCACAATTAAGGTCACTACGGAAAGTGGTTATCCCGAGCAACAGTACAGTACGTACAGTGTTGTCTGATGCTATTAAACAGTGACTTCCATGGAGCCTAAGTACCATTTCTGTTTCCAAGATTCCCTCAGAGCACCAAGGGTCTGAGGGTGGGGATCACAAGCACCAAAACGCTCCCGGGAGCACACCAGAAATAACTATGCAATTTAGGTCAGAAGATACAATTGATTGCTCCATTAACTGGATTTCTTCCACCTGAAAAAATTAGCTCGTAGAACTAGCACCGTTTGGTAGGGCTTAGTGATGTTAATCTAAATTTCTCCCTTCTACAACGGCATAAGTACCCCCAATCATAACACGACGTGGAAACGCTATGACATCATGACCAGTGCCCACCGCGAGATTGAATGCCACCCGTTGGCATTGCGGACACGTGCGGGCACGTGACGAGGTATGGAAAGTATATGAGAAGAGTAGACACGAATGGAGAATCATTCAAGCGACGATACGGGCTGCAAATAGAGAAATCCATTGACATAAAAGGCTTTGACAAAGGGCAGATCGTTATGGCCTCGCACCTGGGAACCAGTATCTCGGAAAAGGTGAAACTGGTCGGCTGATCGCGGGCTGCTGTCATGGACATCTATAGAGAGTGACTGAAAGATGCCTGACACCACAGAACAGAACGTGGCGGTCGGAGGCGTATCCGCTCTGTAAAGTAGGATAGGCGGTGATCTATGACTCATATGACGTCAGCGTACAGTGCTGGTGCAGGCACAGCTGGTTCGGACCACACCGTCAGAGCACGGTGTTGAAAATGAGACTCCGCAGCAGACGACCCCTTTGTATTCCCATCTTGACACAATGACATCAGCAACTAGGATTATCGTAGAGTGACATCGTCAAAGCTGGAAACATATCATCTGGTCGGATAAAACGCATTTTTTGTTACATCGGGTTGTTGGGTATGACGTCATCCAGGCGAACGGCTGCCCGAATCACGCACTGCTCCCTGGACACAGGCCGGTGGGGGCATTACTGTGTTGTGGTGGACATTCATTTCGGTTGCCATGAGACCTCCGGCAGTAATCTAAGGCAGTGTGTCATTTCATGTTTGGTGCTTTCCCCGAAGGCGAACAGATCTTCCAACAGAATAATTGTCAGTGCAGTTACGCCATAATCTTGTTACTGTGGTTTGAAGAGATGGTACTGAAGTCGCATTGATACCTGTGCCACCAAATACGCCTAGTCTGAAGCCTATGAACGCATCTGGTGCGCAGCTGAATGCCAGCTTCGTGTCCACAAAACACCGCCCCGAAATTACGGGAATTTCGGAACCTATCCATAAACAATGGGTGCCACACACGTCCGGAAACGTACCAAGGAACTGTCGAATCCATGACATGCAGAATCGTTGCTATATTGCGTTCCAAAGTGTGGGGTCCAACCCACTCATCTCGTATAGGGTGCCTAAAGGATACTGCATTCTCGGAATGCTATACAACAATTCAAGCAAATCACATTAATAGCCATCTGCCACTGGATTCCGCAGATACCCGTCGCCAAATGTGAGGTCCTGCCCACTCGTCTCTTACAGGATGCCTACAAGATGCTGCTATCTCGGAATGCTATACAACAATTCAAGCAAATCACATTAATAGTTTTTATTACAAATAAGAAGATTGAAAATACTCAACTTCGAATTTACGATCGAGTTGCAAGCGAAATGCAAACAAGTAGTGTTCTTGGCTATAGACAATGTCCATGTAAGCAATTGATATGCATCACACATCACTGCTATCGAAATGCTCTCCACTTGTACTGTGCTAGTACTGCTAACTGTCCGCCGAGGCTGGCAGGAGCTCCTATCGTGGTGACGTCCTCGACAGAGCGTTATTGGCTGACATCGTCTCACCGTCTTCTTTAGTCTTGGCGTTCTTCGTCTTGGTGCTGGCGCTTGTCGATACGCCGAAACACAAAGGTGGACTAACAGACGTACATATTTTCGTATTTGTTACTGGTTATTCCTTTGCAGGTGACATGCTGTGTGTCGAAAATCCAAAACAATCATAGAAATATGCGATAACTATAAAGTAAAAAGGCGGTATAGGATTATTTGTACATGTTGAAACCTCCCCTTGGAAAAATTTATGAATGATTGCGCTGATAAACCCCTTACGTTATTTGATTTTCAAACAGCTGAGCAAAACTGAACGTGCACAGACATTTCTCTCTTTACTTATTCAGATCATCAATAAACTGACACACAATAGTTTTAGCGCAACGCAATCTGACTTTCAATAATCCCTACAAAAGAATGGCTCTGACTAACAATAACCTATACCTTTCATGAATCACTTACCTCACAAAAATCTTCGTTACTCGAACTACTGCAATGCAGCGAGCGCCAATACTGCCAGCTAAATAAAAGATTCAAACTACTGAAGTCATTAACTACTGATAGGCGTAGTTAGCAAATGAAAGATTTTGACAGAGAACAAACAATGTATTTACCTTAATAATGTTCAAAAGTCATATATATATATATATATATATATATATATATATATATATATATATATATATAATATCAGTTCATGACATCCAGTCTTACAAATTTACTGTCTCTGATGGACACACGTCCAGATCATCCGCTCTCAAAACACCGCCATCTCTCTCCCCACATCCACCACTGCTGGCGGCTCACCTCCAACTGTGCAACGCTACGCGCTGTTCACATCCAACTGCCCAACACTACAATAGCGAATATTCCAACAATGCCAACCAGCCACAGACTTCACACAGCTCAGCCAGTGATTTTCATACAGAGCGCTACGTGGCGTTACCAATATAAAAGCCTAAACAGCCTACTTACAATGTGTCTTCAACCAAACAGTACAAAATACAATAACGCTTTTCGTAATGCAGTGTAATTATGTTAATTTTCATGTTTTATGTTAAATAAACTCACTGAAGATGGCAATATTTAGCCGAAACTAGTTTGCGGATCAAGTTGGGCGGAGAGTGGTTAGCATACTGGACTCACATGTGGGAGAATGACAGCTCAAACTACCATACGGCCATCCAGATTTATTATTTCCGTGATTTCCCTAAATCGCTCCAGGCAAATGCCGGTATAGTTCCTTTGAAAAAAAGCACAGCCGATTTCCTTGCTCATGCTTTCGTAATCCGAACTCGTGCTTCACCTCTAAAGACCGCATATAGACAGGACATTAAACTCTAATCTTCCATTAAGAAAGTGGTCATTATGTTTTGGGGCATCAACGGATGTCGGTTTGTTTGTCCATCTTTATACATCTCGTTTCCTTTATAATGACGCAAACTTACAAATGTTGTTAGAGAAATGCGAATCATTCTGAAACAGAGAAACTTGCTCTGGAAAGGGCTGAGTCGAACGTCATAGTTCCTTCGGTAAATGAAGCCATGCTTCATCAGAAGAAAGTACATTTCAGAATCAGCATTTCCGTCAAACACAGTATGTAAGAGTCAGTTGCAGTGAGGAAGTAGAGCAAAAGTGCCTTAATTGGTTAATCTGTAAGTAGGCTGTTTAGGTTTTTATATTGGTAACGCCACGTAGCGCTCTGTATGAAAATCACTGGCTGTGCTGTGTGCAGTCTGTGGCTAGTTTGCATTGTTGTCTGCCATTGTAGTGTTGGGCAGCTGGATGTTAACAGCGCGTAGCATTGCGCAGTTGGAGGTGATCCGCCAGCAGTGGTGGATGTGGGGAAGTGAGATGGCGGATTTTTGAGAATGGATAATCTGGAGGTGTGTCCATCAGAAACAGTAGATTTGTAAGAATGGATGTCGTGAACTGCTATATATATTATGACTATTAAGGTAAATACATTTTTTGTTCTCTATTAAAATCTTTCATTTACTAACTGTGCCTATCAGTAGTTAGTGCCTTCAGTAGTTCGAATCTTTTATTTAGCTGGCAGTAGTGGCGCTCGCTGTATTGCAGTGGTTCGAGTAACGAAGATTTTTGTGAGGTAAGTGATTTGTGAAAGGTAAAGGTTAATGTTAGTCAGGGTCACTCTTTTGTAGGGATTATTGAAAGTCAGATTGCGTTGCGCTAAAAATATTGTGTGTCAGTTTAAGCTCAGTAATGTACAGTTTTTCAAAGGGGACGTTTCAAATCGAAGTACTACCTTTACTTCATATCGTTTGAGTCTGAATTTGTAAGGTTATTCGCAATACAGGACAACGTGTCCAAAGACCTACAGTCTGCAAAGTAGAACTCTTGGAGGTTCCAACGTGGACTTTTGCTGACGTGGCATGGCGCCAACCACCTAGGAACAACGTCCTCACTTGGTACTGGTTAAGCAAGGTCAGCTGTATAGTACCACGAAAATTTCGTTTGCTGCAATCAGCGGAAAAGCTCTAGCCAGATGAAGTCAGCTTTTTAGATGTAAGTCTATCTTCTACACTACTGGCCATTAAAATTGCTAAACCACGAAGATGACGTGCTACAGACGCGAAATTTAACCGACA
This sequence comes from Schistocerca serialis cubense, assembly GCF_023864345.2. Lineage (NCBI taxonomy): Eukaryota > Metazoa > Arthropoda > Insecta > Orthoptera > Acrididae > Schistocerca > Schistocerca serialis. The sequence goes on from NC_064641.1 coordinate 184,604,816, forward strand.
GGAAGAAGATGCTGTGATATGAAAATGATTAGCTTTTCAGAGCATTCACACAAGGTTGGCGCCGGTGGCGACACCTACAACGTGCTGACATGAGGAAAGTTTCCAACCGATTTCTCATACACAAACAGCAGTTGACCGGCGTTGCCTGGTGAAACGTTGTTGTGATGCCTCGTGTAAGGAGGCGAAATGCATACCATCACGTTTCCGACTTTGATAAAGGTCGGATTGTAGCCTATCGCGATTGCGGTTTATCGTATCGCGACATTGCTACTCGCGTTGCTCGAGATCCAATGACTGTTAGCAGAATATGGAATCGGTGGGTTCAGGATGGTAATACAGAACGCCGTGCTGGATCCCAACGGCCTCGTATCACTAGCAGTCGACTTGACAGGCATCGTATCCGCATGGCTGTAACGGATCGTGCAGCACGCCTCGATCCCTGAGTCAACATATGGGGACGTTTGCAACACAACAACCATCTGCACGAACAGTTCGACGACGCTTGCAGCGGCATGGACTATCAGCTCGGAGACCATGGCTGCGGTTACCCTTGACGCTGCATCACAGAGAGGAGTGCCTGCGGTGTTGTACTCAACGACGAACCTGGGTGCAGGAATGGCAAAACGTCATTTTTTCGGTTGAATCCAGGTTCTGTTTACAGCATCATGATGGTCGCATCCGTGATTGGCGACATCGCGGTGAACGCACATTGGAAGCGTGTATTCGTCATCGCCATACTGGCGTGATGGTATGGGGTGCCATTGGTTACACGTCTCGGTCACCTCTTGTTCGCATTGACGGCACTTTGCACAGTGGACGTAACATTTCAGAAGTGTTACGACCCGTGGCTCTACCCTTCATTCGGTCCCTGCGAAACCCTACATTTCAGCAGGATAATGCACGACCGCGTGTTGCAGATGCTGTACAGGCCTTTCTGGATACAGAAAATGTTCGACTGCTGCCCTGGCCAGCATATTCTCCAGATCTCTCACCAATTGAAAACGTCTGGTCAATGGTGGCCGAGCAACTGGCTCGTCACAATACGCCAGTCACTACTCTTGATGAACTGTGGTATCGTGTTGAAGCTGCATGTGCAGCTGTACCTGTACACGCCATCCAAGCTCTGTTTGACTCAATGCCCAGGCGTATCAAGGCCGTTATTACGGCCAGAGGTGGTTGTTCTGGGTACTGATTTTTCAGGATCTATGTACCCAAATTGCGTGAACATGTAATCACATGTCAGTTGTAGTACAATATATTTGTCCAATGAATACCCGTTTATCATCTGCATTTCTTCTTGGTGTAGCAATTTTAATGGCCAGCAGTGTATTTAATGTTGTTTAGCTTGCAAATTAGTGAGTTAGGTGGCCTCCGGAAGTATGACCTTTTATACCATCATCTGGCTTTTTTTGGCTGCTTTCTTGACTATAGGAAAGCATTACAATCATTGTTGACTTACGGAAATTTTTGCATTGGACTGAGTAAATTGTTTTCAAAAACGTGATTCCAAAGTGAAAAACATATTCCATCAAAATAATATGGGATAATTGTCACAAATTAAATGGAGCAATATGTCCAAAATATTGAATTTTTGGATGTGATATAAAGTACAAGGTGCAACTGGAGGAAACCTGTTTAACGTGTTGGCTTCCATCACATTATGCTTATACATGTGTGAGCTACTGGGGAAGTTGAAAGAGTGTTTAGGCAACTGCTTGTAGTCAAAATGAGATTTGAGAAGTTGGAAGCTATTCTGAGAGTATAAGCAGGGCTTTAAATAGTTTGATTAAAACCGTAACACCGACTGCCAAAGTCCGAGAAACAGGGCGGAGCGTATGTAGCTATTTTATTCTTCTTCACTGCTAGTGGTTCCCGCGCAACTGTGTGCATAGCACTTGCGACGCGCTCTCTTTATTCTTAAACATCTAGCTTTGAAATGAAATACACTACTGGCCATTAAAAACGCTACACCAAGAAGAAATGCAGATGATAAACGGGTATTCATTGGACAAATATATTATACTAGAACTGACGTGTGATTCCATTTTCACGCAATTTGGGTACATAGATCCTGAGAAATCAGTACTCAAAACAACCACCTCTGGCCGTAATAACGGCCTTAATACGCCTGGGCATTGAGTCAAACAGAGCTTGGATGGCGTGTACACGTACAGCTGCCCATGCAGCTTCAACACGATACCACAGTTCATCAAGAGTAGTGACTGGCGTATTGTGACGAGCCAGTTGCTCGTCCACCATTGACCAGACGTTTTCAGTTGGTGAGAGATATGGAGAATGTGCTGGCCAGGGCAGCAGACGAATATTTTCTGTATCCAGAAATGCCCGTACGGGACGTGCAACATACGGTCGTGTATTATCCTGCTGAAATGTAGGGTTTCGCAGGGATCGAAAGAAGGGTAGAGCCACGGGTCGCAACACTTCTGAAATGTAACGTCCACTGTGCAAAGTGCCGTCAACGCGAACAAGAGGTGACCGAGACGTGTAACCATTGGCACCCCATACCATCAAGCCGGGTGATACGCCAGTATGGCGATGACGAATACACGCTTCCAATGTCCGTTCACCGCGATGTCGCCAAACACGGATGCGACCATCATGATGCTGTAAACAGAACCTGGATTCAACCGAAAAAATGACGTTTTGCTATTCCTGCACCCAGGTTCGTCGTTGAGTACACCATCGCAGGTGCTCCTGTCTGTGATGCAGCGTCAATAGTAACCGCGGCCACGGTCTCCGAGCTGATAGTCCATGCTGCTGCAAACGTCGTCGAACTGTTCGTGCAGATGGTTGTTGTCTTGCAAACGTCCCCATATGTTGACTCAGGGATCGACGCGTGCTGCACGATCCGTTACAGCCATGCGGATACGATTCCTGTCATGTCGACTGCTAGCGATAAGAGGCCGTTGGGATCCAGCACGGCGTTCCGTATTACCCTCCTGAACCCACCGATTCCATATTCTGCTAACAATCATTGGATCTCGAGCAACGCGAGTAGCAATGTCGCGATACGATAAACCGCAATCGCGATAGGCTACAATCCGACCTTTATCAAAGTTGGAAACGTGATGGTACGCATTTCTCCTCCTTACACGAGGCATCACAACAACGTTTCACCAGGCAACGCCGGTCAACTGCTGTTTGTGTATGGGAAATCGGGTGGAAACTTTCCTCATGTCAGCACGTTGTAGGTGTCGCCACCGGCGCCAACCTTGTGTGAATGCTCTGGAAAGTTAATCATTTGCATATCACAGCATCTTCTTCCTGTCGGTTAAATTTCACGTCTGTTGCACGTCATCTTCGTGATGTAGCAATTTTAATTGGCAGTAGTGTAATAGCCACTGTTAGGAGCCGGCCTTTGTGGCCGAGCGGTTGTAGGCGCGTCAGTCCGGAACCGCGGGACTGCTACGGTCGCAGGTTCGAATCCTGCCTCAGGCATGGATGTGTGTGATGTCCTTAGGTTAGCTAGGTTTAAGCAGTCTAGGGGATTGATGACCTCAGATGTTAAGTCCCATAGTGCTCAGAGCCATTTGAACCACTGTTAGGAGGACACATGCTGTAGCCTATCATTTCAGAGCCTGTTGAGATAAGAGTTCGGGGTACCAGTGATCCGATTCCGATTTCAATTAAAGCAGGGGATTTTACCAGATAGTCTGCCGCGCCTTGTGGAGATAATCATCGCTAGGGTCGGTGTCCGGTGATATTTCTGTGAATCACTTGAGCTAGGAGATTCACTTTGTCTGACAGCCTGGAGCAGATGAGCTGGTTTTCACTAATCTGCATAAAGTGTGTTGTGGAAGACTTACGTACCGTGTCATGAATGTTTCAGTCGGAAATTACATTCACAGAGCACTTAAATCACCGTAACAATCATCCTATCATCGTAGAGCAAGACAGGAAAATCTTCAGGACAAATAACCGCAACAATTACCTTATCCTCTGTCCAGGAAAACTACCACATCTAGATATCCACCGCAAAGAACAAATAGGTGATAAACGACGAGAAACATAGAAACGCAATCTCTTAGCTAAACTTTAAAAGTGAAATGAGAAAGTAAATACAAAATAAAAACACTGTATGCATATATGCATCTATCCATGCTAATATACAAATTCACACACACACACAGAAAGACAGACCACAGACACACATGCAGTAACTGGCAACAACACCCAAGACATAATATGAAGTAAAAGAGTTTTCATTTCTTAGTGCTGTGCTAATGAAAGTTCGAATGACAGTTATTAGAAGAACAGCTCTACAACAAGAACAAGAACTCATGTAGAGCAGCATCGACAAAAATTTGAAGTAGAAATTTCAGCTTTTATTACGCCTTAGAAATTCATTAAGTTCCATAACTATTTCTAATCTCAGTGTATAGTGTATAGTACGTAGAACTAAATAGTATAAACATAAATAAGTATGAATTTCAGAACACTGATAACGCCTTTCGCAAAATAAAATCTGGACACGTTTGATACGAAAAAACCATCGCTTCAGTGAGTTTTAATTAGGCAGATCTAAAGCGAAAATTAGTTTTTCCGGTTTTTTGTCAGTGGGTGTTGCACTTTAGTGAATACGTATCGATAGGTAGGGGTATCAGATCATGCAGCTGTTTGCTGGTTGGCAATCGTGTTTAATGAAAGAGAAGGGCTGGGCGAAGTTTATTTAACGATAATAAACTACAATCTTCCAGTGGAACTTGAAATGTTTTACATAGGTGTGATTCTCAACCTAAGTAACTTTGAACTGTTTCCCTGTTTTCCCTTCGTGGTGAGTTGGAAACCTTCCATGTCTTGTAAAGTTTTAAGAATAAGTTCAAATAAATTTTCAGCATGTTTCACAATGAATTTTAGACTGACGGAAAAAAAGATCGCAACACGAAGAAGGAGTTGTGCGACATCGACGAAAGTTGGTAGGCCTGTTTCTACATATGAAAGATGGTGCCTATTCAAATTTCACGCCAGTAACACAAGAGTGCTGCTACTAGCACCACTATGAGGATGCAAATAAGGTTTGCTTTAAATACTCACTGTAACGGCGGTCAACGTCAGTTACCTTTGAGACTGGACGTGATGAGTTGATGCTAATCAAGGGTGCCTTTAAGGCGACAAAGACGCCATTACCAACATTTCACTGGGTTAGAACGAGGTCGTTTAATAGGGCTACGGGAAGCTGGACGTTCCTTCCGCGATACTGCTGAAATTCTCGGCAGTAATGTAGCCAATGCACATTACTGCTGGCAGCGGTGGTCACGAGAATGAACGGTCGGTCACAAGAAGCCTGGGCTCCAGACGGCTACTTGGCGCACCCAAGAGGAAAGACCATCGTACTCGGCGCATGGTTCTGGCGTATAGTACTGCATTGCAGCAGCAATTGGAGCAGCAGTTAGCACGACAGTGACGCACCGAACCGTTAGAAATCGGTTACTTCAAGGACAGCTCCGAGCCAGACGCCCTGTAGCGTGCTTACAAAAAATGGTTCAAATGGTTCTGAGCACTATGCGACTTAATATCTGAGGTCATCATTCCCCTAGAACTTAGAACTACTTAAACCTAACTAACTTAAGGACATCACACACATCCATGCCCGAGGCAGGATTCGAACCTGCGACCGTAGCGGTCGTGCGTCTCCAGACTGAAGCGCCTAGAACCGCTCGGCCACTCTGGCCGGCTAGCGTGCTTTCTACTGACCGCAAACCACCACCATTTGCAACTTGAGTGGTGTCACGTGAAAGCTCACTGGAGAGCAGGGTGGAGGTCTGTTCTGTTTTCTGAGAAAAGATGGTTCTGCCTCGTCGCCAGTGGTGGCCGTGTGTTGGTTAGGACGAGGCCAGTTCAGGGCCTGCAACCAACCTGTCTGCGTGTAAAACACACTGGATCTACACATGGAGCTATGGCCTGGGGTGCGATTTTGTATGACAGCAGGAGCAATCTCGTGGTTACCCCACGCACCCTGACTCCAAATTTGTACGTCAGACTGGTGATTCTACCTGTCGTGCTGGCATTCACGTACAGAATTCCGTAGCGGGCGGGGGAGGGGGGCTCAAATCAAATGGTTCAAATGGCTCTGAGCACTATGGGACTTAACGTTGAGGTCATCAATCCCCTAGAACTTAGAACTACTTAAACCTAACCAAACTAAGGACATCACACATATCCATGCCCGAGGCAGGATTCGAACCCGCTACCTTCGCAGTCGCGCGGTTCCGGACTGAAGTGCCTAGAACTGCTCGGTTACCGCGGCCCGCGGGGTCGGGGGGGGGGGAGGGGGGAGTTGTTTGCCAATAGGATAATGCTCACTCACGTATCGGTGTTGTAACCCAACATACTCTACAGACTGTCGACGTTGGCCTTGGCTTGCTGGACCTCTAGAACTGTCTCCAGTCGTTACATATGGGAAATCAACGGACGACAATTCCAGCATCCACAAACAGCATTAACTACCCCCGTATTGACCGACCAAGTGCAACAGGCTTCGAGATCCATCCCACAGACTGACATCCGTCGCCTGTACAACATAATGCATGCACGTTTGCTCGCTTGCATTCAACATTCTGGTGGTTACAACGGTTTTTAATGCACCAGCCTTTCACGTTTTCTATGGCTCATCTCGCGCTTACATTAACCTGTGACCTTGCACTATTAATCACTTAAATATGTTACCCATACATCTGCATTCCAGAAATGTCATTAATTATTTTTTAGTGCTGCCCGTTTTTTTTCCGTCAGTGCATATCAGTTTTCAAATATGGAACCCTATACAACGCAGTCCTACTAGCAAAACTTCGTCAACGACGTGGCATAGCCTCAGTAAGCAAACGGAGTTCTATTCTGTAAAGTATTTCTAGTGCACAGATTGAATATTATTTATACTCTCAGCCTGAACAAAGACCAAATTTGCAATTAATCTTGCTGTATAGGTTCGATTCACGCAAGGCAAATGTGCTTCCCGTCTGTTATAGACATCACACAATGAGCTGGTATGGACGTGAACATTGTAAAACTGCTACCCCAAGCTGCGTCTCATGATCTGTGTCACGGTGTTCTTACCTGATTGCTGAAAAGTTTTGTGAAAGACAGCAGGCGAGCTCAATGCAAAACGAATAGGTGCTTTGGTTTCAAAACAAGACACACAGGCAAATGGCTTTGGAAATCTGAGAAAACGAATGATGTAATATTTGAAGAGAAAGAACAGAAATTCTAGTCACACGTGGTTAGTGTAAATCTCCAACACGACTAAAGCAAAAGTTCACAAATCACTTAATCACCCAAAAATATCTGTAATGAATACTACAAAATGTTTCCAGTGCCTTTTACGAGAGCGATATCCTCATCCAGTTCTGTTCAGCGTTGGAAGTGATGTAACTCGATATCGCCACCCTCACGTGCTAGTGGAGTCCTCCAGCACATCGAAAAATACACTACTCGACAAGTTACTTTGAATGAACAGTATTTGAAAATACGTTGCTACATGAGAACCGTGAACGGATTGCGAATGAATGGCACGGCTAGCATCTGCAACAAGCAGTAGTGCTACTCTATCGCACCAAACAGCATCCTGAAGCAGCGAAACACCACCATCTTGCTGTAGAATGTTTAAACTACACAGAAGCAGGCCTCAGAAGTAAGTGTCTAACTTCCTCCGTTCAGAGCATGTAAGTACAGTTGAATTTGGCTGCTAGCCCACTCAATGTTCTCACGGGGCAGAGCTAACTACGATACCACACACGAAGCGACGTTGGTATCTTTGCTGTTGGCTTATCGAGTTGTAAAGCACGCTACACTTTACAAATACAGTGTGTTAACTGTAAGACGGCAGAGTTGTGAGGGGGTTGCGGGGAGAGGAGGAAGCAAGCATTGGCTGGCGAATGGAGGGGAGCCTTTGGGTGGGGACAAGGCACGCCTACCAGTTGCAGTGCTGGCACTACAAATTGCGCGTCATGCTTACACGAAAGCAGACGAAAGGCTTGGAAGTAAAACTCGCTTTCAATGTTGTTCGTAAACGAAACTGAAATCGTCATGTACATGCGCTCACAAACCATTCATCCGATTGCAATGAAACTTTTTCGAGTTGTTCTCCGAACGCTTGAAAACAGTAATGGACAATGATTCAAGAGTTCCGTCACTGTTGTATGCGTAGCGCAATTGATGAAGTAAAGCCTTGTCTCGCAGCGGACCCGAGTTCGATTCCCATTACTCGCAACTTTTTTTTCGTTTTATTTCATTCCCCGCAATGTTAAACTATTAATTATAAAATTTAAATATACTTAAACAGGTCATGTTGTATAACGTAACTGTCAATCTCTATATATAAAAATGAATGTATGTATGTCTGCCCTCTGTGCGTTCCGAAACCATTCATCCGATTGCGATGAAATTTTGGTGATTCCTTCAAAGTGATCGCGAATAAAATATCTGAAATGGAAACTCACCTTTTCTTGCCAGGCCTTTGTGGTGATACGCCAGAATGATTCTTGGAAAACTGTTTGAATCTTCCGATGCTACGCATGCTTTGTCCTGTGTATGTAGCAGCTCTCACTGAAGATTTGTAAATGGGGTGAAGCAATTTTTTCTGCTCCCTTTCCCTTTCGTAGCATTCAGTCACACGCAATATAATTTTGCGAGCATCGCTACGTAATACTGGTTTCCTTCTAACCGTAGGCCTACCGGTAGGGGTTGTTGGCGACTCCCAAGATGGGCCAGCAACTGCCTCTTCACTCATTTTGATAATGTTCAGCACAACTGCACAATAAAAACACGCAGAACAGTACAGCGCAAAACAATAACGAAGCAGACGACAATGGCTAACTTGTACAACACAGTCAGCTACGTAATGTTGGCAGCAGTCGAAACTGCGTGCCTACCGAAGCCTCCCGACGTTTACCGACTTCTGCCGATTCAGGACTAGGGAGAGGCTGCCATCTAATAAAAGCTTACACACTGTAACTCTTGCAGGTTGCAGGGCGCACTTGCGCGAAGTAGGCTGTATGAATTATGAAGCAGGTTGGAAGCGCTTGGCACCGGCGTGTCTCCATTTCTGTGGAAGTTGCAAAAAACCAGTTGGTGGACGTATACTGACAGCGCTGTACGTTGTCCAGTCCGGTGGTAGAATGTCGAAATCCTAAATACAGCTACCTTGCTGCAGAACGTACTGGAGTAATAACAATTTTAAGCCTGTCTCATGGGTCAGAGCGAGGTTGATCACGCTATTAAGACTGTGTTACAAGTTTAACAGCACCTAGAATTGGTCCGGACCAGTCAATAAACGCTTCCTGGTCAATCAGTAGAGCAATACGTTGCTTAATTTGTCTCCAGCGACACACATCGCAAGGAGAGTCTGGGTATGGGCCGCGAACTTATTTCAGAGTATACGCAACGTCACATCATCTCCGCAAAGTAGAAGGTGCGTTTCAAATGGCGGAAACACGTTTGGGAAACGAATGACGAAGAACTGTGTTTCTGCAAGAACTGGCGGACTCTTCACATCATTTGCATGACTGTTCACAGAATACTATTCAAGTCAATGGAGCCTTGTATAAACATATGACTGAAAATCTGACAAGGTCAAAGGACTCATCACTCAGCCACGTAACGAGCACTACATTGTCTTCTACGAGAGTCGTCAAAATCTGATGTAAATCGCATGTCTTAAAATAATTATGTTCGAAGTTAAGTGACGACACAATGAATCTATCACAGTCTTATAACAAAATCCATTAGAGAGAAAGAAACAGAACAGCTGGTAAGTGGCATTTCCCAAATGTTATTAATTGGTTCTTTGAAAACAGACTCTCCCTAAAATTTGAGGAAATTTAGTACATTTTGAACAAACAATAAAGAAAACAAAAGAAAAGTTCGGAGTAGGTATTAAAATCCATGGAGAAGAAATAAAAACTTTGAGGTTCGCCGATGACATTGTAATTGTGTCAGAGACAGCAAAGGACTTGGAAGAGCAGTTGAACGGACTGGACAGTGTCTTGAAAGGAGGATATAAGATGAACATCAACAAAAGCAAAACGAGGATAATGGAATGTAGTCGAATTAAGTCGGGTGATGCTGAGGGAATTAGATTAGGAAATGAGGCACTTAAAGTGGTAAAGGAGTTTTGCTATTTGGGGAGCAAAATAATTGATGATGGTCGAAGTAGAGAGGATATAAAATGTAGACTGGCAATGGCAAGGAAAGCGTTTCTGAAGAAGAGAAATTTGTTAACATCGAGTATAGATTCAAATGTCAGGAAGTCGTTTCTGAAAGTATTTGTATGGAGTGTAGCCATGTATGGAAGTGAAATATGGACGATAAATAGTTTAGACAAGAAGAGAATAGAAGCTTTCGAAATGTGGTGCTATAGAAGAATGCTGAAGATTAGATGGGTAGATCACATAACTAATGAAAAGGTATTGAATAGAATTGGGGAGAAGAGGAGCTTGTGGCACAACTTGACTAGAAGAAGGGATCGGTTGGTAGGACATGTTCTGAGACATCGAGAGATCACCAATTTAGTATTGGAGGGCAGCGTGGAGGGTAAAAATCGTAGAGGGAGACCAAGAGATGAATACACTAAGCAGATTCAGAAGGATGTAGGTTGCAGTAGCTACTGGGAGATGAAGAAGCTTGCACAGGATAGAGTAGCATGGAGAGCTGCATCAAACCAGTCTCAGGACTGAAGACCACAACAACAACAACAACAGTTCTGTACAACAAATAGAGTCATACCAAGAACTGATGTAGCAGATGAGCAGCAGGATCAGTAAATAGGGCAGAATGCTCCAAATTTTTGGGTGTGCATATTCATGTAAACTTGAACTGGAAGGAGCTTCTCAAACAGTTAAGTTCAGCTACTTTCACTGTTGGTATAGTTGCTAATCTTGGAAACAAATGTATCAACCATCTGATATATTTTGCATATTTCCACTTAATATCGTCTTACGAAATAATTTCCTGGGGTAACTCATCACTCAGAAAGAAAGTATTATTTGTACGAAAGCGAGCAGCCAAAATAATAAGTGGTCTTCACCCAAGGACGTTGGTTGGTTGGTTGGTTGTTTGAGGTTTAAGGGACCAAACAGCAAGGTCATCAGTCCCTTGTTTCAAATGTGGTCCATTCAGATAGTTTGACATCTCAGAAAAGTCAGAATGATAAAAGGGAAAAAGGTTAAAAAACGTGACAGTCGTGGCGTCAATGGTAAAAACAAAATGAGGTAAGTCAGCAAGAGAGCGACCCAAAGGCTATGCTAGAGGCAGGAAATATCCCACCTCTGGAGCAGTAGAGGCAAGACCACCTGCGACTTAAAAGCGTTCAGCCGCTAGAATGTAGAAGTGCGTATGGGAAAAGGACACTAACCAATTCTAAGAAGTGATAAAAACAGAGTAAAACGGGAAGAAAAGAGGATTGATCTTGGCCAGGGAGGGAAGTCGGGAATCTCCAAACACAGCTTACAGTGGGAGATACCCCAACGCTCACCGCCCTGCCACAACACCAGAGTGAGATTAAAAACCTTAAAACTGAGAATAAAAACCACTTTCTCGGAGGAAACTGAGAACCAGTTCGACTATCTGGGAGTCGTCAGCCAAAATTGAGGGTAAAATGCAGGGAAGTCCGTACTTAGTACGCAGAGCCAAAAGAAGGGGGCATTCCACCAAAATGTGGGCTACTGACTGGAAGGCTCCACAACCACAAAGTGCGGGTGGCTCATTACTCAAAAGAAAACCATGGATCAGCCTGGTATGGCCAATGAGGAGACGACACAGTGTGGTCGAGTCCTTTCGGGAGAGGCGCAAGGAAGAACGCCACGGGCCTGGTGTCACCTTAATCGCACGAAGTTTATTAGACAGGGGAGTAGCCTCCCAAGAGTTGGCCCCTGATTGTGCGGAGTGGGATTTGATGTGAAGCCATAAATCCGCTGCAGGAGGGGTTACAGAGAACGGGTGTTAAGTGACTGCTCCCCCAGACAAACTATTAGCAAGCTCATTACCTGGGATACCCACATGGCCAGGGACCCAAAGGAAGTCAACAGAACAAGCAGCATGGTGAAGATCAACGAGATGGTCATGGACGGCCGAGACCAAGGGAATGCGCGAAAAACACCGGTCAATAGCCAGAAGGCCACCCATTGAGTCTGTACATAATAAAATGCGGTTGTGTTGGGAATGTTTAATAAAGGTAAGGGCCTGGGAAATTGCCATCAATTCCGAAGTAAACACCCCACATGTAGGTGGCCGCAGAGGATTTTCCATGCCCACAGAGGACGTGAAGGCATATTCCACACGATCAACAGATTTAGAGCCATCGGTGTAAAAAACAACAGCATCCCGAAACTCCCATAAAATTCGGCGGAAAAAGAAAAGGAATACCATTGGGGGGATGGTATCTTTCGGACCTCGGCGGATATCCGTCCTAATTCGGAGCTGAGGAACTAACTGGGGGGGGGGGGGAGGAGGGAGCTTGGAAGACAGGGCAAAAAAGGAAGCTGAAAATCATGGCAAAGAGACACAAGGCGGAGCCCAACCAGTAAACCCGCCTGAGGGCGGGAATCAGGTGGGTGACGTCCATGGTCTGGGAACAGGATCGAATAGGAAGGATGAGTGGCAGAGAAACACACAGCAGTTGCATAAGACACCAGAAGCTGGGACCGCCGAACAGAAAAGGGGGGGGGGGATTCCAGCTTCAACCAGGAGACTACCAGCAGGGCTGGTAGGGAAGGCTCCAGTGGCCAAACAGATACCACGATGGTGGACAGGATCTAGCACGTGCAGTGTGGATGGAGCAGCCGAACCATAAACTTGACAACCATAGTCCAAGCGAGACAGAACTAAAGCACAATAAAGGCAGAGAAGGATGGAGCTTTCCGCATCCCAAGACGTGTGGGCAAGGAAGCGAAGAACATTGAGTCTACAGAATCATCGTATCTTCAGAAATCTGATATGAGGCAGCCAAGTGAGCTTGTTGTCGAAAAGAAGACCCAGGAAACGAAACTGTGGGACCAATAGAGCTCCGGATCAGGGTGGATCGTAGTACGGCGACAGAAGTGGACCACCCGCGATTTTAAAGGGGAGAATTGAAACCCTTGTGACAGGGTCCATGCCGTATAGCTCCCTGGAGCTGCCGCTCTGCAGAGACCATCGAAGAGGAACTAACCCAAATGCAGAAATCATCCACATACAGAGAAGGAGCGACCAAAGTACCGACAGAGGCCACAAGTCCATCGATAGCAATGAGGAAAAAAGTACACTCAATACAGAACCCTGTGGGATGCCAGTCTCCTGTTCCGTGGAGAACTAAAAACAGTACCAACCTGAACCCTGAACGACCGATGGAACACGAACTGGACCCTGAAGACCCCACTGATGAAGTGTAAGTAAGATGTGATGGCGCCAAGCCGTGTCATAGGCCTTCCAAAGGTCGGAAAATACTGCAACCAAATGGCGGCGCTGGGAAAAAGCCTGCCGAACTTTGGATTCCAAGCAAAGTAAATGATCGATCGGGGACCGTCCCTCTCGGAAGCCACACTGGTAAGGGGACAATAGATCCCAAGATTTGAGGACCCGATTGAGCCAACGGGCTACCATCCATTCAAGTAACATGCAAACAACATTTGTCAGACTAATTGGCCGATAGCTTTCAACAAATAGGGGGTTCTTACCAGGCTTACGGACAGAAACCACGATGCTATCCCTCCACTGCGAAGAGAAGTCACCCTGGAGCCAAATACGGTTAAACACCCAGAGAAGATGTTGCCGTTGTGGAGCACTGAGATGTTGAAGCAGTTGGTTACGAATGGAGTCTGGACCAGGGGCCGTATCATGAGAAGAAGAAAGTGTGGAAAGAAATTCCCATTCACTAAAAGGTTCGTTGTAAGATTCTGACTGACAAGGGGTAAAACATAAGGCGAAAGCTTCGGCCCGCTGTTTCTGGTGGAGGAAAGCAGCCGGATAGGAAGCTGATGCTGATGCCATTGTAGAATGGGTCGCAAGATGTTCCGCAAGAATCAACGGGTCCATACACAGGCCATCTGGTAGGTGAAGGCCTGGGAGGGTGGACTGCCGATGGCAACCTTGGAGAGAGCGAAGTGTAGCCCATACCTGTGGCATAGAAACAGTAGAACCGAGGGAAGAAACAAAGCATTCCCAAAATATCCGTTTGCTCTGTTTAATCAAATAACGGGCTTTAGCGCGACGGCGTTTAAAGGTAATAAGGTTGGCAACGGATGGGTGCCTCTTAAGGTGTTTGCAAAGCTCGACGGCGATCACGAATGGCAATGGCAATGGCCGTACTCCACCACTGGACTTGCCGGCGGCGAAATGGTCCAGATGAGCGCGGTACAGCAAGGCTAGCAGCGCGAACAATCGCGTCAGACACGTCACGTAGGACGTCGTCAATACAGCCCGACAAAGAGGGATAAAACACAACCTGTGCAGTGTATAGAGGCCAATTGGCGCGTTGGAAAGACCAGCGAGGTAACCTTTCCATCGGGGAGCGGGAAGGGAACGAGAGAATCAACAGGAAATGGTCACTATCACAAAGGTCGTCGTGTGGCGACCAGTGTAATGAAGGGAGGAGGGAGGGAGGAGAAAGAGAAAGATCAGTGCAGAAAAGGTACCATGACCGGCACTGAAATGAGTAGGGGAGCTAGCATTAAGAAGGCACAAGTCGTAGTCTGAAATAAACTGGTCTATGGGAAGACATCGTTTAGATGGAAATGCACTGCCCCACAAGGGATGATGAGCTTTAAAATCCCCAAGAAGGAGGAAGGGAGGAGGAAGCTGCTGAAGAAGGGTAGTTAAGGAAGCAGGTGTAAGAGTCCTGTCAAGAGGGAGATAAAGATTGCAAACCGTGACCTCAGAGTCCAGGTGGACCCTAACAGCAACCGCTTCCATTGTAGTTTGAAGAGGAATCCATATCCCAGCAACGTCTGTACGGACCAACGTACAAACGCAACCAGAGGCCCACAGGGGGCTGACCCGATTTCGACAGAAAACACGGAACCTACAGAGGGTCAGTGAGTGATCATCAGTAAACTGAGATTCCTGTAGAACCACACAAGCTGCAGAGTAAGATGAAATAAGGGATTTCAACTCCGGAAGGCGACGGTAATATCCATTACAATTCCATTGGATAACCACAGAACGATGATTCAGATGGGGGTTGAACAGGCTAAAGCCAGTCATGCCGCCGGGTCACCACCCGTCACCGACAAGGAGGGGGCGACATCCGTGAACAACAGGTCAGAATCTGGTTGTGAAGCCAGGGATGGGACCTCTGGTGACACCAGAGGCACCTTGTCCCGGGACTTATGTTTCTTCTTCTTTTCTGTTTGAGATCAAGGAGGGCTGTGTGGCATGAAGGAGCCAGCTGCAGCAAGATCGGGAACAGAAAGAGATTGGGCGACCTAGGGGCCAACAGAACGTGGTTCTCGCGGTCGTCGCGTGGCTGTAGACCTTTGGCCTGGAAGGTGCCGGGAAGGGGTATCCTGGGAGGGACGCCCTTGACCGGCGGACACAGAAGAAGTGGGACACTTCTCCGGCTGGGGAGGGGGAGCAGCGCCCAGAGGAGAATGTGTGGGAGCCACAGGGGAGGGGGTAGGAGAGGGTTCGGAGACTGGGTTGGTTGGTTGGTTTGGGGGAAGAGACCAAACAGCGAGGTCATCGGTCTCATCGGATTGGGGAAGGACGGAGAAGGAAGTCGGCTGTGCCCTTTCAAAGGAACCATCCCGGCATTTGCCTGGAGTGATTTAGGGAAATCACGGAAAACCTAAATCAGGATGGCCGGACGCGGGATTGAACCGTCGTCCTCCCGAATGCGAGTCCAGTGTGCTAGCCACTGCGCCACCTCGCTCTGTGAGACTGGGGTAAGGAAGGGGGAGGAAGGGGTGAAGATGTAACTAAAGCATAACTAGACGTCATGGACACAGGGTGACGACGTGCATACATCTTACGAGCCTTCTTTTTCTTCTTATATACTGGGCAGTCTGATGAACGTGGACAATGATTGCCAGGACAATTGACATACACAGGAGGGGGAACACAGGAACTCCCCTCATGGAGTGGACATCCACAGTCACCACAGAGAGGGGCCTGCGAACAGTGGGAAGACGTGTCCAAAACGCAAGGACTTAAAACACCTCATAGGAGGTGGGATGTACGGCTTCATGTCACATCAATAAACCATAATATTTACTTTCTCAGGGAGGGTATCCCCTTCAAAGGCCAGGATAAAGGCACCAGTATCAATTCGACTGTCCTTCGGACCCTTCTGAACATGCTGAACAAAGTGAACACCCCGCAGTTCGAGATTGTCCTGAAGTTCCTCATCAGTTTGAAGGATGAGGTCCCTGTGAAAAATCACACCTTTAACCATATTTAGAGACTGGTGGGGGCTAATGGACACAGGAATTGCGCAAAGATGGTTACAGGCATGAAGGGCCGCAGACTGGGCAGCTGAAGCAGTTTTAATCAACAACAAACCTGACCGCATCTTGCTCAGGGAGTCCACTTTGCCAAACTTGTCTTCCATGTGTTCCACAAAGAATAAAGGTTTGGTATTGGTAAAAGTATCCCCATCAGTCCTGGTGCAAACCAGATAGCGGGCGAAAGGTTTCGCCCCTAGCCGATGCACGTGACCCTCCCCCCAGGGGGTAGCCATGGAAGGGAAGGCCGAAGGGGCAGGGGAAGCAGCACTAAAAGAATCAGTTCCACGCAGAGAGATGGCAGCAGAAGAACGGCCAGAGTTCTGGACCCGTATGCGTTTCATTTGCATAGCGTCCGCCCTGATACCACCCACTCCGATCAGGGGCTCTCCTCACGGGCGCCACCCAGCCACAGCAAGGGCCATCTGGGATGGCGGCCATTGCCGGGAGTTCCGATGCTCCAGAATGACGAGCAACCACTCCTAGGCTTACATGAGGAGATCACAGCTCAGGTATCAGAAGTGTGATCTCTGTGTGTTCAGGGGGCTCAACCAAAATGGTACATAGCGACCCCACCACATGGGCTGGCTACCATTCTGGCTATCCACCCTAGCATCAGACAACGACGTGAAAGAAAAGGTGGAATGAACTGGGAGGGCACATGTCGGAGACACTAGGTAAGGTGCTCTTCCCCAAATGGCTCCTACTACGGAATAGGAATTTAGTAATGGAGGTCAAACCCCAGAAGGGGACCAGGGAATGCCAAAAGGATGAGGTGATTACGCAACAAAACTAAATTGCAAACCAGGAGGCTAGCGGGGCCAACAGAAGCAAGGACACCAAGAGAGGGAGAGGAGAGAGCGAAGTGGAAGGAACAAGGAGAGGAAAGGAGGGGAAGGGCAAGGAAAATGGAAATGTCGTGTGGCTAGGGCCTCCCGTCTGGTAGACCGTTCGCCAGGTGCAGGTCTTTCGATTTGACGCCACTTCGGCGACCTGCGCGTCGATGGGGATGAAATGATGATTAGGACAACACAACATCCAGTCCCTGAGCGGAGAAAATCTCCGACCCAGCCGGGAATCGAACCCGGGCCCTTAGGATTGACATTCTGTCACGCTGACCACTCAGCTACTGGGGCGGACAAGGGCAAGGAGATGCAGCCCTGGAAAGAAGGAAGGCTGCAATAGCTCAGGGCCTCGTGCTCGCCACGCACGTACTCACGAAAGAACCGTGAGCCCCCCTGGGAGGCCCAAGGACGTCATTTAGGTTCTTCTTCAAGGAGTAAGGCACTTTGACTGTACCATCACAACACATACATTCACTAACGAAATTCTTCATAAATAATCCATCACAATTTGAGAAGAATATTGATGTCCATATCTGCAACACTAGAGGGAAAAATTACCTTTATTATCCATTTTGAAGCTGTCAGTGGCTCAGAAAGGAGTTCAATGTGCAACAACAATACTTTTTGATCATTTGCCCAATAACATAAAATGTCTGACAGGTAGTAAAGCAGGTTTTAAATCTAACATAGAATCATTTCTCCTGGATCTGTTTAATGGGTGAATTTCTATTTAAAAGCCTGAATCCACTAAAAAAATAATGTTCATTAATGTTAACAAATGGCTCTGAGCACTATGGGACTCAACTGCTGTGGTCATAAGTCCCCTAGAACTTAGAACTACTTAAACCTAACTAGCCTAAGGACATCACACACATCCTGCCCGAGGCAGGATTCGAACCTGCGACCGTAGCGGTCGTACGGTTCCAGACTGTAGCGCCTTTAACCGCTCGGTCACTCCGGCCGGCCTTAATGTTAACACTAATTATGTATGTATATCGTATAAAATGACTCGTTGCACATAGTTTCGATAGAAGAATCTTTCATATGACCTTTGGAACGTGTACGAAAATTACTTACAAGCCTTGTATATCACAATGTCGCGCTTGTCTTGTCGGAAAGTGTGTATAATCGCCAGTGAGGCGTTCTACCTGTCGTAAGGTGATCACAGTACAATTTACAGCTGCTTATAGCCGCTGCTCCGCTTACTATCACTCAGCTAAGTTCAAACTACGAGTCATAAACGCTGTGATGTAACTGCCATATTCAGGGTGTATCAAAAAGAATCATCCGATTTGGCATATCCATATTTCTGAATCTGGTAAAAATATACAATGAATTTTGTTTTTTGGTGAACGGGAAACTCAAAAAGTTTTTTTTCATACTTTTTCATAGGTGTTCAATACGCCCCCCTTGAGAAGCACGGGATATGTCAATGCGGTATTCAAATTGTTAAAACACTGCAGCGAGCATGTCTTGAGTTGCAGCCTCCACAGTTGCTGTTTTACGATGTCTCAGTTCATTCACTGTTGTTGGTAATGGAGGCAATTAAAGAGGTTCTTTTTATAAACCCCCAAAAGAAATAATCACATACAGTCAGGTCCGGTGACCTTGGAGGGCAGTAACGTAAAGCTGAATCATTTGGTCCAGTGCGACCGATCCATCGTTCAGCAATACTTTGATTTAAAAATTCTTGCACTTCCAGATGCCAGTGTACCATCCTGTTAGTAAACGAAGTCGTTCGAATCAGTCTCCAACAAAGGGAAAAGGAAGTTCTCAAGCGTATCGAGATGTGTGCTTCCTGCAACAGTTTTCACAGCAAAGAAAAGTGGACCATACACCTTTTCCCGTGAAAGTGCACGAAACACATTAAATTTTGGAACCAAAGGAAGACACCCGTTTGGTGACACTACCCTGGCAGGCTGCTTGAATTTGAACGCCGACGACTCACATGGCTAACTTCAATGCTAAATAATTTAGATACGGCGCATTGTATTGAAGATTTTTCTTAACAATTATTTCTCAGCACAAACTCCCGTGCAACACCCTTACAAGCTTTTCAGACAATTTCTGCCCACCCTGTATGTTGAAACGCAGCTTAATTAATTTATGCTGAATAGGACGCCACGGCCCTGTCAATTCCTACACAGAATTTACAAGAGAATCAGCTCCACAACTTGGCATAAGAGCGTATCTTGCTGGCATAAAAAAAAATGAAGTAGCACCCATCCACAGAATTACCGACCTATATACTAGAACACATGCTGAGTACAAACATTAGTACGTACTTGGAATAAAATAACCTTCTCCATAGGAGTCAGCAATCGATCAGAGAAGTCACCTTGCGATCTTTACACGTAAGATCTTCTACATCTACATCTACATTGACACTCCGCAAGCCACCCAACGGTGTGTGGCGGAGGGCACTTTACGTGCCACTGTCATTACCTCCCTTTCCTGTTCCAGTCGCGTATGGTTCGCGGGAAGAACGACTGTCTGAAAGCCTCCGTGCGCGCTCTAATCTCTCTAATTTTACATTCATGATCTCCTCAGGAGGTATAAGTAGGGGGAAGCAATATATTCGATACCTCATCCAGAAACGCACCCTCTCGAAACCTGGCGAGCAAGCTACACCGCGATGCAGAGCGCCTCTCTTGCAGAGTCTGCCACTTGAGTTTATTAAACATCTCCGTAACGCTATCACGGTTACCAAATAACCCTGTGACGAAACGCGCCGCTCTTCTTTGGATCTTCTCTATCTCCTCCGTCAAACCGATCTGGTACGGATCCCACACTGATGAGCAATACTCAAGTACAGGTCGAACGAGTGTTTTGTAAGCCACCTCCTTTGTTGATGGACTACATTTTCTAAGCACTCTCCCAATGAATCTCAACCTGGTACCCGCCTTACCAAGTGTTGTTGATGCGAACCATCTAGACTTTTTGCAAAGCTTTTGATTCGACACCATACTAACGTCTTCTAAGGAAGATACGTTCATGTGGGACACGTAAACACATTTACGACAAGATAGAGTGTTTCTGAGACGCAAGTTGATGCAGGTTATAGTGGATGCAGAATCGTTTACAAATTTCTCAAAAAATGTTTGGAGCAATCGGCATGACTGCGAACGACTGATCGCTTAGGTTCAAGGAGAGCAAGGAATGAAACATATGGCTTATGAAATTAAAAGAAAATGTTGTGAAATAAAAATAAAACAATAAGAAAAATAAAGCAATTCTGTTAGAGAGTACAAATCTTCCTACATCTGCGAAATCAAAATCCACTGCTAGATAATATCAATATCATGATTCCCTACAACGTAAATTGTAACAGTATTCGATCCTCTTTGGCAGGCTCCCCATATCTACACCTATATCAATATCTATACTCCGCAAGCCACCTTACACTGCAAGAGAGGCATTCTGTATCACGGCATGACCTACTGTTGAAGTTTCGAGAGCATACGTTCCTAGAAGAATCAGCCAATATATTGCTTCCTCCTACGTATATCTCGCGAGAAGACCATGAAGATAAGAGCCCACACGAAGGCTTACCAGCAACCGTTCTTTCAGCAAACAGAACGCGGCTGGAATAGAAAAAGCAGGAACTGACACTGACTACACAAAGTACCCTCCGCCATATATCGTAAGGTGGCTTGCGGTGAGTGGGGGGGGGGGAGGCTATTTTGTGTAGCCAGTGTCAGTTCCACCTTTTTCTATTCCATCTGCGTGTGGTTTGCCGGAAGAACGGTTGCTGGTAAGCCTCCGCGATGGCTCCAATTCCTCTAAAGTTACCCTCATAATCTTTTCGCGAGATATACGCAGAAGGAAGCAATATATTGGTTGAATCTTCTAGAAACGTATGCTCTCGAAAGTTCAACAGTAGATCATGCCGTGATACAGAATCTGCCATCTGCCAGTGAAGATGACCGTGCATCTCTGTAACGCTTTCGCGCTTACTGGACGAACCTATAACGAAACGTGCTGTACTTCTTTGGATCTTCTCTATTTTCTCTATCAGTTCTATCTGGCGCGGATTTCACATTGACGAGCAATATTCAAGTATTGGTCGAACGAGTGTTTTGTAAGCTATCTCCTTCGTTGATGGCCTACAATTCCTGAGGATTCTTCCACTGAATCTCAGTCTGGCATCTGTCCTATTTTATGTTGTCGTTTCGTTTCAAATCGTTCCGTACGCATACTCCCAGATATTTTGCGGAAGTAACTGCTTCCAGTGATTGTTCTGCTGTTGTGCCATCACACTATAAAGCGTCTTTCTTTCTATGTACCCGCAGCCCGTTAAACTGGCTTATGCTGAAGGTCGATTGCAGCCCCTGCATCTAACGTCTATCCTTTGCACGCCTTCCTGAATTTCGCTACAATTTTCTAATGTCGCGGCTTCTCTATATACAACAGTGTCATCCGCGATATGCCTCGTATATATATATATATATATATATATATATATATATATATATATATATATATATATATATACAGCGAAAAATAATAGTTCTATAACACTGCCCTGGAGAACGCCCGAAGGTACTTTAACGTCTGACGTCTTCTCTCAGTTCTGGACAACATGGTGTGTTCTGTAGGCTAGAAACTCTTCAGTCCAGTCACACAATTAGTCTGATATTCCATACTCTCTTATTTTGTTTGTTTGGCGGCAGCGCGGAACTGTACCTAACGCCTTTCGGAAGTCAAGGAACACGGTATCTACCTGGACTCCTGTCCTTGGTGCTTCATAGGTCTCGTGGACGAACAGGGCGAGATGGAATTCACACGCTCGTTGTTTTCGCAATTCATGTTGGTTCCTACAGAGGAGATTTTCGACGTCAAGAAATGTCATAATTCTCGAGCATAAAACATGTTCCAGAATTCTACAACAGACCGACGCCAGAAATACAGGCCTATTATTTTACGCCACTGTTAGACGATCCTTCTTGAAAACGAGAATGGGCTGTGCTTTTTTTCCAACACTTCGATCCTCTAGAGACCTGCGGCACACTGCTGCTAGAAGAAAGTCAAGTTCTTTTGCATGCTCCGTGTAGAATGGAACTGGTGAACACAAGGTGGTTGAGAGAGATGACGAGAGGGATATACAATAAAAAGAATATATCTACAGAGACATAGGTAAGCCACTACAAGGCAACGCTGAGGAATGCTGTATTATATGCAGCTGAGACGATGACACTAAGAAGAAATGTGGCAGAACAACTAGAGAAAGAAGAGAGAAAAATACTGAGAAAAATACTAGGTCCCAAAAGAGGTGGAGAGAGATGGATGCGAAGACCTAGGAAAGCACTGTACCGGAACATGAGAACAATATCCGGGGAAATCAGACTCAAAAGTGCAAGGTTTGTTGGACATGTAATTAGGATGACTGTGGACAGAATGACGAAGAGAGTGTAGGAAACAACAGGGAGGACAAGGGGAAAAATAGGAACCAAGTGGGTTGTTGAACTTCGGAAGGACTGGTTGGAATTGGGGATAAAGGTCGAAGAAAAGGAAAATTGGAGGAAAAAATATACACCGACCGATATGCCGGAGATCAACGACAGAGAAGAATACAGGAAAAGATTTGAGTATCACTAGTGGAGCCGACAGGAGAAAAGTACACTGAAGATCTCTGAAGAAGAGAGGGAGAGAAGACGAGAAAGAATTAAGCGGTTCTGGGAAAAGAAGAGGAAAATGCAGTCCACGAATGGGCTACCCGTGGTCCTGCAGAGGCCGTAACGCAAGAAGAAAAAGAAGAAGAAGGTGGTCGAGACGTTGTTGTTAAAGCCTGTCCCTCAGTTTATCCAATTTACGTGATAGTTTAGTAAGATTATTGACTACAAATTTCGACTGATCCAAGCATGGTCAGCCGGGGGCATGTGAGCGGTTCATTCCAGGAGAAAGATATTCACGAGTGGACGCGGCGTTTTTTTGGATTATCATCTTGAAAGATCGAGCTAGTTGGATCAGCGGATAGCACACTAGACTCACGTTCTAGACAACTACGGTTCAAATCCTCATTCGGCCATTCAGTTTTAGGTTTTCCGTAATTTTCCTAAATCATTTAAGACAAATGCCGGAATGGCTCCTTTGAAAAGATCATGGCCCATTTCCTTCTCTATCCTTTCCCGATCTGAAATTGTTCTCCATCCTCAACAACATCGTTGTCGACGGGAGGTTAAACTACAACATTTCTTATTCATATTGCAAGATGGACCCATCGCCAACATGCCTGACTAAAGGGTTACTCAAGAAAGTGAAGAATCCTGTACCGTCACTGTAGTGCCCTCAAATTACCCTCGTTAGCGACGCGACGTATCCGTTACCTGTACATGATTCCGAGCCGAAAATGACGGGCCCTCCTCCCTGCTGAACAGTGGAACATGCCTCAGACAGACACTGGTACCTGACCGTCTCGATACTTTTCTACGACGATCTTCAGGCTGTAGACAATTTTGCAGTCGTCCGTGAAAAGGTCCCGGTCACGCTGGTTCAGGTGCCACTCAAGGAGTTCTATTGACGACCTTTTTGGGCCCACCAGTGCGTTTTGCAGAAATGGTTGCATACTCTAGCCGCCTGTACGTTTACCAACAAAAAGGCAACGTTTAGATCTGTTGCATTCTGCTAGGTGTATCTAAGTGCCATTACTTGTAAGTTGACTGTAGGCGACTGCTGCGAAACAGATCTTCAATATGTTGTGTCGTTCGTTAGCAGCAGAATGTTCGAATGATGTTGCTAAGGTCTGCACCAATTCCTCAGGCAACTGCCCTTACTGACAAACCTGTTTGCTGTGAAGTGCCAATGTGTGGACAGCGAAAGGTGAACGACGCATCGAAGCGCATTTTATAACACTACCACTTGCTTGAGTTACTGAAATTTTACTGAAATCAGCTAGTCCTAATTTGATTTTTCTGGATTTACTATGCGACAAAATGTCTTCCTACTACCATCGTGCCAATATTTTGGTAATCATACTGCGTTTTGGTTATGGTAATGTGCCAGATTCAATGACACAAAACATCCGTTGTCGTACCTCATGTTTTATTGACTTGAGTAATTCCCGCCATCGTAATCAGCTGGTGCTTTCCAGTTTCTGCTCTTACCAGGGGTTGTGTAGTTCTGTCCCTCACAAACAATTCTCGAAGACTTGCGACAGACAAACGTCAATCCTGTTCACTCACACTTTCTACTGAAGGTGCGACTCTCTCAGCCGTCGAGATACAACACGGGATCGTCGCAAAGTGACATCTTCAATATTCATCCTGCTACTCTACGTTAACTTGAGCACTGTGTGCGGTACTTTTGACAACAGCGCAGAAAGACAATTTTTTTTATTTTGCAGAAGAAGTTGAGACCAATTGACGTCAAAAGAAGATATAGGAAATATTACCTATTAGTATTCACTCCAAAAGAAAAAGATAAAAATTATCATCCGTATCCCAGCAAGACTTTACAGTAAAGGTAGCAGTTTTATTTAAGAAAAAAAGGCAGTCAGCAATTTATTTTACTGTCTTTTCTGGTCTTACTTCAGTACTGGTTTTTTATCCACTTATTTTTCATGTCATCTTAGCTCTGTGTTCAGTTGATTCTCAGGAACTCTCTACCTGCTATGTACCTCTAACTGCTGCCAAAATGGTTCAAATGGCTCTGAGCGCTATGGGACTTAACTTCTGAGGTCATCAGTCCTCTAGAACATCGAACTACTTAAACCTAACCAACCTATGGACATCACACACTTCCATGCCCGAGGCAGGATTCGAACCTGAGACCGTAGCGGTCGCGCGGTTCCGGACTGAAGCGCCTAGAACGCTCGGCCACACCGGCCGGCTGTAACTGCTGCCAGCTAAGATATTAGGAAGTACGTAAACGAACAGAACCACTGACGTTAGCAGTGGCAGTAGAGAATATTTCCATAACATAGTTTCCACAGCTGACTCCTTACGCCTTAGGAACAGGTATGAGGTGCTACCCAGTGTTGATATTACTTCTGAACCAGCACAGGATGCCTCACCTGTTGTATCTGCTGCCGATGTTCTTGCACTTTTCGGACAAGTGTAGAGTGAGGGTATGCTAGTCAAAAATCACATCCAGGCTGGCGAGCACACCGGCCCTCGGCGTTAATCCGCCGGGCGGATTCGATCTGGGGCCGGCGCGCCTACCCGAGTCCACGAAGCATTAGATAGATTAGGAGAGTCATGCTGCGAAAACTGCTGCCAGAGACAGCCATTCTTGTGACGTTACTATGAATATCTAGTCCGAATATTACTTTGAGCAGACAATCAGAGAACCAACTCATGAAGGTGTGTTAGATCTCCTAGCAACAAACAGAACTGAATTTTCGAATCAGTTAACGTAGGGGAAGATCTCGGTGATCATAACGCTGTGACAGCATCTATGACTACGAATATTGCAAGGAATGTTAAGAAAGGTAGGAAAACATTTTTTCTTAGCAAGAGTGACAGTGTGCAGACTGCAGAGTATCTGAATGGTCAACATCAGGTACTCAGTGCTGGGGGCACAGATGTGGAGCACAAAACGAAAAATTCAAAAGCATTGTTCACTAAGTCTTAAACATGTATGTTCCGAGCAAGGTCTTAAGGGATGGAAGAGACCCACCGTGGTTTAATAGCTGTTTTAGAAAACTGCTACGTAAAAAAAGAGACCTTCGTCACAGGCTCAAGAGAAGTCAAAACCTAGCTGACATACGAAAGCTCAACGAAGCGGAAATGGGTGTATGGAGAGCAATGAGAAAAGCTTCCAGTGACATTTAAACTAAAATTTTGTCAGTCGATCTAAGTAAAAGCCCTAACAGGTTTTGGTCTTACGTAAAATCAGCAAGTGATTCAAAATCATCTATTCTTTCACGCGGGAACCATACTGGCACCGAAACGAAAGATAACAGTGAGAAGGCTGAAATACTGAATTCGGTCTTTCGAAACTGTTTCACAGTGGAAGATCGTAATACGGTCCCTACTTTCAATCATCGTAGATGTTTAGATAGCCGATCACGGAACAAAAAAGCAGGTACAATCGCTTAGTAGTGGAAGTACCAGATGAGATGCATGAGATTCTACAAAGATTATGTGGAAGATCGTGCTCCTCTTCTAGCACAGGTTTATCGTAGTTCGCTGGAACAACGAAGGATACCCAGGGACTGGGAAAAAGCGCAGGTCATCCCCGTTTTCAAGAAGGGTCATAGGACAGTTGCACATAATTATGACGTGAGTCTATGGTAAAATTATGAAACACATTTCACGATCAAGAATTATGATATTTTTGCAGAATGAAAATCTCCTCTACGAAAATCGACATGGATTCCCCAAACAGAGTTCGTGCGAGACTCAGCTTGCTTTGCTCCTCCATGAGATCCATGGCGCTGCAAACAACGGTGCTCGGCTTGATGCCGTGTTCCTTGACTTTATGAAGGCATTTGATACCGTCCCGCACTGCTGTTTAGTGAATAAAACACGAACTTACCGAGTATCTGAGCAGATTAGAGATTGGATTTATTAGCCGGAAGATCCCGATCGTTATGTTCGGACGTTTGGTGCAAGTCTTCTTATTTGACACCACTTCAGGGAATCGCGCTCCAACAGGTGCCTTGGAAGTCACTTCTTTCGTCGATGAGGTGCATTTCCTTAAGATTATTCCTATGAATCTCAGTCTGGTATCTGCTTTTCCCACTATTCGTGTTATGTGGTCATTTCACATAAGGTTGCCCTGGATAGTTACTCTAGATATATTACGGTAGATACTGTTCCCAGAAATTTGTCATCAGTGATAGAACTCAGCACGTCACCCTTAAGAGAATATAATCGACGTATGTAAATATAATTTCTGAAGTACGAGGAGGAGATGTGATAAAACCGTTACCGTTTGCAGTTCGTATAAATGAGGTAGCAGAACGCGTCAGAAGCCCTTTAAGACTGTTCGTAGATAATGAGATTATCTACGGGAAAGTAGCAATAGCAACGCCAGAAGACAATATCGATTTGCGGAATGACCTATAGAGGACTGATGTATGGTGCACGCTCTAGCAGTTTACACTTAACGTAAATAATAATGTAACATACTGCGTATACTTAAAAAAGAAATCCGCTACCGTAAAACTGCACTGCTGATGACAAATTTCTGGGAACAGTATCTACCGTAATATATCTAGAGTAACTATCCAGGGCAACCTTATGTGAAATGACCACATAACACGAATAGTGGGAAAAGCAGATACCAGACTGAGATTCATAGGAATAATCTTAAGGAAATGCACCTCATCGACGAAAGAAGTGACTTCCAAGGCACCTGTAGGAGCGCGATTCCCTGAAGTGGTGTCAAATAAGAAGACTTGCACCAAACGCCCGAACATAACGATCGGGATCTTCCGGCTAATAAATCCATACGCACATTTCATTTCATTTTATTGATATATGAGCGCAGCCACGGGTAATGGCTAGAATGCAATGTTTATACAATCCGCAACGTGCTTAACCCAAACTAGTGTTCAAATGTGTGTGAAATCTTATGGGGCTTAACTGCTAAGGTCATCAGTCCCTAAGCTTACACACTACTGAACCTAAATTATCCTAAGGACAAACACACACACCCATGCCCGAGGGAGGACTCGAACCTCCGCCGGGACCAGCCGCATAGTCCATGACTGCAGCGCCTAGAGCGATCGTCTAATCCCGCGCGGCAATCCAGACTAATCCATAATTCCGTAGATAAACATGAAAATTTGGTGTGAGACAGTGTGAACATTGAGTAAGAAAATACCCTGATTTACAAAGTGTGTAGTAGAGGATATTTAGTGATTTGAAGAATGTTACCACCTACGCGAATTAAGAAAAAATATTTGCTGTTTGAAAAAGCTATTTTCTCTGAAAACTTTACCCTTTTGAACTTTATCATATTTATAAAAATTCTTTTATTGGTTTATATGTTCTACTTAATATGGATCAATGTAATCTACAGAATGCTTAGTCAGTTCTCGACGTGTTTAATTCACACTTCCATACTAATACCAATATTATTAAGTGCGAAAGTACTTGTGCCCGTTACGTTTTCATGACTCTACTGCTGAACCGATTCCGATGAAATCTGGCACGAAGGCAGCTTGATCTCTGAGGAAGATCATAAGCTACTTTAAAAAGTTGAATCTTTTGAGATTATTAACATTTTTTAATACTGTATACGTGAGTGGTATGCAGACGATTCTGGCGCGATGGTCGGTGACTCATAGTGTTCATAGTTCAGTCCGTGACAATGCAAATCCAGTGTTTTGATGTTAAGTTGCTGCACCGCCTGGCATAGCTGGAGAGTTTTTTACGAGATACAACAACTAAATCCTAGGTAAATCTGAGAACCGTATTTAAAACTATGACGATAAGCTCAACAAATGTTACGTCTGATTTAGCACATACAGGGTTTTATGAAAGTTTGAGCTGTGAAAGTTACTCGATTCCAACAAACATCGGAGCAATCTCAGGTTCACCAGAACTTGGGTGCAAAACGTCCGGCTGCCCTCAAAGCTACAGAGACAGTAAAACAGTCACAAGTCCGTCACATTTTAGACGCTGGGCGTCACGCGTCCCTTATAGCTTCCGAGATGCTTGAAGAATCACAACGAAAGCGTCATGTAAATACTGTACGAAAAACAGCGAGAAGTCATACCTTTACATGAGGAACGTGGGAAGCTTCGGATCAAAAATGTAAGCACTATAATGCATTGAAATAGAAGGAAGAAACGGTTGGTATGTGTTGCTCTGGAGGCAAAAACTTACATCTAGTACTCGGTGAGCCAGAGAAACACGTACAATATCTAAATAAGTCGACACATCTTTTAAATTAAAAAATATGATACATTGTTTCTAATCCGACACACAGCAAAATAACAGAAACACATTCATTATCCACCTACATACCGGTCAGAGCGGCCTTCTGTCACGCGAAGGGGCCCAGGTTCTATTCCCGGCTGGGTCGGAGATTTTCTCCGCTCAGGGGCTGGGTGTTGTGTTGTCCTCATTATCATTTCATCATCGCCAGTGGAAGGCAACGGGAAACCACCACTAGAATCACTTCCCTAGACGCTCATGCGGTGGACCTGTCCGACGAGGCTTCCACCATGACGAGACCTGGCGTAAGGCAGAACACAAAGTGTTTACATGCCGGTAATGCAAACATTTGTTTTTTAGACATACGTCTCGACACTACTATATACACAGACATTTACAAATTATTAGTTGCTTACTCGCCATCACTCATCGTAAGAAAATTACTGTTAGGCGAGCACAGCTTAGTAAAAAAAATCTAGAGCGTGCTGTTATTACAAAGTAATATCTCAGTCACTTAGTTGCGCACTTTCACAAAAAGGAGCAGTGCCAATGGTCACAAGCGAGAGTGTGTAATGGAAATATTGCAAAATCTTATGCGTACACACTCAAAAAATCACGCCTCATGGCTCTCGAGAACCTGCTTCAAAAGTACAAGAACCCTCTTTAAGGGCAGAAATAACGAATATCCTTAAGCCTTCTAGACATCTGCTTCGAAGAGGAAAAAAAGGAAAATCGAAGCGTGCACAGAGGCGTACGAGAACAAGCAGCCGTTCTTCCCAAACGCCACCCTTGAGTGGAACTGCAAGGAAACTCAGTACACGGTACAATAAAAAAGTATCCTCTCCCAATCATTTCTTACAAGGGGAAGGCCACAAACAGAGCCAACCGATAGGGCTGGTAATTGGCAGCTTGCTTCTCTAAAACCTAACATGAAACAGGTACACTCCAAGGCAAAAAACCGACGTGCCACGAAGGAATTATCAGAATGGAAATGAAATCGCTAGATGTGATGTACACGTACAGGCAAACAAAGTGTACAACTTTAGAAAAATTGGATGATTTGTTTAAGAGAAAGAGCTTCACAAATTGAGCAAGTCCACAACGTGTTGATTCACTTCTGGCCCTTATACGGGAACTTATTCGGCTTGCATTGATTGATGCAGTTGTTGGATGTCTTCCTGAAGCATATCCTCCCAAATACTGTCCAACATTCTCAATGGGGAGAGATTTGGCAACCTTGCTGACCAATGTAATGATAGGCAAGCCCGTAGACAGGCAGTAGAAAATCTCGCCGCGTGCGGGTGGGCATTATTTCGCTGAAATGTAAGCCCGGTATGGTTTGCCATGAAGGGCAACAAAACGAGGAGTAGACAATCGTCGACGTACCGCTGTGCTGTAAGAGGCCGCGGATGACTACCAAAGGGATCCAGCTATGAAAAGAATGGCACCCCCGACCATCACTCCTGCTTGTCGGGCGGAATGGCGAGCGACATTCAGGTTGGTACCCCACCACTATCCAGGGCGTCTCTAGAGACGTCTTCGGCCTGGAATCTCATTGACTGGAGGAGAACTGTCTTCAGTGAA
The DNA here is from genome assembly GCF_023864345.2 of Schistocerca serialis cubense. NCBI lineage: Eukaryota > Metazoa > Arthropoda > Insecta > Orthoptera > Acrididae > Schistocerca > Schistocerca serialis. The sequence continues at coordinate 184,635,500 of NC_064641.1, forward strand.
GAGTCTCACTTCGAATTTAATCCCGATGACCAGCGGAAACGTCTGCAGACGCTATAGACAGCGGTGGATATCAACCCGACTGTCGCCACCGCTTTTTGGCTCAATACCTCTCCGTTTTTTAGAAAAACGGTCCCTTAAGTTCATGGCGCAGACTAAAAAGTGACGGGATTGGGAGACAATTGAAAATTGAGCACGTTTCTCTCATATAAAGGGTCCGCAAACTGTATTTTCCTAGAAATCGAAAAAAGAAACCGTTACGAATACCGTTACGTAACCATAAGGTAACCACTCTGCAACTAAAGCGCCGCTGACGAAACGATCAAAGCGTCTGGTTGGGGAGCAGAGGACCTGTGTTCGATTCTCAAATGCATTCTGCAGTATTTTTTATATTTTTCCGTCACGAAGATTGTAAGAATACGGGTATTACTAAGGTAAGTAAATCAATGAAGAATAACGACAAAGTAGATAAGTAAATATCTCAAAGAACTTGGATTAATAAGGAAGTAAAATTTTAATCTTGGTCGCCTTACAATGGCTCTTTCACTCATTCTGTTATATGTCCTCCCTTTCGTTCGAACAACTAGATGGCTGGTACCTGTCGTATGAACGTTCGAAACAAATACACTCGCGGCACCAAGAACATCTAATGAATGCAATCTCCGCGCAGCTACATCGTTCCTTCCGGAGGAAAACAGATTAGATTTACAATTAAAAAATTGGAAATTTGTGGTAAGGTCTTATTGGATGAGACTGCTAAGGTCATCGGTCCCTAAGCTTACACACTATTTAATCTAACTTAAACTAACTTACGCTAAGGACGACATACACACCCATGCCCGAGGGAGGACTCGAACCTCCGACGGGGGTAGCCGCGAGGACCGTTTCAAGACGACCTTGACCGCGCGGCTACCGCGCGCGGCATTTACAATTAAAAATATTTCTTTTTCCGGAATTAATTTTGAAGCATACCGTGAATACGACAGTAAAATGTATTGTTAATGTTCACTTTCTAAATCTCCGCAACAAGCTTAAATGAGTCCCCTCGGTCTCAAGGAGCTGTCACAAGCCTTTTGTCATTAACCGTTCTCTCATTATGTCGTCGTCCAAGCTAAAATAATCATCTTACCCCTTGTGCTTTATCTGGATGGATGGTGGTCAAATTACACAGTGAAAGAATCGTTCGTGCAACAAAACACTTGAGTTGCTTCTTGTTCTTGTGTTAGACGTTCTGTCTACTTGCAACCAAGCAAAATATAGCTTTGAATATTCGATCGTTGTTCTTCTTCCCTTATTGCGCTCCCCATACAATGTACACACTTACCAGCATTTTACCATATCGGTTACGTATTGCTCTTTATTCCTTTATTGATTACTAGTAAATACTGCACGGCACCAAGATTCTGTTTATTTCCCTTTAGCTGCAGCCACCTAGGCCTGAGGACCAGTTTACTTCTTGGTTCCCCTGCGCATGTGCGCCAAATTTACGTACGTCTCTCATCCTGCTCACTCCCAATTGATGAGTCAGCGCGCTTCAACAGGTCATCCAGCGAATCAACGCCCGTCTCACCAGCCCATTCTACGCTTCTCCGGACGGCCTCGTTACGCGCCGTCATTTGATAGAGTGTGATTGCCTAGTGGTTCACGCTCTAAACTCGTTTTCCAAAGGCTCAAGATTTCGGACAGGGATGCAAGGATGAGAAAGAAAATATGGACAAATTATAGTAACCTTGAAGCGGATACATTGAAATCAGAGTTCATTTTTAACCTAGATAATGGTTTCCTACAGCCGAAAGGAGCAATAATAATAACCTTGCCCTCGTACAGCCTATGGTAAGGTGGAACAGACTCGGTCAGACTGCCCTATAGTGAGTATCAATGAACCATTTGCACCTCATGAAAAATCTGCTGTTAGTCAGTTGTGCCATGAGTTGCACTATCCCTGGATTATTTCTTCACAGTACTACCTGTTTCTCATCCAGAGGAGTAGATAGATTAGCCGGTATGATAAGTTGTTGACCACATCCCAGAGCTTCAATTTTTTGTATTTTGAATACTCCACAAATCCCTTTGGCTTCTAACTGTCTTTCTTTTTCTTGCACAGAATGATTTATTCTCCGAGTGTCCCTGCTAGTTCTCTGTCATTCAAAATTGATTTACGTAGGTACGTTCTAGTTTTCTTGTTCCAAATTCCAGTAACCATTGCTAAACCTGCAATTAAATGTTTTTTAATGCGACTGTTGTCCCTTCACCGTGGTGTGTAATAGTATAGGACAGGCTCATAAGCTCGAAACGTATTTAATAATTCCAGTCCCCAGAGCAAAAAATGACTCTGATCACTATGGGACTTAACATCTGAGGTCATCAGTCGCCTAGAACTTAGAACTACTTAAACCTAACTAACGTAAGGACATCACACACATCCATGCCCGAGGCAGGATTCGAACCTGCGACCGTAGCTGTCGCGCGGTTCCCGCATGTAGCGCCTAGAACCGCTCGGCCACCACGACCGGCTCCCCAGAGCAATATCTTATTTAAGTTACTAAAAGTATGAACTAGATTTTTGCTGGCGACTTCACATGCGTCCACTGGCTGCTACTGTGGTGGAGCATATGTTCTCGTTTACACAGGTTTAAGTCAGTCGTCATTTTTCACACATAGTATCACTTTTCTACAGTTTTAAGTGATGTATCACTGTTAAATATATTTTATAGTGAAAATGTAATTTTTTATTTAAATTGTATAAATTGATAAAAAATCTAACGGAATCTAAAAATTATTATAAAACGTTAAAACGCTAGTAGCTTTCATATTGGCACTACATTTCCTGAACTGGAACTTATAGTATCATTATATTATAAAAAGTAGTACTCCTCTCGTTGTCTTCAATAAAATGGCTCTGAGCACTATGGGACTTAACATCTGAAGTCATCAGTCCCCCAGAACTTAGAACTACTTAAACCTAACTAACCTAAGGACATCACACACATCCATGCCCGAGGCAGGATTCGAACCTGCGACTGTAGCGGTCGCGCAGTTCCAGACTGAAGCGCCTAGAACCGCTCGGCCACCAGCGGCCGACTGTCTTCAATAAAATTCTGTAATTAAAACAAGGGTATCATTTAACATGCTTCCATCATCGCAATCATTCGATCCTTTTTCAGTCTAACGTTAATTAATTGAGATCAATACCTTTTTAAAACAACTCAGGTATTGCCTATATTACTAACCGCCTAACCCACGACACGATTCAAGATTGAGGTTGCCTGTGTAACAGCTTCCAGAGGCAAAAACTTTTATTTTCAGTATATCGTACAGTTATTGACCTATTTTAAAAATTGGAAACGTTCTCATGTTCTACTCATTAAGAACCGTAACCTTATTTTTAAGGTATAACACAATAAGTCAAGTATTGCAGTTAGAAACTGCTTATATACCTTGAGGCAGCGTAAGTCATGGCGCAAAAGTTACCCGTACTATATTAATCCATTTTTTTGAGACTACGAACACTCAGCGACTTGCAACGAGCCTGACGCATCATTTCAAACCTTTGCGAAACTTTTATCGTTGACTCCCTTTACGAAACGGAAGGAAGCAAAAAGCTGCCCGCTTTCTACATTTTTGCTATTCATGCAGTAAAATTTCAGCATCAAAGATAGCGTTTCAGTTTTTGACTTCTTTACTAGAAATACTATCCGCAACACATTTTGCAGTACTTTGCACATATACCTGGAAAATTATATCATTGCACGGCACATAGTTCCGGAGGTAAACTTTTATACATATATCCTTCATGATGCGTGGAAAGCGAAAAGTAACTTAATACAATGTACGAAAGTGCTGAAGAGTGACAACTGAAAAGTAATGAAAAATAACATACTGAAAAGAGATACACGATTTAAAACAGTGTAGAAAAGTCCTACAATTTAACTTATCCGATCGGAGCTTTTCTTATGTAACACCTGAACCATTCCATCTCAAGTACTATTATTATAAGCGTGGGTCAAAGCGTTCTCTCACGAAATCAGAATTAACCGTCCCCGTTTGCCCTCCTGATGCACTGCCCTATGATAGCAATTCACTATGTCCTGCCCCCACCACTGAAGATATAGTCTCTTTTGTCACGACGGTCCTACAGAACATCAGCCCCGTTAGTCGGCCACAAATGCTTCAAGTCTCCACCTGCTCCGCACTCATCTTATGACATCCACACATACTCCCAGAAACACTTCCATTTCACTTTCTTCGATCTAGATACCGTTCTCTAATCGCGTCCCACCAGATTCTCATCATAATCAAGGGAAGATCCTATTCTATGACCTCGCTAGACGCAGTTGATATTTTCTCCATGCCACACCACCACATAAGCTCCTTACCCATAACCCATCACCACTTTCTGCACCGCAGTCCCATTCCATCCAACTTTTCACTCGGAGCTGTTCATCAGACACAAGAAAGACAGCCTTTAGTAGAACAATAGCAGTTCCAGCATCAACAGCCTCAGAAGCGTTGCAAATCCAGCTTCATCACCATTGCAGCCATTCATGCCACATTAAGATATCCCATTTTAACTGATGAAATACGCAGCTCATTATCTTCCTTTTGAATTCATATTTTCAACCTTGACATAGTAAAAACTTGTATCACTGAAGAACAGATACTTAACTCTTGCCAGTTCTTCTCGATAGAGGACTGAAAATTGGAAAACAAAAAAACAATAAAATAGAAAACTTATAGTAAATGATATTTTCACCTGTGGCGCTACACGTGCAGTGTGGGCTGAGTGATTTTGCTGTCTAAGCTGGCAACATGTCTTTCCGACACTTAATATTCTAGGTAATATGCGTTCCTTCATCACGATGTCATAGCGACAGACAAAATTTTGTGCAATGGTATAAGCTTAGATGTGACAGATATTCCGACGTTTACTTTATCCAAAACGGTTCTCAGAAAGCAACAAGGTATCGGGACTAGATCTTCCAACCTTTTGTTCTTCCGTATGTTTGTTGGAGATTATTTTCTGTCTTTGGACTACGACTTTGGTATAGGTCCGCCGGCTGGTGTGGCCGTGCGCTTAGTTCTAGGGGACTGATGACCACAGATGTTAAGTCCCATAGTGGTCAGAGCCATTTGAACCAATTTTGGTATAGGTCAACTAATGGACGACAGGCTACAAGGTGAGAGCATTACTTGTTTACGGCGACTAGCTTACACAAAGCTAGGATTTGTTTAGCAGACATGTCGAGCTAAGTGAGCATCTCCAACTACTGCTTCAGATATGTAGATGATTCTTCTTGAGAAACAGGAAGATTAACCTCGCGAACTCATCATTTAAGTTAATGGATACGTACCACACAGTTATGAATCACTATTAACTTTTCGTGAAGATCGCAAACCGTGTTAAGGGGCAGTAATTTTAGTTACCTCACCTGTTTGTGAGCTACGCAACTGAAAAGAAAATACCGTATCATGTCTTGAGTCATACACATAATAGTTCCAAAAACCTACTTCAGTATATCGACGTTTATATGTCTATAGGTACCTCCTATCACTCGTGACACTTAAACCGTGATGCCAGTAAAGCAAGATATTCGGCCAAACTCATTTTAAGCTGCTTCTAGACAAACCCAGAAAACAATAAAAACTTCGGTCCAATATCATTTTAATTTTGATGCCATTTGGTATTATGCAGTTTTAAGCATTCGGAATTTCATAAAAATTCACAGCGATTGTGCTTTTTATTTTTCATTGCCCAATGTGGGACCACTGTTTTTTTTCCGTTCACATGTTTAATGTTTGGCTTAATACGATTAGGGCGCCGCAAATACAAAATTCCTCATTCGGCTTCCAGATTTAGGTTTCTCTTAGTTTTGATAAACCGAGTGACGCAAATTCTGGGATGATACGGCAGATTTCCTTCCTCATCGGTACTTAATTCGAGCTTTCCTCCAGTTCCTAATGACCTCGTTGTCGACGGGACGTAAAATAATGAGGAGGCCTGGCTTTTGAACACAATGGTCACCGCGATACAATCGTTTCATATGAAAATTAATGCTTGTGATTGGCGAATTTATTCCCCAGCTTTTATAGAGGAAAGGAAGATGAGAGCAAACAAAGAAAGTTTGAGTGTAACTTGTATTCAATATAGAGGCCATAATAAATGGATTGGACTAAGCTAGGGAACATTGCCTGATGACGTTGGCGGAATTATCCTTGCATTCGTCATGCGTAGTATTCGTCAGTTTTGTACTTTACAGACAGATTTTGCACCCCATAAAATACTGAAAACAACCTTCCACCAAATGGAATCGACTTCTTCTTTTACTCATCATAGCTTCCACCAACTACTTCCATTGGTGAGCCTATGGACATGGAGTGTTTGTACATGCCAGAAGATGAGTTTTCTTGATCTACGCGTAGCACAAAATATTCCACTTGGAAATGACCCTTCTATCGAATGGAGTTGTGGCGATGCGAACTGAAGTGACAGTTAAAGGAAAAAATGTTATCCTTAAAAAAATGTGTTCGTGCTGTTGATAAAGACCAAAGACAAGAGAGAGTTCCTCGCGGCTCTCCCCGTCGGAGGTTCGAGTCCTACCTCGGGCATAGGTGTGTGTGTTGTCCATAACGTAAGTTAGTTTTAGATTAAGTAGTGTGAAAGCTTAGGTACCGATGACTTAAGCAGTTTGGTCCCGTAAGATCTTACCACAAATTTACAATTTTTTTACAAGCGACAGTTTTAACTCCCATGCCAGTATGTAGCATATTCCTTTTGAATACCACCGCGGAAGTTGTCGAATCGATGTCTCCATGTGACAGGCGCACCATCGTTGACAATATGCCAACTGTTCGTCTAACATGTGGAACACAAGGAAAGAGATTCCGTTCCCAGTAGCCTAGAATGTCCTGTCGAGAAGAGCTCACGGAAAGCAAGCAGTCAATTGATTCAGTGACTAATCCAAGTTAATCAAGGAGAACAGGATAAGCCATACACAAGCTCAACACCAGGAAGGGCCCAAATTTGGCTCGATATTTGAAATATATTTTGCACCTGTAACAAAACAGGTTCTCCTCTAATATTGTTTTACTTCTAGCGGAAATGACCGTGTTAACGGAAAATTTTAATAAAACATTATTTTCAACGTAAACAACTTCTAGTCAACATGCATATGTTAAATCTGCAGTTCTCTCACGGTCCAAACGCTTCACAAATGAAAATCCTACTCTTTCCCTCCGGGTCAAATTCAGCTGTCTCGTCCTTTTTACCAACATCCTGTACAAAATACCAAATGCATAGACATGAACTTTGCATGAACACAGAAATAGACGAGTAGCACACACAAACATTGTAAGTATACGTATATGCAGTTAGTTACTTACATATTCCAGAGATCATTTGAGCAATTTTTTATCGAAATCTTGCGGAGCGAGTCGTTTACAGGATATGTATACATGATTTATTTTAACGTTGTGACGTTCTCCTAGTTATCACAATGAGAGTAAAAATTTTGAAGTTTTCTCAAAAGTTCGGCGACAGTTTAATACGAGGGTTGGAACTTTAATAGTGGCAACTATTTATTTACAGCTCATACAAAATAGAAACGTGTTTCAAAGTTTTTCTGACTATCAAAGTAGTCACCAGCATTGTGTATAGCACGTTGCCAGCGATGTGGAAGTCGTAGGATACTCTCAGCAGTGCCAGTTGTGTTGACAGTTCGAGCGGCGCGGTCTGCTGCCCGACGAATTTGCAGCAGTTCTGAGGCGAATGCCGTGAAGTGTTTCCTTCAGTTTAGAAAGTGTCATCACTTCTGTCTTTAAGCTGCTCGTAGGTTGTGTTCCAAAAATGAACAGCTGGTCGTAGGTTGTGTTCCAAAAATGAACAGCTTAGAGACAGAAGTGATGACACTTTCTGCAGAACCTGGCCATCATTTTGCAGGACAATGCTCAAGCACGTACAGTGCAAGCTGTTACTGATTTGTTTGACTGATGGGGCTGCTAAGTGCTATACCACCTACTGCACTGCCATGACTTAAGCCCTCCTGAGTTCAACTCGATTTCTAAACTGAAGGAAACATTTCACAGCATTCGCTTCAGAACTGCTACAAATTCGTCGGGCAACAGACCTCGCCTCTCGAACTGTGAACACAACTGGCACTGCTAAGAGTATCGTACGACTTCCACATTGCTGGCAACGGGTTATACACAATGCTGGTGATTACTTTGAAAGTCAGTAAAACTTTGAAACACTAATCTATTTTGTACGAGCTGTAAATAAATAGCTGCCACTATTAAAGTTCCTCGTAATTTGCAAATTGTGACGGTACAACAGAACAGCCACGACATAGAGGCAACTCACATTGAGGGTGGGTAATTTTACTAATATACACACGATTTTGTGAATTACGGGGAAGTTCTGTAGTTTCATGTCGCATTTTACCTAATATAAGTCCACCCTCGTGTTTTTTATTCATATATCTGCTAGGTATTAGGCCACTGAGTAGGATGGCAGACATCATTGTTCGGAAACGAAAACGAATGAGACCCGCGTAGTTTTGATTTTAAAGTATTACTTACAGCCGAGAAATGATCGGATGAAGTATCTCAGTGGGTATCGGGCACTAAACTGAGAAGTAATAAACGAAAGGACACTAACTATGTCCGATCGTTCGAGTCTGAACAATCCGCAGCCAACCTCGCCAGCCTTTTCCTGAAACATATATAAATTACAACGTAAATTCCATAAATGGTAAGGAAAAATTTAGTGGCTTGGATTAATTACGGAATCTACGTAAATATACAGACATAAATAACGTATCCAACAAACAGTACACGCTTCCACATCTTAGGTCTGCACAGCTCAGGAGGTTCCTAACAAGAGGCAATTCTACAGGAGGAAAATAAAAGAACAGATCTTCTTCATTTATTCTCAGTGGCTTTGCATTCACCACCTTTACACTTTCTGGAAGTTTTTATGCGCTAAATGCGTTCTTTGAATATTTAGCAAATATGTTTATCACAAATTGGTTTTTTACAAATCAGTCATCTTTCTCTTATCACACATCATTACGCTATTAATTACTAGAGTGGAAATTAGAGGAAAAAGAGGAAATAATAATATGAAACACTTCGACATGACGAGTTTTAACATTAATGAACATAATATTTCCTGTCCTGCTCTTGCTACAAATTTTAAAACTTGTTTTATTTTAACGGATAAGAAAACGTGAAAAGGAAAAATTTGCGTCATTGCACAGAATTAAAGAACGTGGAAGACGCGTAAATTCGGCAAGAATTTAAGCATGTTATAAGCATGTCAAAAATAAAGGCTTCGTATATAGATTTTATAGTAATATGAAGAGCATTTAAGGGAAAAAAAACTAGATTCAGTTTATTCTCTTTGAAGTACCGCAACGTGATTGAAGAGCTCTGTGAATAAAGTTACTAGAGACAGGCAACAAAAATGAGAACCTGTACATATAAATTCAGTAGAAGAATTATACATGTGTTATTCAAATCGTTTCACAAGCAGATTACGCCAGGAAGCGACGTCAAGATGACGTGTAGCTCAATGCGACCACGAAACTCGATAGCAGTCGGCGAATGAATCAGTTTGGAGCTGCCATGTTTGATTTTCTGTGCTGTCTTTTATTGTGATTGTACTGTTATTGCATGTTACGACAGTACATCGTTTCATGGCAAGAGTGCATTAAAGTTTGCCACAAACATGTCACGCTTGGTACGTTTCTTTATAATTAAATGCCAGTTAATGACGCATCGATAGTAAAATACTCGGTGGACCCTAAGATGAATGATGTTATTAGCGTGGGTTTCATCTGTTAACTGTGGTGTTGTGATTTCAAACGTTGAGCATGGAGTTGACAGCAGCTAATATTTTCATTTTCGCATTGTGAAACTTTCTTATTAATACAATTAATTATGTTCTGCAATAACCGATGTTATTTATATTTAAGACTGTGCTCTCTCAGGAATCAGTTTCTTCGATTTTGTGACTTCTGTTTGACTAAAAACCGAAAGACGAAATTGTTACGAGCGAAACTACTCACAATGACATGTGTCGTGTTGTTGTTACATACATCTGGCCTTTTTTCCAAGCATGTCGCGATTTTCGAAGGTATGGTTAGCCAAGGACCTAAAAGGACAGCTTAAATTGCTACAAGTGAAACGATCAACAATAATATTTATAATCTTGCATGTCACCAATATTTGACTGTTCAGCTGGAAATATGTAGCGATTTCCGAAGGTGTCGTTAGGCAGGAAACTAAGAGGACAGCTAAAATTGCGGAAAGGGAAATGAACAGCAGTTCATTTATATTCACCAAAAAAAAATGGTTCAAATGGCTCTGAGCACTATGGGACTCAACTGCTGAGGTCATTAGTCCCCTAGAACTTAGAACTAGTTAAACCTAACTAACCTAAGGACATCACAAACATCCATGCCCGAGGCAGGATTCGAACCTGCGACCGTAGCGGTCTTGCGGTTCCAGACTGCAGCGCCTTTAACCGTACGGCCAATTCGGCCGGCTATATTCACCCTTACCAAAAAAATAGTAAAATTTATTGCTAGCTTGCCCAGTATTTCATTCCACATTTTTAGCCGTTTTCAACGTATTTAGAACTTTTCATGAAGCAGAGCTGCGCCGCGATCGCAGGAGCACAGTAGAATTCTGAGATAACAACCGAGAACATGCCCTACGTGCCTCATCTGGCACCGTGTGATTACCAGCTTTCGGTAAACTGAAGGAATCCCTTAGCAGAATGAGATTTGAAAATTGTGACAATCTTGTGAAGGTTGCTACAAAGTGGCTCATACTCGCTGGTCCTGACTTCTACCGTGCACAAGCCTTCATTCCACAGTGACGTCGTGCAGTTGAAAGAGAGGGAAATTATATGGAAAAATAACATTTTCTCCTCTCAGCAGTGTATCAATATACTATAAAATTATCAGAGATATAGAAAATAAACAATTACTCATGCAAGCAAGTACACTGGTGTCCAAAATTAAAGCAACAGACCACTATTTCCCTGTCTTGCGTTTAATCCACGGTACAATCCGACAAACTGTCAACAGATGTCCGTACAATCGTGTTCTGCACGGAAGGTGGCATTCTGGTCAACGATGACGTCAGGGCAGCTATCGAACGAGATAGTGTGTTCCGGGTAGTCCCGCATCCACAATCGCTGTGTATACAGTCACAGACGGAACACAAAGAGTAAACCTACCAGACTCTCTACGATGGAGGGCCATAAAAAGAATGGAAGCAGGACAGTCGCAAACTGATGTGGTCCGATGGCTTAATGTAAATCGTTCTGTTGTTTCTCTGATGTGGCGACAATTTGTAGAGGCCGAAACAGTATCCCAAAGACCACGGCAGGGCCGAACATGCATGATATCAGAAAGACAGGTCTGTTATTTGGCTGCAACGGCACCACGGTACCGCCTTAATACTGCATGGCAACTGGTATTTGACCTCGCAGCATCCACTGCTGGACGCCTTGTATCGAGCCAGACGGTGAGAGAAGGCTTCGTCAGAGTGACCTTTATTGTCGGGGACCTGCTGTATGCTTACCTCTGATACGTCTTTACAGAAGGGAACGTCTAAAGTGGAGTGGTCAACATGTCACCTGGACGTCGAACAGTGGGGCAACGTCATTTTGACAGATGAGCCCCGACTTGGTCCGGAGAGTGATTCTGCAAACATTCGCATCTAGAAGGAACGTGGAACACGATTTCTGGATCCAATCACTGTGGAAAGAGACCGGTATCGAGGAGGATCCCTAATGGTGTGGGCAGGGATTATGTGAACCATTCGAACGGCTCTTCATGAAATTACACTGGTGAATCGGCAAGGTTTAACTTCTGTCAGGTGTCGCGATGAGGTCTTGGGACCTCAGGTGCGCTTTTTGCGGGCAGGTGTTGACCCAGGCTTGCTACTGATGGACGATAATGCTCGACCTCACAGACAACGCGTTGTCGACGTTTTCTTGGAAATGGAAAATATTGCACGCATGGCTTGGCCTGCTCGCTCTCCCGATTTGAATCCCATAGAGCATGTTTGGGATGCACTAGGGAGACAGGTTACATCACGTCAGAATCCATCAACCACTCTCCAAGACTTGCGAGCAGCTCTGCACGAAAAACGGGCATTATTGCCTCAACATGAGATTGATGACATTATTCACAGCGTGGCCTATCGTCATCGGGCCTGCGTAGCTGCCAGAGGTGCTCACAACCCCACACTGAGCACATGAACATGTTGTCGGAATGCGTATTCAAATTCGTTAAGTTGGAGAAAACAAGGAAGATTTTTGTCTACCGTTATGTACAAGGTGTAAATTTTAAGCTGACAAACCAGAATAACTCGAAAAATAATCTTCACACGAAGAAATGTGTAGAATCCAAAGTTGATTATTTTCGATGGGCACATCTGCTAGTGCTAAACCTCCGCCCCAACCCCCTGGGGGTGGGGCGGGAGGCAACTTTAAAATTTTAAAATGGGAACCCCAATTTTTTATTTCAGAATGAGATTCTACATAAAAAAACTACGTACATTTTGTCTTGAACTTTTTTTTTATATTCTTGGTAGATGTCGCTGTAATTCAAGAAAATCCATGTTCTCATTTTTGCGTGGCAAATGGATACGGTTAAAAAAAATGAGTTCACTCGTTAGTAAGTAGGATGTTTGGTTAGTTAGTTAGCTACTTAGATGATTTGTTCGATAATTAAAAGTTGTGTGCCCTCATGACCTCGAAACAAACAAAACTTATCCGAACCTGTGGAAAAAATTAATATTTGGGTCAACATTTGTAAAACTCTAATTCCTCTCTCTCAAACCGCACCCTATGGGGAGAGACGGAGAGTTTTAGTTTTAGCGAATCAAAATTTACGAAGTAAATAAGTATTTTTATTTATCCGTAACCATTTTCGACGCAAAAATGAGAACATGAATTTTCTTGAATTACAGCGCCAACTACCAAGAATCAAAACAAATGTTTAATATCAAATGTATGTAGTTTTTTATGTAGAATATGATTCAGCAATAAAAACTGGGGGGTTCCATTTGAAATTTTTAAGTTGCCTCCCGCCCCACCCCCAGGGGGCTGGGGTGGCGGGCTAATTTTAGCAGCAGCTGATGTCCCCCTCGAAAATAATCAACTTTGGATTCTACACATTTTTTCGTGTGAAGCTTATTTTCGAGTTATTCTGGTTTGTCGACTTAAAATTTACACCCTTTGTATAGTAGTTATTTATGTTCTGTATTCTTTACATTGTTTCTACTTTACTATCACCTGTTTATATTGTTTAGTAGTGAAATAAACGCAACCTTGCAAAATTTCTCTTTGTTGCTTTTAGTTTGAACACCAGTGTATTTTGCATTGAATTCGGAGGAAACCAGTACACTTGCATTCATCATCAGGTTTCACTGGTTAACAAAACTCAAAAGAACGGAATACCCAAGTACATTTTTTTAGGGTGTTGAGGCGATCAAAAGAGAGAAACACGAGCAGTGAGAAGCGACAGTGTAACACGACAGTAGCTGCAGTTCATCTTGCTATAGTATGAATTATGGATGTAAATTTCGCTTCACACTCTGTAAACGTCACATTTTGTATTGGATGTTCTTACTACTCCTCTGAGAAGAGTTTCATGGCCATCGCTCCAGCAGGAGGACCAACCATCGTGGTGGACAATGAGAACGTTTACGTCTACACCTACATTTATAATCCTCAAGCCACTTTATGGTGTGTGGCGGAGGGTACTTTGGGTACCAGTGTGACATCCCCCTTTTCCTGTTGCAGTCGCTTGTACTGCGCAGGAACAACAATAGCTGGTAAGCCTCCATGTGGGCCCGAATCTCTCTAATTTTATCTTCGTGGTCCCTTCGCGAAAGGTACGTAGGAGGATGTAATATATTGGTTGACACTTGCAGGAACGTGCGCTTCGGAACTTTAACAGTATACTATAACGTGATGCAGAATGCCTCTCTGTAGCGTCTCCCACTTAAGTTGGTTGAGCAACTCCGTGATGCTTTCGCGCTTACTAAGTAACGAACTGTGCTGATCTCCTTTAGATCTTCCCTGTTTCCTCTACCAGCCCTGTTTTATATCGATCCCGTACTGACGAGCAGTATTCAAATATTTGTCGAACTTCTGTGTTATAAGGTACTTCCTTTGTTGTGGACGAAATTTCCTGAAGACTCTTCCAATAAATCTCAGTCTAACATCTGCCTTACTCGTGAATAATTTTACGTGGTCGTTCGACATCAAATCGCACAATACCCACAGATATTTTATGGTAATAGCTGCTTCCAGTGACTGTTTTGCAATTTTGGAATCATACAATAGTCTTTCTGTCTGTGTATTCGAAATACACTACATTTGTTTATGCTGAAGGACAATTTCCACTCCCTACATCAAGCATCGACCCTCTGCAGGCCTTCCCGCATTTCGCTACAATTTTCTAGCGTCGCGATTTCTCTCTAAACAACAGAATCATCCGCGAGAAGCCTCACTGAAGTTCCGACATTATCTACTACGTCGTTTACATATACAGCAAAAATTAATGGTCCTATAACACTCCCCTGGCGCACGCTCGAAGTTAGGTTTACGTCCGAAGACTTCTCTCCGTTGAGAATGACTGTTTTCTGGAAACTCTTCAATCCAGTCCCACAGTTCGTCAGACATTCCATAATCTCGTATTTTGTTGATTAGGCAGCAGTGCGGAACTGTACCGAATACCTTTCACAAGTCAAGGAACGCAGTCTCTGTTGTGTCTAGACATGACAGCCTAGACACAATGAGAGGAAGCCGAAAGGCACGCGCTTAAACTCACGCAGGCTGGCGTGAGGTCTGAAACAGGATACGTAATGAATGCTGTAAAGAAAAGTACGTAGCTTCTTGAATACTTATCTTTAATCCACATTAGTAGAACATCGCTCTTGATGATACATTAATAGAATCTCAATATCAATTGAATACGGCGCCTTGCTAGGTCGTAGCAAATGTAGCTGAAGGCTATGCTAACTATCGTCTCGGCAAATGAGAGCGTATTTGTCAGTGAACCATTGCTATGAACGTCGGCTGTACAACTGGGGCGAGTGCCAGGACGTCTCTCTAGACCTTCCGTGTGGTGGCGCTCGGTCTGCGATTACTGACAGTGGCGACACGCGGGTCCGACGTATACTAATGGACCGCGGCCGATTTAAAGGCTACCACCTAGCAAGTGTGGTGTCTGGCGGTGACACCACAGTCTCTACCTGCGCGTTTGTACCTACTGTCTCATGGACGAACAGAGCGAGTTGCGGTTTCACACTATCGTTTTTTCCGGAACCCATTTTGATTCTTACAGAGAAGATTTTGGCTTTCCAGAAATGCCATAATACGTGAGCATAAAACATGTTCCAAAATTTTAATATAGACCTACGTCACAGATATAGGATTATAGTTTTGTGCATCTGCTCGACGACCCTTCTTGGAAACGGAAATAGCCTGTGCTTTTCTCCAATGGTTAGGAACGCTGAACTCCTCAAGAACTTACGGTATAATGCTGTTGGATGAGGGAACAGTTGTGTGTGGAATAAAATTGGAACCCGGTCACTCCAGTGGTTTGCACTGTTGAGTGATTTCAGTTGCTTTTCTATGCCTTTGTCACTTTTTTCGATATCTGTCATTTTGTTGTTCGTGCTGTGATTTAAACTATAGTGTGATCTTCCTCTGTAAAACAACTTGGGAAAAAGACGGTTAGTGTTTCGACTTATATTGTCTCATTCTCTGTTTAGTGCTATTATGGTCACAAAGTTCCAGGAAAGATGACTTCGATCCGTTTACTGATTTAACATAAGACCAGAGCTCGTTAATATTTTCTGTCAAGTTGGTAGCTAGAATTTTACTTTCGTATTCGATGAACGCATCACGCATATCCCTCCTTATGCTAATTTTATGAGGATTTGGCTATGTTTAAATTTGCAGTGAAACTCTCTTTGCTTTCATAGCAGCTTCCTAACACAGTTATCGAACCACGGTGGGTCTTTCCATCCCCCATAACTTTGCTCGGGTGATTCTTGTCTAAAGCTTACTGTATGGCGCTCTTTAACTTTGTCCACTGACGCTCAACATTGTCAGTGTCGGAGAAATTTTCGCGATGATCTGTCAGGTAATTCGAAACCAATCTCTTGTCACTAGGAAGTAAGACCTTTCTGCCTTTCTTTGTACCCCTATTTACAGCCCTATTTACAGCAGTGATGCTACAACGGTCTTTTGATCGTTGATTACCTGTTCTACGCTGAGTCGAAAAGGTCGAGTCTGTTTGTCGCCGGCAGATCTTATATATTATCTTTACTATTCGTTCCTCTGATTAACTGCTCAAAGCAACTTTCGGATAAAGCTCTTAGGACCATTTTACATGACTCTCTGCCCCTACCACCAGTCCTTATCACTTGAGTCTCCCAATCTGTAGCTGGGAAGTTAACAGCTCCACCTAAAACTATAACGTGACCAGGAAATTTAAGCGAAATATTCTGCAAGTTTTTTTCTCAACTGCTCCGCCACTACTGCTACTGAGGCAGAGCGTTCATAAAAGCACCAATGACGTTGTTTGGTCCGCCTTTAAAACTTATATTCACCCAAATTGTTTCGCATTCTGAGTCTGTACGGGGATTAGGCGTTGGTTGCTTCCCAATACGTACAAAAGTGAGACTGAATAGTGTTACTCGTTCCTGTTCGCACCAACAAGACAGCTTGCTACCGGGGTTTTTCAGTATTTGCTGCTGTCATTCAAATTCGACATTCCTACAAATAAACTAGGTGACTGTTACGAAAAATGAGGGAACTCAGTTGTCAGATTGCCACCACGACTGTCTATCTGCAGACGTATCCTTACACTTAACGTCATACAAAGGAAACAATCAGTCACAGCCATCTCGGCGAAAATTGCTAACAATTGGGAGAAGATATATCAGAATTAAAATCATACAAATTTACTTTCGCACCTAAGAATAAAATGATGTAGTTTTCGTTTCTTTTTCGTCTCGGAAACACAAAGAAAATCATTATTCATATTTCAGTAGGATATTTAGCAAGTTAGTAATACGCGCTACTGAGTCTCCAAAAAAATAAACTCCTATGCAGAAATCAACTTTAAACGTTTTATTACTTTACCAAATAAGTTAATCGTTAAATATTTGACGTCGAGAACGTAAAATCTTTATCACTGGAGACGGAAATACATAATAATGTTGGTTTTACTAAGACTAAACTCTTTTCGAACAGGCCCTCGAAGTCCGAACGGTACTGCCCGATGCCGTGTCATTCCGAGCCGATAGGCGTCATTGGATGCGGATTTGGAGGGGCATGTGGTTAGCACACCGTTCTGCCTGTCGTTGTCAGCTTTCATGGCCGGAGCCTCTACTTCTCAATGATGCAGCTCCTCAGCTGGCCTCACAAGGGCTCACTTCCCAAGAGAGCTCGGCAGGTCCGATCGCTCACTCATTCAACAATTAGCCCAGGCCGACAGCTCTTAACTTCGGCGATGTGACGGGAACCGTTGTTACCAATGCCACATGCCGTAGCCTTTTGGTTTTACTACCTTCGGATTATTCCTGGATGAATATAGATGGGGTAATTTGCGCTCAGTTTTAAGACAAAACTAGTTATCCACACGTTCACTGTTTACGACGTCATATCTTCTGAAATACGTGCCGTACATTAAGGGCTATATGTGGATACTGTCTGCACTAAAAGGTTTGAAGTGATGTGTAAAGTGTGCTGCAAATCGCTAAGTGCTCTTACTCTGAACTGCTGGATGAATATAATCTGGGTAACTTGCGCACCATGAGTTATACTGCCTCAAGAAATATACACAGGGTCTAACTCTAACACTTGTCTCATTGTGTTAAACTTTTGATTTACCATTATACCTCTCAATGAGCAGATTGTAACAGCATTATAAACTATCAAATTCGATCAACAATTATAATACGAAACACTGAAAAGCAATTCTTTTTGTTCCTAAAAGCTTTGAACTGGCACTTCGCGACCATTTTAGCTGCTCGGTAATACAGATTAGCTGATGAAAGTATTTCGTAACAGTTTAAATAAATCTCCGGGATTTCAGTACATATATAAATATGTCTACCCCTTTGGGAGTTGCAATACAAGATTTAGGTTTTAGTTCAGGTCACTGACACAGAGTCTGGCAACGAGTAACGGCTCGCTAACACCTCTCTTCTCCCTGTCGGCCGAATTGGAATTATGATAGTTCCTTCCTTGACGGAACTCATATAAGAGTAGCATGTGTACGAGTACTCTGGCGCACTTGGTTTACATTTGTGAAGTCAGTCCCCTACCACGGACATCAGAATCCAAGATGGCGGCAGACACACTCCCTTGTGTATTGCGCGAGAACCCACACTTACTCTTTATTTATCACGTGACAATCCACGTCCTCCTTAGTTATGACATTGACATACCATTCTTGCCTTCGAATCATTGCGGCTATTAAAGGAAAACAACGAATCACAGTGTAGTATGTTAGAACCATGAAAATGAAACAACTAATCACAATGTAGCCCCAGAGGCCCATCTTTGCTGCACTCAAACCAAAGAATTACGTAGAGGTTTTAATTTCGAGTATTTCGTCTAAAATATCATCATGAATATACATACACATATATACATAGTGTGTAATGGGTGTAACTCTAGTTATTTTTATATGTGGTACCTTAATATGTACACATATCAGTGCTTGTTTTTTTTTTTCCTGATCGAAGAGCTTTCCCACAAACACGTCACTTACTTTATGATATAGTATTTTGTGAATCGTCGTAACTGTACCACTAAGTGGATTATACATGTCATTATAGGCTAACCGTTTTGCGTCCACGCATCCACACTTCAACATCTGACCTGCTGTCCAGGGAAAAATAAGCATTAATGTCTTGCACTTACTACATGTTCTTCAAGTAGCTACCTAACTTCAGGATGTACGATTTGTAATAGCTATAAATATTAGTATGCAAATGTAAATACTGACATAATGTTGTTCAGTACACCCTCCGCAGCCATCAATAAAAATATTTCATTACATCCAACTTAACAACCGCATTCACCGTGATCTGACCCTTTTGGAGTGTAGTGGGATGCAATCTTTGCTCTGGTATACAGTGTGGAACGACTAGGGACTGTTCAAAATCATTCAACAAAACTTGAACTTGGTCCGAAACAGCCAAGGGTGTTTATGTTTTTTCAGCCCTCCTGTTTCGCACCCTCCTGTGGTGTGATCGAAAGGGGAGCGGGAATGGAGGGGGGGGGGTAACATTAAGATGTGAGTGAATAAAACGGCAAAGTATTCCTCTAAGACCCCCAGTTAGGCAATACCCTTGGTGCCACTCCCCTTATCTTTGTTGACCACGTTAAAAATATACGTGTCAGAAACTTTGCGACAGACATTCAACTCTCTCTCTCTCTCTCTCTCTCTCTCTCTCTCTCTCTGTCCCAGCTATCTTGTCCACCCAAAATATCTCTGGAACAATAACAGCTATTGGAAAGCGACTTTACCGGTATCAATGTAGGGCTGGGGCCCATGAATGTACATATTTGGAAACATTCTAAAACGAAAGCATATGTGCTTTTTAACACAAACTTATGTTCTTTTTAAATGGACCTCCTATATTTATTCTTCAGCAATCCATAGCATGACAAAGCACATACACAATGGCGTTGATTGCATCGCAATATTCCCATTATATACCGAGATATTGAGACGCGAAGTTGACGCTTGAAACACCCGACATGCGCTGCTAGCGCACGTCCTGAGGCTCAGGCGTGAAACCCATGCTGCCCGTAATCGCGATGTGATTACATGTGTAATCACTCTGAAACCGATCTCTATCACTTACAAGACCTTCGATATGACCTGGTAAGTTATTGAATATATGAGTACCCATACATTTGACTTCTTTTTGTGCTAATGTTAAGCTTTTAAAGTCCTTACACAGATTGTTTTTGGTTCTGGTATTAAAATCATGTTCTGCACTATTTTGTGTAAAAAGAAACATGTTGGAAATGACAAAGGATATCAATGAGTATATGTACTGAAAATTAGTAGCTAGAATACCAAGGTTCTTAAAGAGGTCTCTGTGTGATGATCTAGGACTGACACCAGATATAACTCTAATCACTCATTGCTGAATTTTGAAAATTTTCTCTTTGTGAGAGTAATTTCTCCAAAAGATGATTGCATAACTCATTAGTGAATCGATGTAGGCCGAATAAACTAACTTCTTCATTTTTATATCACCTATTTCTGCTATCATGTGTACTGCAAATGTAGCTGAACTAAGGCGTTTCATTAAGTCTAGAGTGTGAGTTTTCCAATTTAGGTTGTGTTCAATTTATAGGGTTAGGTATTCTTTGTGAAGTACTAAGTTGTATGTTCTGGGTCTTGACAAAATCCAGTGACAGTCCATTTGCTATGAACCAACCATTGATACGTACAAATATTTCATTAGCTGATTGCTCAGTGAGATCATGGGTACTGCTTTTTATACCAACGCTTGTATCTTCTGCAAATAAGACAAAATTTGCATTTTGTGACTCTGTATATGGAAGGTCATTAATATATAATAGGAACAACAAGGGACCTAAAATAGAGCCCTGGGGCACCCCTTGTCCGATGGTTTCATATTTTGATTGACTGTTATTATCTGGTAGGCCTGATACAGACACACACTGTTTTCTATTAAACAGATAGGATGAGAACCAAGAGCCTGCTACTCCTGTTATCGCATAATATTTTAACTTTTGTATAATGATATCATGCTTAACACAATCAAAAGATTTAGCCAGATCACAGAATATTCCAAGTGGTAATAACTTTTGATTTATTGATTCTAATATATCACCTGTAAAAGTGAATATAGCTTGATCAGTTGACAATCCTTTCCAAAATCCGAACTGATTGCGAATTAGTGAACTTTCCCATAGCTTACATGGAACCCACTTCATATACAGAATACTATTTAAGATAAAATAGCTAAGGGATCGTATTCGATTTCACATGAGAACTGAAAATATAGACTGAATTACAGGGCCAACAGTTACTTGGGTTTTTGCTAGCTTATTACGTTTTCAGTGCATAACATTTTTTACTTTGCTAATGTGTATCGACAAGTACACTTGAGACTATAGGCAAGATCATCACTAGTGCTGAGGTATGCTTTGTAATGTTGTAAAATAATTTTTATGTATTTAGTTGAATTTAATGCTTGATACTAAGATCGAACTATGGTCTTCAGCTAATATAAAATATATTTCAGTACGGTCGATAAGCAAATTAAACGTATTTCAATAAGTAATATAGACAGTTTAGGTATGGAAATACTTTATCTGAAGGTCCATTGTGTTTGTAAAGTATGCTACAGATATCGAACCTTCGGTTTTAGAGAAGAGTTTGTGATGCAAGAATAACATTGTTTAATTTAGTGCACTTTGGGTTGTTAGTTAGATCCACTGTAGTTCTCATCCGTGTTTTGAGGTGTTATAGAACTAATTTTATGTATTTAATTGCATTAAATATATAGTACTAAATCCTGACTGTTATCATCAGCTAACGTTCTACATATTTCAGTAGTGTCAAGGTAAATGTATTTTAATAATTTATACAGACACCTCAGAAGTGGGAATATTTAATTTGAAGGTTTAGTGTGCTTGTAATGTGTGGTACAGTAGTCGTACTTGTGTCATGAACAACTGCTGCCTAACCTAATAGTTTCATCAGTAGATTCAGTATATAAGCTATGTATACTTTGCTTTTAAATTTTATACAACAGTTAATTTATGTCATAAGTGTCACATGTGTTTTGTGCTCGAAAGCTTACACATATTGAAAAATAATATTATTTTATTTTACTGCAAAATTCGAATATTCTTTTGTAATAAGAGGTATACAATTAAACTTGCGAACGACGATAAGCAACGTGAATGGTTTTTTTACTCGATAAATGGTAAATAACTTGATTTTGGTGTCAAATATTTTATTTTTCATATATCGTCCTTCCATCTCTGTCTTGTCGCACCGTCATCTTCAACACTATCTTGAGCCATGTTTCGACGTGTGTAAACTTAGGAGAATAACCCCTTGTGTATTGTGAAAACGTGCAGTTTGATACATTATACTAGAATCTCTTCAAAACACCTTCTTTCTTCGTTCCTAGAATGGTGTTATCTCAGTTGCTTTGTCTTTTGGCTATGTTGTATGTGACTATGGCGTTTTTTACATTATGTATTTTTAGAATTGTTGGTATTATTTAGTACCTGATTGTAGGAAATAGTCTGTAAACGTTTTACCGAGCCTTGGCGTGACTGTTCAGATTAGTAAGTATTGTCGCCTTCATCAATAGTTGTTTTTGCATGTAATCGCATCTAGACCCAATTACTTGAAGCGGAAGGCAATGACTGCCAATAAGTATCGTCGATGATACATTTTTTTCAGTGTAGAATATGATACATTATCTTTTTCCCGTCTATATCTGTGCTTACTAAGGTGTAACATTACCATAAAACATGTAAAATAATTAGTAATGACAATATGTTCTATGAACGACCAATAACTTTTCCTCAGACTGTAATACAACAACCTTTGCATACTGTGTTTGTGGAGGTACCACTGTAACAGTGAACAAGAATCATACAACAATTTAGAGGTAGAAATATTTAATTTGAGGGTTTATTGTGTTTTACTAAAGAGTGGACAACACAATGGTTCTAATTACACTCTTCCAGTAGTTGGCAGTAATTTCGAAAATCCATTTGTCTCTGCATTTGCTTCCTTAGCATAATATTATTAGTTAATATGTGTTTTCCTCATCTATGAGCCTGATCAAGTTAGTTTTGCTATCTTTCCTTTTAGGCCTAATGCGAGCACTGGAGCCCTCACTTTAGAATTCATAACCACCAGTATACACACACATTTGTGTGTGTGTGTGTGAGTGTGTGTGTGTGTGTGTGTGTGTGTGTGTGTGTGTGTGTGTGTGTGTGTAGTTGATGTATGCTTTGTGTTGCTGTCATATTTTTGCAGACGTTTTACACACAGATAGAACACTGTGACATTTGACAAGCATAAATGAATAATTTAGATCTGGATATTTATTTTAAGGCTCCTTTGTTCCTTACACCATTTATGGTAAAGAAATCGAACTACGAATGTTCACCAGTGTTGCTTAACCTGTACGTTCATAGAGTAAAAAGTGTGTGTGTGTGTGTTTGTGTGAGTGTTTTTATTACTTATGCATTTCATATGTGGAATACTCAAGTTACATCCTTTGTATAACATAATTTAAGGCTCCACTGTGCCTTACATCATCTATTGTTTTTGTTGTGATCTTCAATCCAAAGACTGGTTTGATACAGCTCTCCATGCTCCTCTATCCTGTGCAAGTCTCTTCATCTCCGAGTAACTACTGCAACCAACATGCCCCAGGATCTGTTTCTGTAATCATGTTTTGGTCTCCCTCTATGGTTATTACAGCCCACACTTCCCTCCTGTATTCAATTAGTGATCCCTTGGTGTCTCATAATGTGCCCTACCACTCGATTCCTTCTTTTAGTCAGGTTGTACCAGAAATTTCTCTTCTCCCCAATTCTATTCAGAACCACCTCATTAGTTACGTGATCTGCCCATCTAATCTTCACCGTTCTTCTGTAGCACCACGTTTCAAAAGCTTCTATTCTCTTCTTGTATAAACTGTTTATCGTCCATGTTTCACTTCCATACATGGCTACACTCCATACAAATACTCGTACTTTCAGAAAAGAATTCCTGACACTTAAATCTACACTCCGCTGTTAACAAATTTCTCTTTTTCAGTAACGCTTTTCTTGCCATTGCCAGTCTATATTTCATATCCTCCCTACTTCTACCATCATCAGTTATTTTTCTTCCCAAACAGCAAAACTCATTTACTACTTTAAGTGTCTCATTTCCTAATCTAATACCCCCAGCATCACCCGATCTGATTTAATTCGATTTCATTTCACTACCGTCGTTTTGCTTTTATTGACGTTCATCTTATATCCTCCTTTCAAGATACTGTCCATTCTATTCAACTGCTCTTCCAAGTCCTTTGCTGTCTCTGACAGAATTACAATGACATCAGGAAACCTCTTCTCCCTGGACTTTAATTCCTACAATTTTTCTTTTGTTTCCTTTACTGCTTGTTCAATACACAGATTGAATAACATCTGGGATAGACTACCACCCTGTCTCACTCCTATCTCAACCACTGATTCTCTTTCGTGCTCCTCGACTCTTGTAACTTCCATCTGGTTTCTGTACAAATTGTAAATAGCCTTTATCTCTCTGTGTTTTACCCCTTCCATCCTTAGATTCTGGAAGATAATACCTTCTATGAGGAGTCGTAGAGTCAGCATTGCCTCGCGTGTTTCTACATTTCTTCTGAATCCAAACTGATCTTCCGCGAGGTCATCTTGTAGCAGTTTTTCCATTCTACTGCAAAGGATTCGTGTTAGTATTCTACAGGCATGACTCATTAAACTGATAGTTCGGTAATTTCCACACCTGTTGGGGCCTGCTTTCTTTGGAATTGGGATTATTATATTCTTCTTGAAGTCTCAAGGTATTTCGCCTGTCTCACATATCTTGCTCACCAAATGGAAGAATTTTGTAATGGCTGGCTCTCCCAAGGTTATCAGTAGCTCTAACGGAAAGTTTTCTACTCCCTGGGCCTTGTTTTGATGAAAGTCTTTCAGTGTTTTGTCAAATTCTTCATGCAGTATCATATTTTGGATAAAGGCTTTTGATGTAATGCGAAGATTCAGATTGTTTGCATCACACCCAAGATGAGTGCTATGGGGCTACATTTTGACTGGTTGTTTCATTTCAATTGACTCTAAAGAAGTAGAATGTGATGGGAAGGGAGAGGTTACTATCCACAACTGGGCTGGTCTCCCCCTTGGATTTTTTTTTTTTTTTTAATATACCATCATCTATCATATTCGGGATCCCACCAGCATCGTCTTGATTTTTAAATCTCTTGTCATATGCTATTTACCTTAAGCTGCGATGAGCTGTCGTCTGCTAGGCCGCTCTCTTCCGCTGAAATTCCTACAAAACTAATTACACCTTTGCTGAATTTTACAGCAGAAACTTTCCCTATGTTTCTCGTTATGCGAGAGAACATGTACTCATCCCTAGTCTCAAAATGTGGCGATATACACGCTCATGGTTGGAGCAGCGTGCATATTATAATGCCCTCTCTGTTCTGGCAAGAACAATTAACTAATTGGCTGGTTCATTCCTCCACAGTAGGAGCTAAACGATGCTATAACTAATTTCTAGCTGGATATCAGCCGCTGTGAACGCAGTGTTCACACAAATTACTCCTCTGCGCTGTACAGAGCGTTATGCGCTCCCTGCACATAACGCCAGTTCAGAGAAGAGTGCACGAAAATTTCCATCTTGTCTTACTCTAGCCACCTGGGTTCTTTCGTTCCCCACATCACAGCTTTTTTCGACCAATATGAGCGTTCCTCTTATTTTGTGGAAACTCTCTCCACCAATTGCAAGGTCCCTACCATTAAATTGTGTCGAAACTCTCGCTCTTTTCTTCTTCCTAGCGCGTTTCCGCCAATCGGACGTTTTGTGCCTGTTCCAGATGCCTAAATGCGTACGTTGGCTCTCTCACATGTGTACCACTCGCTGGACACGTGATCGAAAGTGCGTCACTGGTCTTGTTTCATATCCATTTGGAATTCCGAAACGCAGTTTTCTAAAAGCTTTCTTTCCTGTCCTCCCTCAGATGGACTGTTATACTCGCTCTCCCCATCTGAGTCGCCAGGTGGGTCGCTGACTTCCCACCAAGGACACACCTTTAAGTGGTTTCCATGGTATCCCCTGTAGCACGGCCTTGTCTCTGCATCGTCTCTCTGAATTCCAAACTAAAACGCCTCTCGCTGCTTATTTCACCTTCTGCTCAAACATTGATTATAGGAATGGTGTGTTAATTACCATCAATTGAATGCCATCCCTTTTTGCATTGCAAACTGCTAGGAAAATTTGCTCATTACCGCAGAATTAAGTTAGGTGCCATATTCACCTTCCCACTGCAATGTACAAAGCTCTCATGTAAGGTGCCACCTTACAGCATACTGTGATTACTTAAAGGCCATTTCCAGGTCGAGCAGTTTTGCACTGTAATCCTGTCAAAGGAGATATACAGCAAGAAAAACGAGTGCGGAATCTCTCTGTGTGTGATGCCCGTACGCAAATGTCGGAGTGAACTCAGAAGCCTGGTACACTCAGACTACCTTCCCTCAGTTTGAGGTTTTCAATATACAGTCATTCTCCAGCAGCAGACTTAGGTTGTGTTGGTTCCGTCTGCGTAGGGGACAATGCACACAACAGACTAGCGTCCACGCACTTTTCGCCTCGTTACCAGCGTACGTGCCATGAAGAACACTATGGAAATAGGCACAACTTGTAGGTGCGATTAGATTTGTTCTATCACAATTCTCTAACAAAGTGATACTGTCGCGACGCCACATACACCGAAGCAGCATTGCTGTGCCCTACGCTACACTGTCTATATTGTAAAAAAGTTACTTAAATTTTCTGAAAACTGTAGGATTTTACAAGACAAAAAATTATGAACTCTTAGTCCAGACAGGTACACTGAAGCCAACTTTACTGGATCGATTCAACCGTCGTAGGGGAGGAAAGCGGTGATCTTAAGGCTGTGACTACAGGTGGAGAACATCCAAACAAGAACTCTGTGTTTCATTGCGGGTTCGTTTTGTAAGCGTCACGAAAACGTTCATTTAAATTCTAGTGCCACACGTTGTAAGTGAGGCGTTGTGCTCAACGTATAGGTTTACTGTTAAAATTCTGAGAGCGTAAGTTCCAAGAAGGGTTAGGAAGCATATTACTTCCTTCCATATACATCTCGGAAAAGGAGCATGGCGTAAAATCACAGAAATTCGTGCTTATACGGAGACTTTCTCTTCCCGTAGGATTGATAATGTTGATAATGATAACCGAAGCATAATACACCACTTACGGTAAAACAGAATGTAAAATATTGATAAAGATACAGAAGCACACTCACGTACCTCTACAGGACAATTTCCGTCCCTCTTTAGAACAATCTCCGCCCTTTTTCGGGATAAAAGCGCACAAACATAAAATAATCATTATGCCTCTTGGTAACACACACAGCTATCACTCCCAAGAGTAAACTAATGATTTGCAGGGGACAAGAAGGTCACCCGGACACAGAATTAAAATTACAAAATTAATACATGATGGACAGGCGGAGGAAAAATGTTTGCAGACCCCGCCACAGCGAGATAAACGCTAAAGAAAAGAAAGAATTGCGTCTTCTGCTGATGTCTGTTTTACTCATTAATACACTGCTGGAGTCGCATGTAGTGGCCGCTCGGTTAAAGGCGCCATGTCGCGGACTGCGTGACCCCTTCCGCCGGAGGTTCGATTTCTCCCTCTGGCATGGGTGTGTGTCTTGTTCTTAGCATAAGTTAGTATAAGTAGTGTATAAGTCTAGGGACCGATGACCTCAGCAGTTTGGTCCCTTAGAAGTTCACACACACACACACACACACACACACACACACACACACACACACACACACGCTGCCGGAAGAAAATGAGTACACCTGAAAAGATGTGATTTTCATCCAATGACGGCACATGCCACCTGTGGAATAGTAGGTGTATTGGCAATGGTTTCAACGTCGTCCGCCAACAGATAATGTAGTGACATAGTTACCAAATGGTTCAAATGGCTCTAAGCACCATGGGACTTAACATCTGAGGTCATCGCTCCCCTAGACTTAGAACTACTTAAACCTAACTAACCTAAGGACGTCACACATATCCATGCCCGAGGCAGGATTCGAACCTGCGACCGTAGTAGTCGCGCGATTCCGGACTGAAGTGCCTAGAACCGCTCGGCCACAGCGGCCGGCACATAGCTACCAGAGCACCATCTTTGTCTACCCTTTAATAGGGAGTGCTCACAGCCAGAAGACCCAGTGTGGGACAAACGTGTGAAGAAAGCAAGCAACCATGCCGCAGAGAACCAGTAGTTATTTCTACAGCCATCTGAGCGAGTTTGGAAGGAGTCAAACTGTGGCCTTCCGAGTAGCGGGGTAGTACTTTCGGAGAGTTGTCATACAAGTTGGACGTGCTGCGTCGATTGTGTGACGATGCTGGTATCAGAGGTCACGTGAATATTCTCACTGTCGTAGACGAGATTCCGGGTGTCCACGCAGCACAAACACCCGCCAGGATCGTCGTACTGCAAGAGCAGCAGTGGTAAATCGTACAGCTACCACAGCAAAGCTAGTAGGGCTTATGAGCCCATACATGTAAACACGAACTGTTGCGAACCAGTTATTAGCACAGGGACTATGGGCACGCACATCTGTAGGCCGTCTCACTCATACCACAGCATCGACGTGCACAGCAAAACTGGCGCCGTCAGAGGATCACTTGGCAGATCGAATGGCGCGCCATGGTCCCCGAGGATGAAAGCAAATTTTGCCCCCACGCAAGTGACGCCCGTTAGCGCATATGACAGGGACTTGGCGAGCGCCGTCTCGAAGAGTGCATTCGTCCAAGGCACACTCGCCCCATCCCAAGCATTACGGTCTGGGGTGCAATAAGTTACACTACTGGCCATTAAAATTGCTACACCAAGAAGAAATGCAGATGGTAAACGGGTATTCATTGGAAAAATATACTGTACTAGAACTGAGATGTGATTACATTTTCACGCAATTTGGGTCCATAGATCCTGAGAAAGCAGTACCCAGAACAACCACCTGTGGCCGTAATAACGGCCTTGATACGCCTGGTCATTGAGTCAAACAGAGCTTGGATGGCGTGTACAGGTACAGCTGCCCACGCAGCTTCAACACGATACCACAGTTCATCAAGAGTAGTGACTGGCGTATTGTGACGATACAGTTGCTCGGCCACCATTGACCAGACGTTTTCAATCGGTGAGAGATCTGTAGAATGTGCTGGCCAGGGCAGCAGCCGAACATTTTCTGTATCCATAAAGGCCCGTACAGGACCTGCAACATGCTGTCGTACATTATCCTGCTGAAATGTAGGGTTTCCCAGGGATCGAATGAACGGTACGGCCACGGGTCGTAACACATCTGAAATGTAACGTCCACTGTTCAAAGTGCCGTCAATGCGAACAAGAGGTGACCGAGACCTGTAACCAATGGCACCCCATCCATCACGCCGGGTGATACGCCAGTATGGCGATTACGAATGCACGCTTCCAATGTGCGTTCACCGCGATGTCGCCAAACACGGATGCGACCATCATGATTCTGTAAACAGAACCTGGATTCATCGAAAAAATGACGTTTTGCCATTCGTGCACCCAAGTTCGTCGTTGAGTACACCATCGCTGCCTCTCCTGTCTGTGATCCAGCGTCAAGGGTAACCGCAGCCATGGTCTCCAAGCTGATAGTCCATGTTGCTGCAAACGTCGTCGAACTGTTCGTGCAGACGGTTGTTGTCTTGCAAACGTCCCCATCTGTTGACTCAGGGATCGAGACGTGGCTGCACGATCCGTTAGAGCCAATCGGATAAGATGCCTGTCATCTCGACTGCTAGTGATACGAGGCCGTTGGGATCCAGCACGGCGTTCCGTATTAACCTCCTGAACCCACCGATTCCATATTCTGCTAACAGTGATTGGATCTCGACCAACGCGAACAGCAATGTCGCGATACGATAAACCGCAATCGCGATAGGTTACAATTCGACCTTTATCAAAGTAGGAAACGTGATGGTACGCATTTATGCTCCTTACACGATGCATCACAACAACGTTTCACCAGGCAACGCCCGTCAACTGCTGTTTGTGTATGAGAAATCGGTTGGAAACTTTCCTCATGTCAGCACGTTATAGGTGTCACCACCGGCGCCAACCTTGTGTGAATGATCTGAAAAGCTAATCATTTGCATATCACTGCATCTTCTTCCTGTCGGTTTAATTTCACGTCTGTAGCACGTCATCTTCGTGGTGTACAAGTTTTAATGGCCAGTAGTGTACAACGCTCATTCACCTTTGAAGTTTCTGTAGCCGACGCTAACCAACTCTCGGTACGTGCAGAATGTTGCTAGAACCGTTTCTTTACCGTTCTTCCAACAGGAAGGCGATGTGTGGTTCCAACATGATAATGCTCACCCACATACTGTCCGTGAAACTCAACGTGCTCTACAACATGTGCAGCAACTTCCCTGGACGGCACAATGTCCAGACTTGTTTCCAGTCGAGCACCTGTGGGATACGATGGGATCAGCAGTGACTCGTGCGACTCGTCAAACAACAACTTTTACAGAAATGCGAGAAAAGGTCGAGTAGGCGTGGCGTAACGTAACCCACGACAGTATTCGTTATCTGTACAGTCGACTGGATGCCAGAGTCAGCACCTGCATTGCAGCTTGTGGAGGCTACAACGTACTAATATGGGTGTTTCAGCATGGGTCGATACCTGGTATCTCAAAACCACTTATGCTATTGATCTGAATATGTATTCACTTCATGTACTCCATATGCACTATTGCAACGATAAATCTTGAGTGTACTGTATATTATCCCTTCCTTTCTGTGCTTATTAATTATTATTATTATTATTAAGTGAAACACAAGAAAGGGATAATATAAGAAATATATATATATTGATTTGTAGGTAGCAAAAGATAAATATTAAATTGTGTTTCAAATGAGCGCCAGGCTCCCTACAAATTATTTCAAATGCTTTCGGTGAAATGCAATGCAGGCTAAGTTCACTGACCTAGAATAAATCGTATCTTTGAAAGTAAGCATTTTTTGACGAAATAAAATTAGTAATGCTTTGCACTTTAGTTAATTGAATAACTTGAAATGATTCTTTCTGCTCCGGCTGTAGTGATATGTTACACAAAAAAATAAATTTAAATACGCCGCGTAATAGCGGCCAATTGTTGCCAGTCAAAGATCACCGCTGCTCGCTTCGCAGAGACTGAAAAAAATGCTAAATCACTTCTTTCAATTATTAATTCAGGAAGAATTGTTTGCATGGGTTCTTTAAGTAACACAATGCACTTACTTTTTATAAATATATTTCGACTAAGCACAGAATACACAGTTGAATTATTCTCTACGTACGAGAAGAAATGATCTGGCTCGGATTTTAGATATCTTTTTTCTCTTATATCTAATAACAAAGATAACAATGTTAGTTTCGAGAACGTTATGCACCGATCTCATCTAATATAAATAATGTCTTTTTATTACATTGCAATCGATATAGTCTTTCTTTGAAGCTAATTTAATACATTTTCATAATTAATTTGTGTTTTATGTCCATACAATATTATTCACAGTCATTTTATATTTTACTTCAAATACATCGGCTTGAACATTTCAAAAGGGGCGCTGGAACTGGTAACCTCTAGGACGGTATACTAATTATTTTTCCTGCAGTGTATATACTCTACTGCCTTATCCAAAATATTCATTAGGAAAATACGCTGTTCGGGTGTGAGTAGAGAAATGTAATATCCTCCCTAGTTTTTATTGTAACAGTTTCTGCTTCCCAGCACCAGACATTTAGTACCTCATCTGATCACGTAATACGCTAGACCTCCTCTCTTCCACCGTTTGAATCTGAAATTTTATATTTTTATTTTGACTTGTGATTTAATCCGGTTCAGGAGCCACGCACAAGTAAGCTTGTAACGTTATTCCAGTTATTTGTCTCGTATTTTGATCGCCATCTGGTTGAAGAGGCTGAAGCAGTAATTCATCCGACGCTTCATACTTGTTTCATTGATTCCCTGTCAACAAACAATATCGTGATTACTGGTCAGCACTAAAGACTTATTATAAAAGACACGTATTGCGTCGTATTTCTCCTATCCCATAATTTTCTCATAAGCTGGATTTAATAAAAATGGATTGCTCTCCTCGAGTTGCAAACGGGATAAGCTAGACGGCAGAGAGACTTCCCTTCTGGTATTAACTGTAGGCAGGGATAGGCCGGGTCGTTGTTTCTGGGAGGGAATGTTTGTTTGGCTTCTTGTCAGAAGCGGAATGCAAGGTGTTGGCTAGCGGCCAGTGCTGGAGACTCACGGTGCGCTGAAGGCCAAATTCGCTGTGTCTTTAGAGCCAATTCCACTTGCTCTTTACAAATTCGGTGCTACTCGCTCAGACAATCATCACTAAAAATGAGTCTAAATCGAAGAACAACCTGGATAGCTGGGATTAAGAAGCCTATCCACTCTTCATTTCTCTCTGCTTCCTTAGTTCACTCAAACAAAGAAATATGTACTGGCAGGTATTTATGAAACCTTGAACCATGAACCTTGCCGACATGGGGTGGTTTGGGTGACCCAGTGGAGGGTTATCTGCGGAGAAACCAGACTAGCCCCTGGTTTCTGAAGAGGGGCAGCAACCTTTCCAGAAATTGCAAGAGCAACAGTCTTAATGGTTTATTGACCTGGCCGTGTAAATCAGCCGACATGGCCTTGCTGTGCTGGTACTGCAAACGCTGAAAGCAAGAGGAAACTACAGCCGTTATGTTTCTTACTGAGGGCGATTAAAGATGACGACATCCTCCTGGGTGAAACATTCCAGAGGCGTAATAGTACCACATTCGAATTTAAAGGCGGGGCTACTAATGGAACTGCATCTTCAGGAAAAACAAAACAGAGCGTGGAATGTTGGATCCCTTAAGGGGTAGGTAAGTTAGAGAATTTAATGAAGGAAAAGGACAAGCAGAAGTTATATGTAGTGGAAATTAGTGAAGTACGGTGGTAAGAAGAACAGGACTTCCAGTCAAGTCAGTAAATGGGTATCAGAACAAAATCAGTTTGAGATAATGCAGGAGTATACTTAATAAAGAATGAAGAACTAAGAACGATGGTAAGCTACTATGAACAGCTTAGTGAAAGAATTATCATAGTCAAAATAGACATAAAACC
Source organism: Schistocerca serialis cubense (assembly GCF_023864345.2). Lineage (NCBI taxonomy): Eukaryota > Metazoa > Arthropoda > Insecta > Orthoptera > Acrididae > Schistocerca > Schistocerca serialis. Next base: position 184,668,538 of record NC_064641.1, read on the forward strand.
AACATACAACACTGTTGTACAAGTTTATATCCCAAATAGCTCCGCAGGTGATAAAGGGATTGGAAGAATGTATCATGAGATAAAAGAAGTTATTCAGATAGTTAATGGAGAGACAAGGTTAACTGTGATGGATGACTGAAATTCGGTAGTAGGGCGAGAAAGAAAAATAGTAGGGGAGTGTAGACTGGGGAAAAGGACTGAAAGAGGAAGCCGCCAGGTAGAATTTTGCATACAGCATAATTTAATCACTGCTAAATTTTAAGAATCATGAAAAACGTTTGTATGCATGGAAGAGGCCTGCAGACCTGGAAGGTTTCACATTGATTAACTCTTATAATGGCACGACAGAGACACCAGAACCAGATTTTAAACTGAAAGGAATTTCCAGCGGCAGATGCGAACTCTGATCGTAATTTATTGATTATGAACCGTAGATTAAAACCGAGGAATGTGCAAAAAAAGTAGTAGATTGAGGAGATGGGACCGGGATAAGTTAAAAAAGCCAGAGGTTAATGAGAGTTTCAAAGGGAGTATTGAAACAGAGGAACTGAATATAGTAGAAGAGAAAGGGGTAGTTTTGAGAGATGAAACAGTGAAGGCGGTAAAGGATCAAATAGCTAAAAAGATAAGGTCTAGTAAAAATCCTTGGATATCACAAGAGATATTGAATTTAACTGATGGAAGTAGAAAATATAAGAATGCAGCAAACGAAGCATGCAAGAAGAAGTAAAGCACTCCGTTATCAGGCCACAAGTGGCCCATCGGGACCATCCGACCTCTGTGTCATCCTCAGATGAGGATGCGGATAGGAGGGGCGTGTGGTCAGCACACCGCTCTCCCAGTCGTTATGATGGTTTTCTTTGACCGGAGCCGCTACTATTCGGTCGAGTAGCTCCTCAATTGGCGTCACGAGGCTGAGCGCACCCCGAAAAATGGCAACAGCGCATGGTGGCCCGGATGGTCACCCATCCGAGTGCTAGTCATGCCAGACAGCGCTTAACTTTGGTGATCTGACGGGAACCGTTGTAGCCACTGTGGCAAGACCGTTGCCCCTAGAAGAAGTACCAACATCTAAAATGTGAGGCTGACAGGAACGGCAAGATGGCTAAGCACGAATGACTAGAGGACAAATGTATGCGGAGTGGCCGTGCGGTTCTGGGCGCTGCAGTCTGGAGCAGAGCGCCCGCTACGGTCGCAGGTTCGAATCCTGCCTCGGGCATGGATGTGTGTGCTGCCCTTAGGTTAGTTACGTTTAATTAGTTCTAAGTTCTAGGCGACTGATGACCTCAGCAGTTAAGTCGCATAGTGCTCAGAGCCATTTGACAAATGTATGGTTGTAGAAACATGAATGACTAGGAGAAAGAGAAATGGTCCCTATAGGAAAATTAAACATATCTTTACAGTAAAGAAGGCAGATTAATATCACGAACTCAGATGCCAAGCCAGTACCAAGTAAAGATGAAAAGCTGAAATGTCGAAGGAATATATACAGGGTCTGATGATGATGATGAGGTCCCATACTCCGAGGAGCGTAGTCTACATAAGGAAAACTAACGTTAGGACAATATAACAGAAAGAGAGGAGGAATAAGGTGAGGATACGATGGGAGACATGATACTGCTAGAAGAATATGTCAGAGTGCTGAAAGACCTAAGTGAAAACAATGCCACTGGAGTAAACGATGTTCCCCATATACTAGATAATGAATCCAATTTATTAGATAAACGTATCCTCCACCGTGATGACCGAAACACAAAATGATATTTTACACAGTTGTTCAGTGAAACTTGTATGCATTTAGATCGACCTGTCAAGAAACGAAATTGGAGGACTTGACTGAAGAATAACAGTACAGGTCAGACAATATGTCGAACTGGATAAGAAGAATCAAATACTACACTCAGCCACAAATGCGTCAGATTATCAATTCATACTTCTTCCGACCGTTTCAGGCCGGAGCACTTCTTCGCAAATGCTTCTTTTGAAAATTACGCATTGTTTAGTGAGTTTTGTAAAAATAGAAAGATGTTCAACAATGTGAACCAAAACAGATTAAATTTGCAGAAAGGTTGCGATACGTTCATGTAAATAATTACGGTATGAATTTATATCTCGCTGAACTTATAAGTTATGAGTCTTTCAATATTACTGAGGCAGTACCTTTCGTTTCCTACCCTGTGCTAATATTTTCATTTCTATGTAGCTGCTACTCACAAGACCTCCTCTAATCTGTTTTGCAAATTCTAATCTTTGTGTACCGTAGCTACTTCTCCCCCTATACTAGTCCTTGAGGTCCAAAGCTAGATTTTTCGATATGCCATGTCCCACAGACCTGCCGCTGTTCTACAGCGTATTAAATTATATTCCGCTTTCATTCACGGGTAGAGCGTGGGAAGAATGAATCCATATAAACCAGAGTCCATATCTGCCCCTAAAAATGTCTTACAGTTTAAAACATGGTTTCGAGATCTCTGTCTTATACTATCCATCACGAAGCTTCCCATGTCCCCAGATCTCTTGCACGTACGAGGGCTGATCAACAAACACAGAGATTGATTCATTTCACAGATGCTTATTACTTCATTTCAGTATTTATGTGATCTTTTTCAGAGGAGTCCCGCGCCTTCCCCCACTTGAATGCACTTCTTATAGCGTTCTGCCAGTCCTCAAGCACATTGCCATTCTTTTTCAGGTCCTCGAAAATCGTCTCACAGTTTTTGAGCACTACTTCAGAGTTCTCAAATCGAATGGCCAACAGCTTTGCCTTTTGTGACAGTAATAAAAATTAAACCATATGGTTCAAGATCTGGGCTATAAGGCGGATGCGGTACACAGGTAATGTTGAACTGAGCCAGATACTGCATGACGTGAGTTGTGAGGCCCCACGTTGTCATGATGAAGCCGCCACCTAGTCCGAGAAAGTACTGATCGTTTCCTTGCAATGTGCTTCCTCAGTTCAGCCAATATTAACGTGCAGTATGCTGTTGCAACGAGAGTGTCAGGAGGGAACTGCATGCTGCTAAATCATTCAAAGACAGTCAAAAAATGTAATCTCCATCACTTCCCTGCCGAGGGAACAACATTTGCCTGTTTTTGTTTGGAGAATTCTGCCGATTTCCACTCTGTGCTGGTACGTTTTCCTTCAGGATCATAATGAAGGAGCCATGACTCATCACCGGTGATAATCGATCAGCACTTCACTGAGGTTACGTAATGGTATCCGCCGATCCTTATGGACAATCACAGCAGCTTGTTAATGTTGACTTCAGTCGCAGCAGAAGCCAAAACACCAGGTCTGTGCTTTAAACAGACAAGATGGCCTTCCTTGAAGTCCCTGAACCACATAGACCCTGTTGTACGAGGTTGTTCATCTTGACCGCATACTTGGTTGTATGGTTTAAACGAATACAGAATATTATCGCGCCGTGCTGCTCCTCTCGCATCACCTTTATCGTTTGGTACGCTAAACGCGGAGAGCGTCTACAGAATAGAGCATTACTACTAACCTACCGATTATGGTCATTATACAGGGCTATTCAAAAAGAAGGAACAGATTTCAAACATTTATTGCAAACAGACTACAAAAAATAAAAACACAATTCAACGTTCCTGGTAAGAGAAAAGTTTAAATCTTTATGCATTCAATGTAGGCACCGGATATTACATGAAAAATATCAAAGTTTCGAATAACATACCACAAGCTCAGAAATACGCTTGCATATTTTGAAAATCTTCCAAGGAAATAACTAATTGCACCGTACATTTGTAAACGTTAGTCCCATGTATGCAACGAAACTACACTCATGCTCATAAATTAAGGATAACTGCAGAATGTGGTGCCACACAACGTGGCACTACACAAAACTGGCGCTATTATCATAGGCACATAGGGAACACTCACGACACAGATCTGTGAGTCCACGTATTGGTGATAAGTTGAGAAAACCGTCCTGAAAGACATGTGCTACAAAACGCCACTGTTTCCTGCGCATTTACCCCAATATCAGTATGGGATATGATCACCATGCACACGTACACAGGCCGCACAACGGGTTGGCATACTCTGGATCAGGTGGTCGAGCAGCTGCTGGGGTGTATCCTCCCATTCTTGCACCAGTGTCTGTCGAAGCTCCTTAAGTGTCCTAGGGGTTTGAAGACGTGCAGCGATACATCGACCGCTCTTCTATAAAAATACTCACCTATATACCGCCGTATTTAACACTTTCAGATATTACTTGTTGCTGTGTGGACATTGGGTGATTACAGCTTACGTACCATCAGAAGATATGTGGCTAATATAAAGTGATTGCAAATTTGGAAATTTATGGTAAGGTCTTACGGGACCAAACCGCTGAGGTCATCGGTTCCTAGGTCTACACACTACTTAGTCTAACTTAAACTAACTTACGCTATAGACAACACACAGCCATGCCCGAGGGAGGAATCGAACCTCCGACGGGGGGAGTCATACAGACCGTTCAAGGTGCCTGAGACCGCGCGGCTACCCCGCGCGACTATAACGTGATATAGTGCATCTTCCTCTGATTGGAAATTAACCAACATCATTTCGTAGTGCGCCAACTCGATGCAACATTCTACCAAAATGAATGGAATAAAAGGTGCTTAACATTAGGAAATACAATATATTTAACAGATCTGATGGATAATGTTGAAAGTTCCACACCGCTTTTCAGAGATGAGGCTGCCCTGTATTAGAAAGTTGCGTCGCTTAAAAATAGTGAAGAAATGCAGAAAGAATCTGAAAATGATCGACGCTTCTTACAAGGACTGGGAGTAAACCCTCAGTCGCTCGGACTAAACAAATGTCTGGTATTGCTTGCAAATAGATGGAAACACCGATGATAATCGCTTATAACACTAACAAAAATGAAATATCTTGTATCATTCTTCCGGAGCAAGCTAATGTGGGACGCCAACATGAAGGAAATTACGACCTAGCATCACTCACATAAAGTGAAATTTAAGAACTTTTAGCATAGTGCAGCCCCGTCAGCAACTGTGATAGACTAATATTTTGAAGAATCAGCCTCAGTTGCACAAATTTTCTGGTCGTTACCAGGTTGCGGGTAAATTAATCTAGCCTTCTTCAGAAGCATAAAATTACTATAACATGCCTGAGTAAGGCAAAGTCAACATTAAAATTAAATCCTATAGTACTGTGGTACCATATCGAATGAAAACTACTTAACTGAAGTCCAGCCCCGGCGTCTCTTCACCACGCGGTCGGTAAGCAACGGTCAGTACGTTGGCACCAAGGTTACTAAAAAGTGGTGGGCAGGAAATCGCGTATCTGTTAGAAATCACAGTGACTGAGAAGTCGCAGATATCACAATAACAACTTTACAGAATCTAACTGCGATTTCAGTCACAGTTAGCAGTCGCAAGTAGTATTTCACATTCAAAGACGTGAGCCATCTATTGGTCGAATTTAGCACTGCTTTCTGCGATTTCAGTGACAAGTCGCAACTAAGAGACGCAAGTAGCAACTAAAAAGCGCGGTTAACAGTGGCATCTGTTGGCCAAAGTTTGTACTACGCTCGTCTCTGCGATTCGCAGTCGAGTCCAACTGCGATTTCCGTGACAAGTCGGGACTAAGAGTCGCAAGTAGCAACTAAAAATCGCAGTTAACAGTGCCATCTTTTGGCCAAAGTTCGTACTACGTCCATCTCTGCGGTACGCTATCGAGTCCAACTGCGATTCCCGTGACAAGTCGCAACTAAGAGTCGCAAGTAGCAACTAAAAAGCGCAGTTAACAGTGCCATCTGTTGGCGAAAGTTCGTACTACGTCCATCTCTGCGGTACTACGTCCATCTCTGCGATACGATATCGAGTCTACTGCGATTTCCGTGACAAGTCGCAACTAAGAGTCGCAAGTAGCAACTAAAAAGCGCAGTTAGCAGTGCCATCTATTGACCGAAGTTCATACTACGCTATTCGCTACCGAGAAATTGCGATTTCTGTGACAAATCGCAACTAAGAGTCGCAAGTAGCAACTAAAAAGCGCAGTTAACATTGTTTTCCTAGTGCCATCTGTTGACCGACGTACGTACTTCGTTATGAAAGCCTTGTGCCTCACGAGATCGGTGTGCTGTGTGTGCATATGAAGGACTTTATTTCATTAGTGGTACAAGTCCATTTTTGTTCATTTTGAGATACAGAGTCGTAAAGTTAAATGAGCGCTGAAAAATCTGCAGTTGAGATACCAGAAATATTCAAGCATATGGCTTCTTGCTAGAGATGAACCTTTATTTATGTTTGTTTGGATCATTAATTTCAGAAGCATTAGGCTGCGTTCACACTGCCGGCCGGGCCGGGCCGGGCTGACGCGTACTGGCTCGGCTCGTGCCTAGCCAGCCAGCTCAGGCCGACGAGTAGTGCATTCACATTGCGCGCCGCGCCGAGCCGGGACGGCGAAATGGGGGAAAATCCACTTCTCCGATTTTCATGTTTTAAAAATTCTTAGCGGTATATAAGACTTCGCCACATCGTTTTATGAACTTATTTTTTCCTTAAAAGCGTTACTTACGTCGTGAAAAAAGAAAAAGTCTACTTTTCGTTTCGCGTGATTTCTTAGTTTCGTAACGCTTCCCAACCGATTTTGAAGAAAGTATGCGGCTAAAGAATCTGATTTTTGTACACGTGGTAGTGCAACATCTTAGCTTCGTATTGAATCATTTATCTTTCCATATTTCTTAACAGTCATTGTGAAATGATGCTATTTGTCAACGTTGTGCACTTGATTTACAAATCTTGTAGTGAAAAAGTTATGTAGCGGGTAGCTTACTGTTAGATCAGTTTTAGACCATACATTGTTGGGAATGAAATGTAGCTAAAAGTACCAAAAAGTTTTTGAAATGATAATGATACTGATATCTGTGTCTGGTCTCAAGTAATGCGAGCTATTCAGTGGCGTCAATGCCGCGTCCGCAAGCCACGGAGTTCGCGCGGTTACAGCTTGGTTTAGTGTAGTCATATAATGCAGGACAGAAAAAAACTAATTACTAGTGATCAGCGCAGACCTAGTGCCGGTCCCTCTTATTTTTTTAATGGTATCATTCTCTAGATAAATCCAAATGTATAAGAATTTTTCCCTCGGCTACTGGACAATCATCTGCTATGCTTTTATAATTGGCCACACGTTGCATCACAAAAGACAAACAATTATTTGTCATCAACATCCTACAATTAGTATGATGTACATTTCGTATTTCGAACTAAAAGATAACTGAAGCGCAATTCTGTAGTCTCGTTGTCTGCTTTGACAGAAAAAATAATGGAGAGTTAATGAAACTACTGTAGATCGGCACAGATGTGCGTTTCATTGTTCTTCATTGTTTTTTTTTTTTTCTTCCTTGGCGGGCTGCGCTGCACTGTCAAAGTAATCCCCACTCTTTGGCTAAATGGCTGGCGGGAGGCCAAATAAATAAATTTAAAAAGATTTCCACCCTTCGACAGCTGACAAGCAAGTCAGTAGAAAACGCAGCTGCAGTCAACAGTTGCTCGCCTTTAGCTGGTCTGTGCTGTCGTGTAGAACAATGTCTTCACTCTTTTATTGGTATTGTTTTGACTCTGCAGTAACTCGTCGAGTTTTGAAGTACAGAAGAACTAGGAGGTTATGGATTCATCCCATGAATAGCGACAGACATTTAGGAGAGTTTTTTTCTTTATATGAAGAACTTAAAAACTATCCTTAAAAAAATTTATTCAAATTACAGAACGAATCATAATACATTTCAGTATGTGCTGCAGAACATTAAAGACAAAATTTCTAAACAGAACACAAATTTTCGCAGAAGTATAACAGCAGAAGAAAAATTGTGTATAACGATAAGGTAAGATTCGTTAGTACACACTTTTTGGCTCGCAGTAGAACTTTGTACAGCATTCACTACCTCCAGTTAATTGTAGTCATGCTTTTGTATTTTAAATTTCACAAACGCTTACCCTTACCTCTGAGGGGAAGAGAGTTTATGGGACTCCTGAGAATCATTAGGAAGTAATTAGCTTCCTCATTTTGGGTAATGTCTTGCTGTGCCTTCAACGAAGAATCGCAGAATAACTCCTTCAGAATTTTGTAACTTTTTTCTTCTTTTTTCTTCATGATGCAGCGCTTGGCAGTGGTGATGGTTCATCATGTGGAGCCACTGATGACCTCACAGAATTCTTTTCATTACCTTGTAAGATAGACAGATTGATAGGCGAAGAGTTTTGAGATAATGCCCTTTGACTCAGTGGTTCTATTTCCACTGATAAGGAACTGCCACAGCATGACTTTACAATGCATTATCATCTGGCAGGGACACATTTCCGTCCCTCAGTGACACTCATATCTGTCTCCGTTTACAAGTAAATGCGAACTATTCAGTGGCGGCAATGCCGCGATCGCTGGCAAGCTATTGTTGTAAATGCATGTAAATACGGTAGATTAAATAAATGAAATAAAAGTAATTTCGCATGTATCATTATAATAAACGTAATTTTTCCTGACTGATTGTGAAATGTGAGGTAACATCTTAAAATAAAAGACGTGTGCAGTCACACTTGTGATGAAAGCAGAAGGGAGACGTGTGTTGCGTGTACTGCAGAAGCTGTAGTGCTGCTCCACAGGCTCGCGCCTGCGGTCGGCTCGCGCCGGCAATATTAAACACTCGGGATGTCGTCGGCTCGGCTCCGGGAGGCTCACGCCGTGTCGGCGCGGCCCGGCCGCCAGTGTGAACACCGCAATTCAAAACCATGTGTTTGATATCGAAGCTGGCGGCGGCCCGGCCAGGCTCGGCTCGGCCCGGCCGGCAGTGTGAACGCAGCCTAAAGAGACAGAAAAGTGGAGGTAATGGACTAGTACCACTATTGAAATAAGCCCTTCACATTATATGACGACATGCACATTCAGCATCAGTTATGGTTGGTCAAACACAGCTGTGACTCTGAAAGTATTATATTAATAAGAAGCAACATTGCCTTTTTCTCCTGAAAATATCAAGTAACGCAACAAATGTGTTTGATTCTGCTTCCAATATGACAGTTTTGCTTAATACTCCACATGCCTACAGGACTTTGCAATGTTATCACAGAGGAACTCAGACATCTGTATAAGTGTAGTGAAGTGAAAACAATATTATTGGGTCATATGAATGCCTCACTTTTGTTCCGACACAGTTCAAGACTCGGGATAAAAGTTTTACACCTGGTGTTCTACATGGCAACTTCACACACAAGAACTTTTTGCCGACACTACTACCACCTACATAAGTAATCTTTTCCTGTGTTACTTTCAAGTAATGCACTTCAGCTATTCCTGATTTAAATGGAAGATCTGTACTTCCCACTTTCATATCAACAGCCTCAAAATGCATATTGTAGACTTTGGGATATGTTACAGGTCAGTGTCACACCAAGATTGTGGAGAAAGGGAGGGGGGGGGGGCGGCATGTCACTCTCCAACTAGTCTTTACCAGTAAATAAGTGGCGGAAAATTACGGGTATAGGACGGCTTAAACATGTGGAAAACGAGATTTTCATTATTCACTCACTGTATTTAACATTTATTATTCCTTTAAAATCGCACAACAACTTCAATAAAACACAGTTTAATCACTCATCTGCACACTTATTTCACAATTATGTCACTTTTAAACTGCAAAATCTTCTAAGAGCTGTCTTGAATCTTCACGAGTCTTTCTCAACAGCCTTGATGTGGATAGATACGTACAGCAACCAGTAATCAGAGTCAGAACTGTGTCTGCAAAATCACAAGGGTTATTAAACAATTTTTGCTGTCACTAATTACAAGCAATATAATTGACAGAGTAGATTGCTAAAATTTGCTCTAACGAAAGCCACTCAATGGGGTATATTTCACATTTGCAAGAACGATCTCACTGAAGTAATTAAGTCCATCAAAACACTTAGAAACTAACCTCTCGTCTGACGAAAACGGTCTAAAGACGCAGTGGCAATTTCTCCAGATCTGTTGACAATGATATTTTGAGTTATCACTTTACTGAGTGATTGAAATGTAGTTCGCGTACATTTGAACATAACAATATGTTAGAATTCATTTGATAAACACGAACTATTACGCTACTGTATGGCTACTTACATATTAATTGCACTATTAATATTTTCACAGTTGTTTCTTTAATACAAAATTAAAGCCAACGGAAGAACAAACGTAAAACATACTTACCAATGACAGGTTTGTTGAGATGCAATTTTCTGTGTGGACAGATGTAACTTTTTCATACGGTGGTAAGTCGCAGAAATCGCAGGAGTCACAGAAATCGCAGAAGTAGCAGAAGCCGCAGAAATCGCAGAAGTAGCAGAAATCACAGAAGTAGCAGAAATCGCGGAAGTAGCAGAAATCGCAGAAATAGCAGTGTCGGAGGGATACACGACCTAGGTTCCTTAACTGCGACTCTTAACTGCGACAAATCACAGTTAAGAATAACAGATACTGAAAAGTAGCATTCACAGAAATCACTGATATCGGAAAATCGCAGTTTAGCCCATCACTATTACTAAATAATAGGGTTGGGCGTAGGCGCTCTGCTCTGCCATTGGCTGGTCTAGTGACGTCAGCGTGGAAGCAAGCGCTCACAAGCAGACGACACGGCATGCGCGTTTACGTCAAGTTTTTGGCGGAAGATTTTGTTTATACCAGAATTGAGATGTCTAAACTGCTTTTCTGCTGCTAAAATATTACAGTTAAAACTGATGAGTTATATTCTTTCGCAGCTTATGCCTCACACATCAGTAAAATATCAGATCACAGCCACACTGACACTCACTTGAAATTCGAAACCTCGACTCAAATAAATCAGAAACTATTCATTTAATCGCATTGAAATGAATTTACTTAAGAGCTCGAAGTTGCACACACTTGTTTGTAAAGGTGCGTTTACACTGCCATTTGTATCGGCACATGTATGAGATACATGTATATGCGACTTTGCGACATGTATCGCGACTTGTATGAGTTGACAAGTATCAACCTCATACATGTATGAGCGTGCGTTTACACTGGTTGATATGAATCACTGTGCGATAGCTTTCGACGACGATTTGGAAGATTTCACATTTTTATGTGTTGGTACACTTGCTCTTTTGGAAGATGATAGGAAGAAAAGGCGGAGGAAGCGTAGATGGTGGCACAGAGAGTTTCTCGCGAATTAACGCTAGAGGATGGTGCATATTTTAGAAATTATGTTAGGATGAGTATGGAGGATTTCCGCGGTTTGTTATCACTTGTGGCTCCTCTTGTGTCCAAAACCAACACAAACTTTCGGGAAGTGATTCCACCAGAGGATCAGTTGGCAGTAACACTCCGTTTTTTAGCCACTGGGGATTCCTCGTAAAACGAAGATTTCATGACAAAACATTTGCATTGTCGCGCGATTGCTAATGCCAACGTCTCACACACGATTGTCGGCATCCGTTGTCAACATTATCACGCGAGGCCGCCGGAATAATAGCAAAACATTGATATACGTGCCAGATGCATGAAAAAATTATATAATGTATTACATACTCTGATATATATATAAAACTTTTACCTTCACTTCTTGGGATAAAACTTGTACAATGGCCTCGCAAACACGAAGAATAATGTTGCATATGGCACTTTTTGATATTCTATGCAGATACATTAACGTCGAAACGACAGTCGGCACCTTCAAAACTCAAACAGCCGCCAAAGAGCCTGGTACTACGCACGCGCTAATCGTCGAAATAAGCGGCAGTCGACAAGACGACAGGAAATGATAGTACTGCGCATGCGCGAGTTCAAATGTCGCTCATACATGTCGCGTATATGGCCAAAAAGCGATATACAAAATGTATACGCGACATGTATGAGCTCGAGGGTCCGCATACAAGTTCCGTGAATTTTTGTATGAGGTGATGTATCGCGACATGTCAAATTGACATGTCGCTCATACATGTCCCGATACATGTATCCCAGTGTAAACGTACCTTAAGAACAGCATTCCTTCTTTCTAAAGCCGCTATAGTATTCATCAAAGTAACTTTATCTGTGTCTGAAAACAAAACTGTCATCGGTACATGTGCTCTTATTATGATGTTTCTTATTTGGTGACAGCTTTTCCAGAGTTTCCAGAGATCTCTTATGTAGTTCTCGTTTCTTATACCGTTTGGTTCTGTCTTCTGTTGCGGGTGACACATTGACAGTCGCACTACTGCACGGCAAATGGCACGAAGGAACTGCATCTGGCTTGAGCATTCTTTTTCGGGGCAAATTAAGCAATTCACACTGTAAATCCCTTAAGTAATCTGTTTCTGCGAAATGGCGAGAACATATTCGTGCATGCGCAACATTTACACTGTCTTTCCTACAACATTTCGACAACCATAGTTTTTGTAATGTTTCATTACGCAGGAAACTGTGATACATTACGTCAGTTCCCTTTGTGCTCCGGTTGTAAGAAAAACAGCTCGTAACAGCACAGCCTGGCATTGTAAAAATTAATTTTCTCACTCACTTTTAGATTCTCCAATAAGAATTTCACAGGACGAACCATAAACTATAGACCTGGCGAACACAATGTTGATCTCGCTGTCCACTATCGCTAACTATTTCAGTTCCGAATGAAATATCAATTACAGCAAAAACCGTTAACACTCCCGAATTCCGAATGTTTCCGCTGTTGACTGAGTACCTCAGAAGAAAGAACTCAATCAAAATACTCCTTCAAACACAAAACAACACAAGAAAAACAATCACACACAATTCGAACTTTGTACTGTTTGGCACAGCTGCTGCCACCGTGACGTCATGCGCACAACTGAGAAAACACGTTGCTTTCTGCGCATAGCTTTCTGCGCCCCCCTGGTTGACACTGACCTTTGCACGCGGAATTGTACTGAGCACATAACAGTTCGTGCGCGTGCGCATACAGAGAGTCAAGGCTGTATATCATTGGCTGACTGTATATCACGTGTTGGGAGCTGATAACCGTAATTGTAAGCAAACTAAGCATTATGTAGATGAAGTCCCTGTGTGTATTAACTATACGGAAATTGTACTAGATGGCAGGAAATTTACTTCGTTGGGTATATAAAGTTTAAGAATAATCTTTACGACTTTAAGCACATATAGTCATCGTGTAAAGTATCCCCACCGAACATGCCTAATATCGAGCACTTTACTTGTCTCACTTATTTAAAACCTTAATCATTATCTATAATTTAATTGGGTGTAACTGGGCGTACAACGCCCCTGTCATCACACTTAACTAGTATTGACCGACATAGGTCAAGCGTATTAATTAGAGTATGACATAGGGTAAAATTTCCCCGTCATCACGCTTACGTGCTACTGACCGACTTAGGTCAAGTATACTAAAATACAGTCTACGATGTACGTTGGACGGGAAATATTTTCTATAGGTAACATTGTGAGTAACGTGATACACGTGTAACGTTCTCGGTTTCGTTATCATTACAAGAGAAATATTTAAAGCAGCTAAGTTCTTCTTTACTTTTCTGCATAATTATTAAATTCATCTATGCTAATGACCGACATAGGTCACGCGTATTAATTAGGGTGTGGCGTAGGGTACAACATCTCCGTCATCACGCTTATGTACTATTGACTGACATAGGTGAAGTGTACTAAATATAAATTTACAATATACCTTTGACAGAAATATTCTTCCACAGGTAACATTGTAAGTAAAGCGATATGCGCGTAACGTTATCGTATAGAAGGGGGAAGTATTAGAAGCAGGTACGTTTTAGTTACTGTGCTGCATAATTGTTAAAATGAACTATAATGGCGTCCAAACTCTCGTAAAGAGTAGTGGCCCAAACTTAAATTTAAAGGGAAGCGCGGGGTTTGATGTCTGCACGTGGTATGCGGCAACCAGGAGAGAAATATGGTGGTCGTTGTAACAGGGATAAATTAAACCAAACATAACAAAGATTGGAAACCTTAGAAAAAGTTTTTATTTCTCAGCAGCAGCTAATGGTTCAGCAGGTTTTCTTTATCGGATAGCAAGTGTTTAAAAATCTGCATCTCCTCTAGAATATCTAGCCTTGTTCCTTTTACCTCACAGTGCAACAGCTCAGTATTAGTTGGGGGACTGGGTGCATTGTCCATTTGGACGAGGTGCTCGGCGAAAGTCGAACCCCGTGTGCCCTCACAACTTCTCGTTGGTATATGCTCTTTATACCTTACTGACAACGCTCCCCCTGTTTGGCCGATGTAAAAACTAGGGCACTCACCGCATGTTATTTTATAGACCCCAGAGAGAGACAGTTTGTCCTTAGCTATTTTTAAAGAGTGGATTATTTTTCTTAAGGCTGTTATTGGTAGAATATGTTGCCTTACACCCATGGTTCTTTGGAATTCGCCCTATTCTGTATGAAGCTTTACCTATAAAAGGAATGGAGATTACGTTCGCATGGTTATCATCTGACGTGGTAGGTACCTAATGTAGGTGAAGTCGTGCTTCTGCTGTCCACTGTATCCCGATGGCATAGTGGTCGGCACAATTGTCTAGAAAGCAGGAGACTTTTGCTTGAATCGTGGTCCGGCACAAATTTTCAACTTTCTCCATTGATATAAATCAATGCCCACTGGCATATTTAATTCCCTTGTGTCTTGTTTCTTCATACAAATCGCTTTACCATTGTGACTTACGTCAGTGGAGGAGGGTCACATGACTGCGTGGTACTAGTTCTACACCGTCTATAGCTACCAGTGGGCTGTTTTAAAAGATTGACTAATATTATGTGAGGTGACCTTTAACCTTGTGGGAAAGTCAGTCATAATAGTGTTAATACGAGAATCGTCGATGGGACATTTTGATCCCACAGCAAAAGTTTAAGCCCACTCCCTAGTCCAAAACTTTTTAGGAATGTGATGAGAGTACATGATTTTTTAAGTATCTGTTAGCGTAATTTATTTTGAAATAAAAGTCAAGGCTGTCAGTCACATAGTTTTCGAGAAAAAAAAATAAATAAGTCAAACCACTATGGATGAAGGGCAACTGGCAGATTCCATATTCCTAGATTTCCGAAAAGCATTTGACACAGTACTTCACTGCAGACTGTTAACGAAGGTATGTGCACATAGAATAGGTTCCCAGATATGTGAATGACTCGAAGACTTATTAGGTAATAGAACCCAGTACGTCATCCTCGATGGCAAGTGTTCATCGGAGACAGGGTAATGTCAGCAATGCCCCAGGGAAATGTGACGGGACCGTTGCAATTTTCTATATACATAAATGATCTGGCAGACAGGGCGGGCAGCAATCTGCGGTTGTTGGTTGACGATGCTGTGTTTTACAGGAAGCTATCGAAGGTAAGTGACTGTAGATTGATACAAGATAACATAGACAAAATTTCTAGTTGATATGGTGAATGGCAACTGGCTCTTAATGTGTAAAAGTGCAAGTTTTAGCGAATGAGTAGGAAATACACTCCTGGAAATGGAAAAAAGAACACATTGACACCGGTGTGTCAGACCCACCATACTTGCTCCGGACACTGCGAGAGGGCTATACAAGCAATGATCACACGCACGGCCCAGCGGACACACCAGGAACCGCGGTGTTGGCCGTCGAATGGCGCTAGCTGCGCAGCATTTGTGCACCGCCGCCGTCAGTGTCAGCCAGTTTGCCGTGGCATACGGAGCTCCATCGCAGTCTTTAACACTGGTAGCATGCCGCGACAGCGTGGACGTGAACCGTATGTGCAGTTGACGGACTTTGAGCGAGGGCGTATAGTGGGCATGCGGGAGGCCGGGTGGACGTACCGCCGAATTGCTCAACACGTGGGGCGTGAGGTCTCCACAGTACATCGATGTTGTCGCCAGTGGTCGGCGGAAGGTGCACGTGCCCGTCGACCTGGGACCGGACCGCAGCGACGCACGGATGCACGCCAAGACCGTAGGATCCTACGCAGTGCCGTAGGGGACCGCACCGCCACTTCCCAGCAAATTAGGGACACTGTTGCTCCTGGGGTATCGGCGAGGACCATTCGCAACCGTCTCCATGAAGCTGGGCTACGGTCCCACACATCGTTAGGCCGTCTTCCGCTCATGCCCCAACATCGTGCAGCCCGCCTCCAGTGGTGTCGCGACAGGCGTGAATGGAGGGACGAATGGAGACGTGTCGTCTTCAGCGATGAGAGTCGCTTCTGCCTTGGTGCCAATGATGGTCGTATGCGTGTTTGGCGCCGTGCAGGTGAGCGCCACAATCAGGACTGCATACAACCGAGGCACACACGGCCAACACCCGGCATCATGGTGTGGGGAGCGATCTCCTACACTGGCCGTACACCACTGGTGATCGTCGAGGGACCACTGAATAGTGCACGGTACATCCAAACCGTCATCGAACCCATCGTTCTACCATTCCTAGACCGGCAAGGGAACTTGCTGTTCCAACAGGACAATGCACGTCCGCATGTATCCCGTGCCACCCAATGTGCTCTAGAAGGTGTAAGTCAACTACCCTGGCCAGCAAGGTCTCCGGATCTGTCCCCCATTGAGCATGTTTGGGACTGGATGAAGCGTCGTCTCACGCGGTCTCCACGTCCAGCACGAACGCTGGTCCAACTGAGGCGCCAGGTGGAAATGGCATGGCAAGCCGTTCCACAGGACTACATCCAGCATCTCTACGATCGTCTCCATGAGAGAATAGCAGCCTGCATTGCTGCGAAAGGTGGATATACACTGTACTAGTGCCGACATTGTGCATGCTCTGTTGCCTGTGTCTATGTGCCTGTGGTTCTGTCAGTGTGATCATGTGATGTATCTGACCCCAGGAATGTGTCAATATAGTTTCCCCTTACTGGGACAATGAATTCATGGTGTTCTTATTTCAATTTCCAGGAGTGTACAAACCCTTAATGTTCAGATACAGTATTTGTAGTGTCCTGCTTGTCACAGCCACATCGTTTAAATATCTGGGCGTATCGTTGCAAAGCGATATGAAATGGAACGAGCTTGTGAGCATTGTGGTAGTGAAGGCGGTCGATTTCCGTTTATTGGGGGAATTTTAGGAAAGAGTCGTTGATCTGTAAAGGAGACCGCATATACACTGAAGCGCTAAAGAAACTGGTATAGGCGTGCGTATTCAAATACAGAGATATATAAACATGTAGAAAACGACGCTGCCGTCGGCAACGCCTATACAAGACAACAAGTGCCTGCTGCAGTTATTAGATTCGTTACTGCTGCTACAATTGTACGTTATCAAGATTTAAGTGACTTCGCACGTGGTGTTATAGTCGGTGCACGAGCGATAGGACACGTCACCTCCGAGGTAGCGATGAAGTGGGGGTTTTCCCGTACGACCATTTCTCGAGTGTACCTTGAATATCAGGAATCCGGTAAAATATCAAATCTCCGACAGCGCTGCGGCCGGAAAAAGATCCTACAACTACGGGATCAACGACGAATAAAAGAGAATCGTTCAGTGTGACGGATGTGCAACCCTTCCTCAAACTGCTGTAGTTTTCAATGCTGAGCCATCAACAAGGGTCAGCGTGCGAACCATTCAACGAAACATCATCCATATGGGCTATCGGAGCCAAAGGTCAAGTCGCGTATCCTTGATGACTGCACGATATAAAGCTTTACGCCTCGCCTGGGTTCGTCAACACGGACGTTGGACTGTTGATGACTGGAAACATGTTTCCTGGTCGGAAGAGTCTCGTTTCAAATTGTATCCAGCGGATGGACGTGAACGGGAATGGAGACAGCCTCATGAATCCATGGACCCTGCATGTGATCAGGGGAGTGTTCAAGCTGGTGCAGGCTCTTTAATAGTGTGGAACGTGCGCAGTTGGAGTGATATGGGACCCCTGAGATGTCTAGTTACGACTCTGACAGATGACACGCACGTAAGCACCCTGTCTGATCACCTGCATCCATTCATGCCCATTGTGCATTCCGATGGACTTTGGCAATTCCAGCAGGACAATGCGACACCCCACACGTCTAGAATTGCTACAGAGTGGCTCCAGGAACACTCTTCTGAGTTTAAACACTTCCGCTGGCTACCAAACTCCCAAGAGTTTCATATCTGGGATGCCTTGCAACGTGCTGTTCAGAAAGGGATCTCCACCACCTCGTAATCTTACAGATTCATGGACAGCCCTACAGGATTCATGGTGTCAGTTCCCTCCAGCACTACTTCAGACATTAGTCAGGTCCATGACACGTCGTATTGGGGCACTTCTGCGTGCTCGCGGGGGTCCTACACGATATTAGGCAGGTGGGCCAGTTTCTTTGGCTCTTCAGTCTAGGATGCTAGTGCGACCTATTCTTGAGTACTGCTCGAGTGATTGGGATCCGCACCAGGTCGTACTGAAAGAAGACGTAGAAGCAATTCAGAGACGAGCTGCTAGATTTGTTACCAGTAGGTTCGATCAGCATGCAGTTTTTACAGATATGCTTGGCGAGATCAGGTGGTAGAACCTGGCGGGAAGAAGACATTCATTTCTAAGAACACTACTGAGAAAGTTTAGAGAACTGGCCCTTAAAGCTGACTTCAGAACGATCCTACTACCGCCACATACCTTTCATGTAGGACCTCGAAGATAAGAATCGAGGAAAAACAAATCTTGGAAATTTGTGGTAAGTTCTGTGGGACCAAACTGCTGAGGTCATCGGTCCCTAGGCCTACCAACTACTTAATCTTACTTAAACCAACTTACGCTAAGGATGACACACACACACTCATGCCCGAGGAAGGACTCGAACCTCCGACGGGGGCGAGCCGCGCGAACCGTTGCAAGGAGCCCTAGACCGCACGGCTACCCCGCGCGGCAAGAATCGAGGAATTAGGGCTTCATAGGCATATATATAGTAGTTTTTCTCTCATTCTATATGCGAGTGGAGCAGTAAAGGAAACAAGTAGTCGTGGTACAGGGTACACACCGCCATGCACTGTACCGTGGCTTGCAGAGTATGTATGTAGGCATAGGTGTAGAAACTGCCAATGGAACATTTTTGTCCCACTGAATAAACTAAGTGCTGCCAAGTCACAAAGGAATTAAAGACTTTCACTGCCAGTGGGCACTGATTTATGTCAGTGGCGAAAGTTGAAAATTTGTACCAGGCCGGGATTCGAACCCGCGTTTCCTGCTAAGTAGGCGGATACACTGACCACTACACCGTCCAGACATAGAGATCAACAAACACTGCTGCACAGTCTACCCTCGGAAACCTCCGTCAGACCCAAATTATCAACTTACCCACACACTACAGATAAGCAAGGAGCACTACATATGTAGTGAGTGGATAGGTTGAAAATTTGGGTCTGACAAGAGGCATGGTAGGGTAGTCTGTGCAGTGGTTTTGACCACCGTGTCTGGATGGCATAGTGTTCAGCGCATCCACCTAGTAAGTAGGAGACTCGGGTTAGAATACTGGTTTGGTACACATTCTCCAGTTCCCCACTAATATAAATCAATGCCCACGGGCTATTTACTTCTTTAATTTCTTTGTGTCTTGGTTCATATGGAACCCTTATGGAATTTGGCGAAATGCGGCGAGTAATGAGAATAATGGGCAAAGGGGAGTAGACCTGTAGTGCGTGCATAAGTTGAGAATCTGGATCTGACGAGAGGAGTAGTAGGGTAGTTCATGCAGCTGTGTGGACCACTGTGTCTGGATGGCGTAGTGGTCGGCGAATCCGCCTAGAAAGCAGGAGACTCGTATTCGAATCTGATCCGGCACAAATTCTCAACTTTCCCCGTTGATATAAATCAGTACACACTGGCAGCTAAGGTCTTTAATTCGTAGAAGCTGCAGCATCAAAATTGTGTCTGTTCTTTCGGAGATGTCCGAAAGAACAGACGCTGGCAATTGATGCACATTTTTGGTAGCCTTTATAGTGTGTGCTGCTGCAATGCAGATATGAAACTACAAGTGTGGTGTCTTTGAAAGAATAAAAATTTATATAAACAGGATAAACTGGCACTGGGAAGCAGAGTAGCATGGCTTGTTTTCGTGGTCTCACAGGTGAGCAGTTGTTAGTTTCGAAAAACAGTACTGAAAAAGTTGAATTCAAAGGAGAATATATATAGACAGTATGTCAACTGATTCTGATTATGATGCATAACAGAGTACAGCTGGGAGCTTCGAAGAAGAAAAGGGCAGCGATGAAGATTGTGATGAATTTCCTCTACACAATAGCGGAAAAGGAAAGAAATAAAAGGTTGCTGAGAAGGTATATTTTTGTTTTCCCGGTTTTCATTGCAACTGTGTTCATCTCATTAAAAATATTTCACATGTTTCTGCGTACCGCCTCAGCCACTCCACCATCTTCCTAGAAAACGTAGTAGCGATGGCTCTGTCGCAATGCTTCGTCGTAGTCCAGCCAGAGATGCTACAGTTAGCATTTTGCAGGATAACAAAGATGGACAGAGCACATATGAGGTGCTAGCGATTTTCACGTAAAGATCCAGTATTAAGCTATATTCATGCTCAAAGGCAGCATAATTACGTAAAACATTCTTTGACAGTAATTTGGTTGAACATCTTGATGGAATAAAGTGAGAAGTAGTTTCTAATAATGTTGGAATTCCTGGAAGGCGTTTCCAGCAAAATGTTCTTCAGGTAGAATCCTGATCCTTCTCCAATTGTGAATTGTGTGTCAGCTGTGATTTTCTCTCGTGTACTTGGAGTTCGTTTATTACGAACCTATTCTCAAACATATTCATAAACATACCGAAAGAAAGAAGCGTAGAATTTTGGAAGATGGAGACTGATCATTACCGTTAAAAAGGCTTAATGCATTTCTTGCTAGTCTGCATTTTACGGGTGCTACTGAATCCAAAGGAACAGAAATGGACCTTCTTTGATCAGAGATGTAAGAAATACAGTTTTACGATTCTATAACGTCACACAACTGTTTCAGGGAAATCATGAGGTTCCTCAAGTTGGATATGAGATCCACACAGACTGATAGGTTAAAACATAAGTTTGTTCTCATGTCATATTTCCTGGTCCGTAGATTTGTGTAGATGAGCAATTTATTCCCGTCTAAGTGTGCATGTTGGTTCACTCAGCTAGTGGCTTCACACTCTGACAAGTTCGGGCAGAAATGCTGGATGGCTGCGATAAAGATTCTAAATATATGCTAAATGATTTCTCTTGTCTTCGAAAAGATGAAACTGGTCCTGATGGTGACGTCTTAGTGGCTTTATAGAGAAGAAACTTGAAGTGCACATCTAACCAGGGGAAGGAATGTAACGTGTGACAGTTCTTTCTCCTCAGTCTCATTAGCGCGACGTCTGAAAGCAGACTGAACAAGCTTGCTTGGTGTTACAAACAAAAGCAGAAATCATATCTGAGGGCATGAAGGAAGTTCACAAGGACCTACAGAAGACTGTACCTTTAAAAAACAACGATACGATATGAACGCTATGCACAGTGTATCAATGACAAACAGGAAAGAACGTAACAATTCACATTTCCCTTGTATACAAATGAACAAACTGGAACTGACAAAAAGTCAAATCCTGACGCTGTGCAATGTTAAAATAAAACTAAGTACAGAGTAGATGTTGTTCACCTGATGGCCCGTGGGTACTCAGTGAAAGCTGTTGGAAGAATGTGACATGTTCACGCCGTATAGAGTGTTCTAGAAATAGCGAGCATCAATGCTTGGGTGATCTACAGAGAAGTAACAAACATAAAATAGCAAGACATGATTTCCTTCTAAAACTCATGAAGGAATTTGCCCGAGATTATACAGAAACTAGTGTCAGCGCTCTGATTATTCTCGTTGAATCATCTTATGTACATGGAAGCTGACACCATTGCCAAGTGAGAAAATCTTGCAATGAAGGGAAAAGTTCACATAAATGTGCATCGCGTGACAGACCAGTTCACAATAAATGTGTTGTTACAGTTTTCTATGCCAGTGCATGAAAATATTTTAAAATGAATTGTAAGTATCTAGAATAACTGCACATAACTTTTAGAATAAACATAATGGCGCAAAGTAGGTGTTAGAAACTTTTTATCTTTTACAGAGTAATATGGAGTGACAGAGTCTTGACAACATATCTATGCTACAGCAAACAACATGAATTTTGGAAACAAGGTTTTCAAAGTGTTTTACTTCTACAGAAATAAGTATATAGAGCCTTTAACTGAATTCCGTGATGACATTACGAAAAACATCATATTAGGCTGCACCAATCTCTCTGGAAATCGCAGCACCAATATCCTGGAGTATTTCAGGTGTATCTTTGAAAGTACCTTCCTTCAAATAACCCCATAAGAAATAACACGGATTGAGTTTGGATCTTTAAGTAGGCTATTGCACACCATGTCCAGTGAATTCTAAAGTGTCCATGGCAACGATCTGATCTCTAAACATCTTCTGAAAGATATCGACGTCGTCCACGGTATGGTGTGAATGTGGTCCATCCTGTATGAACCATTAGTTCCCGACCGTTAGGCAGCGTCACGCAACAGGTAGAAATCCATGTTCCAGTACCTGTCTGTATTTTTTTGTTATGATAGATCCCTCAATAAAAGTGGGCCCACTAATGCTTTGTGCACGACCTTGTTGTGGGCGAGATGGAGCAGCAGGTTGTACGTATGGATTATCAGTACTCCAGTGGCGCCAATTCTGTTTGCTGACGTACCCATGGAGATGGAAGCGTGCCTCGTCACCAAATGAGATCCGATCGGAATTGACTGTTCCATTTTCAAAGGCCCCAATCATCTCGTTTCGAAAAGAACGTCACATCTCCACATGCCTGTCCTTCAAAGTTCTGCAGTTTTGAATTTTGTGAGGTAAAAAGTTAAGCTTCCTCTTATCATCCTCAGGAGAGACCGCCATGGCGTCCACAGTTGCTCTTCTTCATGTCTTGTTGATGTGGCGGGCTCCTCACTGAACATCTTCGCATTCGCTCAACATTCCCCAGGCTTCTAACTGAGGCTGGTCGTTCTGACCGTCCCTCCCTGGAATTAGGTAAGGATCCGATCTTTTCAAAACATTTCATCAACCTGTTAAAAACGGGGATAGCATTACACAAAAATTTTATCAGAGGATGCTTAAATTTCATCATCACAATTTGATGCACTGTAATCTCACTGAGAAATGGTTATTCCTGACGGTGCCATTCCTGGACCAAATGTGCTTTCGAATGGAAGTCACACCGCAATGAAACGTCCAGAATTTGCGTAAAATATATTTAAGAACAACAAGCGTTGTTCCTGTGTTAGTGCCTTCATTCTGAAACGAGAACTGAAACATTGGTGAGTGAGCTATAGAATTTTCAGAGCAACAGTGCAACAATATCACAGGAAGGATCAGAAGAATCATTTACAGCATACAATTAAATCACAGTAGACAAATACTCTCTAACACCTATTTTGCTTCACCTTGTACAAAATAACAGACTGTTAGTGTGGCTAATTGTTATAGAAAAACTCACCTCTTCAAATAAGAAAACTAAAAAGAAGTTGTAATGACGTATGTTAGAGATGGGACATTTTTGTCCCAATGGCATTTTTAGGAGGTCCGAAATATCTGTTGGTTCTAGTGTTAATTAACGATCTTACTGTGCGGGATGGCTGATGGTGGCATCTGGAGAAGATTGAAACGGACACGGTACCACGAGTAGAGCTCAGCAAACAGCAGCAGCAGATGCTGGGCCGTGTGAGCACCCCGGCTGTTAGCCTTCATTGAGTTCATCTACGCGTTTCCCGTGGCGCTGTCACGTGGCCGCCGCCCTTCACAAACCACTGAGCAGCGGGCGCGGCCCCGCCGTACTTCCTGCCGACGCCTGATTGTGTGAGCACCACGAGACGCTCCGCTGGCCAGAGCACGCCTTCCATCTGCCCCAGCCTGGCCCAGCCCAGCAAGCCACTCTCTCCCTCCTGCAGTCGCTACTAAGAGGCCGGCGGCACCTGTTTCCCACCGTTCGTCTTGCGTCAGGCGTTTGTTTTCTTGTACGCAGTCTGTTGCAGAACTCATTAGATGGGACGCAGCTCCCGTGGAGGCAGCAGCAGTTCGAAAAACAGCGCTCGGTTGTGAGTTTCTACGAGCTTCTGATAACAAGAAGAGACTTATAATTTTATTTACAGTGTGCATTTCAGTCTATTTGTGTTGCTGCATAGAGGTATTTCCACTGCTCGTTTCGCGACAGGCGTTTGTTTTCGTGTGAGCAGCTACTTTCAATTGTAGAACTGGTTCGTGGGCAGCAGATCCCGTCTAGGCTACAGCACTTCAGAACACAGCGATTCTTTTGTGATTTCCGCGTTTTAATTTAAGCTTATTCTATAGTTCCTCCGGCAACGGCCTTGCCGCAGTGGATACACCTGTTCCCGTCAGCTCACCGAAGTGGCCGGCATTTGGATGGGTGACCATCCGGGCCGCCATGTGCTGTTGCCATTTTTCGGGATGCACTCAGCCTCGTGATGCCAATTGAGGAGCTACTCGACCGAATAGTAGCGGCTCCGATCAAAGAAAACCATCGTAACGACCGGGAGAGAGGTGTGCTGACCTCACGCTCCTCCTATCCGCATCCTCATCTGAGGATAACACGGCGGTCGGATGGTCTTGATGGGCCACTTGTGGCCTGAAGACCGAGTGCTATAGTTCCTCCGACTTTAGGATGGATAGAGATTGCTGATTGCTGTGTTCAGGTGCGAGATGAGTTGGTGACCCACCCATCACTTTCAGCTCCAGGTGGTGCTGGCTTTGGTCATGCAGCTTCAGCCTGTTGCCAATGGGCATCGCTGTGGGGGGCTGGACAAGGAGATGCAGGATACAGTCAGCACGTCCCTCATGTCTTCGATTGGTTCACTACCGCACTCACCCTGGGTACTGCCCATGTTGAGGATGATTCTTCACCCATGCTCGAGTGGGAGATTGTTTCAAGGTGTGGCAGGCAGCGGAAGACTTTCTGGGGGAACGAAACAAAGGGCCTAACCAGTTCGTCTGAGGAACAGGTTCAGGCGCTTTCTGCAGCTGACAACGTCCTTGAGCCAGATGCAGTCACTCTGTTTCAAAGGAAGCCTGTCGGCCCGCAACATCTAGGAATTCACAGAGGGTGGGTTTACTGGCACTTGGGTGCTCCAATATCAGATGCATAATGGGACCCTTAGGGACATGGCTGCAAAGGTGGGGAAAGAATCCTGTGTCACTCTGTGTGCATACTGGGAGAAGTGCTTCCAAATGCCATGATGAACACAGGGTGCTGCCAACTGCAGGTGATGGCACATGTCAGTACAAAGTATGTGTGTCCCTTTGGATCAGGAAAGATTCTCTCTGGTTTTGGGCGGCTAGCTGAAGTGCTAAAGATTGTCAGTCTTGCTTTCGAGATGAAATCAGAGCTCACCATCTGCAGCATCGTCGACAGAACCGACGGCGGAACTTTGGTGCAGAGCCGATTAGAGGGTGTGAGCCAGAGGCTCAGCCAGTTCTGCGACTCTGTAGGTTGCAGATTTCTCGACTTGCACCATAGGATGGCGGGGTTTCGGGTTCCGCTTAATAGGTCAGGTGTCTGCTACATGCAGGAGGTAGCTCCACGGGTAGTTGGGGCTGTATACAATGGACTGGGCGGTTTTTTAAATTACACCTTCTCCGCAATGTGCAGAAAGGGCTCCAGTTTCAAAGTACGTTGGATAAACCCAGGCTAGAGATTAGACAAAACAACAGTCAGTACGGTAGTTGTAAATTGTCGTAGGCCCACCAGAGTAGCCGAGAGCGCTAATGAGCTGATTCCTGGATTCGGATAGGCGTGCTGGCCTCGGATCGAATGCTCCCAGCAGATCTACGACGAGGGGCGGTGTCACAGCCAGCCTGGATGCGGTTTTTAGGCGGTTTTCCACATCCCACTAGGTGAATACTGGGCTGGTCCCCACGTCCTACCTCACTTACACGACTTGAAGACATTTGAAACACGTTCGCACTGTTTCAAGGTTTACACTAAACGCAGACAGCTGGGGTACACTGATTCCGTCCCGGGTGGTACGGGGTGGCGGCAGGAAGGGAATCTGGCCACCCCTTAAATTAATACCGCCAAATCCGATCGTAACTACGCCGACCCTGCGAAAACTGCGGGACAAAGGCGCAAGCAAAAGAAGAAGTTGTAAAGTGTCGTAGCTGTCTTGGAAAAGAACCAGATTCCAGAAACCACCGAAAGTCAAATTGTTATAAGAACAGAAATCTGGCTAAAGCCGCAGATAAGTTGAGCCGAAATTTTTACGAAGGACGTAACCGTGTTCATAAAGAAAAGATTAAATACATTTGGTGGGGCGTCTTTGTTCCTGTTAAAACGCGTTAATCTTGTAGCGAAATTAACGTAGATATCCTTGTAAGTTAGTGTGGTAGAGATTAAACTTGGTAACTGAAACAAACTATAAACTGGTTCCTTTTACCAACCCCCTGACTCAGATGATTCAATTGCCGAACAGTTCAAAGAAAAATTGTGTCTCATTACAAACAGATATCCCACTCATGCAAATGTAGTCAGTGGTGAGTTCAATCTACTCTCGACATGTTGGCGAAAATACATATTTAAAGCCGGTGGTAGATTCGAAAGATCGTCAGAAACTGCACTAAATGCTTTCTCCGAAAATTATTTTGAGCAATTACTTCAGGAACCCACTCGAAATGTAAATTGTTGCGAAAATATACTTGACTTCTTAGTAACAAACGATCCCGAGCAAATAGGCAGCATCATGACGGATACTGGGATTAGTGACCACAAGGTCTTTTTAGCGAGAATAACAAGTCCAACATCCAAATCCACCAAAAATAAAAGCAAAATATATCTATTTTAAAAAGCAGATAAAAATTCACTTGAAGCCTTCCGAAGAGACAGTCTCCACTCCTTCCCAGCTAACCATGTAAGGTAGACTACCTAAGGCTTAAATTCAAAGAAATAGTTCCTCAAGCAATTGAGAGAGTTATACCGAATACATTATTAAAATATGGTACTGATTCCCTATGAACATCAGAAAGCTGTTTCGGAAGCTACAAAAGCAAGCACAAATTTAAAAGAGCACGAAATCTCCAAGATTCGCGATGTTTTACTGAACCTCAAAATTTAGCACGGACTTCAATGCGAGATGATTTTAATAGCTTCCATAACGAATTTCTGTCTCGAAACCTGACAGAAAATCCAAAGAGATTCTGGTCGTGTGTAAAGTACACCAGCAGAAAGACACACTCAGTACCTTGAGTACGCAAAACCAATCGTAGTATTATCCACAGCATCACTAAAGCGAAGTTACTAAACACATTAAAAATATTCGCGGCTGCGAATATGGACATCCATCAGCTGTATAACTGATGACGACAGTGAACATTTGTGTCGGACTGGGACTCGAACCAGGATTTCCCGCTTACGCGAGAGATCGCCGTACAGTTTTTTTTTTTTTTTTTTCCATCGTACAGGAGAGACATGTCAGAAGGAACATTTCATCTTATTTTTTAATAACACAGGCACTCCAACAACGTACTATTTAACACAGTTTCAGAAATTCCTTCAGCAAAGAAGACGAAATAAATATTCCAGAAATTCAAATCTAGAACAACTGCCAACTTGAGAAACTTAAAAGTAGATATTCTCGATGTAGCGAAGCAGCTTACAGAACTGAATAAAGCAAGTCTTCTGGTCCGGATAGCGTACCAATAAGGTTCCTTTCAGAGGATCCTGATACAATAGCCACACACTTGCCAACCATATACAAGCGGTCGCTCGACGAAAGATCCATAAAAAAGACTGGAAAGTTTCACAAGTCCCACCAATACTCAACAGAGGAGAAAGGAGTAATCCGCTGAACTGCAAATCCATATCACTAATGGCGATACGCAGAAGGATTTTTGAACGGATACTGTGTTCGAATATCACGAATTACATCGAAGGTAACGGTCTATTGACACACTGTCAGCACTAATTCAGAATATATTGTTCCTATGAAATACAAAGCTTTTTATTCGCACGAAGTAAGGAGTGCCATCGAGAGGAGATCTCAAATTGATTCCATATTTTTTAGATTTCCAGAAGGCTTTTGACACAGATCCTCATAAGAAACTTCTAACTAAATTGCATGCCAATAGTGCATCGCTACAGCTGTGCGACTGGATTCGTGACTTCCCGTCAAAAAGGTCAAAGTACGTGGTAATCGACGAAAAGTCATCTAGTAAAACAGAAGTGATATCCGGCCTTCCCCAAGGAAGTATTATAGGCCCCCTGCTGTTCCTAGCCCATAAAAACGATTTAGGAGGTAATCGGAGCAGCCCTCCTAGAATGTTTGCAGATCATGCCGTCATTTACCGCCTAGTTAAGTCATCAGAAGATCAAAACCAATTTCCAAAAGATTCAGACACTGTATCTGTAGTGTACAAAAAGTGGCAATTGTCTCTCAGTAAGGAAAAGTGTGAGGTTATCTACATGATTACAAAAATAAATCCATTACAATTCGGTTACACGATAAATCACACAAATTTAAAGGCTGTCAGTTCGACTAATGCGTGTGAAATCTTATGGGACTTAGCTGCTAAGGTCATCAGTCCCTAAGCTTACACACTACTTAACCTGAATTATCCTAAGGACAAACACACACACCCATGCCCGAGGGAGGACTCGAACCTCCGCCGGGACCAGCCGCACAGGCCATGACTGCAGCGCCTTAGATCGCTCTGCTAATCCCGCGCGGCAGTTCAACTAAATACCTAGGAATTACAATTACGAACAACTCAGACTGGGCCGGCCGAAGTGGCCGTGCGGTTAAAGGCGCTGCAGTCTGGAACCGCAAGACCGCTACGGTCGCAGGTTCGAATCCTGCCTCGGGCATGGATGTTTGTGATGTCCTTAGGTTAGTTAGGTTTAACTAGTTCTAAGTTCTAGGGGACTAATGACCTCAGCAGTTGAGTCCCATAGTGCTCAAAAAAAAAAAAAAAAAAAAAAAACTCAGACTGGAACGATCACATTGATAAGTTTGAGGGGAAGACAAACCAAAGATTACATTCTATTGGCAGAACACTTAGAAGATGCAACAGGTCTACTAAAGAGACTGCCTACACTATGCTTGTTCGTCTTCTGCTGCGGTACTGCTGCACTGTATGGGATCTTTGCCAGATTGAAGTGACGGAGAACATCGAAAAAGTTCGAAGAAGATCGGGGGAGTGAGTGTCACGGGGCGAGTTGGGATGACAATCATTACGACAAAAGCGTTTTTCATTGCGGCGAGATCTTTTCACGAAATTTCAGTCACCATCTTTCTCCTCTGAATGTGAAAATACTTTGCTGTTGCCAACCTGCATAGAGAGAAGCGATCACCATAATAAAATAGAGAAATCAAAGATCGTACAGAAAGATTTAATGTTCATCTTTACCAAGCACTCTATGAAGTGGAACGGTAGAGACATAGTATGTAGGTGGTTCGAAGAACCCTCTGTCAGGTACTGAAGTTTGAATTGCAGAGAAGTCATGTAGCCGTAGATGTAGGGGTTCTCTATGTATACAATAGCAGGGAAGGGTGTCTGCGCCTCGAAAGAAAGCCGAATCAGTGATTATGAGGACAATAATTTTTCAGACCCATTGGCCTCTTTTAGAAAAAAATCATACAAAAGATTGCAAGGTCATAGCATCTACAGGACGTGAGCCCTCTCCAGTAAACATCTAAGAGAGGCAATTAAAGGGATACTGCTCAGATAAGCCGACCTCTCCTGCAACAGACACTCGAAGTACGAACAATCTGTCGATACAACTGAATACTAATGAAACAGCTTTCTGCCTCAGTCACCTATTGA
This sequence comes from Schistocerca serialis cubense, assembly GCF_023864345.2. Lineage (NCBI taxonomy): Eukaryota > Metazoa > Arthropoda > Insecta > Orthoptera > Acrididae > Schistocerca > Schistocerca serialis. The sequence goes on from NC_064641.1 coordinate 184,698,321, forward strand.
TTATGCCGCTACGCGTTTCGATGTTTCACAGCATCATCTTCAGGTGGAGAATTATTTATTTACATACCTAATGTTGGCGAACAACGCAGACGCCTTTTCAGAGCAGCAGACCAAGGAGAATGTAGGTCATGTTGTGTTTTTTGATGAGCAGTAGAGTCGTAAAAAGTATGCATACTGCAGCTTGTTGTATGTCCTCTCCACTGTGCATTATTTTTGCACTTTCTGTCGATAGAAATTTCTGACGCTTCCGGCAACCTCTGGTGGCAATATTTCTTCAGACACGTAAGGAAGAAAGGAGTGTCCAGAGGCATAGAAATTATTTCCGTGCAGATTATTTCCAGGGCGGGAATTAATTATCATTTCGAAAGACGTTCGCAGGGGTCAGTATGTGGCCCAGCGTTTTGGTATGAAGCACTAGAGCCCGAGCTGCATGATAGCGGCTGTGCGTTGAAGCGTTGACTCGAGAAGAATTGTAGAAGCCAGGTGTAATGCTGTGTTCCATCAATATGAAGGCAGGTGTCAAACTCTGAGATTGTCAGGAGCTGTGCCCCTTCTACTGGAAGTAACCCTGTCAAGAAATCCTGCAATACGATTAAAAGATATGACGATCACAACAAGTGTAGTAACGAGCTATTTAAATATTTTTCTAGGTGATCATCACTACTTTTTACATATAGACGTTGCAGGTAAAAATGATGCAAAAGTAATGCATTAAATTATAACTATCACAAATAGACAATGTCAGATCTCCTCGAAAACACTCATGGCAAATCTCAAATCTATTGGGTGTTTCTTAATTCATGTTACGCACTTCTAGACTTTGTAGAGGGAACTTTGTAGATTAAGTTTTACATGAGATCCTATGTCCGGAAACGTCATCCAACGACACCAGGGAGCGTCAAAGTTATAGACACTGGCACTTGTAAATGTATTTATGTATACAGGGTGGTTCCATGATGGTGTTACAAACTTTCTAGGATAGTGGAGAAAGATAAATGTATCAATTTGACGTAAGGATCCCTGTACCGTAAACGAAACAATCGAAAGTTACTTGTATAAGCGAAAACTGTTCTCATACCTCTGACAGTGGAATACATGTACTGGTACTATTGTTGCTAAAATTGTAGGGCAGGCAACTTTCAGAGACGGTAATGTGGATCAAAACAAGGAAAAATTTCCAGTAAACATGGGCTCTAAAATGTGTACCTTAAGAGCAATGAGCACTTGTTCGATAAAAATGTGTTTCACAACACTGAAGATGAACAAGTGCCCATAGCTCGTCAGTTACGCATTTTAGAGCCGACATTTACTGGATATTTTCTCCTTATTTTGGTCCATACTACCACCTCTGAAAGTTGCCTACCCTATAATTTTAGCAACAACATTACTAGTGCATGTATCAGAAATGTTTCGCTTATAACTCTCGACTCGTTCTTTTTCAGTAGAGGGACCCTTACCTCAGACTGATACATTTATCGTTCCCCATCATCCTAGAAAATTTGTAACATAAACACGGACTCCCACTGTATATATGTGTGTTTACAGGCACCAGCGCCTATGACTTTGACGCTCTATAGATCATCGTTGGATGACGTTTCCGGACATGGGATCCTATGTAAAGCTTGATCTACTATGTCCCCTCTACAACCTCTAGAAGTGTGTAACAAGAATTGTGAACCACCCTGTCTTATGGGTTATGGTGTGAACGTGTGGGCCCATGAGTTGTAGCTTCTGAAGCTAGTTTCAGCACTCAGTTCAGTGTATTATAGAAAGAAGATTTGTTGGTAAACGTCCTTCGACGACCGTGCCATTGGAGCAGAAGCTCGGATGAGGGAAGGATTGCGATAGAAATCACTCGCGCCCTTTCAAAGGAACCATCCTGACATTTGGCCATATGAGATTTAGGAAAGTCACCATTCAGAACAGTCGACGAAGTGTAGGCTGCTGAGTTTCACGGACGTCACAGCAGATGCTAGTCTTGAAAAATGAACAGTGTAACACCAACTATTTCCTTTATAAATTAACTTCTGTTATCTGAAGAAAAAATGGTTTGATAAAAGCAAGATAGCCGGCCGCGGTGGTCTCGCGGTTCTAGGCGCGCAGTCCGGAACCGTGCGACTGCTACGGTCGGAGGTTCGAATCCTGCCTCGGGCATGGATGTGTGTGATGTCCTTAGGTTAGTTAGGTTTAAGTAGTTCTAAGTTCTAGGGGACTGATAACCACAGCAGTTGAGTCCCATAATGCTCAGAGCCATTTTAGCCATAAAAGCAAGATAGTGTACTGATAATGTGAAACTTCCTGGCAGATTAAAACTGTGTGCCGGACCGAGACTCGAACTTGCCCGCGAAAGTCAAAGGTCCCGAGTTCGATTCTCGGCTCGGCACACAGTTTTAATCTGCCAGGAAGTTTCTTATCAGCGCACACTTCGCTGCAGAGTGAAAATATCATTCTGGAAACATCCCCCAGGCTGTGGCTAAGCCATGTCTCCTCAATATCCTTTCTTTCAGGAGTGCTAGTTCTGCTAGGTTCACAGGAGAGCTTCTGTGAATATTGGAAGGTAGGAGACGAAGTACTGGCAGAAGTAAAGCTGTGGAGACGGGGCGTGAGTCGTGCTTGGGTAGCCCATATGGTAGAGCACTTGCTCGCGAAAGGCAAAGGTCCAGAGTTCGAGTCTCGGTCAGGCACACAGTTTTAATCTGCCAGGAAGTTTAATATCAGTGCCTACTCCGCTGCAGAGTAAAAATCTCATACTGATAATGTTTTCGCACAAACAAATAATAGAAAAAAGAAGAGAGCTCAGTAAGGAATACACATCTCGAGAAAGCCCTACCATGTAGAACAGCAAATAGCAAAAGTGATACAAAGCCTACATAGAGATACAAAAATAAGAATAAAGACTAACATTGCTATATTATAAGTCGTACCGATAAACAAAGGTGTTTGACAAGGGTGTAGCTTACCACCACATTTTTTAATATATGCTTTGACGGTATGACTGAAACATGGAAACAGCAAATCTATCTGCTATTCAGATCATCACCTCACACATTTTTTAACACAATGCTTTTTGCAGACAACCTTGTAGTTGTACGGGATAGTGAGACTTCACTACCAGGATCCATCATCAATTTTCTAAGGAATATAATGTGCTGGACAGCGAGACTTCACTATAAAGATCCATCTACGACCGAACTAACTTTCCAAGGAGTATAATATGAAAATATCCGTTCCAAAAACAAAAGTTACGGCTTTAAAGGGGACAATATCTTAACACAAAGCAAACCCACTGAATAAATTAGTCACCTCAGTTACCTCGGAAGTATTACAAGCAACCAGAATAAACTCGATAACTGCAGAAACATCCAATGATACGCCCAACAGTCAATAGAGCTTTGAGAAATAAAATGAGAAAAGATAGAAAAATCAAGTTTAATTAGATAATGGCTACCCACAAATTGCTGTCTGGAAGTGACTCTTGGACAAAAAAAACAAGAAAGTAGAATCCAAGGGTAGTTTCAGGACGGATCCAGCTGCGGAAAAACGTCGTTGAGCAGTCTAGATCCAGCAGTTCTGCAAGGAAATGGTGACCCTTAAAAACGATCAAATGAAAGAAGTGAAGTGGTAGTGGTCACAGCAATCAATCGCCGGTAATAAGGTCGTCAGGGCCAACAGCAGTTTTGTAGTGGTAGAGTTTTTCTTTTTTACCTTTTCTATTTTTTTTCTTGTGTCAATATCTTTTTCTCGTAGTAATAATTACGCACAGATTTTATTGTGTACACATAGGTAGCTAGGGGCATGTACCCGTGGTCTAGGGGTAGCGTCTTTGATTTATAGTCTTCGGTCCCGGGTTCGATCCCCGCCAGTGCCTAAATTTTGATAAATAATCAGCATTGGCGGCCGAAGACCTCCGGCATAAGAAGTCAGCCTCATTCTGCCAACGGCCTTGTCAAAGAGGGCGGAGGAGCGGATACAGGTTCAGGGCACTCTCTTGTCCTAGGGGCGGGAAATTGCCCCTAAAGGCGGAAGAATCAGCAATGATCAACGACATGAGGATGCAGAAGGCAATGGAAACCACTGCATTAAAGACACGTAACGTGTATCCACAGGACATGTGGTCTGTATTTGAAGAAGTGTCATGATGATCTCTCCATTGGCAAAAGATTCCGGAATAGTCCCCCATTCGGATCTCCGGGAGGGGGCTGCCAAGGGGGAGGTTACCAGGAGAAAAAGATTGAATAATCAACGAAAGGATAACGTTCTACGAGTCGGGGCGTGGGATGTCAGAAGCTTGAACGTGGTAGGGAAACTAGAAAATCTGAAAAGGGAAATGCAAAGGCTCAATCTAGATATAGTAGGGGTCAGTGAAGTGAAGTGGAAGGAAGACAAGGATTTCTGGTCAGATGAGTATCGGGTAATATCAACAGCAGCAGAAAATGGTATAACAGGTGTAGGATTCGTTATGAATAGGAAGGTAGGGCAGAGGGTGTGTTACTGTGAACAGTTCAGTGACCGGGTTGTTCTAATCAGAATCGACAGCAGACCAACACCGACAACGATAGTTCAGGTATACATGCCGACATCGCAAGCTGAAGATGAACAGATAGAGAAAGTGTAGGAGGATATTGAAAGGGTAATGCAGTATGTAAAGGGGGACGAAAATCTAATAGTCATGGGCGACTGGAATGCAGTTGTAGGGGAAGGAATAGAAGAAAAGGTTACAGGAGGATATGGGCTTGGGACAAGGAATTAAAGAGGAGAAAGACTAATTGAGTTCTGTAACAAGTTTCAGCTAGTAATAGCGAATACCCTGGTCAGACAGAGATTCCGAAATCAGATACTGGATTGTAAGGCGTACCCAGGAGCAGATATAGACTCATATCACAATATACACTCCTGGAAATGGAAAAAAGAACACATTGACACCGGTGTGTCAGACCCACCATACTTGCTCCGGACACTGCGAGAGGGCTGTACAAGCAATGATCACACGCACGGCACAGCGGACACACCAGGAACGGCGGTGTTGGCCGTCGAATGGAGCTAGCTCCGCAGCATTTGTGCACCGCCGCCGTCAGTGTCAGCCAGTTTGCCGTGGCATACGGAGCTCCATCGCAGTCTTTAACACTGGTAGCATGCCGCGACAGCGTGGACGTGAACCGTATGTGCAGTTGACGGACTTTGAGCGAGGGCGTATAGTGGGCATGCGGGAGGCCGGGTGGACGTACCGCCGAATTGCTCAACACGTGGGGCGTGAGGTCTCCACAGTACAACGATGTTGTCGCCAGTGGTCGGCGGAAGGTGCACGTGCCCGTCGACCTGGGACCGGACCGCAGCGACGCACGGATGCACGCCAAGACCGTAGGATCCTACGCAGTGCCGTAGGGGACCGCACCGCCACTTCCCAGCAAATTAGGGACACTGTTGCTCCTGGGATATCGGCGAGGACCATTCGCAACCGTCTCCATGAAGCTGGGCTACGGTCCCGCACACCGTTAGGCCGTCTTCCGCTCACGCCCCAACATCGTGCAGCCCGCCTCCAGTGGTGTCGCGACAGGCGTGAATGGAGGGACGAATGGAGACGTGTCGTCTTCAGCGATGAGAGTCGCTTCTGCCTTGGTGCCAATGATGGTCGTATGCGTGTTTGGCGCCGTGCAGGTGAGCGCCACAATCAGGATTGCATACGACCGAGGCACACAGGGCCAACACCCGGCATCATGGTGTGGGGAGCGATCTCCTACACTGGCCGTACACCACTGGTGATCGTCGAGGGGACACTGAATAGTGCACGGTACATCCAAACCGTCATCGAACCCATCGTTCTACCATTCCTAGACCGGCAAGGGAACTTGCTGTTCCAACAGGACAATGCACGTCCGCATGTATCCCGTGCCACCCAACGTGCTCTAGAAGGTGTAAGTCAACTACCCTGGCCAGCAAGATCTCCAGATCTGTCCCCCATTGAGCATGTTTGGGACTGGATGAAGCGTCGTCTCACGCGGTCTGCACGTCCAGCACGAACGCTGGTCCAACTGAGGCGCCAGGTGGAAATGGCATGGCAAGCCGTTCCACAGGACTACATCCCGCATCTCTACGATCGTCTCCATGGGAGAATAGCAGCCTGCATTGCTGCGAAAGGTGGATATACACTGTACTAGTGCCGACATTGTGCATGCTCTGTTGCCTGTGTCTATGTGCCTGTGGTTCTGTCAGTGTGATTATGTGATGTATCTGACCCCAGGAATGTGTCAATAAAGTTTCCCCTTCCTGGGACAATGAATTCACGGTGTTCTTATTTCAATTTCCAGGAGTGTATTTAAGCCAGGAAAAAAGTGGCCAGGCGACGCAAAAGTATCACATACCAACAAAATAGTCACACATCGCTGTTGATACTCCGTCAGAAAAGTTCCAGGATAGGCTTTTTTATTTCTGAGTTTGCAATACTAAAAAGGAATAAATGTTGTTTGTTTTTTACTTGGTATGTGTGCGTCCTTGAAATGAAATTGGCCCTGTTCCCGCACATTCTCACTAGGTGGCAGGGCTGTGCTTACCAACACACTGTTTGGGTTCTTTGTGCATTAGTTACGGTGACACAATGGATGCTGACTTTGAGCAAAGAATGAACATCAAGTACTTCGTTAAGCTCAGGAAAACTCCTTGTGACACTTGGACGGTTATTAAGCAAGCGTATGCAAGTGAGGCTCTTTCAAGAAGCTGTGTTTTAGAGTGGCACAAAAGGTTTCGTGAAGGCAGAAATTCAGTGCAAGACGACTCCAAAGCCGGTCGCCCATCTACAGCACATAGCAATGCAAACGTGGAGCGTCTAAGGCAGTTATTGCCAGAAGACCACTACGTAACTGTGCGTACGATATCAGAAGAACTGCATTTGAACCGTGATGTGTATCATAAGATTTAACGCGAAGATTTAGAGAAACGGAAAATTAATGCAAAACTCGTTCCTTACAAACTAACAGACGAACAGAAAGAAGAAAGAATTTTTACTGAATTGCTGGTCTGATCCAGGTGTGATCCCACATTTCTGTTGAAGGTATCTGCTGGGAATGAAAATTCGTGTTACATTAGAATGACCCACACACGAAGCGTCAAAGTGCTGAATGGCGGAGTCCTGGAACACCAGTCTCGAAGAAAGTCAAACGATGACCTTCTAGAACAGAGACAATGTTTTTCTTTGACACTAAAGAATTAGTTCACCGTGAGTATGCCCCTCTAGGTCAATCAGTGAATCAAGCTCTTCACTTCAAAGTCTTGAAACGTTTGCGACAAATAATTAGACGTCGCCCCCCTGATCTGTGACATTTTCAGGACTGGTTCTTACTGCGTGACAATGAAAGACCCCACACTGCTTTATCTGTTACCGAGTCTCTGGCCACACATCCTGTTATTGCCATCGCACATACGCAATGTTCGCCCGACGTCTCACCTTGCGATTTTTTCCTGTTTCCACTAATGAAAAGGTGACCGAAAGGAAAGCTTCACAAAAATACAAGAGGCATCCCACGGGCTGTGACAAATAAGCTTACAGGCATCAAAGCTGAAAATTTTTCTGCTTGCTTCCAAGACCTCCAGAAATGTTGGAAACTGTGTATAGATAGCCAAAGGGATTACTTCGATAGGAACTAGGATCATTACTTGGTTTGCTCAATTTTCTAGTTTTTAAAAAACCTATCCTGGACCTTTTCTGACAAAGGGAGCATTTTAAAAAAAGCTGTACTACAAAATAATTTCAATCGCCAAAGGAGGACCAAATAACGTTCTACAAGAAATACACCGTTTGGTTATGATTCCTCAACTTTTATCCTTTGTGTGTTCCATCGTCTCTGTACGGGACATTATGAACCTAATCAAAGTTTTCAATTACATGATAGTGCACCTTCCATGTTCATGTATGAATAGAATGACGGGTGTGGCGCAAAGAGAATTTGAGCATGTGCTGCTGTATGTGAGTCAGCAAGAGGGTTTGTAATGTTTCTTAAAAGACATCATAGTCGCCGTTGACTGTATAAAATATTTATTGTTACTATTGCAATTTCAGCCTTCTGGCCATTTTCAAGTAACGCTGCAAAGTTACATTCTGTCAGAATATAAAACTATCTGACACGAGTACATGTCGTCGTCAAAATGCAGCCTTTTGACTGTGAGAGTCTCACAAGATCCGATGAGTACGACTCTTATTGCATAGTAATATGTTGTTAAATATATACTGAACTGACGATGTTACCATCGTTCTAATAACCTATCACGCATACAAGTTCAGGCGCACTGACAATATGTGGAGCTAAACATTTTATACAGTCAACGGCGACTATAAAGTCTTTTAAGAAATACTATATAACTGTGAATCCCAAGCATGAGAAGTTAATCGTTTGTAATGTATTGGACATGGTTGTACGACTGTAAAAATCGAAGCCAATCACAAAAACGAATTTTTAAAAATGTGAAGATACACAAAATATTGCTTACATGTATTAAAAATATAATGTTAATTGCCGGCCGCTGGTGGCCGAGCGGTTCTAGGCGCTTCAGTCCAGAACCGCGCTGCTGCTACGATCGCAGGTTCGAATCCTGCCTCGGGCATGGATGTGTGTGATGTCCTTACGTTAGTTAGGTTTAAGTATTTCTTAGTCTAGGGGACTGATGACCTCAGATGTTAAGTCCCATAGTGCTTAGAGCCATTCGAACCATTTTTCTTTATAATTTTAATTTCTCGTAAAAGCAGACAAGAAATTTGCAGTAGCAAATAGTTTCTGCATTTACACATAGTGCAAAAGTATATGGTACATGAAGAAATTAGTTAGGTTTACGTAGGGAAAAAGTACGCCGTCATTACAGCAGATATAAATATTTTAAAAGTTAACTCCAGTATATTTTTGTAAAATTCTTCCTATAGTTATGACTACCTAACCACCGCCCACAGTGGTCAAAGCTAAATTCAATGAGTGCAATTCTCTTTTCAAGAGGCTATTCGATGACATCTTATTGCAATTTTATTAACCTAAGAGTAAACGCAGAGAAATAATGAACTTTAGTTGATATAATGCACAACTGACGTAGACACCTTATAAAATGACTTTTATCTTAATAATATGAATATTTACGTATGTGTTTGGAGAGAAATTGATTTTTGTTTGAGACTTTACTTTTAATCCGTAAGTGGTACCTGATTTGGTTGCTGCCTCCTTAAATGATCAGCTTCTCCACCAGTTGGTGATGTATTATAATTTGGAGGAAGTTATTGTTCTTTAAGATTTAAAGTACGACTCTGTTGGTTACTTGCCGGCCGGGGTGGCCGAGCGGTTCTAGGCGCTAGAGTCTGAAGCCGCGCGACCGCTACGGTTGCAGGTTCGAATACTGACTCGGGCATGGATGTGTGTGATGTCCTTAGGTTAGTTAGGTTTAAGTAGTTCTAAGTTCTAGGCGACTGATGACCTTAGAAGTTAAGTCCTACAGCGCTAAGAGCCATTTTGTTGGTTACTTGGCCGCATTGCAGATAGCTTTGAGCCAAAGTTTTCGTAGCTTTTCATACCTAAGGGACCACTGTTGTAAGTAAATAAGATCAAACAGCAATCTGCTTTTCGTGAGAAAAGGAGATTGCTTGGCACACAAACTTCCTTCAAACTGCTGCATCAAAATTAGTCATTGGAGTTCGGCACCATACTATTATACAAGAACATAATCAAGTTACTGCAGTTAAGAAATTATGAGAGGTTGTTACGTATTGAATGAAAACTATAGACAAGGTATTTCCTTTCCTGCATTTTAGTGAACTTTGTACCCTTACAGTTCTGTCGATTGCTAGTCCGTGGCGACAACGAAGTTCTCCTCCTTTTCCAAAAACAAGATATTTCTATGCTTCACTTCCAGAAAATTTGTATACATAAATGTTTGGCAACTTTTACACATACTTTACTCGGTTTTATCACTAAAATAGCAATTTTCATTAAATGTAACGGTACGCTCTGAGCGACGGCCTAGCAACACTCCCTCTTTCCACAAGATACAGATTAAAAGTCCTCTTTCTTTCAATAAATCAATTGTCTTTATTTTTTAGAATCCATACTCAAAGATTCACAACTACTATAGTTGCGGGGATTGCGCGCTAAAGAGTTTCTTGCTGTCCAGCTGCGCTTCACTTCACTTCAAGTACTTTTTTAATCAAATTTACATTTACGGTATTTACATACATTACTGAGCTTCTCAGAATAAAATCAGGCACAAATTAGTTTTTAAAAAATGGGCAGTGAAGCTCACATAGCATTACAACTTGAAAGACGGCAAATCCTGAGGACTTGCCTCCCTTACATTTTCATTATTGTTGTGACATTTAATGAGATGGGTTAATAATGATTGCGTACTGCGTGCCTAGGCGTCTAGTTGCACTGGGTAATTAGAGGTGACGTGTGATGCCTTCTGTTGACCAACATTTTGTGCTCTGTCTGCGCTGCCGTTGTATGGAGAGAAATGCGCCGCTTGTAGTCTACTCCAAGGCTGTCTTAAAGAGTCGAATTCGGGGAAGGCGGAGGCAGCTAGCCGCAGGTAGAATGGCGGAGACCGCATGGGGGCTCGTGGGCGCTTTCACATTACTGGAGTTTGCGCAAGGACCGGGTCGGCACCCAACCAACCAGCAGTGGCCTGCTGCTAACACGGCCCAGCTTACTGTCTCCGCTGCTGGCCGTAGTGCTTTTAAGACTTTGTTCCTCTGATACGACGGGACGGCACCCTCGAAATTGTTCCCAGTTGGAAGAGTAATTTTTTCGGAATCTTCAGATATCTACGGGTTGTATGTCTAAGGACCTTTTTTTGAGAGAAGCGTATCCACTAACGTAGTTTTTCTCTGAATCTGAGATAGTCGCACGTTGCTGTGTGTCCGACAGTCTTTCGTGGATAGAGCCGTTGTATTTATTGGAAAGTAATCTTGCCACGCCAACTGATTTCTCATCCACAATAATAAATGAGCACAATGATTGCGGATCAGACAGTGACATCAGAGACGTACTGGTGGCAAGTCTTTCTATTGAGGGAGTGTCTTTTTCCCGTCTCCTGGAGGGAGATGGTACGGCTATTTTCGATTACGTTATTGGCGTAGAATAATCTTGCCATTTACAATTCCTAAGATCGGTATCGGAGGCGTTCCATGTGAAGTAACATTTTTTGGAACTTAGGATTTCAGAGGGAGACCAAGAGAGTTCATTATGGAAATCGTAGGTGAGGAGTTTGCTCTGGCACGACGTGATGTATGCATCGGAGTTCTTTCCGGAACTTGGAGGTGAAGAGTTCGTTCGGGGATAATGTGATGTACCCGTCGAGGTTCGTTCGGAGATGACGTCGTGTACACATCGCCGATTTGGGTCCACGGAAGTCCGACGTTCAAGTCTGAGTATCAGTATCCTGGGTGAAGTGATGCAGATTCTTCGCAGCACTGAGCACGATGTTCACCCACGATGGGCAGCTGTCTACTATGAAAATCTTTGCGGCTCTGGCATGTAGGGATTTTTCCGTGTTGCTTTACACCCGTAGTAGCATGTTCTTTCAACTTCCAGCTGCAGTTAATCTATTAATGTATGTTGCGTAGCTTTTCGGTTCCTTAGTTCATAATCACTGTCATGTCAGACAGCCAGTTAGATAGCGTTACCGTTGCCACACAGGTAGGGAGGCGTCACATGGAGAATACCACCCCTTCATGCAGCTGCAGGAATTACAATTGATGTGACTGTGAGCTACACGCCCTTTGTAGGATCTATTTTCTGCAATGTTTACTCTGAACATGATATTTCTGTTTTAATAAAATTTTCACTGCAGTGAAAAACTTTTCTTATTTCAATAGAGAATAAACCCTGTTCATTTACAAATTTTGATTAATTTTTGCGGGAGATTCCATGTTAGTTATTGTTTTATTACAAGCTGACGACTGAGGTTTCACTACTAGAGCCAGAAACATTAGGAAGGTAACGTTTCTTAAGGATGGTTCTGTCTCGAGAGTCCTTGCGGGTCAGAAAACAACCTTAGGTAATTCTAACATTACCAAACCCACTGGTATCTTGTACACATTGGTAGGGTTGTTGACATGACTACTTCTACTCCAAACAGGAGAGCAGTATTCAGCGGCAGGACACAAAATCGTTTGCGCTGCAGTTCTCAGGGTGTTTACATTAGATCCTCAGGTAAGAGCAGCCACTTTCCATAACATAATATCTCTTGATTTCAGTTTTTGTCCTGTTAGTCCTAGGTTTCCCCTAGATGTCAAGGATCTGTCGAGAGCCACACCTAGGTGATTGGAGCGTCGCCATGTCGCAACTTCTTGTTGCAAAAGGTTGCATACAATTCTTTGTTTGTCTTTCTCTTGGTTAGGTGGAATGAGCTCCCTGTTTTATTAGGAGTTCGGCAAAGTCTCCACTTTTTATAATGCTGATCAAGCCATTCCAGATCATTGGCAAGCTTTTGTTCACCTTCTTCGAATGGGTTGCTTTGTGTTTCTATCGTTAGGTTGTCGGTGTAACTAAACTTTACAGAATCTGTGGTGATTATATCGCTGGGCTATAAGTTAAATAAAATTGGAGCCAAAATCGAGCACTGTGGGAGACCGTTCTCTATGATAAAGAATTTACTTACAGTTTCTCCAACATTAACTTTAAAAGTGGGGCTTGTTAGCATGTTTTCCGTTGGTGACGTGATGTGATCTTTGAGCTTGGAACAGTTTGGTGATTTAGCTCATGCGTCAATCCATCCAGCCACACGGTCTCTTACGCTGCCCTGAGATCAATAAATGCAACTGAAGTTTTCTTTCTCTTTTGGAAGCCTGCTTCTATAAATGATGTTAGGGCGAGAACTTGTTCGCAGCAGCTTCGATTAGCGTGAAATCCTGCTTTGTGCAGGGCGGTCATGGCATCATTTGTTGGATATATTCTATTATGCAGAAATCTTTCCAGCATCTTGTAACAGATGCTTAGCAGTGCGCTTGGACGATAGTTTGCTGAGTATTCTTTAGGTTATCCTGGATTCAGTACAGCAATAGCTTTTGAAATCTTAAACCGCTGAGGGACTTTCCCGCTGTCCAGTATTTCGTTGTAAAAATGTAGTAAACATTGTTGTGCTTCCTTCCTAGTTCTTCAACGAACTCGGGAGATACACCATCCAGTCTGGCAGCTGTTCTGTTTCTGAGAGATTTGAGTAATAAATCCAGTCCGTTGTCTGTGAAGGAAAAGAAGAGATTAGTGTCTTCCGTTTTTCCTCTCTTGTCCCTGAGTGATCACGATTGTAAGAACCATACTTCAGGTTCTGATCTCGCATGACATATGACAGGACATATCTCGAGGAAAGTCATATTCCTGTTTAGGCTGATTTATTTTGAAATAAATACATTACTTCATTATTCATAGATTAGTTAATTTTTCCCCTTTGGATATTATCACGCTGCATCACAATACCAATTAATGCATGTAGTATAAAGCATGTACCACACATCCGTCTCCGTGAAGCAACACATCATGGCGTTCCTATAACGGTTTCGCACAGCCGTAGTAGGTACGGGAAGCTTCTCACACGGGAAGCCTGTATGTAAAGGAAAGGAAAGAGAAGCCTACACGTAAAATTAAGAGAATACCGCAACCATTTTGCGAGTTTTGTCACAGTACCATTAAAATACGTTAGTGTAACTATTAAAATGAAAATACACATGGTCTGATCAGCATCTTAAAATCGACAGAACGCATGTAAACGAAATTAACAGTTATTGGCAAGACATAATTTATACACATTAGGGAGGTAGCTTTGGATATTTTCATTCTTCATCAAACGTAAGACTATTTACTTTAAAACTGTTGCAATGTAGACCTAAAGACGATTGCTGTACGTAACTGAAACCGGACAATAAAAAAGTCAGAAAGTAAGACATCTGATTTCTATGTAATGTTCTCAGCATAAGTTCATGTTTCATAAAAACGTATTGCTTGTGTTTTTGGAAAGTAGAGGAACGAATCATCAGAGGCGATGCTTCAGTTGTGTGATGCGTTCAAGGGGCATTCACTCCGACTGGGAATTAATTTCTTGGTGTTCTTGCAAGCTGCAAGATGTAAAAGAAACGTTAGATTTCAGTGCCTTGTCCACAAGTAAATCCATTAAGGACTTGTTGGAAGTTCAATTAAACTAATAAAATTGAATGAGTCGGAAGAAACCATCACAGCATTCATCTTGTGTGCTGTAGAGCAAGCGGGAAAAATCTACATCTGAATGGTTTCACGGGGATTCGAATATGATACAGTTAACATCGCTGCCTCAACCTTCGCTATTTGTTGTCATCACTATTTCACCTCTCAGCGTTAGTTGTTCTATCTATCTTCTCGGAAGAAGCCTGGCTTCAGTTCGGTAGCACGCCACATGCAGCTGGGACATCATAAGTAACAGAACCCAGTATGTTGTTCCGGACACTGAATGTTCGTCAGAAACAACGGTATTATCAGGAGTATCCCAGTGAAGTGTGATAGGGCTGTCCTTGTTTTCTGTATACATGAACGATCTGACGGATATAGAGAGCAACAATCTGCCACTTTTTGCTGATTACGCTCTTGCGCACAGGAAAAGTGTCGTTGTTGAGTAAGTTTAGAGAGGATTAGGTGTGATGAACGGCAGCTAGGTCTAAATGTGGAACATTGTAAGTTAAAGTGGATGACTAGGAAAAACAATCCTATAATATTTGAATACAATATTAGTGGTTTGCTGCTTGACACAATCACGCCGATAAAAATATCTGGGTGCAACATTTCAAAATGACGTGAAATGTAACGAGCGCTTAAGGTCGGCTTTAAGAAAGACAAATCATCGACTTGGGTTTATTATGAAAATTATAGGAAAGTGTAGTTCATCTTTGGACTGCGTACAAAACACTTATGTGAACCACTCTTGAGAACTGCTCGACTATGTGGATACTGGTTAGGTCTGATGAAAGGGAGATATCGAAGAAATTCAGTTGCGCGCTCATAGATTTGGTTCCGGTAGGTTCGACCAACAAGCAAGGATTACGGAAATGCTCCATGAATTCAAATGAGAACTCTTGGAGGGAAGAAGACGTTCTGTAAAGAACTAACATTTGCTACAGACTGCATGAAACCTACCATCAACGTGCAGTACATCTCTCGTGAGGACGGCAAAGACAAGATAAGAGAAATCACGTTTCGTACGGAAGCGGTTGGACTGTCGCTTTACGCTCGCTCCATTTGCGAGTGGAACAGGATAGGAAATTATTAACTGTGGTGCAAGATACCCTCCATCATGCACTGTGTGGTAGCGTGCGAAGTATGTATGTAGATGTAGATGAAGAAATGGAAGAGAGAGAACCCCCAATATCATCAAAAGTGCCCAAAATGGCTCATGATGTTGCCTTAAATATACAGGGTGAGTCACTAACTATTGCCACCTAGAATAACTCCGAAAGTATGATAGTAGCTGAAAAGCTTGTGGGACAAAAGTTGCATGGGACAACGGGGACCATAATATGACGTTCGTTTTTTGTTGCTAGGTGGGGTCGTTTCAGAGATATGAAGGTCAATTTTGTTTTTCTAAATGGGATGCTTTAGTTTGGTTCTTATTTTCTGATAGCGGTTATCGAGACGAATCCAATGATGTTTAACAGAAAGGTCTTTGAAGGTAAACGAAGATCAAAAAGTGGCATGAACGTACATTTACAGAAGGTGTTCGAAGTGATGACCATTGGTATTGGTATCAATGCAGTGCTGCAATCTTCTTATCATGGATTGAGTGGTGTTCCTTATCACTTCGGCACTTATCAAAGCACATGCTCTGACAATTCTCTCTCGCATATCTTCAGGTGTAGTTGGACCGTCTTCATAAACAATGTCTTTTACGAATCTCACAAGAAAAAACCCAGAGGTGTCAAGTCTGCCGAACGAGCCGGCCACGACACATCTCCTCCGCGTCTAATCCAATGATTTGGGAATTGTCTCTGTATCTCATTTCTAGACATGAGCGAAAAATGTGCCGGACACCCATCGTGTTGATACCAAATTCTGTTCCTTGTTCCTAAAGTTATTTCTTCCAATAACAGACCTAATGTGGTGTACTTCCTACCATTAAGATTTCCTTCGACGAAATAGGGGCCTATAATTCTGTCCTCCAGAATCCCACACGGTACATTCACAGACCACGGTTTCTGGTGTGGATTTTCAGTTCCCAATATTGCATGTTATGCAAATTAACATTTCCATGGCTCATGAATGTAGCCTCATCAGTAAATAAGGTCAAATTAATAAATGTGTCACCCCTCTGAATCTGAGGTTGAGCCCATCGGCAGAATTCAGTGCGACGCATACAATCCGTACTAGTTAATTCTTGGTGGACACTAATATGGTAAGGAAGATATTTATGGCGATGCAGAACACGAACAACACTACTCTGGCTCATGCCGGATTCCCTTGCGATTTGACGCGAACTAACACAAGGATCTCTAACAACAGTGGCAAAAGTACCAATTTCCGTTTCCCCGTTAATAACTTTCCTTTGCCGAATATGTCTCCTATGCGTTAAAGATCCTGTTATTCTCAAGTTACCATACACATATTTAAATATACGACGTATAGGGTGGGTACATTGAGGATATCTTTCAGTGTATAAGTCTCTAGCTCTCACTGAATTTCGTTGGTATTCTCCGTAAATGAGAAGCATATCGATCTGTTCTTCGAAGGAATACATCATTCACAATCGCTTGATTCGACGATACTAGTCTTACCGTTCCTATAAGTGTTGTATTGTGAAATCGTCGAATGGTGTTTACATGTCAGTGGCACGTTAGATGGATACGCCGTATTCGGCGAATGTTTACTATTTGCACGATATACGAGAGAGAATTGTCAGAGTATGTGCTTCGGTAAGTGCCGGTGTTATAAGGAATACCATTCAATCCATGATAAGAAGATTGCAGCACTGCATTATACCAATGGTCATCACTTCGAACACCTTCTGCAAATGGACGTTCATGCCACTTTTTGACCTTCGTTGACCTTCAAAGACCTTACTTTTACACATCATTGGATTCGTCTCGACAGCCGCTATCAGAAAATAAGTACCAAAAAGTAGCATCCCATTTAGAAAAACAAAGTTGACCTTCATATCTCTGAAGCGACCCCACCTAGCTACAAAAACCAACGTCATATTATGGCTCCCGTTGTCTCATGCAACGTTTGTCCCACAAACTTTTCATTTACTACCATACTTTCGGAGTTTTTCTAGGTGGCAATAGTTAGTGACTCACCCTGTATTTTGTAACACTGACTAGTGACGATAACTGGACCATTACTTGTATCCAACAAGTAACTTGTTGTTTTTTGTTGTGGTCTTCAGTCCTGAGACTGGTTTGATGCAGCTCTCCATGCTAATCTATCCTGTGCAAGGTCCTTCATCTCCCAATACCTACTGGAACCTACATCCTTCTGAATCTGTTTAGTGTATTCATCCCTTGGTCTCCCTCTACGATTTTTACCCTCCACGCTGCCCTCCAATGCTAAATTTGTGATCCCTTGATGCCTCAGGACATGTCCTACCAACCGATGCCTTCTTCTAGTCAAGTTGTGCCACAAACTTTTCTTCTCCCCAGTCCTATTCAACACCTCCTCATTAATTACGTGATCTACCCACCTAATCTTCAACATTCTTCTGTAGCACCACATTTCGAAAGCTTCTATTCTCTTCTTGTCCAAACTATTTATTGTCCATGTTTCACTTCCATACATGGCTACACTCCATACAAATACTTTCAGAAACGTCTTCATACATGGCTACACTCCATACAAATACTTTCAGAAACGTCTTCCTGACACTTAAATCTATACTCGATGTTAACAAATTTCTCTTCTTCAGAAACACATTCTTTGCCATTGCCAGTCTACATTTTATATCCTCTCTACTTCGACCATCATCAGTTATTTTGCTCCCCAAGTAGCAAAACTCCTTTACTACTTTAAGCGTCTCATTTCCTAATCTAATTCCCTCAGCATCACCCTACTTAATTCGACCACATTCCATTATCCTCGGTTTACTTTTGTTGATGTTCATCTTATATCCTCCTTTCAAGACACTGTCCATTCCGTTCAACTGCTCTTCCAAGTCCTTTGCTGTCTCTGACAGAATTACAATGTCATCGGCGAACCTCAAAGTTTTTATTTATTCTCGCTGGATTTTAATATATACTCCAAATTTTTCTTTTGTTTCCTTTACTGCTTGCTCAATATACAGATTGAATAACATCGGAGAGAGGCTACAACCCTGTCACACTCCCTTCCCAACCACTGCTTCCCTTTCATGCCCCTCGACTCTTATAACTGCCATCTGGTTTCTGTACAAATTGTAAATAGCCTTTCGCTCCCTGTATTTTATCCTTGCCACCTTTAGAATTTGAAAGAGAGTATTCCAGTCAATATTGTCAAAAGCTTTCTTGTAACCTGTTATTATGAACAATACTGATTCATCGTTGTATGCTTCATCCACTTACAGTAGCAATTTCAAATGATCTGCTGACATTCTTCGTAACGTCCGCTGATACGTGATTGTTCTGTAATCATAAATACACGAGTAAAGTGGGCGTATGTTCTATTTACACGATCGAAGGGCACAATAGCACTCAGCTAATTTGCTAATAATGTACTGGGCTAACTACCTGTCACACTACATGAAGTGTTTCCAACGATTGTGGAATGTATAAATGTAGAACTATATGGATTACAACTTATTCTTTTATTGTACCTTTCGTTGTGACGCACACCGATCTGGTATATGGAATAATGTGATATCAAGATAAATAAAATATCTGTCCTATCTCCATCTGCATATGTTTGGACAAAAGGGAAAAGAAAAAACCGTGAGAAATGTTAAGACAACACCCTTCGCAATGGCGTATGCACTGAAATAAAGCTTCGTGATTGGTTAAAGCCGTATGAGGATCGAGAAGCAAGGTCTCTCCAGGCCTGAAGTAAAGCGTCACTACATATCCTGTTACTCTGAAAACTTTCCAGTGCTTCTCCTAATCCCCTTTCAGCCTGCAAGGAAAAAAATACGGTGGAAAATAGCTTTACCACTGCCTAAAAGCCGGTTTCTAAGGGAATCTCCATTCTGCGCTCACAGATACACATATTGAATATCTCAGTAGTGGTCTTTTAAAGATAATGATGGGTTCTAAAATAGTTTAAATAGAAAGTTTTAAAAAACGGCAATCACCAAACTCTAAGCTTGTAGGATGTCCTTTGGTAGATTTCATTGTCACCGTCTCCTTTTTATAGCAGGTTCACAAAATATTTTAACCTAAACCTGGAACGAAGTGTCACTGACACGTGGAAACTGAGCACTATGATCTCACTATGATCTCACAGTGTCACAAAATGAAATGATAGCATGAAGGTATGCGCAGAAGAAAGATCTACGATATTAACATCAGGTGTGAGATACAGAGACCTATGTTGTCGACAGTGGTGTAAATAACAGAACTGGCTACCATATATATAAATAAAAATGTAAATATTTTTGCTCAATATCATAAATCTTCGAAATTTCTTCACCGATTCCTTTGAAATTTTGACACAACATTGCATTCGAATAAGCGAGTGTTTCTAAATACCTACTGGAGCAATCGGTGAAGAACTTTTGCAGGTTTAAGATTTTGAAGAAACTAAAGTGCGTCTTTTACTTACAACGCATCCCTTTTATATGTTAGTTATATAGCTCTTTATTTCATATGCCAGTGCGCCAGGTATATAAAAACACACGCAAATTCGAATGCATTGTTGTGCCAAAATTTCAAAACAATTGCTGAAGAATTTTCGGAGATTTAAATTTTTGAACAAAAGAGCACTTAAAGCTACATAAATGAAACTTTAAATATTCTTTTGTTCAAAATCTTAAATCTCTGAAAGTTCTGCACTGATTGATTTGAAATTTTGATACAACGTTATACAAAGAGGAAACGCTATTATCAAAAATGGCGAAAAGTTCTTGACCGATTCATTTTTTTTTACAGAATAATCTGATGAACATTCTTAAAGACATATAAAATAGCGAAATGTTGTGTTGGCTTATGATTAGAATACTACTACAAAATGTGAATTTGCAACAACATAAGCTACACTCAAGGTCAGAAGAGGCGGAAAGGGAAGATGAACAGATGGTTTGGAGGTGATGGGCAGTGAGAGGCGGCAGGAGGCTACGGAGAGAGGTGGGATGGACTGAGAAAGGCGGAGGGGGTGATGGACAGAGAGAAGAAGGACTAGGAGACGGAAATGGAGAGGGGATGGAGAACATAGAGAGGTGGGAGAAGGAGAGCAGATCGTACAACCAATTCGACTTACAGCCAATTCCCAGACATTTTAGAGACGTGGCTTCTTCTTTCTTTCTTTTCCATTCAAACAGACGAAGCCACAGCGACGTGTGGTCTGGAACAGCTAGTAAACCAATAATTTATAAGGGATATTAGCCTAACATAACCAGTATTTACTGATGTTGATTGTTAATAATAAAATAATATATACATCCTTCTAAACAATGTGGCGGTAATACATGCACTCTGTGCGTGAAATTGTGATACACACGTAGTTTAACAGCTTTTACTGCTGTTTTTGATAAAGTGTTAATGGTACATATTCCTTACCTCAGCGAATTTTATAAATAATAACCAACAACTGTTTGCCCTACTCAGCAAAAGATTCAACACGAAAAGTGTTTGAGCTGCATAATACAGCCCTTTACTTCCTATTAATTAAATATGAAGTGAACCACGTATTAATTTTACCTCGAAAGCCAAAATCTATGAGTCTCTCTAAAAGAATGTTGTGAATTATACAGCCGGATGTCTTAGACAGGCTAAAAAAATGTCAGATGGTAAAATTTGGTCATCCTGATATTCTGTAGACACATTCATATTTTCAAGATTTACAGGAAACCCGCCGTCACTGACATTGTCTAAGAATAGCTGCCTACTCTCAACACCCAATGACCCATAAACATGCTGCATTTCACTCAAAGAATCTCCTCTGTTCTTTACCCCGTGGTCGACCTACCACCTCAAGATCTTACTCAGTGCTGCACGGTTGCGTACTTAGAAAAAAATCCCTCTCAGCATGGCCAGAAAGTTTTAATCCAAGTACTTTAAAACACAGTTTTGTTTGCACAACACTACTGGATGAGTTTTGCCCGGTGGTGAAGACAGCTTTTCAGCTTTGGAAAAAAGTGGAATTCACATTCACTGGTAACTATGGGAAATTCTAGGTGGGCCATTCTGGCAGGGCAACTTCCACATACTTGAAGGAACATCACAGAAGTTGAAGACTCTGATTTTGTAGACCACCTGCTTAAAGAGGGTCACAGCTTCGAAGATTAGTATGAAGTCTCACGTACGAGACTAGAAATCTGCTCTGTAGGAATCAGCATGGGTTTCGGAAAAGACGGTCGTGTGAAACCCAGCTCGCGCTATTCGTCCACGAGATTCAGAGGGCCATAGACACGGGTTCCCAGGTAGATGCCGTGTTTCTTGACTTCCGCAAGACGTTCGATACAGTTCCCCACAGTCGTTTAATGAACAAAGTAAGAGCATATGGACTATCAGACCAATTGTGTGATTGGATTGAAGAGTTCCTAGATAACAGAACGCAGCATGTCATTCTCAATGGAGAGAAGTCTTCCGAAGTAAGAGTGATTTCAGGTGTTCCACAGGGGAGTGTCGTAGGACCGTTGCTATTCACAATATACATAAATGACATTGTGGATGACATCGGAAGTTCACTGAGGCTTTTTGCGGATGATGCTATGGTATATCGAGAGGTTGTAACAATGGAAAATTGTACTGAAATGCAGGAGGAACTGCAGCGAATTGACGCATGGTGCAGGGAATGGCAATTGAATCTCAATGTAGACAAGTGTAATGCGCTGCGAATACATAGAAGATAGATCCCTTATCATTTAGCTACAAAATAGCAGGTCAGCAACTGGAGGCAGTTAATCCCATAAATTATCTGGGAGTACGCATTAGGAGTGATTTAAAATGGAATGATCGTATAAAGTTGATCGTTGGTAAAGCAGATGCCAGACTGAGATTCATTGGAAGAATCCTAAGGAAATGCAATCCGAAAACAAAGGAAGTAGGTTACAGTACGCTTGTTCGCCCACTGCTTGAATACTGCTCAGCAGTGTGGGATCCGTACCAGATAGGGTTGATAGAAGAGATAGAGAAGGTCCAACGGAGAGCAGCGCGCTTCGTTACAGGATCATTGAGTAATCGCTAAAGCGTTACGGAGATGATAGATAAACTCCAGTGGAAGACTCTGCAGGAGAGACGCTCAGTAGCTCGGTACGGGCTTTTGTTGAAGTTTCGAGGACATACCTTCACCGAAGAGTCAAGCAGTATATTGCTACCTCCTACGTATATCTCGCGAAGAGACCATGAGGATAAAGTCAGAGAGACTAGAGCCCACACAGAAGCATACCGACAATCCTTCTTTCCACCAACAATACGAGGCTGGAATAGAAGGGAGAACCGATAGAGGTACTTAAGGTACCCTCCGCCACACACCGTCAGGTGGATTGCGGAGTATTGATGTAGATGTAGATGTAACATCCACAAAAGGGAGCAAGATGAAGCTCCTCGAAGTAGGGAAAATTATTAAGCGTAAGTCCACTTAGTAAGTGATCAAACACAGCTCCCTTACTCATCACCTTTAACTCCAGATACTGTTAATAGTCCCATACGGAGCACGTTGTAAATTGCTCCTCCTATTCACATGCCTCATTTTTTCCTTCTTTCAACTACCGTAGTTTCACATGTGCTGTTAAAAAAATAACTTTGCATAATTTCAATTACCTGTTCAGTCTCACCTGTGATATTTTAGGCGTTTGTAATACTGCGCCTGTTAAGGAAAAGATTATCTTGTTCAGTCAGCGACCTGGAACCTGTCACCAAAGTGTAATATCTTTGATCTCATAAAACTTCCACAGCCATATATATTTATATTTGACCTGATGATGGTGGAACAGCCGAATACTGATTTGTAAAATAGTAAATATTGTACAATATTACACTATGTCGTTTGTTTTTTTCATTCATAATTTTCATAAACAGTCAATGAAATAGTAAATGGGATGTTAAGGGGAAAGGGCCAGTGTGGTGTATCAGTGGTGTGATATACGTAACATTACGTCAGTTATCATGAAAACATATCATGTATGAATACAGACGCGTTACACAGTAGGTGATTGCTACTTCAATGAAACTGTCAGACAAAAGGAAAGAAAAACAAAGGAAGAACGATAAGAGTTTCAATGTCGTCGACGTCGAGTTTATTAGAAATGGAATACAAGCTTGTACTGGCAAAAGTGGAGAACGAATTCAACCGTATTCTTTCCGAATTAAATATAATGTACTTTGCGTTCAACGATTCAAAGAAACCACGAAAAACATTAATCTGGATGCCCGATCGAGGATTTGAAACATCATCCTCCAGAATGCGAGCCCGTTGTCATGACGTCTGCACTGCTACGCACGGTGTTTGCATATGGGTCCTACTGTGCATTGTGAGTTGTAGCTGAAACACGTGGAGATTAGTGTCATCACGGGAAACGACAAAACGATTGCGCGCACTTTTGCTGCACAGGACTTAACATCCGCAGAAAGTGACGGTTGTAGCAAAAGTCGCAGCTCCATGGAGAATCTGACCAACGTAATACAGCAGTCGTCAGCCCGACAGTACGTCCCAGATGGCCATGCGCCTTACAGTTGAAGCACATGAGGGTGTCCGAGCAGGCGCCCGCCTGCGCTTCTGACAGGTTCATCAGCGAAAGTGACTTGCAGGTTGCAACAAGTATTCTAATTGGACTCCTAGTGGACGAGAAAAGATCACTGGGACTCACGTCTTAGGGATTCTACTACCGCCCGCGGGTAAACAATTAAATTTTTGAAAGAAAGGAAGCTCAGGTGATAACTTGTCGGTAGTGTGATCATTGACTGCATAGCAGCAACTCCCTTGGTGTACTGTGGATGAAGGTGTGGATCATGGCATGTTGATCAAACTATGTCAACAGTTTTTTTTTAATATTTCGGGGATTCATGAAATCTTTCTTAAATTTTAGTTAGTTAAGCAATGTCTCTGTGTAGTTTGTCAACACACTATCTTTAGTATCTTGTATCACACCTTTCCTTCTTAAGTTCCCTTACAGGGCTTTTGAAAGCGGGCGTCTACTTGAAACTCGAGTTTTGGCAGTAATAAACTTTATTATTAAAAACCTTGCTTATTGCCACTCTCCGCCTACCGTGAACGTTTTATTTTGTTTTCGAGCACTCTAGCTATTTTCGTAGTAATTTTTCCATTCGGCTGTGTTTGTTGTGTACTTTATTTGCAACAGATTTCAAAGCCTTCATCCTCAGACAGTTGGGCTCAGTTACCGAAATGACAGACACCAAATATATCTTGCTGCTGTACCACAGCATCCTCTACTGTAGTAAATATAAGACTCGTATCTTCTGTGTACTTCATTAGAAGATGCTGTGCTACAGCAATAAGATATACTTGCGCATATGTTTCTTTTCGATAACTGTGACCAACTACCTGAGTATGAAGTCAAGGCCTCAAAATTTATTGCAAATAAAGCAAACAAAAAGCACACCTTACAGGAAAAATGAAAATAATAGATAACTGAAGTTTCCGCTTTACAGCGGCATGAAAGCAGTAAGATGAACTCTTGACAGTTTTCTTCAGTTTTTGTAACTTTCATTTTCCCATGGACAGGAGTAGTCCACGTTTTCTCTCTTAACACACACTAGAAGTATTAAAAGACCAGGTTTGATACCACAGGAAAATGTGCAGCAGTAACTGATACCACTGGCTAGTTATAGCCATGTATAGCTGTAAAACATTAGCCACTAGTTCGGTTACAACAGCCTTATTTGTTATATGTACGTATGTTTTTAAAAAGTATAAAACAATAAGTAAAATGACAAACTGTAAAATAAAGTTAACACATGTCATCAATGTATCATACGACAAGGAAGGGGCTGTTGATTGGTATGATGTAGGCTAAAGCCAGCTGTGTTGTATACGTAAACAACGGTGAACCCAGTCTCTGATATGAATAGTCCAGTTGAGACTACATGCATATACAAGTGGTTCTTATGTTTTAACTTACTTTTACTAGTATGTAATTTTACCTGACTTACATTTAAATCTGCACTTTAACAAGGCGTGCATGTTACCTTATTGTAACCAGTTATTCACATCTTTTAGCACTTATGGTGGATACAAAGTGATCTAAATGCAGATATGCTATGAACTTCAGTTACGACTGCCTTCTGTACCCTTCACTACTTGAGATTATAGACATTTATAAAAATTAAAATAATTTAAAAAGAGTTGAAAGATGACATCATAGGTTGAAACTGTTTGCACTTCAAAGAATGACATCGTTTCCAACACGGGCTAGGTTTAACGACTTATCGACACGGTGATCGTTTGGAAGCACAGCAGCCGCTAACAGCCTAATGAAAACTATGACTTCCTTGTTCCTTTCCAGAAGAGGTGACCTGCTTTACACTTGACATAGGAAGTGCTGTGTTGATCACTGTCAAAAAGTTAAAATTGTACGACTAGACGGTGACTCACATGTCAACATGTGCCCAGTGAGGAATCCCCTCTACCAAATGACAAATTTCCGAGTATGCCTTACAGTCTTCCACCATTCATTCTTGCTGCTTGGAGGTAGAACAACTGTCGGTAAGTCACTACGTAAGCACCATGCTTCACACACTGAAGCAAGACGTTAGTAGGGTATTTGTAGTTCTTTATTTTCCTTCAAGTTCGTACTAACAGGCTCGCAAAGGAAACAAATCTTGTGCTAGTTTCGGAGGTTCTGGGGAACATTTAAATCCGCATGCTCCATATCCTATTTGTCTGTCGGAATTACCTAAGTGTATACTCTGATAGGCATTGCTAGAATAATTAGGGAATGAGACGGGATTTGACAAGTTATTTACCAGCTATTATGTGAATCACATATTATCTTCTGAATGATACGCCTGGAAATGGTGAAAAAATGCTCAAATAAGCAGATACATGGGCTTTGCAGTCTTTTTCATGTGTCTCAGTCACCTTCTAACCAGGCCAGGCTACATCTCTTAGCACAGTTGTGGTCACCTCGAACTGCTGACGCTTCGATAAAGGCTTCGCATCATCGAGAGGGGGGGGGGGGGAGGGGGGGTAAGGGTAGAGCGGCGATTTTCCTTTCGCTCACCTGGCGCTATCCTGCTAAATACATGGATGGGTCAAAATTCTACAACACCCTGCTTAATAGCTGCAGTACAGCAGCGATTCTGCGTTATATGGATTTGCCACGTCCTTGGTAGATTTCTGGAGGTTTGTGGGGCCAGACGTCTGCACACAGCCACGTAATGCCCTTAAATTGGAGAGTAGTGGTTTCTGGGTGTGGAAATGACAGCTAACAGAGACCCATATTTGTTCCGTCACGTTTATATCAGGCAAATTTCGTGGCCAAGACACCAATGTGCGTCCACTAGCAAGCTCGTCAACCACTGTAGCAAGATGTATCTTTGAGAAATGGGCAATTATCCTGCTAGAAAATACTACCACTGTCGGGTAAGAGCTCAAGCATGAATGGATGCATGTGGTCCACAATGATGCTCATCTAGTGCACAGTCGTCATGGCAGCTTTGATTACTACCATAGATCGCATGAAAGAACAGGTCTCTGTCCCCATAGCATAGTACTTCCCCTATGTACTTGTATCCCTGACTTGATGCATGTTTCAAGCAGCCCTTCCGTCTGGATGACGGCGTATCAGGGTACGACCATCAACCTGATGTAACAAGAAACGTGATTTATCCAAATAAGAGCCACGTTTCCACTGATTCGTTGTCCTATCTTGATCATCCCATTCTCACTGCAGTCCTAACTGACGACATCGTTAGTACAACGTGGGAACAGATAGGGTCGTGTGTGGTTGAACGTTTTGCCCCGGGGACCAAGCAGCAATCGGTACTGTAATGATCTACACTCCTGGAAATGGAAAAAAGAACACATTGACACCGGTGTGTCAGACCCACCATACTTGCTCCGGACACTGCGAGAGGGCTGTACAAGCAATGATCACACGCACGACACAGCGGACACACCAGGAACCGCGGTGTTGGCCGTCGAACGGCGCTAGCTGCGCAGCATTTGTGCACCGCCGCCGTCAGTGTCAGCCAGTTTGCCGTGGCATACGGAGCTCCATCGCACTGGTAGCATGCCGCGACAGCGTGGACGTGAACCGTATGTGCAGTTAACGGACTTTGAGCGAGGGCGTATAGTGGGCATGCGGGAGGCCGGGTGGACGTACCGCCGAATTGCTCAACACGTGGGGCGTGAGGTCTCCACAGTACATCGATGTTGTCGCCAGTGGTCGGCGGAAGGTGCACCTGCCCGTCGACCTGGGACCGGACCGCAGCGACGCACGGATGCACGCCAAGACCGTAGGATCCTACGCAGTGCCGTAGGGGACCGCACCGCCACTTCCCAGCAAATTAGGGACACTGTTGCTCCTGGGGTATCGGCGAGGACCATTCGCAACCGTCTCCATGAAGCTGGGCTACGGTCCCGCACACCGTTAGGCCGTCTTCCGCTCACGCCCCAACATCGTGCAGCCCGCCTCCAGTGGTGTCGCGACAGGCGTGAATGGAGGGACGAATGGAGACGTGTCGTCTTCAGCGATGAGAGTCGCTTCTGCCTTGGTGCCAATGATGGTCGTATGCGTGTTTGGCACCGTGCAGGTGAGCGCCACAATCAGGACTGCATACGACCGAGGCACACAGGGCCAACACCCGGCATCATGGTGTGGGGAGCGATCTCCTACACTGGCCGTACACCACTGGTGATCGTCGAAGGGACACTGAATAGTGCACGGTACATCCAAACCGTCATCGAACCCATCGTTCTACCATTCCTAGACCGGCAAGGGAACTTGCTGTTCCAACAGGACAATGCACGTTCGCATGTATCCCGTGCCACCCAACGTGCTCTAGAAGGTGTAAGTCAACTACCCTGGCCAGCAAGATCTCCGGATCTGTCCCCCATTGAGCATGTTTGGGACTGGATGAAGCGTCGTCTCACGCGGTCTGCACGTCCAGCACGAACGCTGGTCCAACTGAGGCGCCAGGTGGACATGGCATGGCAAGCCGTTCCACAGGACTACATCCAGCATCTCTACGATCGTCTCCATGGGAGAATAGCAGCCTGCATTGCTGCGAAAGGTGGATATACACTGTACTAGTGCCGACATTGTGCATGCTCTGTTGCCTGTGTCTATGTGCCTGTGGTTCTGTCAGTGTGATCATGTGATGTATCTGACCCCAGGAATGTGTCAATAAAGTTTCCCCTTCCTGGGACAATGAATTCACGGTGTTCTTATTTCAATTTCCAGGAGTGTAGTAAATAGTGTCGGAAGTTCCATGCGGCTTTTCGCGGATGATGCTGTAGTATACAGCGAAGTTGCAGCATTAGAAAATTGCAGCGAAATGCAGGAAGATCTGCAGCGGATAGGCACTTGGTGCACGGAGTCGCAACTGACCCTTAACATAAACAAATGTAATGTATTGCGAATACATAGAAAGAAGGGTTCTTTATTGTATGATTATATGATAGCGGAACAAACACTGGTAGCAGTTACTTCTGTAAAATATCTGGGAGTATGCGTATGGAACGATTTGAAGTGGAATGATCATATAAAATTAATTGTTGGTAAGGCGGGTGGCAGGTTGAGATTCATTGGGAGAGTCGTTAGAAAATGTAGTCCATCAACAAAGGAGTTGGCTTAGAAAACACTCGTTCGACCTATACTTGAGTATTGCTCATCGGTGTGGCATCCGTACCAGGTCGGGTTGACAGAGGAGATAGAGAAGATCCAAAGAAGAGCGGCGCGTTTCGTCACAGAGTTATTTGCTAAGCGTGATAGCGTTACGGAGATGTTTAGCAAACTGAAGTGGCAGACTCTGCAAGTGAGGCGCTCTGCATCGCGGTGTATCTTGCTGTCCAGGTTTCGAGAGGGTGCGTTTCTGGATGAGGTATCGAATATATTGCTTCCCCCTACTTATACCTCCCAAGGAGATGACGAATGTAAAGTTACAGAGATTCGAGCTCGCACGGAGGCTTTCCAGCAGTCGCTCTTCCGCGAACCATACGCGACTGGAACAGGAAAGGGAGGTAATGACAGTGGCACGTAAAGTGCCCTCCGCCACACGCCGTTGGGTGGCTTGCGGTGTATAAATGTAGATGTAGATGTAGATGAACACCTGCACCAGCGTTGTGTTCTCTGTCAGATCTGCCGCACGCCGTAGCCTTTCCTGTTTTACGGGGCAGGTGAACCTCTGACCACCACGTTCTGTGGTGACGTGCGGACATCCAACACCTTGTCGCTTACTCGTGGCTTAACTGTCCTTCAACCACTTTCCATTAGATGATCACGACAGTGTCACACAAAGAGCTTATCTGTTTCACTGCTTCCGAGATGTTCGTTCCCAGTCAATGGACAGTAACGATCTGCCCATCGTCCTAATCTCTTACGCCATTGCATTTTCCCACTTGCTTTCCGTTTCGCTGATCGATTCCCCATCTGTCTGACAAGGGGACTGCACTTTCTCGTCATCATCTACGCTATATGCGGGGCTTCACCAGAAATGAAAGTGACTTAAGTGGGAGCTTCAGATGGCCAAGCGTTTAGAAAGAATAGCATTTTTGACCCAGGCCGCGCCAGGGATGAGCCGTTTATGTCAGCATAGTTCCCAGGCAGCAGCCGGCGCAGCAGAAAGAGTACAGGACGTAATCAAGGGTCCTAGATTTGAGTCCCTCTGAGATAAATGGTTTTTCTTTTAGTTCCTTCTAAGCTCCGCTTAAATGCTAGGTGATCATAACTAAAGTGCAGCTGCTCACAGAGGTCCAGTCTGGTGTGTAATTATTTTATAGCAGCGACACTTGGTAGATGTGCTAATGCGTTAATGCGAAACCGATTTACGCTGGAAAAAATTAGATCCAATTTTAGCCACCAGGTGCAAATCTGGCGCTATACAACATCTCATTGACATCTCCGGTGCTCATATTGAACAAATTGTGTAAGTGGCGGTCAATAATAAAATAACAGTATGCCTTTTTCATTTGTCTGGTCTTTTCTGCTCACGTCCCGTTCCTAATCCATTACATGTGGAAATATTTCTATACTTCTTGCATTCATAGAGCCAGATTTGCACCTCGTGGCCAAAACTGTAACTAATTTTTTCAGCGTAAATCGGTTCCTCATTAACGGATTAGAGTATGTACCAAGTTTCGCTGCCATACGATCATGATAGCCCATGCTGGACCTATGTGAGTATCTGCACTTTAATTACGAGGGACGTTCAGTAAGTAATGCAAGACTTTTTCCTGAGCAGTATCGATTGAAAAATTGCGGAATTTGTTGTGAGACATCCCGGAATATTCTCGCTTGAGTCTCTATGGATTCACGCAGTTGCGATCGGTGGCGGCGCTAAACATAGTCTTTCAAAATGGCGTCTGTAATGGATATGCGTTCCAGCTGTTATTGTCTTTATTGGTTCAAATGGCTCTAAGCACTATGGGACTTAACATCTGAGGTCATCAGTCCCCTAGGCTTAGAACATGGATGCCCCAAATCATCAACAAATTCAATCATGTATTCTTCTTACTGTAATGTGTGTGTACAACAAGTAAAATATTATAATTTCCTTGTATTGTAATTTTGATGGTCATTAGTGTACATCCTGATTAAGCGACCTAACTAAACTAAGAATATCACACACATCCATGCCCGAGACGGGATTCGAACCTGCGACCGTAGCAGCAGCGCGGTTCTGAACTGAAGCGCCGAGAACCGCTCGGTCACAGCTGCCGACCATTGTCTTTATTTCGGCGGAAGATCAGAGCATCGCAGATATTCATAGGTGCTTGAGAATATCTACGGAGACCTGGAAGTTAACAAAAGCACGATGAGCCGTTGGGTGAGGGATCTGTCATCGTCGCAACAAGGTTGGGCAAACCTTCCCAGCCTCTTGTGTGCTGGCTGACTGCGCACAACTGTGACTCCTGCAATACTGGAACGTGCGGACACTCTCATTCGAGGATATGGACGGAAGGCAATCAAACAGTCTCAGCTCTCAGCTTGACGTCTCTGCTGGTAGTGCTGACACACTAATCTAGCAGTTGGGGTAGTCAAGGGTGTGTGCCCGTTGGCTTCCTCGCAAACAAAATACCATGAAGAGCAAGGAAGGACCATGTGTGAGGAATTGCTTGAGCATTACGAGGCTGGTTGTGACAATTTTTGTCGAACTCGTCACAGGTGATGAATCATGGATTCATTACATCGAACCGAAAACAAAACGGCAATCCAAGGAGCGGAGCCACACCATCTCTCCTCCCAAGAAAAAGTTCAGACAGCACCTTTAGCCGGTAGAGTCTTAGCGACGCTCTTCTGGCACTCTGAAAGGGTTATTCTGTTTGATTGCCTCCATCATGGTGCAACGATCGACTCTCAGGCGTATTGTGTTAGCTTCAGGAAATTGAAGTAACGACTCGAGGGTGTTCGTCGCCACAAAAATGCAACAGAGCATCTTCTTCTCGATGACAACGCTAGGTCTCACACAAGTCTGCGATCCCGAAAGCAGCTCACGAAACTTCTGCTGTGGGTTGGCAGGAGAGCCAACACCGGGTTACTAGAGGAAGCCGAAAGGCACGCGTTTTAGCTCACGCAGGCTGGCTTGAGGTCTGGAACAGGACAAGGAAATTAGACTTTAGAAAAAACGGACGTAGCTGGTGGAATACTTAACTTTAATCCATAAATGGTGAACGTCGCTCTTGACGGTACATTATTCATAATATCAATAGTAACTGAACATGGAGCCTTGCTAGGTCGTAGCAAATGACGTAGCTGAAGGCTATGCTAACTATCGTCTCGGCAAATGAGAGCGTATTTTGTCAGTGAACCATCGCTAGCAAAGTCGGTTGTACAACTGGGGCGAGTGCTAGGAAGTCTCTCTAGACCTGCTGTGTGGCGGCGCTCGGTCTGCAATCACTGATAGTGGCGACACGCGGGTCCGACGTATACTAACGGACCGCAGCCGATTTAAAGGCTACCACCTAGCAAATCGGCGCACGGTTGTGGCATAAGGCTTCCGCCCGCCGTGGGGAGGACCCCATGTTGACGTATGCGACGAGGTGGGGAGCCTAACAACAGGCGAGGCTGTGCCACCCGCACCCTGCCATTCGGACCGCGGGGAGCTAGGAAACGCCTGAAAACCTGCTCCAGGGTGCACGCCAACATGCGGTGTATGCGCCCGCAGAGAGACAGGAGGGGCCGAAGGGTCGACCTCCATCGGGCCGGGCCACCCGACGGGCGAAGACGACATACGGTCCGGTGCGGGCAAGAGTTCCATGTCGGAGGACAACTGGTCACGGGAAGCGATCGGCGGCGCGTGACCGAGGGAGGCGCCCGGCGGTTGCAGCGACGCGTCCACTGCGGGTGTCGCCGGCGGGAGAACAGGCGGCGGCGGCGGCGGCGCGTCGCCATGGGGAAAAATGGAAGGCAGCGTCGGTAACACCTGGGGCCGAGGCGAGCCAGTAGATGGGTCCCCAGGGCGCTGACCGGACGGCACTGTCGCTGAAAGCAGACAGGGAGGGGCAGATCCCGTGCGACGACAGAGGCGCAGCTGATTGAGATGCCGACGCACGTCACCAGAGGCCCCCAAAACCAGATACATAGCGCGGCCGAGGCAGCGAAGAATGCGCCCTTCCAGCCAACGCCGTGAACCTCGATAGTGGCGGTAGCAGACAACGTCGCCTGGAGCAAAAGCAGGTGTCTGCCGCTGCACAGGAACCTGATGCGGCGGATGTAGCAAAGACATCAAAGTTTGACGATGACGACTGTGGAGCAACTCAGCCGGCGAGCGACCATCTCGGGGCTGAGAGCGATACGAAGACAAAAAGAGCAACAACGCGTCCTCCCGAGAATGTGACTCTTTCAACTTCAACATCTGTGACTTGAAAGTCCGGACCAAACGTTCAGCGGCACCGTTTGACTGTGGCGAAAACGGTGCGGACGTCAGATGTTGAATACCATTGGCCTTGCAGAATGACTGAAATTCTGCGGACATGAATTGTGGGTCATTGTCGGAAACAATAGTCCGTGGAAGACCTTCAATGCAAAAGATAGCAGATAACGCTTGGATGGTGGCAGATGTCGTGGAAGACATCCGGACAACAAAAGGAAAGTTACTGAATGAATCTACCACAACCAACCATCGAGCATTCCGGAATGGACCAGCAAAATCGATGTGTAAGCGTTGCCAAGGGGAAGTGGCTTTTGGCCATGCAAAGAATTTCCGCGGTGGTGGTGATTGTTGTTCGGCACACACCATGCAAGAAGAGCACATATTCGTAATCGCGGCATCGATTCCGAACCAAGTACAGTGCTGACGAGCAAGTTGTTTCGTTCTCACTATACCCCAATGTCCTTGGTGGAGAAGCTGTAAGACCGAGGACTGTAACGAACGTGGGACCACGACCCTGGACAGATCATTATCAGAATGCAACAGCAAAACACCACGTCGTACAAAAAGTCTCTCCTGGTGAGCAAAAAATCGGCGAACCAACGGATCCCCGATCCGTGACTTTGACAAGGGCCATTGCGTAGCAACAAAACGCAGAACGGTAGCAAGGACAGGGTCGGCAGCTGTGGCTGTAGCTACACGACGAAAATCAATCGGAAACGATTCGACCACGCCATCGGTTTCCGAATCAATGAACGTGCAAGCAAGTTCGGAGGAATCGAATGCTCTATCCTCAGCAACAGGCAAATGGGACAACGCATCGGCGTTTCCGTGCTTACAAGGGAACCTCCCCATCGCACCCCCCTCAGATTTAGTTATAAGTTGGCACAGTGGATAGGCCTTGAAAAACTGAACACAGATCAACCGAGAAAACAGGAAGAAGTTGTGTGGAACTCTGAAAAAAATTAGCAAAATTTACAAACTGAGTAGTCCATGGCTAGACAGGCAACATCAAGGACAAAATGGGCTAAGGAGCGCCGCGGTTCCGTGGTTAGTGTGAGCAGCTACGGAACGAGAGGTCCTTGGTTCAAGTCTTCCCTCGAGTGAAAAGTTTAATTTTTTATTTTCAATTATTATATGACAAACTCTTATGATTGAATCACTTTTTTGGGAGTGGTTATCACATCCACGAGAAAACCTATATCAGGCAAGGTAGAAGAATCTTTTTACTCATTCGCGAAGTGCACAAGTTTGTTGGGTCGACCACATATTCCTGTCACGTGACGCACATACCGGCACCAGTGTCATATAGAATATATCAGACATGTTTATCCGTGGAGGAATCGGTTGACCTATGACCTTGCGATCAAATGTTTTCGATTCCCATTGGAGAGGCACGTCCTTTCGTCTACTAATCGCACGGTTTTGCGGTGCGGTCGCAAAACACAGACACTAAACTTATTACAGTGAACAGAGACGTCAATGAACGAACGGACAGATCATAACTTTGCGAAAATAAAAAAAGTAAACTTCTCACTCCAGGGAAGACTTGAACCAAGGCCGCCTCGTTCCGTAGCTGCTCACGCTAACCACGGGACGACGGCGCTCCTTAGCTCATTTTGTCCTTCATGGTGCCTATCTGGCCATGGACTACTCAGTTTGTAT
This sequence comes from Schistocerca serialis cubense, assembly GCF_023864345.2. NCBI lineage: Eukaryota > Metazoa > Arthropoda > Insecta > Orthoptera > Acrididae > Schistocerca > Schistocerca serialis. The sequence continues at coordinate 184,733,077 of NC_064641.1, forward strand.
ATTTTGCTTGTTTTTTTCGTAGCTCCACACAACTTCTTCCTGTTTTCTCGATTGATCTGTGTCCAGTTTTTCAAGGCCTATCCACTGTGCCAACTTATAACTAAATCTGAGGGGGGTGTGATGGGGAGGTTCCCTTGTTAGCAGTGGACCGATACAAGATATCGTAGCGGTACTGAGAGAGGAAAATAGACCAGCGAATGAATTTCTGCGCTGTACGTGGAGGTACAGGCTTGGTCGGATGAAAAAGCGATGTCAAAGGTTTGTGGTCTGTGATGATGGTAAAGTGACGACCATACAAGAAATCATGAAACTTTGTAACACCAAATACGAGAGCCAATGCTTCTTTCTCGATCAGCGAATAATTTCGTTGCGCAGACGAGAGCAATTTGGACGCAAAGGCAATAGGGCGATCGTGCGATCCATCTTTGTGCGCAAGCACAGCACCGATCCCGAAATCCGATGCATCCACCATCAACAAAAGGGGCTTCTAGGCATCGAATGGCGTAAGACAAGTATTGGAAAGCAACGCCGATTTCAACTGGCGAAAGGCGCGTTCGCATTCCATCGTCCAGACGAACGGAACACCTTTACGGCGTAAGCGATGAAGCGGAGCTGAAATGGAAGAGGCCTGTGGAACATAGCGATGATAGTTAATTTTGCCCAGCACACTCTGTAGCTGCTTCAAATTCTGCGGCGAAGGCAAGTCTTGTATGGCACGGAGGTGCTCGTGACTGGGATGTATGCCTTGGGCATTGAGTACATGTCCCAGGTAGGGTAAGTCACGAGCAAAAAACACACATTTTTCCTTCCGCAAGCGAAGACCATTTTGTACACAAGACCTGAAATAATGTTCTGAGATGGGCTAAATGTTCTTCTTCCGTCTTTCCGGAGACCACAATATCGTCCAGATAGTTTGCTGCAGTAGGGACCGACGCACAAACAGTTTGTAGATATTGCTGAAACAATGCAGGGGGGATGCACACCTGAATGGCAGTCATTTGAATCGATACAAACCAAGATGCGTGTTAACCACCAAAACGCGCTGGGATTCTTCGTCCACCGGTATTTGCAAGTACGCATCTGCTAGATCCAACTTCGAAAAATACAGGGTGATTCAAAAAGAATACCACAACTTTAGGAATTTAAAACTCTGCAACGACAAAAGGCAGAGCTAAGCACTATCTGTCGGCGAATTAAGGGAGCTATAAAGTTTCATTTAGTTGTACATTTGTTCGCTTGAGGCGCTGTTGACTAGGCGTCAGCGTCAGTTGATGCTAAGATGGCGACCGCTCAACAGAAAGCTTTTTGTGTTATTGAGTACGGCAGAAGTGAATCGACGACAGTTGTTCAGCGTGCATTTCGAACGAAGTATGGTGTTAAACCTCCTGATAGGTGGTGTATTAAACGTTGGTATAAACAGTTTACAGAGAATGGGTGTTTGTGAAAAGGGAAAAGTTCTGGACGGCCGAGAACGAGTGATGCAAATGTAGCAAGCATCCAGCAAGCATTTGTTCGCAGCCCAGGAAAATCGACTCGCAGAGCTAGCAGAGAGCTGCAAATTCCACAATCAACTGTATGGAGAGTCCTACGAAAAAAGGTTAGTTATGAAACCTGAACGTCAACTACCCAAGGCGATGGATCGGCCGCCAGGCAGCCCGTGACAGAGCACTTCATCACTGGCCTCCAAGAAGCCCTGATCTTACCCCCTGCGATTTTTTCTTATGGGGGTATGTTAAGGATATGGTGTTTCGACCACCTCTCCCAGCCACCATTGATGATTTGAAACGAGAAATAACAGCAGCTATCCAAACTGTTACGCCTGATATGCTACAGAGAGTGTGGAACGAGTTGGAGTATCAGGTTGATATTGCTCGTGTGTCTGGAGGGGGCCATATTGAACATCTCTGAACTTGTTTTTGAGTGAAAAAAAATCTTTTTAAATACTCTTTGTAATGATATATAACAGAAGATTATATTATGTTTCTTTCATTAAATACACATTTTTAAAATTGTGGTATTCTTTTTGAATCACCCTGTATTTACCCGGGCACAGTTTGTCAAAAAGATCTTCCAGGCAGGGTAAAGGAAAAGTTGCAGTCACTAGTTGTGGATTCACTGTTGCCTAGAAGTCCACACAAAGTCTCAATTTTCGGGAAGGTTTTGGCAAAATTTCTAAGGGTGATGCCCAGAGAGAAGCCTGCACACGTCCAATTACACCTTATGATTCCAAATCGTGTAATGTTTTTGCAACCTCATCACGCAATGCGTGGGGAACATTGCGCGCTCTGAAAAATTTTGGTTGCGCGTTTACTTTCAGTTCCAAATCTGCTTTATAGTTCTTAGCGCAACCAAGGCCCGGTGCAAAAATGTCTGCAAATTCTTCACATAGAAGAGAAACACTGTCTGAATGTACAGTCTGGTTCACTGATAGGACCTGATTTACTATAGACAAGTCTAAAAACTGAAATAAATCGAAACCAAACAAGTTCACTGCAGAAGAAGAACGAAGGACGTAAAATGACACAAGTTTTGTTTGTCCCTTGTATGTTGCAAGAAGGCTGCACTGTCCTAACACAGGGATCTTGTGACCTGAATAGGTAGTTAACTTAACATTTGCGGCACGCAACGGAGATGTGCCTAGCAGTTTGTGTCTTGATTGATCAGTGAAACTGCAGCCCTGGTATCGAGCTGGAATGGTATCACTTTGCCGTTAATGTCCAAGTCCACAAAAATTTTATTGTCCTGCTGACGACAAGAGCGACTGTCTCGTGCAACGTGAACTGACACTGGTACAAAATCACTTGCGACTTGACGGGAGTTCCTGCGATGTCGACGCACACTATTTGTGGGACGAACACAGTCACTGTTAGAGAGAGTGGCACTGGGCGGAGTGCATGAACTACATGAATTTCCATGGGCGAAGTTTTGCGAGCCTGAGTATCCTTGGTTCGATTCCGATTCCGGCGCGAAGCAAAGGGCCTGGAATGGTTTTGAGCTTCTGATCTGAGATTTTCTGGCAAACACTTTGAACATGTCCTTTTTTATTACAGTAAAAGCAAATAGCTTGGCGTGATGGGCAATTCTCACGCGAATGTCTAGTAGCACACCGCGGGCATGATTTTAGCACTGCATTTGCTTACTGGCGCGGTACACGTGGCTGAGAGCCTGGCGGCAGCGGCGCGGCCGGGAGTGAGGACTGTTTACCGTTCCGTGCAGCTCGCCCAGCGGGCCGGTTAACCTGACACACGAGTGGCGAAGTTTCAAATGATTCCTGAGCTAAGTCAAGTGTGTCCTGCCGATCCAATATGTCCATCACCTGTTGAAGGGAGGGATTGATTAGTTTCAGAATCTGTTCCCTTATACGAACATCAGAAACGTTCTGTGCAATTACATCACGTACCATAGTATCTGAATAAGGGAGTCCACATTGACACTCAAAAGCACAATCCCTAGTAAGGCCTTGTAAGGTTGAAACCCACTCCCTATTAGTCTGACCTGCCGTACGTTTTGTACGAAAGAAGGTATACCTTTTTGCAACTACATTGACTGATTCTTTGAAATATGCATCTAATGCAGACAAAATTTCTTCGTAGGACAGAGTTGCTACGTCACGTCGGGAAAATAATTTGACTATCACATGGTACGTGGTCACCCCGACGGAAGATAACAAAAAAGGCTGCCGCTCGTTACCTTGAATTCTGTAGGCGGCGAGATGGAATCCAAATTGGCGTAACCACTCCGTCCAGCTTTCCAGTGCAGCATCAAAAGGACGAAAAGTTGGTGCAACTGCGTGTTGTGGCTGCGTTAGCAGTGGAGCGGCGGCTGCCGCATCATTTTGCATTGCACGTTGACCCTGGACGAGCTGTCCACGGACATCCAGTAAGGCCTGCGTCTGCTGATTCTGTAAGCGATAAAATTCGGACAGTACATCTGGAGATGGTGGCGAAGCCATTACACAAGTAAATCCAGGGCAGTATAGTTACGAACACGGTATTGTCTCGTCGCCATTGTTGTGGGTTGGCAGGAGAGCCAACACCGGGTTACTAGAGGAAGCCGAAAGGCACGCGTTTTAGCTCACGCAGGATGGCGTGAGGTCTGGAACAGGACAAGGATATTAGACTTTAGAAAAAATGGACGTAGCTGGTGGAATACTTAACTTTAATCCATAAATGGTGAACGTCGCTCTTGACGGTACATTATTCGTAATATCAATAGTAACTGAACATGGCGCCTTGCTAGGTCGTAGCAAATGACATAGCTGAAGGCTATGCTAACTATCGTCTCGGCAAATGAGAGCGTATTTTGTCAGTGAACCATTGCTAGCAAAGTCGGTTGTACAACTGGGGCGAGTGCTAGGAAGTCTCTCTAGACCTGCCGTGTGGCGGCGCTCGGTCTGCAATCACTGATAGTGGCGACACGCGGGTCCGACGTATACTAACGGACCGCGACCGATTTAAAGGCTACCACCTAGCAAGTGTGGTGTCTGGCGGTGACACCACAACTTCAGTGGACTGGTCTTCCTCATCCTCCCTACAGCCGGGATCTCGCAACTTAAGACTACCATTCGGTTTGGTCCAATGAAGAATGCAGTCAGTGGGAAGCAGTACGTGCATGATGTGGAGGTTATTGATGCAGCAAGACGTTGGCTCCGACGTAGATCAGTAGAGTGGTACCTTGCAGGCATACTGGCCCTCTCAGTAAGGTGGCGTAAGGCTGTCGCATTGAATGGAGATTATGTTGAAAAATAGGATTTTGTAGCCAAAAGAGTGGGGAATAATATGGTGCATTGGAAACCTAAATAAAACCAACCTATTTTCAGAACAAAAATGTGTTGCATTAAAATTGAAACAAATGAGCCTTCGGTCGCAATTTTTTATTCTTATTAACCAGGTTTCAGCACTTCTAAGAGTGCCTTCATCAGAATTTAGACATTTAAAGTTGTCTATAACATAATTACTAATTTGTGGGGAAACAAAATTATATAAAAAAAGTGTAAGTACTGACTAACGACACAAGACAGAGACACTACTTACATGTCACGTATAAAATAAATAACAGGCCAGAAGGGCTCCAGTCACAAAATATTTAAAAGGAATGTGTGAAGGAGAGCCTCTAAGGGCTGCTCATACCAGTACAGCCACAGGTGACTAAAGCCCTTCTGGCCTGTTATTTATTTTATACGTGACATGTAAGTACTGTCTCTGTCACGTATCGTTAGTCAGTACTTACTCTTTTTTTGTATAAAAAAGTTTTCTTCCCACAAATTTGTATTTATGTTATAGACCACTTAAAATGTCTAAATTCTGATGAAGGCACTCTTAGAAGTGTTGAAACCCGGTCAATAAGACTAAAAAATTGCGACCGAGTGCTCGTTTGTTCCAATTTTAATTTATAAACGCCCACAGAACCAAGCAGCCATGTTAAAACTTTGTGTTGCATTACTTATTAAACGCCCCTTGCAAAACCACGCAGTACTTTCCTTACCGCGCCACATTCCTGCAACGCCATCGCCCGAGGATTTAGTCTCTCGGTACGGAGTGGTGATGTTGTTTCATCTTATCAGTGTATTTATTACACTACTACTACTGTGCAACGAAAACGTGAAAGGCTCACCATGGTGTTTCGTTGAAGGTCTCCCATGTAGAGTGGTTACGCGTGTGGGTGGTTGGTACTCGCTTCTCACTGGAACGAAGTGAAATGTGATATATTGTCTGCGCGCCGCTAAACAAATAGCAAGGGTTTCTCTAGGGCTGATGTATCTCCACAAGTTACATCTGTTGAAGTTACGAGAGGTAGTCAAAAAGTCTTAATTAACAGCAAGACAAAATAAAGTTGTTTGTGTGTAGTTCTGTTAGATATTGTAATCTCCGCGCCACAGCACCGTAGCACGCGTCAGAGGGGCCAAAAGAAAATGACGCATCACATTGATAAAAGCGGAGGACTACAGAACTGTGGAGAATTGCAAACATGTACCTGCAAACAAGTAAAAAATAACTTCTCAACTTTTTTAAAGTTATGATTAAAACTTTGTGACTACTTCTCGTACATCCGTTAATCACTGTGAGGTGCGTGGCAAACGGTACCTTTTATTGCAGCACTTATTAATCAAATGAGCATCACATCAGTATTTCAGAGCTCCGTAACAGGATTTTACCAGCTAGTGGTCATCTACAGACTGTCATTAGATGAGAAGATGAAACAAAACATCATTATACAGACTACAGAACCTGCAAGTAGCTTGCAACGTAATGATAGAAAGAATAAAATTATACCCGAAGGCGTATGCTGCAAATGCTTTCCATTAAGTTGTCAACAATACTGGAAGAAACAGTAGATAAACATTGCCGTTTTGTAGCTGGAGAGAAATTCGCTTTTTGTATATTCACACATATACTCGTTTCTATTTTGGCAGTAATTTTATTCATTAGAGCAATGCGATATGATGCTTGAAAATAATTTTTTGAACTAAAAGAAAATTCTCAGCTTCTACCTGCGAAACTGTTCTTGAAGTTTTCCAAGCAGGTTCTCATGATATATACAGCGTCTTTGTTCAGGTATCAGTCAGTTAACATTTTTCAACATTTCTGTTGCACTCTCTAACTTGCCCAACAGGTGACCATTCACTGTGACATTCTTTGCATATGCCAGTTCGACTTGAAATGAATCATTACTTGACCAGTGATTAGGTTATGGGCCTCCACCATGCACTATACAGTGCTTGTAGACTGTACTCTTGTAGTTGCAGAACAAGTATTTCGAATGCGATTTCTTTAAAAGACGAACTCCTGTTTCCCAGCATCCTACTAAAGGAATGAAGCCAGCCGTTCAGAGCTAGTTGCCAGTCATTGCACCAAGATGATATCTTGTTGACATCTAACTGAATATTACCGCATTTTCTGGACAGAAATTCCTAATTTCTGTGGAAATCCGAATATGGTTACTCATACTGTCTGCTACAGTATTACACTACTGGCCATTAAAATTGCTACACCACGAAGTGAACGTACTACAGACAGGAAGAAGATGCTGTGATATGCAAATGATTAGCTTTTCAGACCATTCATACAGGGTTGGCGCCGGTGGCGACACCTACAACGTGCTGACATGAAAGTTTCCAACCGATTTCTCATACACAAACGGCAGTTGACCGGCGTTGCCTGGTGAAACGTTACTGTGATGCCTCGTGTAAGGAGGAGAAATGCGTACCATCACGTTTCCGACTTTGATAAAGGCCGGATTGTAGCCTATCGCGATAGCGGTTTATCGTAACGCGACATTGCTGCTCTCGTTGGTCGACATCAAATGACTGTTAGCAGAATATGGAATCGGTGGGTTCAGGAGGGTAACACGGAACGCCGTGCTTTGCAGTCGAGATGACAGGCATCTTATCCGCATGACTGTAACGGATCGTGCAGCCACGTCTCGATCCCTGAGTCAACAGATGGGGACGTTTGCAAGATAACAACCATCTGCACGAACAATTCGACGACGTTTGCAGCAGCACGGACTATCAGCTCGGAGACCATGGCTACGGTTACCCTTGACGCTGTATCACAGGCAGGAGCGCCTGCGATGGTGTACTCAACGACGAATCTGGGTGCACGAATGGCAAAACGTCATTTTTCCGGATGAATCCAGGTTCTGTTTACAGCATCATGATGGTCGCATCCGTATTTGGTGACATCGCGGTGAACGCACACTGGAAGCGTGTATTCGTCATCGCCATACTGGCGTATCACCCGGTGTGATGGTATGGGGTGCCGCTGGTTACAAGTCTCGGTCACCTCTTGTTCGCATTGACGGCACTTTGAACAGTGGACGTTACATTTCAGATGTGTTACGACCCGTGGCTCTACCCTTCATTCGATCCCTGTGAAACCCTACATTTCAGCAGGATAATGCACGACCGCGTGTTGCAGGTCCTGTACGGGCCTTTCTGGATACAGAAAATGTTCGACTGCTGCCCTGGCCAGCACATTCTCCAGATCTCTCACAATTGAAAACGTCTCGTCAATGGTGGCCGAGCAACTGGCTCGTCACAATACGCCAGTCACTACTCTTGATGAACTGTGGTATCGTGTTGAAGCTGCATGGGTAGCTGTACCTGTACACGCCATCCAAGCTCTGTTTGACTCAATGCCGATGCGTATCAAGTTGAGAGGTGGTTGTTCTGGGTACCGATTCCTCAGGATCTATGCACCCAAATTGCGTGAAAATGTAATCACATGTCAGTTCTAGTATAATATATTTGACCAATGAATACCCGTTTATCATCTGCATTTCTTCTTGGTGTAGTAATTTTAATGGCCAGTAGTGTAGTTCAAAACGTCATCCTTGATGCTTATAGTATGGATCATTTGCGATCTGTTTTAATAAAAGCTAGTTTTTCACGAATCTTAATCTTTATGACGTCATAGCACCTGAACTATCTGACATACAATGATATAATTTTGCAGTTATTTTCAGTAGTATATGTGGATACCGTCTGCAAAATGTGTTGCGAGTAGAATTAACAATAAAGAAGTAGTAAATTAAATCGTCATGCCTGACGCTAAAGTATTACTGCATGAACAACGAAAGTCTAATAAATGATAACTTTTTTCCTTTCATTATTCTGTGTAGGGTGTCAGCTAGGGAAAGTGCCGGAGAGGATCTAAATTATTGTGTAAGGTTTGTTAGAAGTCGCGAAGTACACTCATTCTCAAACAGTGGAAGAATGTAGTCTGGGTGACTTGCGCGCCATGCCTTACGCTGCCCCAAGACATCTCTAACTTTCATACTGGACTTGTCGTGTTAAACTGTTAACGTAAGATTGAAGCCCTTAATGAGTAGATTATGATGTCATTTTAATTTTTTAAATCTGTTCATTAATTACATGAAATATTGAAAACCAAATTTTCGTTGCATTTGAAGCCGTTAAATAGGCAACCCGCAAGTGGGACTGTGTGACTATTCTAGCCATTTAGTATTATAGACAGACAAATAAAGATATCACTTCAGTGTCTACAGATGACTCTCCATTCAAAATAATGTGATGCAGCCTATCTGTCAGGCAATATCCCACCCATCTGCAAACCCCATTATACCTCACAAGATTTTTCTTTTCTAAAAGCTTTTGATTCAGTACCACATGGAGACTTGTCAAGTCCACAAATACCAAGTCAATATGGCTCCCTCTATCCATGGTGCAGAAGATACGTTAATGAAAAACCCGAGTTTAGTTTCGCATAGTAGTTGTTTCCAAAAAACTTGCTGACATCGATTTTCATCCAAATAGATCGAGTGTTTGAACTAATGTACCTCTAATTTCAAGCTTGATATCTATTCAAGGAAAGGGGACACGTGTTTTCTTATATTTATGGATACATGACATAAATAAATTATTCTAGCAATACGCGTTATCTAAGGTCGCTTAATCAGGATGTACACTGACGGCCATCAAAATTACAACACAAGGAAATTATAATATTTTACTTATTGTACATACACAGTATAGTAAGAAGAAAACGTGATTGAATTTGTTGATGATTTGGGGCATAGATGTTGCAAAATTTAGTGCGCAGTGGTGTCACCTCTGTCAACAGTACTTCTAACCCAGCTGGACATAGAGTCAAACAGACAGATGCGAGGTACGTTATTCCCTGCGGCTTCAAATCTACCCCAGAGTTCATCAATCATAGTGATTGGTGAGTGGTGGCACGCCAGTATCTTAACAACCAACAACGAGATGTCTTTAAAAAGTGAGAGATCCAGAGATCTCTGACCAACAGGCCAGGTCAACAATGAATCACCCTCAATACCGAGGTAGGGGACGATAGCGGGTGTAGTCTTGTGTTATCGTGTTGAAAGTTTATGTCACTGTGACCTCGAAAACAGGGAACTGTCACCAGCCTTAAAACGTCAGAAGTGTAACAAATGTCTTCCCAATTACTGGCTATGCGAACCCGAGTTGATCGTCTTGTGCATAAAGATTGAGATGCGTGAAAAACTAGCTTTTATTAAAACAGATCGCAAATGATCAATACTATAAGCATCAAGGATGACGTTTTGAACTACACTACTGGCCATTAAAATTACTACACCAAGAAGAAATGCAGATGATAAACGGGTATTCATTGGTCAAATATATTATACTAGAACTGACATGTGATTACATTTTCACGCAATTTGGGTGCATAGATCCTGAGAAATCAGTACCCAGAACAACCACCTCTGGTTTTGATACGCATCGGCATTGAGTCAAACAGAGCAATTCATAGCATCATGAGAGGTTCTGAGCCTGTATGACCATAACGAATGTTACCGGGTAGCATCTGTTCTTCTCAGCCCCTCCATACACACATACATCCATCATGATAGTGTACACAGAAACCGAAGTCGTCTGAAAAGACACCATGTTGCCATTCCTGTACCCTGTTGCATCAAGGAAAGCTGCAATAGCGGTCACCATGCTGATAGTCAGTGGTGTTCCAGATATCGTCGCAAGAAGCCCATTTTCTGACTCGAGATGGGGAGGGGGCTGCATAGTCCTGCACAGTGAGCGCACCTTGTGTCAGTCCTTTTGGGCGCTAGTTGTGTGGGACCACTGAGATCCTACATGTCATTAAGTATGGCCCTCCCGAATCCATCGATCCTATATCTCCATGACAGTTTAGGACACTGATCAATGTGAGGGGCAACATCGCAGAACGATGAACTGCAGTCTTGATAAGCCACAAGTTTATCACCATAGAATTTCGACACGTAGACGTATCTCCTTCTTACACAGGGCATAACACCTTTTCTCACAAACAAGTAATACGCAGATGCGAAACCTGCTGTGTAATCTTTCCTTATACAGGATTATTCAGCTGCCCCTGCCGATGTCGTTTAATATAACCCGCAATGTTGTATCTGGCCTCCAAAAACCACGCACGAAATATTTATATTCTGTCACTTGTTAGGTGCAACCTATTGACCTTACAGAAAAAATGAACAAGAGCTTTTTGTACGAAATTTAATGTAGTTAAATTTTGTAGCAGGACAGTTTTTCGATGAAGGCCGCGGTTTCGAGTTATTCAAGAAAAACGCGCAAAACCCACCTTCAAGCGCAAAACCCTACACTCATCTCTCACCACTCAGGATTTCTAGTACAGTATGTTGTTTGTGGCACTCCCTGCTACTGCTGTGCAAACATTTCCGACTACACGAACTATTCCCGATATTCGACCTTTTTTTGGTATCTATTGTGTGTGCTATTAAGCCACTGGCGTAATCGGCTATTTGGTTTACGTTATTAATTTAAACGTGCCGGTGAAGGTAATGAAAGAAAAACGAGTTTTGTAAAACGTTACGTTAAAACGAATTACGCTGGCAATTCGATTCAAACTTAACCCGTACAAGCACTGTAGTTTCGCAGGTAGAAGGCCTGACGAATACAACAATGTAATTGTTTGTTTTATGCTGTTAAAATTCATAAAATTGTTAGGTAAAATTTACACAAACGTTAATTTTACAATTTTTAAGTGCTCTATTAAGGTGGAGATGTAATAAAGCCAGTCAATGAAGACCAGAAAAGGTCGGATGTGTAAAATAATTCGTTCAGTCCAAATTTTTGTGCAGTGGTAGGAGGGAGTACCATGAACAAAATAATAGAAATCCTGACCGGTGGGGGCTGCGTGTGGGGTGGAGGTGCGTTTGGAGGTCGCTTTTGTACGTTTTTCCTGAAGACTCGAAATCTACGGCCTCTAGCAAAAATATTCCTGTAAAAAATTTAACTAAATTAAGTTTCCTGCAAAAAGCTCCTGTCCATTTTTTTCTGTAGGACTACTAGTTGGCGCGTAGCGAGCAAGAGAATATGAAAGTCTCGCGTGTGGTTTTTGAAGGTTAGAATGCAACATCGTGGGTTGCATAAAACGCAATCGGCAGGGCCAGCTGGACCACCTTGTGTACAGAATGTAGGTGGTGTTACTCCTGTCTACTTCGTGAAATGATAATTATTTGCATCTCTAAGGCTGTAGTAGACTTCGTGCTAATTTGACGTTTGCTACATGCCGCCTTCATGGTTCAAGAATGGTTCAAATGGTTCTGAGCATTATGGGACTTAACTTCTGAGGTCATCAGTCACCTAGAACGTAGAACTACTTAAACCTAACTAACCTAAGGAAATCACACACATCCATTCCCGAGGCAGGATTCGAACCTGCGAACGTAGTGGTCGCGCGGTTCCAGACTGTAGCGCCTAGAGCCGCTCGGCCACCACGGCCAGCCCCGCCTTCATGTTGTTGCAATTTTATTGGCCAGCAGTGTACATCGGAAGCTTGCGAGCGTGTAAAGCGTGGACCTTGGGATGGTGCACTGACAGCAGCGACCTCAGAGGCGTAGTCTGTGCAATGCAGAGTGGCAGATTCATCCTCCAGTGACGTGGAACATTAACCGCGCTGCTGCTAGTAGCAGGTTGTCTCAGACGTCCCCGGCGAGAGGCCCACGAGATAGGCAGGGCGTGGCGCTTACGTCACAGCACGTGACACTACAGGCTAGAGATGGGCAAAACTGTTCTTTTCAGAGATTGGATCAGAACTGTTCACTCCCTGAAATGAACTAGCTCTTTTTCATGACTCACCACTCATTCACAACAGAAAATAAATGGAAGGCACTTTGCCCTTTAAACTTGGTTTATTCCAGTACTATACCTGTATTTTTATCTTATTTTATCCTATTTTGAAGTAACACAGATAATGAGTAAGAATTTTGTATTGTTTATTGAAATTTCCACGATATAACAAAGTTTTTGATTATTGATTTATTTTGCACTATCGTGGTTTTTTGGGTGATCGGAAAATGTTGTAACTTGAGATTTACATTAACAATATATTTGACTATAATGTATTAAAATTTCATTAACCTCGTACAAATACATCGCAAGCCATATATTTTTAAAGTGAACATTTCCTTCCGAAGACGCCTAAAATCGCAAAATCCGTACTACAATAAGAAAAAAATATATAAATTTGACTGTAAGACCAAAGTGCTGCATATAGCCTTCCGCAGAATAAAACAAGGAAAATATTGGTGTATCACTTTTGCTATATGTTTATCGGTTCGCTCGTAATTAAAGTGTAAATTCGAGTGACCATAATAAAAAATCCTACAGTAAGAGGAGCCGTCAGGAACCTAATCTGATCAGTTTAAACAAATAAAAATAAAATAAAAACAAATGATGTATACATAACATAATTATGTAATATACATAGCGGTATTAGTACGAAGAACAATATCCAGTAGAGACGAACTCCGATGCAGAAACGGTGAGTCAAGCAGGTGGAGCCGCGAGCTGTATTACTGCGTGAGCTAAGACCGCAGAGAGCAGAGTGACACCTGAGTTGCTTTGCTCAACGCTCTGGCTAGAGTCGAGAACGGTGGGGTGAGCGTTGAGCGGGCGAGTTCCGAGGGTGGGGGGAGCGGTGAGCGGCCACCAGTCACCCGCTCTGAGACAAATCGTCCGCTCTCTTGCGAGCAGGTTGTTGCAAGTAGTTCTTATGTTCTCCGCTAGGAGGCTCTCTGTCCTGTTGCTCGCATCAACAGCCCAGAGGGCAGGACGTGCGACTGAAACGAAGTTAAGGTGCGCCAGACACCGCACGCGGCAGAGGAAGCACAGAGGGGGCACGGCATATGTGAAACACAAAATCCAATGGGGCACTGCACAATGCAGGCAGCCAAGGCAGAAGCAGGGCAGAGGCCGGCGCCGGCTGTTGTGTGGCGTGCTGTGTGCTCTGACCGGCAGAGGCCCCGCTGACCTGCTCCGACTCTCTCTCTCTCTCTCTCTCTCTCTCTCTCTGCTGTGGGAAACGTTTGGAGCTACCGTTCTTTTTTTCTGAATCACTGATTGCTCACTCCTTTGAAAGATTCAACTCTATGAATTAGTTCAGGAGCGGATCCCCCATCTCTACTACAGGCCTTACGAGTGCCAGCAACCGTCTCCGGCGGGGAGCGAGTAATCATGCCAAATTCAGAAGTACGCAAAATCCCCAAGGCTGGCTAAGTTTCACGAAAGCTCGAAATTTAGTGCGGGCGTCAATGCTAGATGCTTTTAATAGTTTCCACAACGAAACATTGTCTCAAAATATAGAAGAAAACCCAAAGAGATTCTGGTCGCATGTAAAGTACACCAGTGGCAAAAAAAGCAGTCATTGCGCGATAGCGATGGCTATGTTGCGGATGATGGTGGCACTAAAGCAGAGTTACTAAATACAGTTTTCCGTAATTCCTTCACGAAAGAAGACGAAGTAAATATTCCAGAATTCGAAACCAGAACAGCTATTAGCATGAGTGACATAAAAGTAGATATCTTAGGTGTTGCGAAACAACTCAAATCACTTAAGAAAGGCAAGTCTTCCGGTCCAGATGATATACCAATCAGGTTCCTTTCACATTATGCAGATACAATAGCGCCTTTCTTAGCAATCATATACAGCCGCTCACTTGACGAAGTGTCTGTTCCTAAAGACTGGAAAGTAGCACAGGTCACACCAATATCCAAGAAAGGAAATACGAGCAGCCTATTGAATTACAGACCCATATCACTGACCTCATTTTTCAGTAGGATTTTGTAGCATATACTGTACTCTAACATTATGAATCACCCTGAAGAAAATGACTTATTGATACATAACCAAAACGGATTCAGAAAATATCGTTCTTGTGCAACGCAGCTAGCTCTTTATTCCCAAGAAGTAATGAGTGCTGTCGACAAGGTATCTCAGATCGATTCCATATTCCTAGATTTCCAGAAGGCTTTTGATACCGTTCCTCACAAGCGACTATTAATCAAATTGCGTGCATATGGAGTATCGTCTCAGTTGTGTGACTGGATTCGTGATTTCCTCTCAGAGAGGTCACAGTTCGTAGTGATAGACGGTAAATCATCGAGTAGAACAGAAGTGTTATCTGGCGTTCCTCAACTTAGTGTCATAGGCCCTCTGCTGTTCTGATTTATATAAATGATCTAGGTGATCATCTGATCAGCCCCCTTATACTGTCTGCAGATGACGCTGTAATTTACCGTCTAGCAAAATCATCAGACGATCAATTCCAATTACAAATTGATCTAGAGAGGATTTCTGTATGGTGCGAAAAGCGGCAATTGGCACTAAACAAAGAAAAGTGCGAGGTCATCCACCTGGGTACAAAAAGAAATCCGATAAATCGCAAAAATCTAAGGGCTGTCAATTCGACTAAATACCTAGGAATTACAATTACGAGCAACTTAAATTGGAAAGACCACATAGATGATAATGAGAGGTGGCATGAGCCCCCTCTCATATTTCTATCTTACGATTCTCCTCTCTAATTGCATGTGGTGAAAAGTTGCTATTCCTTCACACGCGGACTTCCCACGCAGCGTCTCTCGTCACCCGGGTGGTCCGGTGACAGGCGAGCTCTGCTAAGCCGACGGGTGTGAGGAAGTCGAGTGAATGCTTTGCAGACGCCGACATTGTCAAAAGACACGCCCGGAGGGGTCTGAAGTAGCGGCTGGGCTAGAGGTTCCGTTACTTCGCAGAATCTTAGCGAAAACACTTTCTGGCGGGCTACCAGCGAGGCGTGGGAATGACTTGTGTACCCAGGCAGTTGTGGCGGGAAAATTCCCGCGCTTTCTGCAAAATAGTAACTGTGATTGGTTTGCTCAGGGCATAGCTCCGTGAAGTAGCAAAATCAGCGCAGAAATTGGCGCCAAGAATCTCCATTGGTGGAATGGTAGTGCTCCGGCAATGGAGTGGAATTTTCCGCCGGTTTTCGAGTTGCTGATTGGAACGTTTAACCACGGCCACTGTGGTGGGGGCGGGAATGTTCGGTGTTCGGCATTGTACGGGTGCTCTGGGTAGTCGGCTCTCGCCTTTCGGTCGAGGACGTCGAAGCAACCAGCCATCGCCTGCGGTATGCCAGATCGTGTTCTTGCAGTTAAGAAGACAGTTTGGTAATGTATGTCCGCAGCACCAGCAGATAGGGATTTTCCTAGGTGATAATCAGAGCTCAGCAGACCGCACCTGTTCGTCTTTTTCTAACTTTGTTCTGTCTTGAGTAGCAGCAATTAATGTTGGGTTGGCTGTGTGTTTTCTCTTAAGATTTGAGTTGCAAGGAATTGGCTCCACATACCACTTCGTCATAATCCTCACAATCTAGTTTAGGGACAACTTCACATTCACAGCGTTTGTTTGAGTATCCAATTTGAGTCAATTTGATGTATTGTAAAGGTTTCAAGTGTCTTTGTTTACTATTTTGTGTTTAGTCTTAATAAATCATATTGTTATTTTGGACAAAACTTTCATTCTGTTAATCGGTAGAGCAACCCTATCATTCCTCACTATGATAATGAAACCTTCGTTTATTTAACTTATTTATCAAATTAAATTATTGCAGGTGCCAAACTCTCTTCTACTCCACTGGCAAGGTTGATTAGAGTCAGTTCGCATATTTTTTTTATCCTTGTGCAACAGCAAAAGTCGAAGTTAGAATAGGGAGGGGGGGGGGGCTTAGAGCATCATTTACATATGTGGATTCTAGAAGAATTTAGTGTTAAATACACTTCTAGCCCCGGCACCTCGCAATATTATGGGGAAGGCGAAACAAAAACTGCGCTTTGTTGGCAGAACACTTAGAAGATGCGACAAACCCACTAAAGAGACAGCCTACATTACACTTGTCCGTCCTCTGCTGGAATATTGCTGCGCGGTATGGGATTCTTATCAGGTAGGATTGATGGAGGATATCGAAAAAGCGAAAGAAGGGCAGCTCGTTTCGTGTTATCGCGCAATAGGGGTGAGTGTGTCACTGATATGATACGCGAGTTGGGATGGCAATCACTGAAACAAAGGCAGTTTTCTTTGCGGCGAGATCTATTTACAAAATTTCAATCACCAGCTTTCTCTTCTGAATGCGAAAACATTTTGTTGACACCCACCTACGTAGGGATAAATGATCATCATAATAAAATAAGAGAAATCAGAGCTCGAACGGAAAGATTTAAGAGTTCCTTTTTCCCACGCTCCATTCGAGAGTGGAATGGTAGAGAAGTAGTATGAAAATGGTTCGATGAACCCTCTGCCAGGCACTTAAATGTGAATTGCTGAGTAGCCATGTAGATGTAGATGCCACGTAGATGTAGAACTATTTCAGACGAATTTCTCAATTCTAGACTGCACGTTTAAATGCTTGCAATCTCTCGACAGCACGCGACAAAGTTAAGACCTTTAGTGGATATCTTTTAGAGTATATATTGATTTCCCGTCGGCCCTGCACAGGTCCGAGCTTTCACTAAGTGTGGTGGACAAGCAGACTAGTATGACGTCACAAGTTCGTTGTAGGACCCGTATGTCTCGTAGGCCTCGTCCCCAGTGCATATGACGTGTGTCATATTTGCTTCCAGATGAGCATTGCTGAATCACATGTAGCATAAATCCGTAGACATGTTCAGCACAATCTAGAAGAGTTCAGCAATAGAAGATGGATCACTATCGAACTACAACAGCATGAGACAGTGCTACCTCGTCATAATACCAGATCAGACGCATGTGACTTCACCTCATAAAACGATTTCATAAGACTTCTGACACGTTATCATATACAGAATGATAGTAGGTGGAAACCCGAATTATAGAAAAGGGAAATATTCTGTAACAAGTGGAACATACGCCGGACAGACAGATTAGACTGCCCAAGAAGTGGCCTATTTATAGCGGAAAGCAAAAGCATTATGTCTAGCGAGGTCTACAATAAATCCGAATACGAACTCATACCGGCAAGAGTAACCGGATACGTTAATAACCGGATGTTGCTGCCGTCCATCAGATTCTGACACATCGAAACTATCTGTAACTGCCAATAAACGTGGAGCACCCAGAAGGGGAGGAGGAAACGAAATGAAACTTCACGGGTCAAGAGGGTATGTGATATTATTTCAATGGTTAAAAAATCAAGTCAAATTGATAAATAACTTGGCCGTATCAACCACCTTATATGTGTGATGTTGCACCGCCTCTGAGCTGAATGCATGCATTGATTCGGCTGGGAAAAGCGACATAAAGCCGTTGCATCCTCTACTGTGGCAAGCCAGCCCACAACTGTTCTCCTTGATATCCTGGATACTGGCACGGGGGGAGTTGACGTCTGAAGCTGTGTCACATTTGTGCATCCAGGAATATATCTGGGGATCTTGATGGCCAAGGGACTACCTCAACACCACGCAGACATGTGCCAGGTGTGGAATGAACGTTATCCTGTTGAAAAATGGCACTAGGTTGGTTGGTTGGTTTGGGGCAGGACACCAGTCCCATCAGATTAGGGAAGGATAGGGAAAGAAGCGGGCCGTGCACTTTCAAAGGAACCATCCCGGAATTAGCCTGAAGCGATTTAAGGAAGTCATGGAAAACCTAAATCAAGACGGCCGGATGTGGGTTTGAACCGTCGTTGCCGGCCTCTGTGGCCAAGAGGTTCTAGGAGCTTCAGTCTGGAACCGCGCTGCTGCTATGGTCGCAGGTTCGAATCCTGCCTCAGGCATGGGCGTGTGTGATGTTCTTAGATTAATTAGGCTTCAGTAGTTCTAAGTCTAGGGGACTGATGACCTCAGATGTTAAGTCCCATAGTGCTTAGAGCCATTTGAACCATTTTTGAACCGTCGTCCTCCAGAATGTGCGTCCAATGTGCTAACCACTGCGCCACCTCGCTCCGTGGCAATACGATACTGCCGCATTTGTTGAAACACCTGAGGACGCAAGATGTCCTTGACGTACTGTCATGCTTTCAGGGTTCCCTTACTCACTACCAGCCAATTAACTGAAGTCATACCTGATGGCTCTCCATACCACGACGCCAGGATTGACATCCCTGTGCCTCTCCATAGCATTAGAAGATGGTCCCTCTCCCCAGATCGCCTCCATACTCGCTGACGATGATCACCCAGATAGTGCACAACAATTATTTGTCGCTGAACATAATGGGGCGTCATTCGGTAGCAGTCCATGTTTCCCGGCCACGGCGCCACTCCAAACGTGGGTGTTTGTGTTATGGTGTTAACAGCAACCTATGCAAGGGACGGTAATACCCCAGTCCGGCTGCTACTAGTCTCCAACCAACGATTACGGATGACACAGAATGTTGCAGGGAGTCTAAAACTTGTTCACGGATTGAAGCCATGTACGTGAATGGCTTACGATGTTCTTGATGCACTACATGGCGATCCTCTTGTGTGGTGGTCAGACATAGTCTACCAGAACCCTGTCGACGAGTGTACTGCCCTCACGTTTCCATGCAGTCCAAAATCTGGCCACTATCGCATCCGAATGCCCAACAAATCTGGAGACTGCAAATTCGACCAGCTGTCTAAATGGAGACCCAGAATCGGGCCGCTTTCAAATTCTGTCAGCTGCTGACGATGCTGTGGCACACGAGTACTCGGCATCTACGTGTCCCTCACGGTGATCAATCAGCATATGACTCTGTTCACGCCTCTTACTTACCCTATCAGTCCTGGTAACAACAATAAGCATGATCAGCACTAATGTACTCTGGTAGCCGTTCTACCTAATACAGAGAACTGCAACTCCAATAATTTATTGTACATACCCACCGATAGTGGATACACGCACGAACTTACACTGACATCCGACCACGTCTTCTGGGTTTTTATTGTCAGGCAGTGTTTATCCGATAGCAGTAAATAAACCGATCATATGGTCGTAGTAGATGGTGACAATAATTCGTCAAATAGCGACGGGAGAAAATATTCACACCCTATCGGCGATGAGGATAAAAAGTCTTGCGACGTAATACTGCATATATTTCTGCAACTGTACACCACAAGCCACCGTATGGTTTGTGGAGAAGGGTATACAAGGTGATTCCGTGATGATGCTACAGGCTTTCAGGGATGATGGAGAAGGGTACATTTATCAGTTTGAGCTGAGAAACTCTGGTCCGAAAACGACCGAGTTGAAAGTTAATAAGCGAAAATCATTGTCATACCTCTGACTGTTGAACTCTGCTACTGCAAGCTCTTTGGTTTCAAGACTACTACAGGAGGTAGAGTGGACACAAATAAGAAAAAATCGTCTAGTAAGTATGGGCTCCAAACTGCGTGCCTTAGGGGCTATGAGCACTTATTTATTAGAAGCGAAGTGTTTCACTGCGCCAAAGATGAACGAGTGCTCACAGCTTTTAATGTTTGCACTTCACAGCCCATGTTTACTGAACATTTTTTTCTTGTCTTCGTCCGTACTACTCCCTGTCAAAACACGAAAAGCAAAGAGCTTGCAGCCGAAGATTTCCAGTGCCAGAGATATTAAAACGATTTTCGCTTCTAACATTCGACTCGGTTGTTCCTACACCAGAGCCACTTATCTCAAAATGATACATTTACCCATCTTCATTATCCCTGAAAGTTTGTGCAACATCATGACAGAATCATCCTGCATAATGCACCAGCCTCATTACCACGTTTCTTGTTTCATTCAAGAATCGTCTGACTTTACTAACACAAATAAAATACTTTCTGCATCAGTTACTTGTTTATTTTACCACCACGCGTTTCGATGGTTCGCAGCATCATCTTCAGCTGGGGAATTGTCTATTTAAATGGCTGGTGTTGGTGAAGGGTACAAACGTCTTTTCATAGTCACAGACCAAGGGCAGTGTAGGTTATTTTGCGTCTTTTTGCTAATGATAACAACTGTTTATTTAGAAAGGCACTTTCGAGGTTAAAAAAATATGAATTTCTGACAGTGAACTGTACTTACAGGGACGGTAGAGTTGTAAAAGGTCTGCATACTGTTGCTTGGTGTATGTCCTCTCCACTGCACATTAAATTTACACTGTCATTTCAAAGATGATGTTCATGTTACTGGTCTGATTGTTTACATTGGATACAGAGATAAAAGATTAAATGGATTCAACAAAAATATGTTTTTCTTTTTTAAGTATGTGAATAGGCTGCGCCAGAATACTGACATGCGCACAACTCAGTTATTGTAGTAAGTAGTTATTGTCCACGCTGATGGGCAGTACCCAGCTACCGTCATAGTCTTGTACCGGGTGATCAAAAAGTCAGTATAAATTTGAAAACTTAATAAACCACGGAATAATGTAGATAGAGAGGTAAAAATTGACACACATGCTTGGAATGACATGGGGTTTTATTAGAACCAAAAAAAAGAAAGTATTGCTAGACGCGTGAAAGATCTCTTGCGCGCGTCGTTTGGTGATGATCGTGTGCTCAGCCGCCACTTTCGTCATGCTTGGCCTCTCAGGTCCCCAGACCTCAGTCCATGCGATTATTGGCTTTGGGATTACCTGAAGTTGCAAGCGTATCATGATCGACCGACATCTCTAGGGATGCTGAAAGACAACATCCGACGCCAATGCCTCACCATAACTCTGGACATGCTTTACAGTGCTATTCACAACATTATTCCTCGACTACAGCTGTTGTTGAGGAATGATGGTGGACATATTGAGCATTTCCTGTAAAGAACATCATCTTTGCTTTGTCTTACTTTGTTATGCTAATTATTGCTATTCTGATCAAATGAAGCGCCATCTGTCGGACATTTTTCGAACTTTGGTATTTTTTTGGTTCTAATAAAACCCCATGTCATTCCAAGAATGTGTGTCAATTTGTACCTCTCTATCTACATTATTCCGAGATTTATTCAGTTTTCAAATTTATACTGACTTTTTGATCACACGGTACATAGACTAAACTGCTGTGAATAAAACACTGTCTTATCTAACTCTTCACTTCGATCAAGAGCTTAACTACACACAAAGCATGTCCGCTCCTACATCAACCCAGACTATTTTTCCTGTACCTCATGGTATTATGTTCTGCGAGTCGAGTCCAAGAGATCTATAACACAGTTTAGTCGGCATCCCCTGCAAGTGAGATATGCCATGCGTCTGTTCAGTTCTTTCAGCAGCAGAACCGAGATGGAACAACGCCCCATCCCCCTTCGCTAAGTTCTGTTGTAGCTCGAATTTGGTGTGATATTCAGTTAGAAAATCTAGTCCAATTATTACATTGTGAATTAAGTCTAGCTAGGGGGAACATGCACACCAATCCAGATATTTTTGCTCCCACTTTATATCTCAACACTGCCGAACCGACCGAGTGAATAACAATATTCTTACCCACACGACTCAATTTGCAATGAGGTGTATTCAAATTCTTTTTGTTAAGTGTGCCCAGACTGGCTTTGGATACCTGTGATGCCATATCCAACAAAAATTTGCACACTCTTCGTCCTATAAAGTAGGCTAAACAATAGTCTCCAATTGTTTCCACACAGGGGTGCCTTTTGCTAACATTGATTGGGATTGCTGCGCAGTGGCTGCAACATTCCCTCTTTTAATAAACGTTTGGGTGCGAGATCTACCCTGCGAGTCATAATCTGAATGTTATACGTATTAATATTTATCTTTCTTATGATATCCGCAAAACTATACATATACGCCTGTTCATTACCCCATTAAGTTGTTCTCCATAGTGTCCAGATGTGCTCTTTCTTCTATAACGTTCCACTAGCCCTTCCTACAAATCATGGAAGGACTCAACATATTACAATATTTCGTGACATATCATGTACCATCCAGCGGCTCCTAAATAAAATTCTTCCCCAGATTTACATGAGAATGGAGTCACTAATTAGACAATGAGAGGTGGGATAGGTTTTTGCTCTTTCATTTTGCTTGTCTATTACTCTCAGAAGCGTAAAATATACCCCACACAACAAAAAGAAACACAGGAAATTACCACAGAGGCCCATACTGAATAAAACTGAAACTCGGCAGTTACTTGCACATTTTCACAGAACGCCACTGCTGTACTGCCACTGTCATCGTCACTATTCCAAGCCTCCACCAGCTCTTTTGATGTTGTTGTTGTTGTTGTGGTCTTCAGTCCCGAGACTGGCTTGATGCAGCTCTCCATGCTACTCTATCCTGTGCAAGCTTCTTCATCTCCCAGTACCTACTGCAGCCTACATCCTTCTGAATCTGCTTAGTGTATTCATCTCTTGGTCTCCCTCTAGATTTTTACCCTCCATGCTGCCCTCCAGTACTAAATTGGTGATCCCTTGATCCCTCAGAACATGTCCTACCAGCCGATCCCTTCTACTAGTCAAGTTGTGTCACAAACTCCTCTTCTCCCCAATTCTATTCAATACCTCCTCATTAGTTATATGATCTACCCATCTAATCTTCAGCATTCTTCTGTAGCACCACATTTCGAAAGCTTCTATTCTCTTCCTGTCCAAACTATTTATCGTCCATGACTTCCATACATGGCTACACTCCATATCCTACTGAATGTAGCGCCACAAATTGGAAGGAACGCAGTTGGTGGCTCATCACGTGAATGTTCAAAATTTTCTCGTTCGTCTTCTTCAGAAACGCTTTCCTTGCCATTGCCAGTCTACATTTTATATCCTCTCTACTTCGACCATCACCTGACTTAATTCGACTACATTCCATTATCCTCGTTTTGCTTTTGTTGATGTTCATCTTATATCCTCCTTTCAAGACACTGTCCATTCCGTTCAACTGCTCTTCCAAGTCATTTGCTGTTTCTGACAGAATTGCAATGTCATCAGCGAACCTCAAAGTTTTTATTTCTTCTGCATGGATTTTAATGCCTACTCCGAACTTTTCTTTTGTTTCCTTTACTGCTTGCTCAATATACAGATTGAATAACATCGGGGAGAGACTACAACCCTGTCTCACTCCCTTCACAACCACTGCTTCCCTTTCATGTCCCTCGACTCTTATAACTGCCATCTGGTTTCTGTACAAATTGTAAATAGCCTTTCGCTCCCTGTATTTTATCCCTGACACCTTCAGAATTTGAAAGAGAGTATTCCAGTCAACATTGTCAAAAGCTTTCTCTAAGTCTACAAATGCTAGAAACGTAGGTTTGCCTTTATTAATCTTTATTCTATGATAAGACGTAGGGTCAGTATTGCCTCACGTGTTCCAACATTTCTACGGAATCCAAACTGATCTTCCCCGAGGTCGGCTTCTACCAGTTTTTCCATTCGTCTGCAAAGAATTCGCATTAGTATTTTGCAGCTGTGACTTGTTAAACTAATAGTTTGGTAATTTTCACATCTGTCAACACCTGCTTTCTTTGGGATTGGAATTATTATATTCTCCTTGAAGTCTGAGGGTATTTCGCCTGTCTCATACATCTTGCTCAGCAGATGGTAGAGTTTTGTCAGGACTGGCTCTCCCAAGGTTGTCAGTAGTTGTAATGGAATTTTGTCTACTCCCGGGGCCTTGTTTCGACTCAGGTCTTTCAGTGCTCTGTCAAACTCTTCACGCAGTATCGTATCTCCCATTTCATCTTCATCTACCTCCTCTTCCATTTCCATAATATTGTCCTCAAGTACATCGCCCTTGTATAGACCCCCTATATACTCTTCCACGTTTCTGCTTTCCCTTCTTTGCTTAGAACTGGGTTTCCATCTGAGCTCTTGATATTAATGCAAGGGGTCCTCTTTTCTCCAAAGATCTCTTTAATTTTCCTGTAGGTAATATCTGTATTGCCCCTTGTGAGATAAGCCTCTACATCCTTACATTTGTCCTCTAGCCATCCCCGATTAGCCATTTTGCACTTCCTGTCGATCTCATTTCTGAGATGTTTGTATTCCTTTTTTGCCTGCTTCACTTGCTGCATTTTTGTATTTTCTCCTTTCATCAATTAATCTCTTCTGTTACCCACGGATTTCTACCAGCCCTCGCCTTTTTACCTACTTGATCCTCTGCTGCCTTCACTATGTCATTCCTCAAAGCTACCCATTCTTCTTCTACTGTATTTCTTTCCCCCATTCCTGTCAATTGTTCCCTTATGCTGTCCCTGAAACTCTCTACAACCTTCTTTCAGTTTATCCAGGTTCCATCTCCTTAAATTGCCTCCTTTTTGCAGTTTCTTCAGTTTTAATCTACAGGTCATAACCAATAGATTGTGGTCAGAGTCCACATCTGCCCCTGGAAATGTCTTACAATTTAAAATCTGGTTCCTAAATATCTGTCTTACCATTATATAATCTATCTGAAACCTTTTAGTATCTCCAGGGTTCTTCCATGTATACAACCTTCTTTCATGATTCTTGAACCAAGTGTTAGCTATGATTAAGTTATGCTCTGTGCAAAATTCTACCAGGCGACTTCCTCTTTCATTTCTTTGCCCTAATCCATATTCACCTACTATGTTTCCTTCTCTCCCTTTTCCTAGTCTCGAATTCCAGTCACCCATGACTATTAAATTTTCGTCTCCCTTCACTACCTGAATAATTTCTTTTGTCTCATCATACATTTCATCAATTTCTTCATCATCTGCAGAGCTAGTTGGCATATATACTTGTACTACTGTAGTAGGCGTGTGCTTCGTGTCTATCTTGGCCACAATAATGCGTTCACTATGCTGTTTGTAGTAGCTTACCCGCACTCCTATTTTTTTATTCATTATTAAACCTACTTCTGATTTACCCCTATTTGATTTTGTATTTATAACCCTGTAGTCACCTGACCAGAAGTCTTGTTCCTCCTGCCAACGAACTTCACTAATTCCCACTATATCTAACTTTAACCTATCCATTTCCCTTTTTAAATTTTCTAACCTACCTGCCCGATTAAGGGATCTGACATTCCACGCTCCGATCCGTAGAACGCCAGTTTTCTTTCTCCTGATAACGACGTCCTCTTGAGTAGTCCCCGCCCGGAGATCCGAATGGGGGACTATTTTACCTCCGGAATATTTTACCCAAGAGGGCGCCATCATCATTTAATCATACGGTAAAGCTGCATGCCCTCGGGAAAAATTACGGCTGTAGTTTCCCCTTGCTTTCAGCCGTTCGCAGTACCACAACAGCAATGGTTGGTTAGTGTTACAGGGCCAGATCAGTCAATCATCCAGACTGTTGTCCCTGCAACTACTGAAAAGGCTGCTGCCCCTCTTCAGGAACCACACGTTTGTCTGGCCTCTCAACAGATACCCCTCCATTGTGGTTGCACCTTAGGTGCGGCTATCTGTATCGTTGAGGCACGCAAGCCTCCCCACCTACGGCAAGGTCCATGGTTCATGGAGGGGGGGGGGGCGGGGGGGGGGCGGAGGGCTCTTTTGATAACACATGAAAAGGTGTGTCACAGGTGTCGATAAGTGGTTCTCTGGTGGAGGCAATGGGCTGGTACAGAAGATGTAGGCAATGGTGACCAACAACTTATTGATTTCAACGTCAGTGCCCACAGGAGGGTTAGTAGCAGATGTCAGCCACCCATATCGGGACGGCAGACAAAGAGACGCCAGTGTCGGCGCTTGTGTCAATACATCACTGTGGCAACCTTGCTAGTGGCGCATAGTTCGGCTCTGCGGAGCGTCAGGACACACATTTCTGCTCTCATAACTGCAGTCAGAACTGGCCCGTGTGCGGCCCCAGTGGCTCATAGTCGTACCACGACCGGTGACTCGAAAGCGGCTGCAGACGCTGATAGGCCCTGGTGACTGGAGCTGAGAGGACATTAGAGCCCCCCCCCCCCCCCCCCAGCCCATCCAGGCTGAGGCTGGACCTTAGCATGAGGTTCCGGCAAGATGACAAACAATCGTTGGCTGAAACCAACACACAGTAGATTCGTGACGACATCCCCAACCCGACGAGATGGGCTGCTTTTATATGAAACTAGGCAGGTCTTGTTAAGGTTGAGGTCATGAGTGTGACCCACCTAGTGTCGTCTAAATGTCTCGAAACGCCATTTACTGCCGTGCCCCAGGGTCGCGATTGCAGACCAGCTGTTTTGGAGTAGGTGATGAGCTCGTGGTTGTTACGAAGCGTTCGGACTTCGGCAACCGGCCCCGCTTTGTGTCCGTGCTGCTACACTCCATTCTCATATATAAATGTATGTAGACTAAAAGGATCATACATGACTAACACGATGGCAACATATGATAACTAGGAATTTCACTATCCAGACTAAATCAATAAAGACAAATGCCAACGTTTTCTTTGGAAAGGTCAGGACCGATTTTCTTCTTGATCGCCATCTAATAACACCCTGTTCTCCACCTCTTTGTAGACGTATCTTCGTAGACGGGACATTACTTGTAAACTTATTTCCTCGTCCTAGCAAGAAAAAAATCATTAACAGTGGAACGAATTGAAAAGGAGCGGTCCATTTGTCAGTAAGACAAGCTGACTATTCTTGACAGAGGCGACGTATCCAAGGTTTTTTGAAAGGGGGATATATAGATATGATCTCTCTCGTTGCCTTTCCAACCAAGAACCATATTTAAAAACTGAACCTAAGTCTATGCCAGATTATTGCTCCCGTAATTAGAACCTCAGACATCACAAGAATGTTTTCCAGTTGGGCAAAGAATTACAAATTTGCGACAGAGAGGCCTCATCTCTTAATTAGGCCACCCGTACATGGAAGTACTCAAAAGAACGGAAATGGTGGGTGATCTAGATTGCTGACTGGTTATGGATTGAATGGCGACTCAGTCCTTCACATTGCATTACTCCACAGAAATGAAAACTGTAATTTATTTGTGCGAGCTTGTTATGCTCATGCGTCTTTTTATTACACTCAGTGTGTACAGATTCGAACACTGAGAAAGATGTGCTCTTATGTTATTCTTAAAGATGAAAGAAGAAAAGAAAAAACTGTTAGCATCATACACACATGCAGAGAAACGTAAACTGATGCACCAATGACTAATCTGCAACATACAGGTTTTTAATATGTAAATTCTTATAGAAAACGTCTACAGTGATTTAGTACAATTCATTTCTTCTGCCGTAACACGACATAGTTCGAACACGAGAGAACCTGTTACTGCAGAGGAACAGACAATAATCGCTTAGTAGTAAGAAAACGTTGGCTTAATTTATGTGCTGAGTAAATAAGTACAGCTTTCATGTTGTGAACAAAGACAGTTCATTAGTGCTTGCAGTTTTCTATGAATTTAGGCAAAAATATGACGTCTCCGCTATGACTAAAAATGGTTCAAATGGCTCTGAGCAGTATGTGACTTAACATCTGAGGTCATCAGTCCCCTAGAACTTAGAACTACTTAAACCTAACTAACGTAACGACATCACACACATCCATGCCCGAGGCAGGATTCGAACCTGCGACCGTAGCGGTCGCGTGCTTCCAGACTGAGGCGCCTAGAACCGCTCGGCCACCGCGGCCGGCTCCCTATGACTAAAAAAGGCAATAAAATTACATATTGTAACATTAAAAGGTGCCAGCTCACAGAACGAAAGTCAGTGGTGAATGTTTTGACGTGGCGAGGAATGCAGGCAGGCTGTGGCTGAGAGCCAGTTGCGGGGTTTTTCGCAAGACCGGAGTGTGCACACTTGCTGCTTGGGAGGGACGAGTCAGTGGCGGCTAAAGTGGTTGCAATTAAAGGAAAATATTCTGCCGGGAAAAAGTTAGTACACCTGGAAACACGACGTCGATTCTGACCCGATGACGGCATACGCCACCTGGGGAATAGTAGATGTACTAACAATGGTTTCAACGTCATCCGCCAACGGATACCTTAGCTACTAGAGCGCTATATGTGTCTACCCTTTAAAAGAGAATTCTCACAGCCAGAGGGCTCAGTGTGGTGCAGTCAACCATGCTACAGCGACGCACTTGTGCTTCCTACTGCCAACTGAATGAGTTTGAAAGAGCCCTCCGAGTGACAGGAAAGTTCTTTTGGAGAATTACCACACAAACTGGACGTCTTTCATCGATTGTGCAACGATGCTGGTATCAGCATGAACATTCACACACTTGTAGATGAGGTTCTGGACCTTGACGCAGCACAGATGCCCGCCATGATCGTCGTATTGTAAAGGCAGCAGTGGCACGTCGTACAGTTATCACAGCACAGATAAAAAGGCCTGTGAGCCCAAATGTGTCAACACTAACTGTTAACTGTTACGGACCATTTATTAGCAGTGGAACTAAGGGCACCCTCACCTCTAGACAATCTTCCACTCACGCCACGGCATCGATGTGCACGGCTCCAATGGTACCATCAGAGGACACCATTTGCAAGATGGGAAGGCGTGCCGTTGTCTTCAGCCATGAAAACAGATTCTGCCTGCACGTAAGTGATGGTCGTTTGTACAGAAGGTTAGACCTGGTGAGTGCCGTCTTGTAGAGTAAATTTGTCCAAGACACGTTGACCTCACCCCAGGCCTTGATGGTCTGTGGTAAGATACGTTACAGCTGTCGTTCTTTGTGGACGCTGTCCAGCACTGGACACGGGCAGGATGTAGTTGGACCCGTTCTTTTGCCTTTCTTGCAACAGGAAGGTGATGTGTTGTTGCAACTGGATTATTCTCCCCAGCACCCTTTCTGTGAAACACAACTTACTCTGAAAGACGTGCAGCAACTGCCCCGTCCAGCACGTACTCTGGACTTGTCTCCAGTACAGAATATATGGGATATGACTGGATGAAAGGAGACTAGTGCTATACATCAACCAACAACTCCTACAGAACTTCGTGAACAGGTCGAGCGAGCATGGAATAATATATCCCAGGACGATATTCGCGATCTGAACAATCGACTGGACGCCAAAGTCAGCGCCTGCACTGTCGCCTTTGGAGGATACACCACATACTAAACGGGTGTTTCAGCTTCGGTCGACACCTGGTACTCCAGCACCGTTTGTGCTACTAATCTGTAAATGTAGTCATTTCTTGTACTCCATATGCATTGTTGGAACAATTAAGATTCAGCGAACTGGAAATCGCTAAAAGACTGTATTAATTTTTTTCTGGCTGTGTATTATATTTTCAATAAAACTGCATTACAGACACTCCAAACATGATACGGAAAAACGAAGTACACCAGAAAAATTGTGCCGATGATATGAGCTGATTGGAATTTCAAGCACAATTCTAGGATAAACAATACAGAAGTTTCAAATAACTTCCGGGAATTCAGCCAGGTAACACTTTCAGCGACCGCCGATATTTCGGCGGGAGAACACTCCGCCATTTTCAAGGCAAACTGCAACGGACAGGCGACGTACATGCAAATTTAAAACCTCGGTTCTCGGACTGAAGCAGGAAAGACAACACACACACTGAACTCTAGTGCCACCAAAGATGACCAAAGTCAGAGCTATCGATAGTGAGACTACGAATTCACAGGTGAGGTAGCATTGACTCTGTCCCTCTGTTTCTTGACAAGGGAGAGCGCCGGATTCCAAACAGAGTTTAAACAGAAACCTCCATCCCTGTTAAAGAGGTTTCTCGCTAATTTAATCTCAACTGCCTCCTTAATAACACTGTCCCAATAGCTGGACGTGCATGCCAATATCTCGGTGTTATTATATAACATGGGGTGACCAGTATCCAAGCAATGTTCCGCAATAGCAGATCTATTTGGTTGCTGTAATCGTGTGTGCCGTTTACGCTCAGTACATCGGTCCTCCACGGTCCTGATGGTTTGACCAATATATGCCATGCCGCAGCTACAATGAATACGATATACCCCCGCCTTACGCAGTCCAAGATCATCCTTAACGGAACTCAAAAGCGCTCTAATTTTAGATGGAGGTCGGAAAACACATTTCACATCGTATTTCCGTAAAATACGACCGATTTTGTTGGACGTGTTTCCTACGTAAGGCAAAAAGGCAGTTGACTTAGGTGTTGACTCAGAACTATCATCAACCACCCGATGTACAGTTGTTCGATAGCGCAACGCACGTTCAGTCTGTCTATCACTGTAACCATTTTGACGAAATGTAGCTTCAAGATGGGACAGCTCAACTGGCAAAGTCTCAGCGTCAGAAACGACATGTACCCTGTGTACCAAGGTACGAAGTACCCCTCCAGGCTGAGCCGGATGGTGACAACTATTAGCCTGTAAGTACAAGTCGGTGTGAGTACGTTTCCTGTAAACTGCATGTCCCAATGATCCATCATCCTGCCTCCTAATCAACACGTCAAGAAAGGGAAGGCAACCATCCTCTTCCATCTCCATCGTAAAACGAATGTTCGGGTCGATCGAGTTCAGATATTCTAGAAAGACATTCAAATTCTCCCTACCATGAGGCCAAACGACGAAGGTATCGTCAACGTATCTAAAGAAACAGGCGGGTACCAATGGCGCCGACTCAAATGCACGTTCCTCGAAGTCTTCCATAAACAAATTTGCGATCACTGGAGACAACGGACTACCCATCTCAACTCCATCTGTCTACTCGTAATACTGGTCGGCGGTCGCTGAAAGTGTTACCTGGCTGAATTCCCCAGAAGTTATTTGAAAGTTGTATACGCCAGGAGAACCTCAGGTCTCACAATACAGAAGTTAATATTGTTTTAGTTTTGATAGATAATAAAGTTATTAAGAACTGAAGATATGAAGTATAAAATGAAAGCTGTTGACGTCAGTAAACACCACAATCAGCACATGTGTATAAGCAATGTCGACCACGGCATGCCAGACTTCATGTATACAGAGTGTCCAGGCAGCGAGTGGGCCAAGAACTGGCCTGTCTCTCCCCTGCTCGCTACTTCCCGGAAGTATCCTGAACAGCACGATTTTTTATTGTGTACTGCGGCTGGTTGAGCATCGCCCCCAGCACTGCGGCTGCTGGACCTTATACATCACTGTGGAGTTCGACTTGCGACGAAGGCTTTCTGAATGAGCCCAGTGGACAGCGTCCTCGTGTAAGCTGAGGTTCCTCCACTGCGGATCGGGCGACAACAAAAGCTTACACATCCGTAGTTCGCCCCAACATGCAAATTACCGTCTCCTTTTCCTTAACACGACGAACAATCTCCCGCAACGGCGGCCCAGATCAGGAATTCCAATTGCAGCCCATGTACGGTCCTTTCTCATTGAACTTGAGACTTTCCCTCTACCACCTTTCCTGTCCGTCCACTCACGTACACTTCCGCGGTCCATGCCTTGGCCACAGCTTCATGGCGACCTACCGCAAGGCCCAAAGGGCTCAGTTCAACTTGAGGACCTTCACCGGCGATTTTTCTTATTCTCGGGGAGTTTCAGGGCTCAGAAATAGTCTACACTGATTGCTCGATGGTCGATGCTGACTCTGGATTCGGTTACGCTCACGCTGAACATACTGAACAGCGCTCTTTGCCAGATGGGTGCAGCGTTTTCACTGCTGGGTTGGTAGCCATCTCTCGCGCTCTTGCGCATATCTGCTCCTGCGCCGGTGAGTCATTCATCATCTGTAGTAACTCCTTAAGCAGCCTACAAGTTCTCTATCAGTGCTTCCGTCGCCATCCTTTGGTAATGACTATCCGGGGGTCTGTCTATGCCCTCGACAACAATAGACGTTCAGTGACTTTCTTTTGGATCTCAGGACAGGTCGGGATCCTGGGCAGTTAACTTGCTGACAGGCTGGCCAAATAGGCTATGGGTAAACTGACCCTAGAGATTGGCACTCCAGAGACTGATCTCCGATCGGTCTTATGCTGTAAAGTTTTTGGGTCTGGGATACTGAACTGCGCAGCCTCAGTACACCAAATAAATTACGTGTTACCAAGGAGACAACGAATGTGTGGAGGTCATTCACGCGCGCCGCTCGCAGGGACTCCGTTGTCCTTTGCCGGCTCCGCATCGGCCATACTTGGCTAACTCACGATCATCTCCTACATCGCGACGACCTGCCCCAGAGTTAAAGTGGTTCCCACTTGAATGAGGTCCACATATTGCTGGACTACCCAGTTTTAGCCGCCCTGAGGCGGACTTTTAAACTTCCTGCCATGCTGCCTGTGATGTTAAGAGACAATACCTTAACAGCTGATGTAGCTTTACATTTTCTTCGAGAGGGAGGCTTTTATCACTCAGTCTAAGGGTGGGTGTCTGGCCTTCTCTCTCACGCCTTCACCCTCCATCTTTTTTAACTCATCCTCGCTCTGTCTTTGTTATTTGTTCGCCTTGATGTTTCTTTAGCCTTATGTTTTTTGACTGGAGATTTTAATGTGTTGCAGAGTGGCTGGATTATCCTTTTTTATTCTTGCGATCAGCCAGTCCAAGTCATCTGCTATATTATTTTAAGACCTTCCAACGCTTTTTTTCCGTTTAGTGCACGTTTTCCCCTTTTTGTTTGCTTCTTTAGTTTTATTTTTCAGTCTGTTCCTAGTTAGTTTTACGCCTTTTTGCTCTCCCCGTCTCCTTTTGACCATGACTTTAACCAGAGACCTGTGTGCGTGAGAAAAAAGGGACTGATGACTCTGTAGTTTGGTCCCTGTACTCTCCAAACCAACCAGTCAGTATTGCGGTGTGGTGTTTTTCGGTCCGCAGAACTCTCCTGATTTCGACATTATCGTGGTTTCTTCATGGCGTGAAGGATGTTTTCACAAAAAGACGCAGCCTAGCGATTTATTATCACAAGCCTTTAATAATAAATGTGAATGACAGAAGAAAGGGATGAGAAGTCTCAGTATATATAATCCAGTCACATATTGCAGATTTGCTATGAAATGACGTTACAATATCAGGCGGAAATAATTTAAAGATTTAGTTGACAATGAAGGAGAAAAAATTCAAGATGCACTTAGTCCTAAATTTTCAGGCATGCAGCATGTGAAGAAATTCATGGTGCAAATAGCAAATTTTCTGAAGCCTCACGGATTATTCCACTGCCAGTTGCAACAGTTCTGGATGGAACTGAACTAAGAGTATGGAGACTTTACACATTACTGCAAAGTACGTGTGGTAAGTCAACGCGCATGCCTCGGACGATTTTTTCGTTTTAAAACTGGTTATTGTTGAATTTATGAAGGGAAACGGAATGGAAGAACTAAAGTTAGAATATCCAAAATGGACTGTAGACATCACATTTTAAGCAACCTTGACTGCACACTCCTCACATTGCAAGATGAGAAACAACTTCTTTCTGATTTGATGGGGATGTATTTAAAAAGAAAATCACGTTGTAGAAGGGACACGGTCGAGTTCTCTAAGCTCACTACCGTCAAAGAAAATGTGTGGTTTGAATGATTCGTTGTGGCCATGAAAGAATGCAGAGACAGTTTCTTAAACGTTTTGACAGCTCGCGTCAGCTAGCCAACATATTTTCGGGATCGACTGTCATTTCAGTTGAAAGTGCCATTACGCATGTGCAGATGTAACTGATCTGCAAAATAATTCCCGTTTTAAAGACAAATAACTCTAACGTTAAAACTGTCCATGACGTCTACATTCCTTCCTCAGGTAGTTTCCACGTCTCTATAATGAGGTACCAAAAGTGCTATAACATTTCGACCAACATATGTGTGTGAAAGACGTTTTTTGGTTTATGAAACTAAATAAGTCACTATTACGTGGCAACATGAGTGTAAAAATCTGTGAAATTTTCTGTGTGTGTCCATATGCCAACAGTTTGTACCAGATAACAATTACTTGTATCTTCAGTGAGCCAAAAATAATTAAATAATATTGGAATTTTGTTTTTTATATATTTTGTTGAAAATGTGAAACATATACCACGTCGTATGCAGTGAGACTGCACTGCCATTTAAATGCGATCGTTGGCAGTTTCCCCCTCTTACCCTCCTCGCAGTCAGATCGCTTGACGGTGCGGTGGGGGAAACGTGTCAGTCAGGCTGAGCGCTATGGCTCTCGTTCCAGGGCACAGCCCACGTGTGCAACACCACAAAAAATGGCTCCAAGCACTGTGGGACTTAACATCTGAGGTCATCAGTCCCCCTAGATTTAGAAATACTTAAACCTAACTAACGTAAGGACATCATACACATCCATGCCCGAGGCAGGATTCGAACCTGCGACCGTAGCAGCATCACGGTTCCGGACTGAAGCGCCTAGAACCGCTCAGTCACAGCGACCGGCAGTAACACCACAAAACCCCCAGACAGTTACCTAATCTTCATAGAGGTTGAGCCTCACAATTTACTATTTCGTATGTATTTATCGTTTTACGTAAAATTTTACACATTTTAAAACTGGATATAAGTATACTTTGTGAACTTTGTTCATAACTTGCTCACTACTGCGTGGTTATTTTAATAAGAGGTTGCAAAATGACCGCAATAATTTTCTACATTTTCTAATATCTTATTTGTATGTGTCATTAGCTTTAGATATGGATCGTGGCCATTATTTGTCTAGCTTGGATTCAGTAGTGTGTGACATTACAGGAGGTACGGTGGGCCGAGTCGCTGGTCTTTGTGTACCGGTTGATCATTGTCGGTGAGTCTGTATTCTCTTATTCCTCTGCGGATATACTTACAGCTGATGACTTGTCGCAGATCCTTTCCATCCAGATGGAGGTTTGATCCTATCGCAATTTACTACATAAAACGATTCTGGCTTTTTTCTTATTTACTTTACTAGTACATCTTTCTGAGAATACCTTGTTCATACCTTTACGGCTTTTGAAGGTGGTTTGCAGATTCGTTTAACGCTGATATATCATCTATAAATCTAAGCAATTTATGTTTCCTCCAAATCTAAGCAATTTATGTTTCCTCCATCTGTAATTACCGCTTCCACTACGTGTCTTTACGTTCGCTTATAGCATCGGCAATGCATATGTTGAAGATTTACCAAATATCTCTCTTACAAATTTTGCGATACTTTCTTTTATTGTGATGTCTGCTGTCTGAGTCCTGTAAAGCTGCTGGATTAATTTCCTGTCTCGGCGACCCAACGCAGTGCACTTTAGAATTTGCGTCATTTTAGACCAGTCTACATTGTCAAAAGCTTTTTTCTAAATCCATAAAGTCTATCGACAGTGGTTTATTATTTCTATTTTTCCCAGGACTCTTACTCGAATTATTGCAGCCTTTCTTAAATACATATTGATCTTCAAACTGGTTTTAATTACTTTTAACATTATCTTATTTATGACAGGCCTATTTTCCAGCGTCTTGAAGGGTTAGTGCGCTTAGCGTGCAATAGTCTTTTCACATCTACATCTACATCTATACGCCACAAGTCATTTTACAGTGTGTGGTAGAAGGCTCTTCTGATACCTCTATCTCATCGTCGCTTCCCTGTTCCACGAGCGGTTTGCACGCAGAAAGAATGATTGTAGCTAAACCTCCGTATTAGCTCTTTCTGATCATTTTGACAAACGTATGTGGGAGGAAGTAATATGCTGCCCGATTCTTTGTGAAATGTTCTCTCTCGGAATTTCAAGAGTAAACCTTTCTGTGTTGTACAACGCCTCTCATGTAGTGTCTGCCTCTGGAATTTTGTTGAGCATCCCCGTATCCGTCTCGCGACTGCTACGGTCGCAGGTTCGAATCCTGCCTCGGGCATGGATGTGTGTGATGTCCTTAGGTTAGTTAGGTTTAAGTAGTTCTAAGTTCTAGGGGACTGATGACCACAGATGTTAAGTCCCACAGTGCTCAGAGCCATTTTTGAACCCGTATCGGTGTCACGGTGACTAGACCAGGCCTGCACAAGACTCGCACTCCCATAGTGCACCCGCCTTTCATGAACACAGCCGAGACTGCTCAGAGCTCCGGCTTCCCCCACCACTAGGCTACTCCCAGCAGCTCAGAGAGTGAGAGGGTTATACGCTAAAGGTTGCACATGCAGGGAACTTAGGAAGACGTGTTTGCAACGCAATGGAAGTACCTCTAAGAGGCGACAATGCGGCATACTGTCATAAGCAGAAGATTATTGTGTGTGGCTGTTTCTGTATTCTTCTGCCAAAGCAATAACTTTTATTCCTTGTCTAAATAAGTATACTATTTAGTGCTAATAGAACTACAAAAACCATTACGCAGAGACATTTATCATTATGTTGTGATTTTTATAATTTTTTACACACTTCGATTTTAGAATCTATACAAATTATAAAACGGGTGCATGTATGTATGTACATTATGTGATCAAAAGTATCCGGACACCTGGCTGAAAATGACTTACAAGTTCGTGGCGCCCGCCACCGGTAATGCTGGAATTCAATATGGTGTTGGCCCACCCTTAGCCTTGATGACAGCTTCCATTCTCGCAGGCATACGTTCAATCAGGTGCTGGAAGGTTTCCTGGCGAGTGGCAGCCGATTCTTCACGGAGTGCTGCACTGAGGAGAGGTAGCGATGTCGATCGGTGAGGCCTGGCACGAAGTCGGAGTTCCAAAACATCCCAAAGGTGTTCTATAGCATTCAGGTCAGTACTCTGTGCACTTCAGTCCATTACAGGGATGGTACTGTCATGTAACCACTCCGCAACAGACCGTGCATTATGAACAGGTAGTGCTGAAAGATGCAATCGCCATCCGCGAATTGCTCTTCAATAGTGGGAAGCAAGAAGGTGCTTAAAACGTCAAAGTAGGCCTGTGCTGTGATAGTTCCATGCACAAAAACAAAGGGTGCAAGCCTCCTCAATGAAAAACAAGACCACATCATAACACCAACGCCTCCGAATTTTGCTGTTGGCACTACACACGTTGGCAGATAACGTTCACCGGGTATTCGCCATACCCACACCCTGCAATCGGATCACCACATTTTGTACCGTGATTCGTCACGCCACACAACGTTTCTCCACTGTTCAGTCGTCCAATGTTTACGCTCCTTATACCAAACGAGGCGTCGTTTGGCATTTACTGGCGTGATGTGTGGCTCATGAGCAGCCGCTCGACCATGAAATCCAAGTTTACTCACCTCCTGCCTTACCGTCATAGTACTTGCAGTGGATCCTGATGCAATTTGGAATTCCTGTGTGATGGTCTGGATAGATGTCTGCCTATTACGACCCTCTTCAAATGTCGGCGGTCTCTGGCAGTCCACAGACGAAGTCGGCCTGTACGCTTTTGTGCTGTACGTGTCCCTTCACATTTCCACTTCACTATCACATCGGAAACTGTGGAAACAGTGGACCTAGGGAAGTTAAGGAGTGTGGAAATCTCACGTAAAGTCGTATGACACAAGTGAGACCCAATCACCTGACCGCGGAGCGGCCTATTCTGCTCTCTCACGATGTCTAATGACTACTGAGGTCGCTGATATGGAGTACCTGGCAGTAGGTGGCAGCACAATGCACCCAATATAAAAACGTATGTTTTGGGGGTGTCCGGATACTTTTGATCACATAGTGTGTGTTCCACATCTCCTCCTAAACCACTCGACAGATTTCAACCTAACTTCATGTACACATCACTCACTGTTTGAAAAGTGTAAGTAAAGTGTAAAGTATAAGAATCACCCACCTATTAAATTGGAGGGTCTAGGGGTGAAAAAGCAGTGTCACCCACGACAAGAGAATATCTTAGTTTAGTTATCCAGTATTTGAGAATGAGAGCATTTAAAAACCAGCAACAAACTTTATACATAATTTCAAACCTTAATGAAACTTTTTGTCACTGACGACCCACGCAAACTGATGAAAGGAAAAAAGTTTGTCACTTACTATTTTGTCGCTGCTCATGCAGTAAAACTGCCACATGAAAACGTATCACCGTATAACACATAGTTCAGGATATATGAATTCAAATACTGAGATGTGAGGAAAAAATACTGCATCATGTATGTTGTTTTAATATCTTACTTCTTTGCTACTACCTCTATTTGTAACACATTCCGCAGACAACATTCACATACGCCGCTGAATGTATCTATATAAATATATCATTTTACGTAGGATGTTCAATAAAGAATGATCGTAATTTTTTTATGTTCATAATTTCTCCAGCTAAAGTTTAGTCTTATTACATTCTGTTAGCTTAAAGTGCAACAAACACGCCGTAGTAGTTTCATCGTTGGGACTCCTGCTTCCCACCTGTGAGAGGCAGGCAAGATCAGACACGTCCAGTATCGCCTTCCGCTGCAATGGAGATAACACACACGAGGAACAATATGCGGCTCAGAAATTCTACTTTCGACTCGACGAATCTTCAGCTGAGGCCTATACAATGTTACAGGAGGCCCATAGAGAGTCTGTTCTTCCCTACAGCACAGTTCGAAGGTGGTTTAAAATTTTTGAAGAGCGGAGACAATCAACTTCAAAGGAAGCTGTACCCGGTGCTCAATTTACTACTCTTACGGAGAAAACATCAACACTGCTGCTGTTATTGTGAGAGAGGATCGACGAATTATCTTAAGATCACTTTTTGAAATACTGAACATTACATTGGGTCTCACCCACAGGTTGATGACAGGAAAAATTGCACATGACACTTGTTTGTGCGCGATAGGTTCCAAGACTGTTGATTCCCGATTCGCGTGCAGGTCTGCATGCAGTTAAAGTTGATGTTAGAGGAAGATCCAGAGTTTATTTCAAATGTAATCACTGCTGATAAAACCTGGCTACATAATTTTGATATGAGAGCAAACAGCAAAGCTCAGTGTGAAAATCTCCTTCATTACCAACCCTCTAAAAAGCAAAAGTGGTTACTTCTGCTGGGAAAGTTACGGTCATCTCATTCTTTGATATTCATGGAATGGTTTATCAGTAACCGGACAATACTACAGGGGTGTTCTGAAAACTTTGCAAGTCCATATCAGGCGCAAAAGACCACATTTCCGTGAAGCAGGCTGGATGCTGCACCACGATAATGCGCGGCCGCATATTGCCAACGTTGGTTTCCAGCATGTATTTGAAGACTGGCAGAAACGCTGGGACAAGTGGTTCGCATTCATGGAAGACTACTTTGAGAAGGATCATCAAAATTATGGGGATGAGTAAAGGTAAGTTGACAAAAAATTATGATCGTTCTTTGTTGAACAGCCCTCGTACAATAAACAATTCAGGAGATAAGACGTAAGTAACATTGAGAGCGTGAGAAACTGCTGCATCATACATGACATTTTAATTTACTATTTCTTCACTACTGACTCTATACCCAACGCGGTTCGCAGGCAGTAGATACACATATCAGTCTATGTATCTGCAAAATTATATCATTGTACAGCACATAGTCCAGGAGATCTGATGTCATAAACTTTAAGCTGCATGAAAATGAATCTGTAGGGCGAAATTCATTAGACGTACAGGTGAAATATGTATACCAATAGGGGTTAAAAATGTTAAATACATGTGAAATACATTTTACATGTGCATATGCGAGTAAAGCCACGGATAAAAAGTTCATCCTAAACCCCTGGAATAATTTCAGTCAAATTTGATACACATATTAGTTACAGTGTGCAAAGAAACACTGTAGGGAACGATCAGCCTCCTGTTGGAGTGAATGTGATAACGTGGAGAGAGAAGGGAAGACAAAGAGACGGAGAGACAGTGAGGCGTAGGGAGATGGGCACAGCTATGTGGAGGATGGGATGGGCAGAGATAGGGGAGAGGGAAATAGGCTAAGCGAGGGGTTTCTCATCTAATATTTAATGTATCTGGAGATATGGTTTGTGATACAGTCAAACACATGGAGTTACGTGGATTAAAATCAGCTAAACGTGAACTTTGGCTGGACTTTGTCAACTTCATAAGAGAGAGTGAGAAAAAAAAATAATTCACATAGGTGTGTTGAATCAAGCACTGAAATAACTTCATTGGCTTCTCTATGCAGTCGATGACAATGCTCCTGGGGTAACATTTTATAAAAGCCTTGTAACTTCCTGGACTGGACAACATGTCGTTGAGCTGGGTGCTGCACTGTACTTGTATCAGCTCAAGATGGAAATAACGATGAACTTAGGAGCCAAAAGTGAAAACTGTCTGACAAATAAATCGAAATCCGTCTTCAGTCGTCTATTGTGTTGGAATCTCTTTTGAAACATAGTTCGTCATATCTGGTCCACAAATGATAGCCATGAGTTACGGGGAATGTTTCATATCATGA
Source organism: Schistocerca serialis cubense (assembly GCF_023864345.2). NCBI lineage: Eukaryota > Metazoa > Arthropoda > Insecta > Orthoptera > Acrididae > Schistocerca > Schistocerca serialis. Next base: position 184,773,847 of record NC_064641.1, read on the forward strand.
ACTTGATTTTTCCACAGGATTACTTTTGGTTTAATAGCATCAATCTTGTCTGCCATTTCGGTAACCAAACGATTCCCTTCTTGCATTAAGACGCTTAATGGATTCAAAAAAATGGTGATGTCGACCATAATAGATTTTTTCAACACTCTACTTGCACTTAACGAGTTTTTTCCGTACTGGTCGCCTTTAGTCCAACTAGAAATGTCATTTATCAGAAGACAAATGCATCACATCGTCCTTGTGGCTGGTGTGGTGATGACGTTCCGATAAGTGTTTTTCTTGCTCATAATAGAGCGATGGCATATCGATCTTTCAACGATACAAAAAGTAAGGCAATTCCCATTCAGCACTGAACGGTGTGGCTTCCCCACTTTATCTTTCTTGCAGAAGTATGCACACATCGTAGTATTGCTAATGCAGAACAAGAATATAATTTAACGCAAGTAGCATTGTCAACAAACCGCTTGATGTCTGGCAAAGCGACTGCTTTGCTCTATATCGGCGTGAGGCCGCAGCCTTCATTTTCCTCTCCCCACCCGCCCCTCAGCCACACTCGCTGCTGTGCTCGGAGCGTTATAGCCTGGAGCGCGGCTGGAGCGCAGCTGGAGTGCGGCTGGAGCGCTCGCGCTCGCCAAGCGTTGTTTGGCCAGGCCTGGACTGGACGAACCCGTAAAGAGATGCGCCGCTCTTCGTTGAATCTTTTCTATCTCTTTTATTAGACCAACCTGGTAAGGATCCTACACTGATGAGCAGTTCTCAAGAATTGTTCGAACAAGTTTTTCATAGGACACTTCTCTTGTGAATGAATTATGTTCCCTTAAGATTCTTCCGATGAACCTCAGCCTGCTTTTTCTAGTGTTCGTTTAATCTAAATCTACATTACCACTGTGCAAATAAACTAAAAATTGTACAGCCCATAACAAACGATGTTTTATTTTGAAAGTTTCAACTGAAGTAGTGGACAGAGTTCATGGAACACTTACATACTATCTCTCTACCGTTCCACTCTCGAATATGCTCATTCCACTTAAAGCTGCTGTGGACGGCCACATCTAGGTACTTAACGATAGTAACTGTCTCCAATGAAGTGAAATGTCATGTGGTTAGGGCTTCCCATCGGGCAGACCTGTCGCCTGGTGCAAGTCTTTTCAGGTGACGCCACTGCGGCGACTTGCGCGTCCATGGGGATGAGATGATGAAGGCAACACAGCACCCAGTTTCAGAGCGGAAAAAAAACTCCTACCCAGTTGGGAAGCGATTCCGGACCCCTAAGCATGGCATTCCGTCACGCTCACCACTTTCTTTTACCTCATTTTGTTCTATATTGTTGGTTGAATTTGTTCAGGGTGGACATCTGATGACACCTATTTAGGTTCTTCGTTGATCCGTTCACTCAGTTTTTTTGTTACAGAGGGTAGCTAACCCTCTGAACGAACGTGCTGAGCTACCGTGCCGTCACCACTCAGCTATCGAGGCGGACACTGTCTCCAGTGATTTGTCGTCACTAGTGTAATTTTACAGTAGTGGATTTCTTCTAAATTTGGGCAATATGTCACATTTATTTACCAACAGAGTCAACTATCAGTCACCACACATCCATCAACCATTCCAGGTCTTCCTGCTGTTCGTTATAATCTTCTGCCATTGCTACCTTCTTATGCACAACCACATCGTCTGCAAGCAGCGCCAAGGAGCTTCTGACCTTATCCAGTAGACCATTTACACTTGCTTTGGTGTACTCCTGAAATTACCTTTATATCTGTCGATTTTTCTCCGTTAAGATCAACATGTTGAATTTTATCTGTAAGTAAGTCTTGAATCGAATCTCAGATCTGATCTAGTACTCGGCAAGTTAGTATTTTCTTTCATTTAACGACAGGGCGGAACTGTACCAGATGTCTTCCGCAAGTGAAGGAACACAGCCTCTACCTCGCTCTCTAGGTCTCACGGATAACAGAGCGTTTCGACAGATCTCTGCGAAATTCGTACTGATTTTATGCAGCACATTTTCGTTCTCCAAAAACTTCGTAATCTGTGAGGGTAAAACATGATCCATAATCCTACAACAGCTTGACGTCAGCGACACAGGCCTGTAATTATGTGCGACTTTTGTTTTAAAACAGAAATGAACTTTCTACCAGGCGCTAGGAACCGTTCGTTGCTCCACCGACGTATGATAACCTCTGCTAGCAGGGGAGCGAGTTCTTCTCATCTGGTCCAGATGCCTTTCCACTAATAAACTACTGTACTCGTAGTTGCATTTCCATTCTGTGATCAATTGCCGGCCACTGTGGCCGAGAGGTTCCAGGCGCTGCTGCTACAGTCGCAGGTTCGAAGCCTGCCTCGGGTATGGATGTGTGTGATGTCCTTAGGTTAGTTAGATTTAAGTATTTCTGAGTCAAGGGGACTGATAACCTCAGATCTTAAGTCCCGTAGTGCTTGGAGCCATTTTTTTAATCACTTATCTCAAAATCTACTATTTTGACATTGGCGTGATTATTGAAAGAAGGGATCGTATTACGATTTTCCACATTGAAACAGTTTCGGGAGATGGAATTCAGTATTTCGACATTTTCTCTGCCATTTTCTGTTTTAATGTCAGTATAGTCACTGAACCACTGAATAGGTGATTTCGATCTGCATATTGATTTTACGTCAGACTAGACCGCTTAAGGATTTTCTGTCAGATCAGTTGGCAAAATTTTACTTTCACTTGTCTGACGTGGTTTTCTTAGATACTGGTACAAGGAACGACTTCTGAAATCTTCAGCGATTTCTGCTTTTTTATACATCCCATACAAAAGATTTTTGTCGCATTGTCACCTATTCCTTAAAGCATTTCTCCATTTATTACATCGTACTGGGTAGCCTTTTTTGGTTTTATTTCTGTAACTGCTTCGTCGAACTGTGCCTAGTATTTTTGATCTAACTTCACGCTATAAACATCCTTCATCCCAGCCCTTCATCATATAATTTATATACATATTCCTTCCAGTGTTCCTCGGAAGTGAGGAATTGGTGTCACCAGTGACCAGAACTAAACTCATCTGGAACTGGATCACTCCACTCAATCACAAACGATGTTATCACCAAGCGATCCTTTACGTGGTATTTCAACACCTATTACAGTTACGTTGAATTTCAGGAATAAATTAAAGCAAAGACAGGCCTGTGATGAAAATGACAGAGATAGTTTGTGACATATGAAAGTTTGGGTCGGGCCGAGGATCGTGCTCGGATAGACTAAGTGATAAGGTGACTGCACACGATAGGTGAGAAATCCGGGTTCGAGTCCCGGTCTGGCACAAATTTTCATATGTCGCTTTAGGTAGTGCACCCACAGCTATTATAGTTGAATAAATTTCGGTAAAAGAGTTACTTCGAAGAAGCTCCGTGTGCAGATAGCCTTGCTTTTAAGTTGGAGAGAGCAACCAGGAATCAATTTCTGACAGGAATTATTGTCGCCACTTGGCGGATTTCACAACGTTTGCACTTTAGGGCTGCGGAGAAGGCCCTCTTAAACGTCTTTAGGCGTAATCTTTTTGGCGACACGCTTCGTGGACGAGAAAGGAACGTGGCAGCCGACAATCTCCGCCCCCTGTGTTAATGATAGAGGCGTCCGCTCTGCCTGTAATTAGACTGCCCGCCAGCTAAAGTCGCCCTCTAGTGTCAAGGGCATTCACAGAGAGGGCGAAAGGCGCACTCCTCGAGTTCGGAGAACCGCACGGTACTGCGAAATGTTCCATGCGACGCAAGCGGCCAGCATGAATTCCAGTGCGGCCTCCCGTGCGACTGAGGCTGTCACGTGACCACGACGTCTCCAGAAGCACCTCTGGCCGTTTCAGCTACAGCTGCGTCCAGAATGCATAAGACTCAACGCGTCACCGAAGAACTGTTAAGCTGGTCACCGAAAATACACTGATCAGTCAGAACATTATGACCACCTACCTAGTAGCCGGTATGTCCACCTCTGGCACGTATAACAGTGGCATTGAAGCAATGAGGACATGTCGCTGGATGAAGATGGCACCACATCTGCACACACAAGTCACCTAATTCCCGTAAATTCTGTGGAGGGAGGCGATGAACTCTGATGCCACGTTCAGTCACATCCTAGATGTGTTCGATCGGGTTCGGATCTGGCTAGTTGGGGGGGGGGGGCAAGTGGGTGGGGGGGCAGGGGGGGGGGAGCAGCACATCAATTGGAACTCGCCACTGCGATCATCGAACCACTCCTTGCCTTGTGACGTGGCGCATTATCTCGCTGGAAAATGCCACTTAGGTCAGGATATGTGATCGTCAGGAAGAGGTATATGTTATGTTTATGGATGGTTCATCCATCCTAGGAATCGAGAATCTTGACGATTTTTACCTCTTATCGAAATCAATACTGGTACGTCTGCCCGTTACTGAGAAAAAGGGGTGGTTCTTTGAAGTCTTCATTTTCTGGTCCTCCCCTGATGGAGTACTTTAGGTGTTTCCCTTGTGGGTGAGACTTGTGGTCTGTATATGATACTCCTTGGCCGTCATGGTGACTTGCATGAGCTCCACTGGAACCATGGATGCCCCCACGTGAATGTTCCCCAGAGCAGAATGGAGCCGCAGCCAGCTTGTCTCCGTCCTGTAATACAGGTGTCAAGGAGCTGTTCTCTTGGAAGATCACGAATTCACGCCCTCTCATCGGCATGAAAAAGATGGTATCGCGATTCATCAGACGTGCACTGCTCTGTCACTATGCCAACGTCCAGTGCCGATGGTCAAGTGCCCATTTCAGTTGTAGTTGCCAATTATTTATTCTCGAATCAGAAACATACAAATTTACAGTAGCCATACACATCAATAAATATGTATATATATTCATCGATATGATGGTCAACTGTGGTCCTGAAGAGGAACAAGATGATGTTTCTGGTGTGAAAGTATCAGCCGCCAGAGAAACCTGACGCCCAGGGTACGCCCGATTGCAAGTCTTATCTTGGTCGGAAATCATTGCAATCTTCGTGGAGGCTCCTTTCGTGTACGCGTAATGAATAAAAAAAGGGTCCAGAAACATCATATGACTATTATTTTGCGACTGACTTGCTATTATAAAAACCATTTTTATTTTTGCAATTACAATGAGCGCACGCCTCTGTCATGACTTTCAGTCGCGTCTACGATGTAATTTGTATTAACGCCGCCGGGGAAGGCGCAGATAGCTGTGATTAGGGTTCTACTGTGGCTACAATGTCTTGTTGTCAAGGGAAGTTGCCAATGTCGTGGTGTTAACATTGGCACACGCATGGGTCGTCGGCTGCGGAGTGCCGCCGTTAGGAGTGTTCAGTGTACTTTGGCCACGGTTCGCCGCATGACCTGTTTTACCAGCCTGCCCAGCCTGCGACTTTCGACATCTGTAATGAGGGTTGGCCGCCCAACCCCACGATGTCTGGACGAGGTTTCACCTTGGTTCAAATGGTTCAAATGGCTCTGAGCACTATGCGACTTAACTTCTGAGGTCATCAGTCGCCTAGAAATTAGAACTAATTAAACCTAACTAACCTAAGGACAACACACACATCCATGCCCGAGGCAGGATTCGAACCTGCGACCGTAGCGGTCACGCGGTTCCAGACTGAAGCGCCTAGAACCGCACGGCCACACCGGCTGGCTTCGCCTTGGTTTCGCCCCGTACCGAAGACACTCACCGCAGCACTCCTCGAACACCCGACTAGTCGTGCAGTTTCCGAAGTGCTCGTCCTGTTCCTCCAGCCCATCACAATCTGCCCTCGATCAAACTCAGATAGATCGCGCGCCTTCCCCGGACAGCACGCTCGCTGATATACATGCACAGTGTGTGTGCCTGATTAACAGTCACTCCTCTTCAGCTGACTCTGTTATCGTCTGGACGGGTTTATATCGATAGTAGTCCGAGGGTCATAATGTGTTGGCTGATCAGTGTAGCCTCCCCCTTACCTAAAAGATCACGATAAGTGCGATTAGGACTCGGGTTCCGTACATATTTACGTTTATGGATGGTTCATCCATCCTAGGAATCGAGAATCTTGACGATTTTTACCTCTTATCGAAATCGATGCTGGCAAGCTGTACGTCTGCCCGTTACTGAGAAAAAGGGGTGATTCTTTGAAGTCTTCATTTTCTGGTCCTCCCCTGATGTAGTACTTTAGTTGTTTCCCTTGTGGGTGAGCCTTGTGGTCCGTATCTTGTGGTAGACTAAGAGGCTGTGACAGTTTCCAACTGTACCGACAGTGGAACTGCATATAATCTCGGACACATCGTGTCTCATGAGGACGAACTTATTCGTCTTGAGTTGGCCGCCTCACATTTGTCAATTCCAACAAGCACCGTCGTACCTGTGAGCCAAATTGATTTGGCCAGACCAGCGAACGGGGGCACCTCACACTGAAATCTGCCGGGATTTCATGACTCTGATAGGGAAGTTTCCCGCTTTCTGATAATCACAACGCCACACCGCGTAGTTCGCATATTTTCGTGGACGTGACAGGACAGCTGCTGCAGCGACCGCTCCTCGCCCACAGCGCGCTATTTTCTGCTGCCGCCTGAATCGAGGTGAAAGGGTAAAGTACTGCTGCACCGGCGTAGGGTTGTTATCTGATACTCACAGCTCCCTGTTCTCAGATGAGCCACAGTTTGTGGTATAGTTGACCGTAGTTGATTCCGTCCGAATATTCTTAGGCTTTATAGTGGATTCATGTAAACAAAACCAGATTGCGTTGTAAAAGGGATTAATTCAGTGGAGAATTTGTGTAGCTTCCAGCCCAATTCCATATGATTTTTGTTTGTCATTTTTCTGTAAGATATATCAGCTAGTTGTAGTTACTAAAGGTTTAATAAAACTTGTCATTGTTTGTAAACTTAAATATGCCTCTGTTCTCATTCATGTTCAAAAATGTGTGTGAAATCTTATGGGACTTAACTGCTAAGGTCGTCAGTCCCTAAGCTTACGCACTACTTAACCTAAATTATACTAAGGACAAACACACACACCCATGCCCGAGGGAGGACTCGAACCTCCGCCGGGATCAGCCACACGTGGGGAAGACCGACACATACATTAAGGACTCAGGGCATTTCATTGAGAAGCTGAAGAAACTGAAACTTGCACCAAACGACATCTTGGTCAGCTTTGATGTTGTTTCGTTATTTACGAAAGTGCCACTCAGTGACGCTCTGGAGCACATCGGTTCCATTTTCCCGCAGGACGTCAGAAAGCTCTTCCATGCATGTCTCACCACGAGCTATTTCACGTGGAATGGCGATTTCTACGAACAGCTGGATGGCGC